>NC_035172.2:12318137-12985408 GCF_001659605.2 Manihot esculenta
CTAGTGCCGGTGATGGTCCGGTAATCAGGCTGTTACAGATTGGTATCAGAGCATAGGGCCTCTAGAGTACGGTGTGCTGAGCTAAGATGCTCAGGGATTAGAGATATCTCACATCGGAAAGAGGTTGTCTTCGAGGGCAAGCACAATAGGAAGATCATGTCCACTAGGATAGGATGTTGAGTCCTGTCTTGATGTGTAATGCCATGATTTTATGCATGTGCATTTAATGATATGCTATGATATGCTATGCTATGAGTTGAGGGTTCATGTTGTTACATGGATCCTATGATGCTAAAGTGCATGTTATGTTTTCAGAAGCTAAGATGAGAGGAACCCGTCGATCAGCTAGATTGACTGGAGCTCCGCCCGAGAATGAGGGTATGGAAGGGCGTCCCCCTGCTTTGCCAAGAGCTATGTCCCAAAGGGCAGGCAGAGAAAGATCATCAAGGGACCCTAGAAGGTCTTTTGATGAAAGCAGGAGGGAGACAGAACAGAGAAGAAGATCGAGTGATACAAGGGAAGAGATGGATGTGGATCCAAGAAGGGATGGAGGGTTAGGTGTTGGCACTACAGAGGAGGATGTGGGATCATCACAGGGAGGCGGTCAGGCCTCGGGGTATGGTTATCCACCCCACTATCAGCCCTACCCACAGGGTCCAGGATATTCGATGGGAGGTACATCGGATTATCCTAGTTTTCCCCCATATCCCACATATATGCCTTATCCACCGTATTACCCCCCATATCCACCATATCCCATGTATCCACCCTCACCTTTTTACCCCAGTCCAGCATACTCTACACCAGAAAGTTCTGCACCTCCACCACCACCACCAGTGGTACAACCAGAAGCCCCAGTTATCCAAACACCTCAACCTGGCCCATCTGTGAGGAGTAAGGTAAAGATGACTGATTACCTAAAGTTAGATGCTCCTAAGTACCAATCAGGAGATGATCCGTTTGAGTACATTAAAGCAGTCAAGATGATAGCAGATGAGCTAGGGGCAGATGATACCAGAGCCATTCAGATGGCAGGGTTCACTTTAAAATGTAAGAAGGCAAAGGAATGGTTTGGCGTCTATGTGGACCCTAGGTTGGATAACATGTCTTGGGAGGAGTTTGCTAATGAGTTTGCCGGATGGGCATTCCCAGATAGTTCGAAAGAGCTAAAGATGATAGAGTTTGAGCAGCTCAAGCAGACTGAGGATATGAGTATTGATGAGTTTACTGACAGGTTTCTGGAGTTGCTGCGGTATGCAGGACAGGCCTATGATACGGAACAGAAAAAGGCTAGGAGGTATGCTATGAAACTGCATTCCAGGTATTCCTCTTTGATCCATGCAGCCGAGAGGGAGAGTTTCCACACCGTGGTGGATTTAGCACGGAGGATGGAGGCTAGTGCCATTATACAGGGTACAGTGAAACAGCAGCCGGCACAGTCTTCAGGTTCTAAGACCCCAGGTAGGGGTAAGTCAGATCCCTCTTCACAGGGTGCAGCAACTTCCAGTGGTAAGAAGTGGAGTGGTTCCACGCAGAAGTCGAGGAAGAATAAGTTCTGGAATAAGATTAAAGCAGGTCTGGGATTAGGCAGTGGCATGAGTTCAGGCTCAGAGGTGCCAGTGTGTGGTAGGTGCGGTAAAGCGCACAGAGGAGTTTGTCGTTTGGGGATTACAGGATGTTACAGGTGCGGCCAGGAGGGACACATGGCTCGTGAGTGCCCTCAGGCATCGTTCACGGCACCATCCCATCAGACAGCTCCAGCTAGCATGCCACAGCCACCAGTTTCAGGTATGACACAGGGCAGAGGCAGAGGGAGAGGGTCAGCCTCTTCATCTGCAGGTCCCAGAGGTGGAGGTCCGTCAGCTCCGGCGCGGATTTTCACGATGACACAGCAGGAGGCAAACACTTCTAACACCGTGGTGTCAGGTAACCTTCTCATTGGGTGTTCTGAGGTGTATGCTTTGTTAGACCCTGGTGCTTCGCATTCCTTTGTTGCTCCCAGAGCCATAGAGAGAGTGGGTTTGATGACGTCTGGGTTAGAGTGTCCCCTATGGGTCAGTGGCCCTAAGTGTGATCCATCGTTGGCAGAGACAGTCTGTCGACATAGTCCAATGTTTTTAGATGGTAGATGCCTTCCAGCTGACCTTGTGGTTCTAGAGTTGACAGATTTTGACGTCATTCTAGGGATGGATTGGCTATCTGCATATGGTGCTACCTTGGACTGCAGAGACAAGGTAGTTAAGTTCAGAGATGAGGATGGATCTGAGTTTGTCTTCAGAGGAGACAGGAGGGGCACGCCTAGAGGTCTGATATCAGCCCTACAGGCTCGTAGGTTGCTCAGGAGGGGATGTCAGGGGTATCTAGCTCATGTGAGAGAGCTAGACAGTCAGGTTAGGGACCCCAGTTCAGTGCCCGTAGTCAGAGAGTTCCCAGATGTGTTTCCAGATGAGCTTCCAGGACTACCACCTGATAGGGAAATAGAGTTCGAGATCGAGTTAGTGCCTGGTACCAGACCGATCTCTATTCCTCCCTACAGGATGGCGCCAGCAGAGCTAAAAGAGTTGAAAGAGCAGCTACAGGAGTTGGTAGATAAGGGTTTCATCCGTCCAAGTACCTCACCCTGGGGTGCTCCAGTGTTGTTTGTCAAGAAAAAGGATGGATCCCTTAGACTTTGTATCGACTACAGGCAGTTGAACAAAGTCACTACCAAGAATAAGTATCCTCTCCCCAGGATCGATGATCTATTCGACCAGCTAGCAGGAGCAGGTTGTTTTTCTAAGATAGATCTGAGATCGGGCTATCATCAGCTGAGAATCAGGGAAGAGGATGTACCTAAGACAGCTTTCAGGACCAGATATGGGCATTATGAGTTCTTAGTGATGCCGTTCGGGTTGACTAACGCCCCTGCAGCATTCATGGATCTCATGAACCGAGTTTTCAGAGAGTACCTGGATCACTTTGTTATTGTCTTCATAGATGATATCTTGGTGTATTCCAGGAATGCAGAGGAGCATGCCCATCATCTGAGGATAATCCTGCAGACCTTGAGAGAGCATGGTTTATATGCCAAGTTCTCCAAGTGTGAGTTCTGGCTAAGGAGCATTTCATTCTTGGGGCATGTAGTGTCAGATCAAGGTATAGCAGTGGACCCCAAGAAGATAGAAGCTGTAGCCAATTGGCCTAGACCCACCACAGTGATAGAGGTCAAGAGTTTCTTGGGTTTGGCAGGCTACTACAGGAGGTTCGTTCAGGACTTCTCTAAGATAGCGGCTCCTATGACCAGATTAACCAGAAAGAACCAGAGATTCACATGGTCTGACCAATGTGAAGAGAGTTTCGACGAGTTAAAGAGAAGATTAACTTCAGCACCGGTGTTAGCTCTGCCTACTAGTGATGAAGACTTCACAGTGTTCTGTGATGCGTCCCGAGTGGGATTAGGTTGTGTGTTAATGCAGAATGACAGAGTAATAGCTTATGCTTCTAGACAGCTGAAGAAGCACGAGCTGAACTATCCGACACACGATCTTGAGATGGCAGCTGTTATCTTTGCACTCAAGATGTGGAGGCATTACCTCTATGGGGTGAAATGTGAGATCTTTACAGATCATAAGAGCCTACAGCACATCCTGAGTCAGAGAGAGTTAAACTTGAGGCAGAGACGGTGGGTGGAATTGCTTAGTGATTATGATTGCAGAATCCAGTATCATCCGGGAAAGGCAAATGTTGTAGCCGATGCCTTAAGCCGGAAATCACTAGGCAGTTTATCTCACATTACAGCAGAGAGGAGGCCGGTGGTGAAGGACTTCTACAGATTAGTTGAGGAAGGGCTACAGTTAGAGTTAACTGGTACAGGTGCTTTGATTGCACAGATGAAAGTTACACCCGTGTTTCTGGAGCAGGTGGCTCAGAAACAACATGAGGATCCAGTGTTGGTCAAGATTGCCAGGACTGTTCAGTCCGGCAAGAGTGAAGAGTTCATATTCGACAACCAAGGGATTCTCCGATACGGGCATAGACTATGTGTACCAGACGACATCAGTTTGAAAGGAGACATTATGAGAGAAGCTCATAATGCGAGATATAGCATTCACCCTGGAGCCACCAAGATGTATAAAGATTTGAAGAGAGTGTATTGGTGGCCAGCAATGAAGAGAGAAGTGGCACAGTTTGTGTCAGCCTGCGAGATATGTCAAAGGGTGAAGCTAGAGCACCAGAAGCCGGCTGGAATGCTTAACCCACTGCCGATTCCAGAATGGAAATGGGAGAACATAGCGATGGATTTTGTAGTGGGGTTACCGGCGACGTCCAACAGACTCGACTCCATATGGGTGATTGTGGATAGACTGACTAAATCTGCTCACTTCATTCCTGTCAGGAGTGGCTACTCTGTGGACAAGCTAGCGCAGGTATATGTTGAGGAAGTTGTGAGGTTACATGGGGCTCCTATTTCTATAGTGTCTGACAGAGGACCCCAGTTTACCTCCAGGTTTTGGCGAAGTCTGCAAGAGGCTATGGGCACAAGATTAGACTTCAGCACTGCTTTCCATCCACAGACTGACGGACAGTCAGAGAGGACCATCCAGACCATAGAAGATATGCTTCGAATGTGTGTGCTAGATTTTGGCGGATCTTGGAGGCAGCATCTACCCTTAGTGGAGTTTGCCTACAACAATAGCCATCATGCTAGCATAGGGATGGCCCCATATGAAGCTCTGTATGGGAGGAAGTGCAGGTCACCAGTTTGTTGGGAAGAGGTTGGAGAAAGGTCCCTAGCAGGGCCTGAGTTAGTAGAGATCACGAACAGGGTGGTGCCCATCATCAGAGAGAGACTCAAGACTGCTGTTAGTCGGCAGAAGAGCTATGCAGACGTTCGCAGAAAGCACATAGAGTTTGAGGAGGGGGATCTGGTCTTGTTGAAGGTGTCTCCAATGAAAGGGGTGGTTCGTTTTGGGAGGAAAGGTAAGCTGGCTCCGCGGTACATTGGACCTTTTGAGATTTTGCAGAAGGTCGGAAATGTGTCGTATAAGCTTGATTTGCCTATGTCTATGGAAAGAATCCATCCAGTCTTCCATGTTTCAATGCTAAGGAAGTTTGTGTCAGATCCGAATAAGGTTCTCAGCGAACCAGATGTGGAGATCCTAGGTGATCTCACGTATGTAGAACAACCAGTGCGGATCATTGACACCCAGATCAGAAAGCTAAGGAACAAGGAGATCCCGATGGTGAAAGTCCTCTGGAACCACCATAACATAGAAGAGTGCACCTGGGAGACACGGGAGTCTATGCTCCAACAGTACCCCCATCTCTTTTGAGGTTAGTGTTCGCTTCTTTTGTTCTTTATGTGCTTTGTGTTATGTTTTTACTCTGTTTTGAGTTAGAGAGGAACATTCGGGGACGAATGTTCTTAAGGGGGGGAGAATGTAATACCCGGCTAGACCCCGGTATCGGAATTCCTACGTTCCGGCGGATTTTCCGTTGGAAGTCGGGAGTCGAGGATGTCGGAGCTTGCCCTAAGGGTATAAGAAAGGTTTTAAAGATGGTTTTTTTAAGTGTTTTTATCATGTTTGCATGTTTTGAGTTAAGAAAATTGAGTTTTGAAATGAAAAGGCCAAGGGGACAAAAGCCAGGTTCGGCCGCCGAAGGTGAAGTTCGGCCGCCGAAAGTTGCATGGTTTCGCATGCACGTTAGGCCGCCGAAGGAAGAGTCGGTTGGCCACTACAAAAGCCCTTTTGCCCGAGACTTGAGTGTGAAACACTCTGTTTTTGGGTCAAAGGTAGGTTCAAGCTCTCCTTGGTGTGATTTCTCATGTTTTCCTCAAATCTTGCATGTTTTAACTTGATTTGAGCTTTGTTTTAGAGATTTGAGCAAAAGGAAGCAAAGTTGAGCACTTGGAGAGTTTGATTGAGTTTTCTCCTATCTCCAAGCTTGGATCATCAATCCTCTAGTTCTTCAAGAGGTAAGCATGGATCCTCACCTCCCCTTATGTTTAAAGCAAGTTTTAGAAGTTTTGGAGAGGTTTTATGGCATGTTTTGGGGTATAAGCATGAGTTTGAGCATATGTTGATCATATGCGTTTTGTTGTTGTTTTTGGGGCTTGAACTAGTTTTTAGGCCTCTATATGCATGAGTTATGTTATATGTTAGTTGAGAAGTGTTGGTATGCATGTTATGGGTGTTTGATAGGATTTGGAGGCTGAGAGCATGAGTTGTGCTCGGATTCTGCCTTTCTGGAGAATCCAGGTTCGGCCGCCGAAGCAAGGTTCGGCCGCCGAACCCCTTGTGGAGGCAGTTTCGGCTGCCAAACCTTGCCCCCGAAAGCTAGGCTTTTGGGTGAGAAAGGGGCTTTCGGCCGCCGAAAGAGGGAGTTCGGCCGCCGAAAGTGCATGAGTTTCGTCTCTGGACGAGACTTTCGGCCGCCGAAGGTGCCGCCGAACATGCATGAGTTTCGTCTCTGGAGGGAGGTTTCGGCCGCCGAACCAGCCGCCGAAAGTGCCCAGTCCAGCCTTCTTTTGCCCATTTTTTCATGCATGCCTATGATGTTTTAGAGGGGTTTTGGGGAGATAGTAGGAGTTATGTTTAAGTAGTTTGGTCCTCATTTGAGTCCACCTGTGTAGGAACGGACCCGAGAGACCAAGGAGGCCCACAGAGTTAGAGTTACAGAGACTGCTCAGCAGTTGACAGAGGTGAGTGGAACAGAACTTTATTTTAAAAGTTAAGAACTGTTTTAGCATGATTCATGCATCATTAATGCCATGTTTATGTAGGATGCTTTGCATTAGTATTCACCAAGTTGATGCATTGCATTATTACTTGTATATGTGGATTGGACCGAGGCGATCTCAATAGCCCATAAGTCTGTCATTATAGTATGTCCTGTGTGAGCTCCTTTGGGGCCGGGCATTTACCTTGGATGAGTCCTGTGAGAGCCCTTATAGGGTCGGGCACCATGAGTAGTTAGTGAAAGACCTGTGTGAGCTCCTTTGGGGGCCGGGCACTGACAGAGGGAGTTTTGGGATCATGTCCAATCCGAGATGTGAAATGTTTGTGCAGTGATGCATCATATGATAGCATGTTTTAAATGTGATTTTTTATAGATTCCGCTCACTGGGCTTTAGCAGCTCATCCCTCTCCCTAACCCCATTTTTTCAGGGCCTCAGAGAAGAGAAAGAGAAAGAGATAGCAAGGGTAAAAGGCATATGTAATAGTATAGAATAGTGGACATGAGAATGATGTACAGTACAGAGTTTATGTAATGTATAGAAATGATGTATTAGCAAGTTATGTATTGAGTTATAGCATTGTGCTTGGCCCTAGTGTATGTTTATCCCTTTGCACATGATCATTTTATGATTGAGATAATGTTGTTATGATGCGCTAGGCTTGGTGCATGGTAGTCTTTCTATCTCTGTAGTTACTGTATGGTACCATAGTAGGTATCACTCTTCGAGTGCATACAGACAGAGCATGCATAGTCCAGGCTTAGTTGATGAGAAAAGTTTCAAGAAAAGAAAAGATAGTCAAGCAAAGAAAAAAAAAAAGAAGAGTAAGTAACAGTGTTAAGCTTAAGTATGATCATGTATGGGATTTATCAGGTACACAGAGTTGACAGTAGGCTTACTACGGGTCCCGGCGGCCTTAAGCCGATCTGGATCCTAGTGCCGGTGATGGTCCGGTAATCGGGCTGTTACAATTGTCTTCATAGATGATATCTTAGTGTATTCCAGGAATGCAGAGGAGCATGCCCATCATCTGCGGTTGGTCTTGCAGACCTTGAGGGAACATGGCTTGTATGCCAAGTTCTCTAAATGTGAGTTCTGGCTGAGGAGCATTTCGTTCTTGGGGCATGTAGTGTCGGAGAATGGGATTGAGGTAGACCCCAAGAAGACAGAAACTGTGGCTAACTGGCCTAGACCCACTTCAGTGACGGAGATCAGGAGTTTCTTGGGTTTGGCAGGTTACTACAGGAGGTTTGTTCAGGACTTCTCGAAAATAGCAGCTCCTTTGACAAGACTAACCAGGAAGAATCAGAAGTTTCTGTGGACCGACCAGTGCGAGGAGAGTTTTGAAGAGCTTAAGAAGAGGTTGACTTCAGCACCAGTTTTAGCTCTGCCATCTAGTGATGAGGACTTTACAGTCTTTTGTGATGCGTCCCGTGTGGGACTGGGTTGTGTACTAATGTAGAATGAAAGGGTGATTGCTTATGCTTCTAGGCAGCTGAAGAAGCATGAGTTGAATTACCCCACACATGACCTGGAGATGGCAGCAGTAATCTTTGCACTCAAGATGTGGAGGCACTACCTCTATGGGGTTAAATGTGAGATCTTTACGGATCATAAGAGCCTGCAGTACATCCTGAGTCAAAGAGACTTGAATTTGAGACAGAGGAGATGGGTAGAGCTGCTGAGTGACTATGATTGCAAGATTCAGTACCATCCGGGTAAGGCGAATGTCGTGGCAGACGCCCTAAGCCGGAAGTCACTAGGCAGTCTATCCCGCATCACGGCAGAGAGGAGACCCGTGGTGAAGGAGTTTTACAAGCTCATTGATGAAGGTCTACAGTTAGAGTTGTCTGGTACCGGTGCTTTAGTGGCCCAGATGAGAGTGACACCTGTGTTTCTGGAGCAAGTGGCTCAGAAACAGCATGAGGACCCAGAGTTAGTGAAGATTGCCAGGACTGTTCAGTCAGGCAAGGACAGTGAGTTCAGATTTGACAGTAAGGGGATCCTCCGCTATGGGAGTCGATTGTGTGTACCAGATGACATAGGGCTAAAAGGAGACATTATGAGGGAAGCTCATAATGCAAAATACAGCGTTCACCCCGGAGCCACCAAGATGTATCAAGATTTGAAGAAAGTTTATGGGTGGCCAGCGATGAAGAAAGAAGTGGCACAGTTCGTGTCAGCCTGCGAAGTGTGTCAGAGGGTGAAGCTGGAACATCAGAAGCCGGCTGGAATGCTTAACCCGCTACCTATTCCAGAGTGGAAATGGGAGAATATAGCTATGGACTTCATAGTGGGGTTACCGGCGACGTCCAACAGATTGGACTCCATATGGGTGATTGTGGACAGACTCACCAAATCTGCTCACTTCATCCCTGTCAGGAGTGGCTACTCTGTGGACAAGTTGGCGCAGGTATATGTGGATGAGATCATCAGGCTGCATGGGGTTACGGTTTTGATAGTATCGGACAGAGGGCCCCAGTTCACCTCCAGGTTTTGGCGGAGTCTGCAGAATGCCATGGGTACTAGGTTGGATTTCAGTACTGCCTTCCACCCCCAGACGGACGGACAGTCCGAAAGGACCATCCAGACTATCGAGGATATGCTTAGAATGTGTGTGCTGGACTTTGGCGGTTCTTGGAGGCAGCATCTACCTTTGGTGGAGTTTGCCTACAATAACAGCCATCATGCTAGCATCGGGATGGCTCCATATGAAGCTTTATATGGGAGGAAGTGCAGGTCACCTGTTTGCTGGGAGGAAGTTGGAGAAAAGGCCTTGGCAGGGCCTGAGCTAGTAGAGATCACCAGCAGGGTGGTACCCATAATCAGAGAGAGAATCAAGACTGTTGCAAGCAGACAGAAGAGTTATGCAGACATCCGCAGAAGACAGGTAGAGTTTCAGGAGGGGGATTTGGTATTGCTCAAGGTGTCTCCAATGAAAGGAGTGGTTCGCTTTGGGAAGAAAGGCAAACTAGCCCCACGATACATCGGACCCTTCGAAATCTTGCAGAAGATTGGGAATGTGTCGTACAAGCTAGATTTGCCTGCTTCAATGGCAAGAATCCATCCGGTTTTCCATGTTTCAATGTTGAGGAAATTTGTGTCAGATCCGGGCAAGGTTCTTAGTGAGCCTGATGTGGAGATCCAAGAGGATCTCACCTATGTTGAGCAGCCAGTGCGGATCATAGACACCCAGATCAGAAAGCTGAGAAACAAGGAAATCCCGATGGTGAAAGTCCTATGGAACCACCACAATATGGAAGAGTGCACATGGGAGACACGGGAGTCCATGCTCCGGCAATACCCTTATCTCTTTTAAGGTTAGATCTTTATGTGTTTTATGTGTATGTTATGTGTATGCCATGCTATGTGTTAGTTGAGGAACATTCGGGGACGAATGTTCTTAAGGGGGGGAGAATGTAATACCCGGCTAGACTCCGGTATCGGAATTCCTACCGTCCGGTGGAATCTCGGATGTCGGAGACCTCTAGAAGGGTAAAACCATGTTTTCATGAGATGTTTTAAGGTTTTTGATGATTTTGAATGAAAATTAAATGAGTTTTTGCATGAAAAGTCCTTGGAGGAAAACCCAGGTTCGGCCGACGAAAGTCAAGTTCGGCCGCCGAACATGCATGCGTTTTGGAGGCACGTTAGGCCCCCGAAAGCATGAGTGAGGGAAGTCCAGGTTCAGCCGCCGAAACTCAAGTTCGGCCGCCGAACATGGCATGCATGCGGAAGCACTTTCGGCCCCCGAACGTGGCCTGGCCAGCCACCTATAAATGGGTCACTTAGCCGAAATGGGCGAGCTTTCTCCCATTTTCGGCCACAGCTAGCTTCCGACCTCCCTCTCCCCAGATCTTGTGTTCTTTCTCCAAATCTCCTCCATTTTTCTTGAGTTTTCACCTCACTTTGCAAGTTTTGAGCATTTAAGACAAGTTTTGGAGCTTTGGGAACTCATGAGCTTATTTGCTTGGATCTCCGAGTTTAGGTCGCCTCTCTCTCGATCATTAAGAGGTAAGAGCCGATCTTAAGCTCATTGTATGTTTTAAGTAAGTTTTAAGTTGTTTTACGGGGTAGAATAGCATGTTTAGGGTTGTATGAGTTTTGAGCAAATGTTATGTTTTTGAACAATGTGGCATGTTTGAAGTGTTGTAGTTGGGGTATTTAATAGTTTGAGACCCCTAGGTGTGATGTATGATATGTATGCATGTTTCAGAACCAGTTTATGCTTGGTTTGAGGTTTTGGGAGGCAAGAGGTTCATTTGAGCCAAGTTTCTGCCCATTTGGAAGAAACCAGGTTAGGCAGCCGAAGGAACTTTCGGCCGCCGAACCCCCTTGTGGAGGCAGCATTCGGCTGCCGAAGCTTGCCCCCGAAAAGAGACTTTCGTCTCTGTTTGGGACTTTCGGCCGCCGAAAGTGCCTGACTTTCGGCTCTGGAGGGACTTTCGGCCGCCGAAGGTGCCGCCGAACCTGCCCTGTCCAGCCTTTCTTTGCATGTTTTGCATGGATGTTTTGAGATGTTTTAGGGGGTTTTTGGGGGATGTTTTTAGAGTTATGTTCTAGTATGTTGGTCCCTCATTTGAGTCCACCTGTGTAGGTTTGGACCCGAGGAACCGAGGACCCCAGCAGTGAGTCAGCTGCTTCAGTCAGCGTCAGAGCTAGCCAGAGGTGAGTGGAATAACTCTTATGCTTTTAAATAAATAAATCAGTTTAGCATGATTCACGCATCATGAATGCCATGAGATAATAGGGTGTTGCATTAGACTCACGAATATGTTGCATTGCATATTATGTTTGATGATGTGGATGGATGTTGAATGATCCATTAGTCCCCCTATACTATGATGATGATGATACGGTACGGAAGACCAGTGAGGCCCATTCTACGCCCCTGGCACAGTTGGACCATGTTATGTTATGTTATGTAAGAGAAAGACCAGTGAGGCCCATTCTACGCCCCTGGCACAGTTGGTCCATGTAGGGGACTATTGGTGACAAATTCATCCTTGATGTGATTAGCTGTGTTGTGACGCACTCCATGTTATCATATGTTTTTAAATGTTTTACTATTCTGCTCACTGGGCTTTGTAGCTCACCCCTCTCCCCTAACCCCAGATGTGCAGGTACAGGGTAGACCAGGAGGTTAGCCAGAGTTTTGAAGTATGTTTATGTAATAAGTTAGATTGTGGACATGACAATTGTACTATGATGTTTATGTTTAACCAACTCAACTCATGATGTATCGCCCATTGGGGCATTGATGAGATCCCACTGAGGAGTCAAGTTTATGATTATGTTAGTGCATGCACAGGTTGAGTTTGGTGTATGAGGAATGATGAAAAGAAAAGTTTTAATTTTTATGTATGATTGTTGATCATGTATGGGATTGAACAGGTTTACAGGTTCTATGTCAGGCTTGCTACGGGTCCCGGCGGCCTTAAGCCGATCTGGATCCTAGCGCCGGTAGCGGTCCGATTTTCGGGTCATTACAAAAGCATTAAGATATAACTACTTTGAGATCCACTTATGATAATAACCCATGTAGTGATTTCAGTGTGGGTCCATCCAATACTTTGTTCTCTAACAAGTATCTACGATTATTGAATTATATCAGCATATACATAATCATCTCATGATTATCAATCAATAACCATACTAGTTATATTTTATTATTATCAACATAATAATAAGTAAACAGGGATGTTAATCATTATTATGTAACATGCAAACAAATAATAATGATAATAAAACCTCTTTTATTAATAACCAAAACGACATACAAAAAGGTCCAAAATAATAGCCTAGAGCAAATATACTAACAATCTCCCACTTGCACTAGGTCTAATCATACAAATATCTAATACCCATAGACCTAGTGTGCTGATCATGCTTGACCTGTGAGAAAGGCTTGGTCAGTGGATTTGCAATATTGTCATTTGTGTCTACTTTGCATATTTTGATATCTCCTCTATCAATGATCTATCGAATAAGGTGAAATCGCCTGAGTATATGTTTAGATCTCTGATGAGATCTGGGCTCCTTTGCCTGTGCTATGACACTATTGTTATCATAATAAAGGTCCATAGGATTTGAAATGCTGGGAACCACTCCCAACTCTGTGATGAATTTCTTCAACTAGACTGCCTCTTTAGTTGCATCTGATGTTGCTATATACTCAGTTTCTGTTGTAGAATTTGCTACAGTGCTCTGCTTGGAACTTTTTCAACTAACAGCTCCACTATTTAAAGTGAATACAAATCCTGACTGCGATCTGAAGTCATCTATGTCGGTTTAGAAACTAGCATCTGTATAACCTTTTACAATTAGCACGTCTTCCAAATCTCCATAAACTAGGAATGTATCCTTAGTCCTTCTAAGGTACTTTAGGATATTCTTAACAGCTGTCCAGTGACTTTCACCGGGATCTGCCTAATATCTGCTTGTTGTGCTTAAGGCATATGAGATGTCTAGTCTAGTACATAACATGGTATACATGATAGATCCAATAGCATAAGCATAAGGAATTTTATTCATCCGTTCTCGCTAATCAGATGTCATAGGACATTGATTCTTGCTGAGATGAATACCATGAGACATGGGCAAGAATCCTCTTTTGGAATCTTGCATGCTGAACCTTTTCAGCACCTTGTCAATATAAGTACTTTGACTCAGACTGATTATTCTCTTAGATCTATCCCTATAGATCTTAACATCAAGGATATATGCAGCCTCATCTAAGTCCTTCATTGAAAAAGAATTCCCTAACCAAGTCTTAACCTTTTGCAAGGTAGGGATATCATTTCCAATGAGTAATATGTCATCCACATATAGGACTAGAAACACAACCTGTAACGACCCAGAAACCGAACCGCTACCGGCGCTAGGATCCAGATCGGCATAAGGCCGCCGGGACCCGTAGCAAGCCTGACATACATCCTGTATACCTGTTAAATCCCATACATGATCAAACATATACATAAAACATTAAACTTTTTCTTTCATTTACCAAGCTTAACCTGTGCATGCACAAACTCATAAACATAAAACCCCACACTGGAGCCCTCATCAAATGCTCCAATGGGGCAACATATCATACATTAAGCTTGGTTTACATAAACATTAATAAAACCTTTCATTAAAAGATCATGTACCAAAAAGGGATTAACAATTCTCTAGGGCCAAGTACAATTCTATCCTCAATACAATTCTTTACATTACATTACATTACTATACTTTACATTACAATGTCTTTCTCATGTCCACAGCTAACTATTGCATAAAACATAACTTTACTCTTGTTGACTTCCTGATCTATTTCGTACCTGCAAACCTGGGGGATTAAGGGAATGGGGTGAGCTACCAGAGCCCAGTGAGCAGAATAGTAAAAACATTATATTTAAAATTCATGCTTTCATGAAATGCATCACATCACATCACAAACAAATCACATCAAGGATGGACTTGTCACCAATAGCCCTCTACACATTCCAATAGTACCAGGGGCGTAGCATGGGCCTCACTGGTCTTTCTCTTACACTATACCAAGGGCGTAGAATGGGCCTCACTGGTCATACATACCATACCATATCATATCATATCATGTCATCATACGAGGGCTAATGGATCATTCAACACCCATCTACATCAACATCATATTATGCAATGCAACATATTCGTGAATTCTAATGCAAACAACCTAGTATATCTCATGGCATTCATGCTGCTTGAATCATGTTAAAACTTTCATTACTTGCTTTGAAACATAAAGAGTCATTCTACTCACCTCAGGCTAGCTCTGACAAGACACTGAAGCAGCTATCTCACTGCTGGGGTCCTCGGTTCCTCGGGTCCGAACCTACACAGGTGGACTCAAATGAGGGACCAAACATACATGAACATGACTCTAAACTACTCCCCAAAAACCCCCCCTTAAAACACCTTAAAACAATCATAGAAAACATGCAAAGGAAGGCTGAACAGGGCACTTTCGGCGGCAGGTTCGGCGGCCAAAAATCCCTCCAGAGCCGAAACTCAGCCACTTTCGGCGGCACCTTCGGCGGCCGAAAGTGGTTCCAGAGCCGAAACTCGTGCATGTTCGGCGGCACCTTCGGCGGCCAAAACTCTCTTCCAGAGCTAAAAGTCCAACTTTCGGGGCAGGGTTCGGCAGCCGAAAGCTTGCCTCCATAGGCAGGTTCAGCGGCCGAAAGTCCTTCGGCTGCCGAACCTGAGTTCTTCCAAAGGGCAGAACTTAGCCTCCTCATGCACATTTTGCCTCCCAAACCATTCAAACATGCATTTAGCTATTCTACAACATGCATACACAAGCAAATAAGCATATAGGGGTCTCAAACTATCCTAAACCCCAACACAAACACATAAAGCAACTCAACAACACATATTTTCCATAAACTCAATATTAACCTAAACATGCATTTCTACCCCATAACCCCTCAAAACTTGTTTAAAACATACTAGAAAGGTAGGATCTAAGCTTACCTCTTGAAGATCAAGAGGAGAGACGATCCTAACTTGGAGATGGGAGAAATCTAGCTCCTTGGGTCTCCAAGCTCCAAAACTTGATCTTAGCTTCAAAGATCTTCAAAACCAAGTTAAAACTTGTTAAACTTGAAAGATTTGAGGAAAATCATCAAAACCAACCATGGGAGGGCATGGACTCACTGTTGGCCGAAAATAGGGGAGAAAGCTCGCCCATTTTCGGCCATGGATCCTTTTATAGGTGGCTGGCTAGGCCACCTTCGGAAGTCGAAAGTGATTCCAAAACTCATGCATGTTCGGCGACCGAACATGAGGTTCGGCGGCCAAACTTGGATTTCCCTCAATGGTCTTTTTCATTCAAAACTTAGTTTCTTTCTTACTTAAAACCATAAAATACATGAAAACATTTTATAAAAATATGTTTTTACCTTTCTAGAGGTTTCCGACATCCGAGATTCCACCGGACGGTAGGAATTCTGATACCGGAGTCTAGCCGGGTATTACATTCTCCCCCCCTTAAGAACATTCGTCCCCGAATGTTCCTCAAACTAGCACATGCATAGCATAAAACATAAACATACATACAAAACACAAAACACTCACCTTAGAAGAGATGAGGATATTGCTAGAGCATGGACTCCCGTGTCTCCCAGGTACACTCTTCGATGTTGTAGTGATTCCAAAGGACTTTAACCATCGGGATTTCCTTGTTTCTTAGCTTTTTGATCTGGGTGTTTAGGATCCGCACCGGCTGCTCAACATAGGTGAGATCTCCAAGGATCTTCACATCAGGCTCACTAAGAACCTTGCCCGGATCCGACACGAACTTCCGTAACATGGAAACATGGAAAATCGGATGGATTCTTTCCATTGAAGCCACATCGAGATTGATTATCATTTTGTTCATGGAAAGGTCCAACAAAAGATAATATTAACAGGGCATATCCGAACTGGAGAACAATTAGGATATATTTTCACTAAAACTCTAAATGGGACTCGAGTTGATTATATATGTAACAAGTTGGGCATGATTAACATTTATGATCCAACTTGAGGGGAGTGTTATAAGTTATAGAAAGTAAATATGTTAATATAGGAAGTAAATATTGATAGATGGGTCAGTCCCTTAATCTTAGGGATTGTATAATCATAGGCTTGATTTTCCTTCCTGTTTAGATACCGTCTCTCATGTATAAATAGGTTGTAATCTCTATTGTGAAACAATAACAAAATATTATATTTCTACAGATTGTAGCTTGTAAATTGTTTGAAGAAACTTGATTCTGTCTTCCTTTAACTCACGGTTCTTTTATTTTTCATAAATAACTTTTTTTCTACTGTCTTTATTTTTTCTATCATATTGGAGTCATGATCATCTTCAAAAATAATTTTTACCTCTAAAGTTTCTATTTGGTTAAAAAAAAAAAAATCAAACAAGCCCTCTTTCTTAAATCAGGTCTGACCATATCATTTAGCCACAAGAAGAAATTACAATTTGTAACTTGATGCAAAAAATAGATTAACCATAAATTTCTTCAACAAGATTATTAATACAAATATAACCCCACCAAATAGCCAATATTGAACTTGTTAAATACAAACTAAAATCTGTATAGCTATTATTTAATAAATCTTAAAATAAAAATATTTAAATGTACATTTTGAAAATTTCCTGAGTGAAAAATATTAATATTGAAAATTCTTCATTCCTCTGCCACCATCAAAATTAAAATTCTTTCCCATATGTATCAAGACAACTGATCATAGCCTCGTATGTACAATTGGGAGCTACGCAATCATTTACCTATAGGATGGCCAAACAGGTAGTTCCTCTCAAATTACACTTCAATCTCACAAATATCTTTCTATAATGTTTTTAATTTTCAGAACTATTGTTTTTACTTAAAATTACATAAAAGGCACAAAAAAATTTTTTCAAGTGAATTTCTATTTAAACGCAATATCACATTACTTATCCAAATCATGGGATGCTATCATTTCAAATAAAGATTAATTCTTCATAACAAATGCAAATATACAAAAAGCATGCAAAAAAAAATTTAGTCATAAACATCAACATTATTCAAGAGACAAATTTAGTCATCGGCATGAATAGGTTTGTTATACATAACCTATAAAATAATCATGCATTAAAAATTTGTTACCTTCTTTGATGGACTACAATAGAACCTTCACCAATGATTTTTCTTTGTATAATTAAGCAGTCAGAAGTTGCGCAGGGTATGTGTACAGGTCATAAAACTCACTCCACGCCATTGTCACTTAATAAAAAACTACATATGAACATCATCTCTATGGCAAAAATAGATAATCGCACTGCTATCGTTATTCCCACTACGGCGGAATGAAAGAGCTTTTATTTTTCTTGAGCGTATATGCGATAGGATAGAATTAAGGATTTGAACTCTTTTAATTTGGGATTTTAGCTAAATAGAGATTTGTGAGCGGTTAATTATGAGTTAGAGTGAGGTAAAATAAATGTTTATGTATATTTAAAAAAAGATAAAAAAATAAAAAATTATTACCATTTGGCATGCCATGTATTGGATTTTATTTTTGGTTAAAATTAAATTCATAAGTTTCTAGAATAGAATGAATTTAAAAATCGAGATTTTGTAGCTATAATCATGAAAACACGTAAATTTTATAATTTTGTTTTTCAATAAACCTAATAATAATAATAATAATAATAATAATAATAATAATACTTAAATGTACCATTCTAAATTTTTCATCTCAAGCACTTCTATAATAGATCAACATAAAATGATATCTACTAGTAATCTACAACCAACATTGTTGAAACTAAATTATTACCAGAATTTGGATTTAAAATAATAAGTTAAGTGTAGTTATTTGAAATCTTTAAGTTCTCAAGACATTATAAATAATTAAGACCTCGTTTAGTTCAAAATGATATAGTTTCAAACTAGGGATGAGCATTTGATCGGTTCGATTTAAAATCAAACCGAACTGAATAAATTAAAAATCGAAATTTTAGTATTTATAAAAATCGAATCGAACTGATTTTGGTCAGAAACCAAATCGAACTGAACCGGTCTGATTCAGTTCGATTCGATTCGATTTGATCGATTTTGATTTTTAATAAATTTCTTATTTTTACACTTTATTTTTAATATTTTAAAATTTAATTAAAATATTTTAATCTTAATATAATTTAATTTATCTATATTATTGAAAATAACACATTATTATCACTAATTGGTTCGGTTCGGTTTTTTCAAATTTTTTCTGATCAAAATTGAACCAAACTAAAATAACCAAAATTTTTAAAATTAAAAATCGAACCGAACCAAATTGAATAAAAACCAAGCCGAATTTTAAAATTAATTCAATTCGATTGATTTTTTTTATTTAAATCAAATATTGATCGACCATTTTTCAAACAAGTTAATTTTTCTAGGAAGTACACTTTTCAAAAAAATTATCTTCTACAAAATATAATTTGAATGCATTTGATTAGTATATTAAATTTTTAAAAAGTAAATGGAGTGTGACTATAAAAATAACATAAATATCCCTACTCCAAATATATGTATAATATTTAAAATATAATATTTAATTTAATATAAAAAATTATATATTAACCAAATATTCAAATTTTAAAAAAATAAATACTCAACTCCCGTAATAATTAATATATAATTTTTTTAATAATAATAAAAATTGTCATAAAATATAAAAAAGTATTTATGTTTAATTTAATTAATTTCTTTCTTTATTTGAACGAATAAATAACTTATGAAATTTTTCACACATCATTATCTATTTTAATTTTCTATTAATTTTCACCTAAATACTTAATTATGAAAAAAATAAAATAAAAAATAAGAAAAATAACTTGAAATTACTTGGATTGGATTATGGAGGAAAATTTACTTACCTTGTATTGGGAAAATAACACATAGAGGTGAGCATTCGGTCGGTTCGGTTTAAACCGAATAAATCAAAAATCGAATTTTTAGTGTTTATAAAAATCGAACCGAATCGATTTTGGTCAGAAACCGAATCGAACCGAACCGGTCTGATTCGGTTTAATCAGTTTTGATTTTTAATAATTTTTTTTATTTTTTACACTTTATTTTTAATATTTTAAAATTTAATTAAAATATTTTAATTTTAATATGATTTAATTTCTCTATATTATTGAAAAAACATATTATTATCACTAATCGGTTCGGTTCGGTTTTTTCGATTTTTTTTCTGATCAAAACCAAACCAAACCGAAATTTCTAAAATTAAAAACCGAACCGAACCGAATCAAAATGTATAAAAAATCGAACTAAATTTTCAAATCAATTCGATTCGGTCAGTTTTTTCAGTTTGAACCGAATACTGCTCACCCCTAATAACACAAACCAACTTTTCGAAAAATTACAAAATGATATGAACCAAATAAGTTAACATTTCATATTTTACGGCAAGTTAAACTTCCCTTATTAAATTACCCCAATCAAGCATAGTATAAGATCATCCTTAAATTCTAATCTAATTCAATTTAAACTTATTTAAAATAATTTATTTTTTAATAAAATAATTCAAATAAATATTTATAAAATCACACAGGATTTTAATTTATTTTAAAATAAAAATTATTTAAATAAAAATAATTGATTTTTCATTTTAAATAAAAATAATAATAAAAAATAAAATAAAATAAATTTTTATAAGATTGCTTATTAGAGTGTTAGATTTCAAATAATAAATTTAGCTTGATAGAGTCCAATGCATCCATCCTTTCATAAACAACATGAATTAATTGACTGAGTTTTTATTTACTAGGGTTTAATAGATTGGGTTTCTATTAAATTGAACATTTTATTTAATTGATTGGATACCTTGTTGGTAAATTGATGATTTAAGGGAAGTACAAGCTTTACTAAATGACTTGAATACAAGAGAGTGTTTGATTGAAACCAATTGATCAAATCCAACTAAATGGAATTTTCCAGTAATGTTTTAATTTGACTTGAATACAAGTTTGTGGTGTTTCTATATGTTCTATATTTGTGATTTCTTCATGATTTCTATCTAGTTTTTCTTCCATTCTATTTAATTGTTGTCCTATTATATGTAATGATATATTAGTCCAGTTGTTTTGTAAATTAATTTCTCTTATATTATTATCTTCAATATTGTTAGTATTTACAACTGCTTGCATTCCATGAGAGATTTGGTTCTTTTTGAAAAATACTCTATCAAGTGGTGGTCTTTCACATTCATGGGCTAGATCACTAACTCCTCCTTCATTATTTACTTTGTGCCATTTATGTATTTTCTTTTCTAGTACATTTAATTTCTTATCATGAAAATATTTTAAATATGTAAAGAATGGTTTTATAGCAATTTGTACTAGTCCTATGTGCATAAATTTATAACCTTGGTTTAAATATTTTATTATCGTTTTTTGACTTAATAAACTCATAGATTGTTTATCAGCATATAAGGGTATAACTTTTTCTTTCGTTTTAATTGCTCTAGCTGATTTGAAATCTAATATACCTGTTTTATAAATTGTATCTACTGGTGTCTTTGGAGGTTTCCAATTTGTTAATTGTTGGTCATTCCATATATTTTCTCTTGATAATATTGTTTGATTATGATCTATATTAATGGAAAGATGTAACTTTACCAGAAAGCTGGAAATATCCAGTCAAGACAATTCCTAACAAACCTTTTAAAGAAAATAAAGAAATAGACTATATCATTCAAAATGATGATGGATCATTAGAATTAAAGTATAAGAGATCAAACTCTTTTAGACAAGCAACTCCTAATATATACCAACCCTCTCGACATTCTTTAGATACATCTCGTAGAAGACATAATATAGAAATACAACCAGATAATAGTATATCAGAAGACTCTACTATTCCTCTTCCTCATTATCAAGGACCTTTTGTAGGAGAAACCTCTGGAACTAAACCAATAGAAGAAACATTTGACCAACATACAAAACCACCACATACTACGCAAGGTATTAAAATACAAGAAGGTGTCTTTCGACAAGGCCAATTTAGTCAACCATATGAAGATAGTGATTTTACTATAAATACCTTAACCCAACCTTTCACCCTTGATACGGACCTCATCCAAGCTGACTATATGTCAGATCAAAACCGGGGGAAAAGGGACCTATTTTTGCAAACCTATTCCAGAAAAGAACAAAGTTTAATTAAAAAACAATTCTTTACCTTTTGTGAACAAGTAGAAAAAACTATACCATTCTTTACATATTTAAAATATTTTCATGATAAGAAATTAAATGTACTAGAAAAGAAAATACATATTAATATAGATCATAATCAAACAATATTATCAAGAGAAAATATATGGAATGACCAACAATTAACAAATTGGAAACCTCCAAAGACACCAGTAGATACAATTTATAAAACAGGTATATTAGATTTCAAATCAGCTAGAGCAATTAAAACGAAAGAAAAAGTTATACCCTTATATGCTGATAAACAATCTATGAGTTTATTAAGTCAAAAAACGATAATAAAATATTTAAACCAAGGTTATAAATTTATGCACATAGGACTAGTACAAATTGCTATAAAACCATTCTTTACATATTTAAAATATTTTCATGGTAAGAAATTAAATATACTAGAAAAGAAAATACATAAATGGCACAAAGTAAATAATGAAGGAGGAGTTAGTGATCTAGCCCATGAATGTGAAAGACCACCACTTGATAGAGTATTTTTCAAAAAGAACCAAATCTCTCATGGAATGCAAGCAGTTGTAAATACTAACAATATTGAAGATAATAATATAAGAGAAATTAATTTACAAAACAACTGGACTAATGTATCATTACATATAATAGGACAACAATTAGATAGAATGGAAGAAAAACTAGATAGAAATCATGAAGAAATCACAAATATAGAACATATAGAAACACCACAAACTTGTATTCAAGTCAAATTAAAACATTACTGGAAAATTCCATTTAGTTGGATTTGATCAATTGGTTTCAATCAAACACTCTCTTGTATTCAAGTCATTTAGTAAAGCTTGTACTTCCCTTAAATCATCAATTTACCAACAAGGTATCCAATCAATTAAATAAAATGTTCAATTTAATAGAAACCCAATGTTTTAATTTGACTCTACTATTAGTTCATTTTGATTTCATTTAATGCAATTAAAATTTTTAATTTTTTTATAAAATAATTTAATTTAAATGGTTTTGATAGTGAATACTCCATACATAAAATTCAAACTGAATTCAAATTTGCAGCTGATATTATTTTTTAAATTTGAAACTATTTTAAATTTAATTATAACTATTCAAATTTATTTTTTTAGAATTGGATCGAATATTCAAAAATATTTTCTCTTTGCTATCCCTAAATTCTATAATGCTGAATTTAATTGTTTGATCAAATAAATTTTTAAATTTTTTAAATTTATTTTTAATTCAATTAAGTTTTGATATAATATATATTATTTTTTAATAATATATTTTTATTCTCATAATAAAATATTAAAATTGAAAAATACATAGTAAATATAAATAATTTTAAAAATATAAAATAAAATAAAATTTTATTATTAAAAAATAAATTATGTTATAAAAATTAATATTTTATTAAGTGTTGACTTTTTTGTTCTTAAAGGAAAATATAAAATTTAGAGATTTAATTGTAAAAAAATATTGGATTGAACTTTAATTAATTTTATTTTTTAAAAAATAATAGTTGTATGTACGTTTTAACTATAATCTATTATAGTATGATTTACATGAATCATAATTAATTACAATAATACAATCTGCTGCGGACAATTGTATTACAAAAGTTTTCTTGTCACTGCATGCATATTACCTTAATTGCTAGCATTATCCACGCGTTGTGAAATAGGGTGAGGTGTATTTTCCTTTTCCATTGCCCTGTGGACAACTCAGCGGAACTTAGTTGAACTGAACCACTCGTCTCAGGCCATCGCTTTCAAAAATAAAATAATAAAATAAAATAAGATGAGAAAACTAGTGGACACAAATAACCGAGGAACAGTCTGATTAAAGTGAACAGAGTCTGGCCATCGCCCAAGGGAGTCCGTTTACACTGATTTTTCCAGCGTCCAGTCTTGATGATTTCCTGCAAAGCGTCGCGGTTCGTATTAGAAAATTCCATCTGCCAGAAGCAGCAGCAGAAGAATTATTCTCTGCAAGGAGTAGTAGGAAATTTCCAGCTGAGGCCATCTCATTATCATCATCAGCCTGGGATAAGGTGTTGTTCCTCATCAACTGATGGTCAATGGACAAGCTCGAGTTACGATTATCATGTCAATATCAAGAAGAAGCTCCTCAAGACAGAAGAAATTAGAAAGGTGAATTGCCAAGTGGAAGTGATTTCGTGGAGGGAGAGAAGAATTAAGGCCCAAATTGCTGTCAATGCAGACATTCAATCTGTCTGGAATGCTCTCACTGACTACGAGCGTCTCGCTGATTATATTCCCAATCTCATTTCCAGGTGTGTATATATATGTTCTGTTTGCTTTTTCATAGTTTAATATCATCATTTTAAAATTATTTTAGTTGTTTGGATTTGGGACTTGAAATTTTGTGTTTTTTCAGTGGGAGAATTGCTTGCCCTCATCCAGGGAGGATATGGTTGGAGCAGAGAGGCCTGCAGAGGGCACTCTATTGGCATATTGAAGCTCGCGTCGTGTTGGATCTAAAAGAATTTCCCATTTCAGTAATCTTCTAAATCTTATTCTATTTAAATTTGTTATTATATTCTTTAATGCCTTCCATCCCTAAGTGAATGTCCTTAGTGAACCTGTCCAACCAGCACACGAATTAAGAGGGAGTGCAAGGGCACCTTTGGCCTCTAAATATTTAGCTCTTTCAAATGAGTTAATTTTTGAAAAATTCAAAAGTAAGTTCGATTCATCAAAGAAAAAAATGTCTTTCACTTAAGATTGAACGATTTTAACTGGAACCTCGAAAGGAATCAATTAAGATTGATTTTTCAAGTTAAATGGGACGATTAGTTCTATTCAGTTTAAGATTTTAGAAACTTCAGGCCTTAGATTGGCTTCTTGAACTATATGGGATGATTTCAATTGAACCTTCTAATAAACCCAGCCTTCCCTCATCTTCAAGCTGCGGTCCACAGCGCAGCTCACCATCAATTTTCTTCTCGCCTTCTCAAACATAGAACTCAGAGGTCAAGTCACAACTCGTATCTTTCTCCCTATAACTCATCCAATCATCCATCCCTCTAGTCAGAGACTGACCTTCTTCTTGATACTTGGCCCCTCTCAACCCCTTGCCTCCCCTTCTTCTTTTTCTTCTCAGTTCTCACTCTCTCTTCGTCTTTGTCCTTCATCTTCCTTTGCCTCAAATCTTCAAAATAACCCACATTCAGATCCACACGAAGATGCATAGCCGCGAAGAGCCACAACCACGAAGATCAATAACTGCAAAGACTTCACTTCTTCCTACGCTTTAGATTCAACTCAGCCTTCATTTCCTAAATGCTCATCTCCTTCATTCCCTTTGACCATGCCAATGCCTATTCGATATGACTCGCTTTTACCATGCCCGCCTGCCGCCTCCCTTTACTACAAGTACATTTCCATTAGCCCATTGTTGCGTTCATTTGACTGCTTGAATATGGGTTTGCTCAGTTAATTTGATTGTTGAAATGGATTTGCTAAAATTTGACGTTAGAAATTTACATTTGCATGTTAGAAGTTTTCGAATTGAATGTTGAATGGGAAACAGACTTTTGAGTTGTTACTTTGTGAAGACTGAAGTAATAGAAGCACCGACTGGTTGAAATTGAAACGAATAGATTTATTTGAGTTTGATTTGGCACGGTTAGCTTTTTAATTCAGTTTAGTCATACACACACATATATAACACCAAACGAGCATATTCTTTATCTCCTTGGGTACATTTTAATCCTCCGTCTTTTCTATTTTATAGCTTTTTTTTTTCCTTTATGTTATTTAAATTAAAAAAAACTTATTCTATTTATATTTCTATAAGTAGACAAGTCTAATGGTTTTAACTCAAGTAAATTTCGAATTAATGAACTTAAATCCACATTTATTTTATCTGATATATATACGTTTTTTTATTAGCTATAAAGTCTCTATTTTTTTGATTCAAAAAAAAAAAAAGTCTCTATTTTCATGTCTTTTTTGTTTCAACTACTATGATTTATTAATATCATGTTATTGTACTCTATTGTCTAGGTATTCAAGGGTTTATATACCTGCCTTTTGGCTTTTGGGTTTATAAATTTTATGCAATGATTTAATATAATACTGTAATGCATACTGATTTTTATTTTTTAAATAATAGAATTTATATTATAAAATTATATCATAATAACTATAATGAGATAATACTTACATTTATTATAAAAATTGAGTATATATAGACGTTTTGCTTTGTACTGTAGTTGGCTCCATAATAAAACAATATGTTGAATCATGCTCTAGATGAATGCTTGAAGCAATATACTGTATTCTTTAAGCCTTTATTTGGATGCGTGGGAAGTAGAGAGAAGGAAAATAAGTTGAGGAAAATAAAAGATAATTGACATTTCCTCTTATTTAAAAAGGGAGGGAAAATAGAAAGAGAATGAAAAATTAAACTTTATTTTCCTCTTTGTTATTTTCCCACTAAATTAAAGAGGAAATAACAAATTTAGGAGAGAAAGTGTTTCTATATCAAAATTACAAAATTGCCCTTTAAAGTCATTTCTTTTTTTTGGGTAGATAACTAGCATGTCTCTTAAGTTTTTAGAAAATTGATCAGCTTGTTCCTATTTCAAAATCACTCAATTGAAATCTACTTGTATTTTGTAAGATATAACTCTTTAGTTTTTTTAGTTAAAAAACTGTTAGCTGCCTTGAATATTTATATTATTTAGTCTATATAATTTTAATTATAAGCATTATTTAGTTTTCATAATTTTAAATATTCATACTATTTAGTTTGTTTGGTCAAAATTAAAATAAGTTAACTAACAATTTCTTTATTCCTATTGCAGTATCACTCAATTAAAGCCTACTTGTATTTTGTAAAATATAACTCTTTAGTTCTTTTATTAAAAAACCATTAATTATCTTGAATATTTGTACTGTTTACTCAATTTAATTTTAATTATACATATTATTTAGTTTTTATAATTTAAAATATTTATACTATTTAGTCCATTTGGCCAAAGTTTAAACAAGTTGATTAGCAATTTCTTTGATAGAAAGACTAAAGAGTTTGATTTTATAAAATGCAGGAACGTCTTAATTAACTGTTTTTGAAATACGGATGAACTAGTAAATTTCTTTAAAAGTCCAGGGACCTGATAGTAATTCTCTCCTATTATTATATATTTTTTTTTAAAAATATGTTGGATAGAATTGTAAATTAACTATAATTTTCTTTCCTCTTATTTTTCTACCTTTTCAAACAAGATAAAATAATTTTATTTTCATTCCTCTCATTTATTTTCTTTATATCCAAACAAGAGCATAGACAATAAGAAAGAGAAATTACTTTTTATTTTCCTTTCTTCGTTCTTAATTTTTTTTTTTCCAAATATGTTTGGATAATTTTAAAGAGGGGAAGGAAAATAAAAAAAAGAAAATATTATTTATTTCCCTCTTTGTGTTTGGATTCATGGAAAATAAACACAAAGGAAGGAAATGGTAGTGCATATAAAAGGATATATGTGTAATTTTATAAAAAAAAGTGCTTTTTAATTGTCTCTCCAAAATGGAGAGAAAATAACCAAGGGAAATAAAATTTATTTTCTTCTCCTCTCTTATTTTCCTTCTCTATCCAAACAAGATAAAAGGTCACATCAAACTTATTTTGTCTCATTTATTATCTTTTCTCTCAATTTTTTGCCTAGCTAAACAAGCTTTGAGTGACAAACTTTCTAAGAGTTCTTTCAGCAAAGCCTAAAAGAATTTTCAAATGACTTACACTCCATGTAATAATGCATTTTTAACATAGAAGTTACTGTAAATCGCTGTTAAATCACGGTTTTAAAAAACAGCTTAATGCTCGTTATATAATGGGTTTTTGGGGGCCGTTACCCATTATCCCGTTATACATGGGCCCTTCTGAGTTGTAGGTGTAACGGCTGTTACCAATTATTGAAATTCTTTTTTATCTTTCATGTTCTGTCCCTTATTCTCATTTTTATCAGTTTGCACACTTTTCAGCAGCTTCAAAGGCAGTAATTTTTAAGTTTTTCCTTTTCTTTCTCTTTCAAATTTCAATCTTTTCTGCATATTTCTTTTGATCCATCATAAACTAATGCATTTCCAAGTTTATTTCCTCCAAAAGGTTATTAAATTTTTTGTACTTTAGTTTTTAGTAGCTGTTTTTTTTTTTCCTAAATTTTTATAGATTGAAGTGTTAGTTTTGAGTTTAAATTGTATTTTGAGCTATTAATTTAGTCCATCTATAAAGATTGAGTTGGTTTTTCTTATTTTAAATTATATGCTTTTTAACTTAAGTTAAATAATCTATATTTGATATATTTATATTTATTGTGCATTTGTGTATATTGTTCTAAATTAATTCTAATCAATAACATTTCATTTTATAAACTTTGTAAATTTTTGTGAAAAATTTGCGTAGCACCAGGCAATTACCATTACATTACTGCCGTTACAGGCCTGGTTTCGTTACTCGTGATTGCGATTTAAAACCATGCTGTAAATCCTAACCAAAATTAGATACATATGGTAGAAGAATTCTAGTACAGTTAATCTTTACGACGAGCAAATATCTCTTGATAGTCACTCCATACCATAGGTTAAAGCAATCCTTTTTTGCCACTGAATAATCTTTATAGCATTCAACAGATCTATTCGCATTATCCTTTACGGTACTGTTAGTAGGTCCATGGCCGAAGCTGAATATAGAAGCATGGCAGCAACCGCAATAGTGACATAGTGTATATTCTTCAAGACCTCCAAATTCCTGTTTCCTTACCATTCTCTTGGGATGCGACAACCAAGTAGCTCTCCCCATTGTTGCAAACCCAATGTTTCATGAATGTACTAAACATTTGGAGAACATAGGCTCCAAGCCTCAATTTGCAGATTTCATAATTTGTGCAATCCTTCCTTTATCTTCTAACTGTCCAAGATGGGGTTGCTTTGATTCTTCACCACCTCCATCTTGAGGAGATGTAAATGTATACATATTTACAAAATGGAGGGAAAAGTTTTTTACTTTGTTAGAGTAGCTTAGAGCTTATTGGTTCATGCGTCTAGCTCAACATAGGCAGTTACAGTTTCTGTTGATTCTTCCCTCCCATTCTTTGTGTCTATATACGACTGTTCTTTATGAATGAAACACGCTTTTCATTCCCCACAAGCCATAGTTTACCGTTATCCTTTCTCTAGTTTGGCATTCTTTTCACAATGGAAGAGTAGCAAGCTCTCAAATTGCCTTTTTTTTTTTTTTTTGTAAGTTAAGGCTCTCATCTCTTCAATCATATACTCTTTCTCATTTTGGATGATTAATAACTTTCTGCCAATTTTGGTGGAATAGAAATAGAAGATACAGATGGTACAAGTGCTCCAAATGAAGAAGAAAATGAATCATATGAAACAAAGTCAGGGAAATGTAGGTTACCCATTCTAACTTCTTTTGGGATAGTAATAGGAATATCTATATCATTTATAAGGGTAGAGCTAGACAAAGTAGAATTACAAATGTAATCTCAAGGAGACAATTAGAAGAAGTAGAACTGTAGAATTAGAAATAGAATTTAAAGGAGACAATATTCATAGTGAACATGAGGGGTTTGGTAATTTCTAGCAAATGTTTGATTTTTTCCTTTTAGAAATTCCATTATGAGCAATTGCATTCACGTGTAGTCTTATGCAAAATCTCATAAGAATTATATTGGTCATGAAATGGCACTTTGTATATATTCAATGCTATTCTTTGTTATAAAAATTTTCACTATGACATTGAACTAGCTAATATATCATTTTATTAAATAATTTAAAATAAAGAAAAACCTCATTCTTTGTATGTATAGGTGCGGCTAAGTCATCCTACAGCAAAAAAAAAATCAATTAAAAAAAAAATAAAAATCATATATAGCTAGACAATGACACAACTTGACATGGGCGTGTGCATCATAATCAATAGTCATGAAAGGAATAAGACTTTTATTATTAATAGAAGAATAAGAAGTTTTGGTATGTTTTGAAAACTCATAAACATCACTATATAGGAAATCTTGTTTACATTGTTTAACTAGACCATTATATAATCTTTCTGAAAAAAAAATGGATGTTATAATCATTTATGCCACTAAATTAATTATAGTTTACCAATTACTTATCTTCCGACAATGCTTTGTTTCTAGATAAGGATAGATATTTACAATCTTTTTCTAGAAAATATTAGCCATTCGCCTTATACTATGGTTAGTAGTTTTCCTCGTGCTCAAATCTTAAAATGCACAATTGGAAGGATAAAATTTAGCCTTATAGTTAAGATCTATAGTGAGTGCATTAACAAACAAAAATTATGTGGAAAACTAGGAATATGGAGTGGCAAAGGCATATTCATTGAATTATGTATACTAATTAAATTCTCTCTTCAGTTCTAGTGAGAGAGAGAGTTTTCTTGTGATCATTCTGGTTCTTACTTAGAATTAGGAAATACAAGTAAAGGAAAGCTCCTTGATACTAATAATATTATCAACAAATAATTTCTATATTCCCTCTATCAACTTTCCTTAATGTATGCTACTTGCACCTTCAAACGTATTCATTTGTCATTCATTCCATCAATTTATATCTTACCTTAAAACAATATTTTCTCTATCAAATTTTTTCATAATTGTAGCCAGTAATAATTTACTTAATTTAGTGTTGGTTGGCAGGTAACTTTTGTTATGACAACTTAGTTAGCAACTTAGCATTCGTGTCTATCTAAATCTTATTCAACATGCATATTTGATATCTCAAGATATCCTTTCATCATTTGCGATTGAGTTCTATATGCTTAAGTATGCATGTATTAGCTTTGTCTTAATTTTTTTTTTCCTAAATAATGCCTTTTGATTTAGGCTAATAATCATGAGCTACACTTTTCGATGGTTGATGGGGACTTTAAGAAGTTTGATGGCAAGTGGTCTTTAAAATCAGGGACAAGGTAGATCCATGAATTTGATATAAAATCTGCATGTTTTGGCTTTCAACGTATTTCTGCTATTTAATCTATTCTGAAGTATCTATTTAGCCATGCCAATAGGGTTTAAATTCCTTTTGATTCGCTTTTAGTTCACGCTTTTGCTTAAAAATCTTTTCTTCTTTTTATATAATATAGAACAAACTGAATTTTAGTTTTTTTATTACAGTGGAAAAGAGGATGCTAACTAAAGAAGGCAGGCAGTTTCTGTATGTATAAATATAAAGGTTGCATGGGAAATTGGGAATTAAGTAATTTTACCTGAACTAAAAGCTTCTTTACAACCCTTGACAATTCTATTGATGTGGTTGGCATTTTCTGAAACATCCAATTATGTGTTTTTCTCTCCTTGTCTATGGGGTGAATGAAATTCCATTCTCAAAGAAATTTAAAAGGATGCTATAAGTTAAGCTTTATCACTTACTAGTGATAGTCTTCTGCCAGGAGCAGTCCTTTACTCTTTTTCTTTTTTTTTTTTTTAAGATTTTCTTAAATTTTTCTGTTGCTTTTTCCCCTTTTATTTTATCGTATGATTTATTACATTTCCTTTCCTTTAGACACTGCAAATGGTCTTTAACTGATTTTAATATTTATTTCTCTAGGTCTGGAACAACACAATTATCATATGAAGTTAATGTAATTCCAAGGTTCAACTTTCCAGCTATTTTCTTGGAAAGGATTATTAGATCAGATCTTCCTGTGAATCTTCAAGCCTTGGCTTGTCAAGCAGAGCGAGATTTTATAGGGAATCAAATTGCAGAAAATGGGAAATCCAGGGCCATACTTACTTCTCTGGGCAAAGGTGTACCTGATGCTTTCTATGAAAAGGATAATTTGTTTAGTGGAGATATTAAAGAGAGTTTTCCTGGCTCAAATATTGGCCCCATACCATCATCTTCAAGTGAGTTAAATACTAACTGGGGTGTTTTTGGAAAAGTTTGCAGACTTGATAGGCCTTGCACGGTGGATGAAGTTCATCTTCGCAGATTTGATGGACTACTGGTAATTACTCCCATCTGAAATTGAATTTTACTGTTTGAATGATCTTTTTCTGTTATAGCAGTAGTTGATGTGGTTGGTTTAGAACTGCAGGAAAATGGAGGGGTTCATCGCTGTGTTATTGCTAGCATAACTGTCAAAGCTCCTGTTCGTGAAGTCTGGAAAGTTTTGACTGCTTATGAGAGTCTTCCTGAGTAAGCCTTCTTTTTCATTTGCTTCTTCTTCTTTTATTATTTTCCAATCACCTTCACTTAAAATATTAGTATGCTGTCAACATAGAGCCTCGCCATATCTCAACTTTGTAGATTCATCACCAAATACCGTCAACTACATAGAATCCACTTTGGAATCCGACAATTTCTTTCAAAACTTTATAACTGGCTTAAAATTTATTTTTTTTTATTTGAGTATATAGCTAGCTTAAAATTTTATTTAGTTTACTTTTAATTACATTCAAACATTACTTGATATGGTTGACTTTTTTGTCTTTATATAGGTTGATATTTATATCTATATTTTATTTTTATTTATATTAATAAAATAAATTTGAGTATATTTTGTATAAAAATTATTTATAATTAAATTAAAGTATTATGATTTGTGTAATACAGTTTAAAGTTGAGGGATGCTTGTAATATAATTATCTAAGTTGAGGAATAGTAAGTAAAATTTTATTATAAGCTAATCTGTAAATCAGTGATAGCAAATTACAAGGATTTTAATGATATTCAAACTAAAATTCAAGGAGTTTTATGATACAAATTGGAGTTGAAGTACATTAGTGATGTTGTTGACAGATTTGGTTTTTCCATTTAATTGTGTAGGGATTTTAGCTTTAATTGTAGAAATTTGATTGTAGAAATTATTCTTTCTTGTAAATCTTTCTAGTTAGGCTTATTACTCTTGTATGTATAAATAGGAATGTATTTATCTTTATAAAATTATTAAAAATACAATTCAAAATTTTCTCCAAAATTCTTTATGGTATTAGAGCTTGGTTACTGCTCACATTAGGATTTTTATAGGTTAAGCTTTTAGGCGACTCTATTGAGGGAGTTGATTGACACTGCCCACATCAAGAGGAAGCCCATCAGTTTTTCGACTTGTTCTTGGCAACGCTCCAACGATTCAGCGATGTGCATGATCTCACATGCCACCACAGTTTCGGCGCCTTCTTCTAAGGGCTGATGCCTGGGTCATTCTCCGGTGGTTTTCTTCCGATGGTACTCCTTTTTGGCCACCTTCCCTTCGCCTCGCGCCTCTGACCAGCTCAAACTCATGACTTGTTTCTTTTGTTTCTTCATTTTTGGTGTTTAAACAGCAATTATCTTCCTTTCCTTGCATAATAAGAGAATCAAGGACCTGAGAATAACCGCGGATTTCTTTTTCGGTCATCTCCTCACCGGATTCCAATTGCATAGGTCTCTATTTACGGGGCTTTCTTTATTATGTCAATTCTTTTAGTTGACTAATTATTTAGCTTGGTCAAGATCTTGTCTTTTGTCTGAGGGCAGAATCTTCTGGAGATATAAGCACCACAACTGCCCTTTTCAATCTTTTATCTTGGTCAAGATTCGGTATTGCCTCTCTTGCTAATCATAATAATTGTGAGTAGATTATAGACTCCGGAGAAAATAAACATATGACAAGATCTTCAAAAAATTTTCTTACTCTTCATGTCTAATGCAAGATCATGTTCGAATAGTTGATGGCTCCTATACTCTCATAGTTGATGGCTCTTATACTCTCATAGTTGGCACAGGTTCTATTAATTATACTCTAAATATCACACTCTCCTCTGTTCTTCTGTGCATAGCACTTAAATGTGTGTTTGTTCGATATTATGTTAATTGGTACTTGTACAAATATAATATTTATTGTTTGTTGTATTTCATGATAGAGATTACAACTTATTTACACATGAGACGATATCTAAACAGGAAGGAAAATCAAGCCTATAATTATACAATCCCTAAAATTAAACAACTGACCCATCTATCAATATTTATTACCTATATTAACATATTTACTTCCTATAACCTATAACACTCCCCTTCAAGTTGGAGCATAAATGTTAATCATGCCCAACTTATTACATATATAATCAACTCGTCCCATACAACTTAGCAGACATCGAATTTGTGAATCCAACTTCTTCCAATAGTTGATGTACCTACAAAACTTCACAAACGACTTTGCCATGATTCGACATTCAGGTTCAGCACTAAAACGGGAGACCACATTTTCTCAGCTTGGTAAAACGCCTTACACACATCATAAATACGAAAAATATTCCCTTTGCCAGAATATAGAAATTTCAAATACTCCATTAATTCTTTAACAAATTCAGAATGGTTAATAAGACTAATCACCTCACTATGAATAGAATTTCGAATCTGCAGAAACAAACGAGTATCATCCCTCATCCAATCTCTACGAGTTTCATCAATAGAAGGATTCTTGGTAAGATGATCATCCATTTCAATACTTCATAAATAAATACGGATAGTCTTACTCCAATTCAAAAAATTAGATCTATTTAATTTGTGTTATGTGATTTTAGTCATCACAAGAATAACATTGGTTTTAACTTCAGCCATAAAGACAACCAACCCAAAACAATCAAAATAAACAAAGGATCAGAAGAACAATACCCGTGAACAGTATCTAATGAACATTACTCGCGAACAGTTGTGAACAATATCTGATGAACAGTACTCGTGAACAGTACCCGATGAATAATTCCTGTGAACAATACCGGATGAGCAGAGCCCTAAGTCTCCAAATGTTACCTTTTATGGGTAACCCAAATAAACAGAAAGTCCTGAGTCTCCAAATGTTACACTTTATAGGTAACCTAAATGAACAGAGTCCTAAGTCTCTAAATATTACCCTTTATTGGTAATCTAAATGAACAGAGCTCTAAATTTCCAAATGTTACCCTTTATGAGTAACCCAAATGAACAGAGTCCTAAGTCTCCAAATATTACCCTTTTATGGGTAACCCAAATAAACAGAGTCCTAAGTCTCCAAAAGTTACTCTTTATGGGTAACTCAAATGAACATAGCCCTAAGTCTCCAAATATTACCCTTTATGGGTAACCCAAATGAACAGAGTCCTAAATCTCCAAAAAAATTTAAATCTCTATGGGTGAGACTCTTATACCATGTAGAAATATAATATTTATTGTTTGTTATATTTCACAATAGAGATTACAACTTATTTATACATGAGACGATATCTAAACAGGAAGGAAAATCAAGCCTATAATTATACAATCCCTAAAATTAAACAACTGACCCATCTATCAATAGTTACTTCCTATATTAACATATTTACTTCCTATAACCTATAACAGTACTCAATCATGTGTTTGTTAGATATTTTCCTACTCAAAAGGGATAATGGGTTATCACCTTTCTTCTAAGAAATATTTTGTCTGTGTAGATGTCACTTTCAGGAAATTTGGATCTTATTTTCCTCCAACTCTATAACCTCTTCACGAGGAGAAGGAGAAATAGGAAGAGGTGATTCTTGTTCCATACTTCTTGAGAGTGACCTTTAGGAAAGGATGTTACTAAAGGAAAGAATGATAGTCATGGGGGAGAGAGAGTCAAGTTCAGGAGAGAGGACATTGATGTTAGGCAACTAGATAGGCCAGATTTGAAGAAGTATCCAAGAAAACAAAAGACAAATAAAGCCATCGAGCAGTCTTTATCATGCCAAAAATCATCCTTAAATTCTTCTGTGAGTTACCTCTAGCTCATGATGATTTAGAATACCCATTGCTTATAGAAAAGGAGTAAGAACTTGTACCAAATATCTCTTATCTAACTTCTTTTCTTATGGTTTCTTGTTTTCTTCTATAGAGCTTTTATCTTGTCTGTTTTTTTTTTTTTTTTGTATTTATTCCACAGGATTGGAGAGACACTCCTAATGATTCATAATAGAAAAGAGCAATAGTTGAACAAATGAAAGGTTTAAAAAAGTATGAGGGAATTTGTCATTCCTCCATTAGGAAAGAAACAACTTGTTCATTATAAATGGGTGGTCATTGTAAAACACAAGGTTGTTTTGTTGGTTCAATTGAGAGATACAAAGTTAGACTAGTGGCTAAAGGATTCACTCAAACCTATGAGGTAGACTATTAGGAGACATTTGTTTCTGTTGCAAAGATGAATACAATAAGAATTCTGCTATCTCGTGCAGCCAACCTTGATTAGAATTTACAACAGTTTAATGTAAAGAAAAACATTCCTCCATGGAGATCTAGAGGATGAGGTTTATATGAAAATTTCTCTTGAATTTGTTGATGAAAAACATAAGGAAAAGTATACAGACTTAAGAAGATTTTATATGGTTTGAAGTAGTCTCCTGTATCATTGTTTGACAAATTTAGTAAAGTCATGATCTTTTTTGGCTATCAGCAGATCAACGCCGGTCATACTCTGTTCGTTAGGCACTATAAGCGCAAAGTCACTCTTATCATCTATGTTGATAATATAGTAACGATAAAAGATGACAGAGAAAAGATAACTCCATTGGAAAAGCTTCTGGCCCAAGAATTTGAGATTAAAAATCTAAGAAAAATTTGAATATTTTCTTATGATTGAAGTTGCAAGATAAAAAAAAGGGCATCTTCATTTTTTAGAGGAAATATATTCTAAATTTGTTGGAAGAAACTGGTATATTGAGATGCAAGTCAGCAGAATCTCCTATTGAAAGCAATCATAGTTACAAATCATAGTTACAAGTGGGGATTGATGAGTCAGTTGATATGCGGAGATATCAGAGATTGGTGGGAAGACTAATTTATTTTTCATACATTAGACCTGATATAGCTTGGTAAGCCAATTTATGCTTGATTCTCGTGAGTTTCACATGTAGGTTGTCCTTCGCATTTTGCATTATTTGAAATTTGCTTCAGAAAAAGGGCTTCTATTCTTCAAACATGGTCACCTCCAATAGAAGCTTATATAGATGTAAGTTAGGCTAGATCTTCATATAATAGGAGGTCAATATCTAGTTATTGTACCTTTGTGGAAGGAAATCTTGTCACATAGAGGAGTAAAAAGCAAAATGTAGTTGCTCGACCAAGTGTTGAAATTGAATATAGAGCTGTGATTCTAGTACAAAGATTGTTGGAAGAACTCAAATAGTTAAGAAATGACAAATTACTCATTATGACAATAAAGTTGTCATTAGTATAGCTTAAAACTCAGTACAACACGACAAAACAAAGTATATAGAGATTGATCGACACTTAATTAAAAATGTTAAATTTGTGTAAGATTTAACTCACTCCAAAAGCTAGCACTAAAATCCTTATAAGAGGTACATTATTCTTGTCCTTATTCCAAATCGACGCAGGATTCAACACACCCCTCACGCCTAAGACTACATTGGGCAGTGAAATATTTTATAGGGGCCCAATATCAGTAGGAGGCTCTGATACCATATTAAATTTGAGTCATACTTAACTCTCCCCAAATGCTAGTTCAAGGGGAGGAGTGCCTAAGGCCCTTTTGAGGGCCCTTCTGAGAGTACATTACTCTATCCCAAATCGACGTGGGATTCAACACACCTCTCTCGCACTCAAACTATACTGGAACGTGAAATATTTACGAAATACCCAACATCGGTGGAAGGTTCTGCTAGAACGTGAAATATTTACGAAAGACCCAACATCGGTGGGAGGTTCTGATGGGTCAGGTCTAACTCACTCTAACAACTAATTTAAGAGGGAGGGGTACCTAAAATCCTTGTAAGGGGCATATTATTCTATTCCAAACCAATGTGAGATTTAACACACTCTCTCATATCCAAAACTATATTGGAGTGTGAAATACTTTGTAGGAGGTCCAACATCAGTGGGAAACTCCAATATCACGTTAAATTTAGACCAAGCTTAACTTACCCAAAAACTAGATCAAGAGGCTGGAAGAGTGTCTAAGGCTCTTATAAAGACATATTACCCTATCTTAAACCGATGTGGAATTCAACAAAAGAAAACCTAACAAGTGATGTTTTGAGTTCATAAAGGACTTAACAATAGAACTTATCACAACTTATAATGCATGTGTGATATCTATGTACCCATTTGAGGAGAAGTGTATAGGAATTTTAGCCTTGATGGTAGAAATTTAATTGTAGAAATTATTTATGTTTTTCTTGTCATTCTTTCTAGGCAGTCTTATTACTCTCGTATAAATAGGGATGAATTTAGCTACGTAAACTTATTAGAAATACAATATAAAAATTTCTGTCCCGAAATTCTTCATATACAGTCACCTAAATTGAAAGACATTGAGTGAAATTAACCAAATATGCATCTAGAAATTTAATCTATGACTGTGCTGCGAAAAATATTTAGGAATACAATAAATGCCAATATGCAGGAAATATAAAGGGTTCGACATTTCTTTATAGTTGTTTAAATTATTAAAAGCAATATTTTAGAGATTACCAAATAAAATTGAAGTCTTAATTAAAATACTAACTAAGAGAAAACAAACACTATAGTTGAAATTTCTCTAATGATGGATCATCTTCAATATTAAAAAAAAACAATGAAAAAAATATAATAATTGCATAAAATTATGAATAATTATGAAATTTTACAAGAAAAGAAATATGTTTTATACAAACATACGAAAGTTAGCCCTTTAGATAATTTAGAGAAGCCTACACGGAGAGTTTTGCAGATTAGGTACTTGAATGAAGATGCTCAGGATGATGTCAAGCGGACGGAAACGCTATTTCACTTTGTGATATCAACGTTGAGGGAGGTGAATTGGACTGTGGGCGCTTAGGTATTGAGGACTTTAATGTTGCTGAATTCCTTGCCATTGGAAAAGCTCTCAACCTTCTTGCTTCCAGGCCAGGTGTTTTGAGCTCAAAACTGAGAGTTCTCCTAGAATCTGACTCTAAAATAGCTGTTTCATGGGCTTTATCTCATTCTTAATATCCCTGAAAGCTTGCATAGATCTGCAACTCTATCATGTATCGGTAAAAAGTTCTTCCTTTCTTTATTCGAAACATTCCTTAGGTAGCCAATTGCAGATGCCTTAGCAAAACAAGACATTTTCAGATCTCAAAGCTTCATAGCCTGCTTTTAATGTTTTTTCCGGTTTTTGATGAATCTGAAATGCTGGTCCGGTGTGCTGCATTTATGGCTTTGATGGTTTGCTGCAATTCTATGGCTAGCATTTTTTTAGCCTGTTATAGTGGTCTTTTTGGGTATTTTTATGCTGCTGTATTCTTTGTGGCTGGTGTTCTTGTTTGGTTTGTTGTACTGAGGTTCTCCATGTCTCTGTCACCTAGCATGCATCCATGAATAGGGGTGTATGGGGATTCTTGGGCATAGTTCTATCATTATCATGCTAATATTTTCTTGGTTTTTTATAATAAAATTACTCTATATATAAAAAAGAAAAGGAAAAAGTACAAAAAAAAATATCCTATGGTTTCACTCATTTTCACTTTAGGTTTGTAATTCAATTTGTTAAAATAGTATTTGTGGTATTATGTTGATAGCAAATAGCTATAATTTTTTGACGCTGTCAAAAAATGCTAACATGACAAGTAAAATATATTTATTAATTAAAAATAAAAAATATAAAAAAATAACATATAGTTTTACTCATTTTCATTTCAGGGTCTGTGATTCAATTTGTGTTAAATTAGTACTTTATTATATGATTTTTTCATATCGACATTCTTGATGGCATTTAAAAGTTGCTGCTATTTATTTACAGCGCAATACCACAGGTGTTATTTTGACACAAATTAAACCATTGACAAAAATTAAACCACGGACCCTAAAATGGAAAATCTATATTTTTTTGTACTTTTCGTTAAAAAAAAAAGACATGTATACATTATATGCACAATATGCATATATATACTAGCACAAGTTTTCATCCTTAATATACATATTTCATAATGACCTCTTGCGGCTTACTCTTATCTCCTTAGTTGCCAATCCCTTGGAAGCAGAAGGATGAAAAACAAAAGTAGAAAGTACATGATATTATCCTTTTAATAAAGGCATTTTGGGAGTATGTCAAAAAAAAAAAAAACCATGATCCTTGAAATCTAAACATCATGAAAAAATATTATGCTCGACATTTCTATTTGCCATTCCTCATAATGTTACTATTTGCAGGATAGTTCCAAACTTGGCCATTAGTAAGATTTTATCACGAGAAAACAACAAGGTCCGCATACTGCAGGTATAAGCATGATTTGTGTAGTGAACTAGTGATCCATTCTATATGCAATAAACATTATTATTTTGCATGGTTAGATGCCTACTGTTTTTTGAAACACCTGATATGAAAGACATGTACCGATCAAAGAATTTCCATGTTGCAGGAAGGATGCAAGGGTCTGTTGTACATGGTTCTGCATGCACGTGTTGTTCTAGATTTATGTGAACATCTTGAACAGGAGATTAGTTTTGAGCAGGTAGAAGGAGACTTCGACTCATTTCAGGGCAAGTGGCTTCTAGAGCAATTAGGCAGTCATCATACGCTACTGAAATACACTGTGGAGTCCAAAATGCATAAAGATTCTATTCTTTCAGAAGTTATTATGGAGGAGGTACATGCTTGATATTTTCCAAATGATTTTGGCACTTTAATTAGTTTATTTAGATCATGAGGCTACAGTTTGGTATGATGGCATGAGAGTAGAAACTTTTAATTATTTTTTTTTTTTGACAATATCATCTCAACTTAAATGCTTCATATATGAAATGAAATATTCAAGCAATCTTTTTTATATAATAAAACTAGAAATGCTGCTGGATAAAGCAGCATGTATGATTAAGTTAGACGTTTGAACTAGGATTGTATTTTAGATTGTTAAGCATAAGAAAATGTAATCTTAGGTTGTAAATCTTTTTTTTTTTTTTTTGAAATTTGGTATTGGCAGCTGAAAAGTCTATTGTGTGTAGGTTATATATAAAGATCTCCCATCAAACTTATGTGCAATTCGAGATTACATTGAGAAGAGGGAGGACTCAAACTCATTAGAGATAAATGAACTCGCACATTGTTCCAAGGAACTACATTCACCTAATGGCAACGTACACAGTGATTCTAGCATGAAGACCATGAAGGTTGATGATTTTAATAAGCCAAATTCACCAAAACAAAGACCAAGGGTTCCTGGGTTGCAGAGGGATATTGAAGTTCTGAAGTCTGAGCTACTGAAGTTTATATCAGAACATGGGCAAGAAGGATTTATGCCCATGAGAAAGCAGCTTCGTCTACTTGGTAGGGTGGATATTGAGAAGGCCATAACACACATGGGTGGATTTAGAAGAATTGCAACGTTGATGAATCTTTCTCTTGCATACAAGCACCGAAAACCAAAGGGATACTGGGACAATCTAGAGAATTTGCAGGAAGAGGTAGCATCTTAACTTCAATGTTTTATTGGGCACATTCGATGGATTTAGTTTTCTCGGTATATAGGATTTTTCTTGCTTTGAGTTCAATTACAAAACTTGAATGTACTTCCCATATATACAGATTAGTCGATTTCAGAAGAGCTGGGGAATGGACCCTTCGTTTATGCCAAGCAGAAAATCCTTCGAGCGTGCTGGTAACTTAAATATAAGCTATTTCGATTGCTACGTTTAGAATTATATGGGATGATATTTTCTTTTTCTTTAAGCTTTGTTTGTGTGATTTGTTTTGCAAGAAAAATATTCACATCAATTTTTATAAAATTATGTATGACTTAATTTTATTTTAAAATGGTTTTTCTTGAAATTTAAAATAATAAAAAAATTGAATTTTTTATTCTAAATAAGAGAATTGATAGAAAAAAAAGTTAATTAAATTAAATTGTTGTGAAATTCTTGATTTCAAATAGGGTATTAAAATTTATTATTTTCTTACAGGGCGTTATGATATTGCGAGAGCATTGGAGAAATGGGGTGGACTCCATGAAGTTTCTCGTCTTCTAGCTTTAAAGGTAAGGCATCCTAATAGGCAGGCAAATGTTGTGAAGGATAAGAAAATTGATCATATGGCTTCTACTAATGTAGAAGGGGAAGACATCATTCCATCAAAAACTCATGTATCACAGGATACACAAAAATGGCTCATGAAATTGAAAGATTTAGACATTAACTGGGTTGAATGAATTGCCCCCCAGTTCTCATTCATTTTTCTCTTCTTTAATCCTTTGCCAAAGATTACCTGATTTGAATAATCTCTAAATTCTTTTTCCTGCAAAATTCAATCATTGGCTTGTGAAAATTGATTACATTTTTATGAAGATAGTGTCAAGTTAATAATGAAAAAGTTAAGGTCTAATTTTATATTAAATTAACCAAATATTAATTGCAATTATTGTTAAAATTTTAGCTAAACATGTAAAATTTACAAATCCAAATGCATTAAAAAGATTTGCAATTTGTTAATGTATAAGCTGGTTAATTATATTAAAATTATGACTAAATCAATGAAAACAGTAAAATTCATAGATTTTTCTAAATTAATTTTAAGGTTCACTATAATTACATTCAATTTTAAAAGTTTCTGTTCAAAATCAAATAAATGTTGAAATTTTTAGGCTTCAATTGACCCAATGTTACTGATTCCGTACACCTCACGAGGTATTTGGGTGGACAAATTTGTATTATTGCTATTATTATTATTGCCTTGTAGATTATTTTATCTCTGGTTCACTTGGTAGAGAAAAGATCAAAGGATAATTGTACGGATTATTTATCTGTGTATAATTGTTGTTTTTAATCAATTTGTATAAGGTCCGGTTTTTTTCCGTTGCATGATTTATTTCTGCACACTCTCCAACCATTCCGTCTTTCATTCCCGTTATCTAATGGGGTCACGCAAGAGAAGCTGGTGAAATCAACAAGCTTATTGAGCATCTTGGGCATGCATGGCTCAGGTTTAAACCGCTTCCTTAATTATTCTGCTGTAGGCTATAATCTGTGTTCTTGCCAAATTTTATTTACGTATAGTATATTTACATGCTAACATGCATTATGGCTACAGTTTCACCAATTGTTCATTGTCTCAAAGAGACATCGAGTACATGGAATATGCACACATGCTAAGAATAGATAAGCCAGTGGTTAGTTTGCAATTAGTTAACTGTTTTAGTAAGTGTATAAAATGAAAAGTAAGGTTGAGAAAATAAAATGAGAATGGAAATAAATTAAAAAAATTGAGTTGGAAAATTGAAGAAAGGAAAAAATTGAGCCTCAAGCCTTTTTCATGGGGTCTTAAGAAGAGTGGGTTAGGTTTAAAATTATAAGGTAACCGGATGGACCCTTAAAAGGGTCCATTCAGCCAAGACATTAACATAAAGGGAAAATTTTATAATTTTTAATTTTTGAGGGGGACTTTTTGGAGAGAGAATTAATTGAACCAAAAACTTATTCAAATCAACCCAAAACTTGAAGCACCTCTGCATGAACTACGGTTTGCACCACCTCTATATATTCATCTCTTTTCCAACCCTAAAGAAGCATTCAAGAACCATTAAAATTTTAAAAGGCATTCAGCCACACCCCTCTCTACGTCTGAAAATTTCCTTTCAATATGGAAGAGAGAAAATAAAGAAATCCTTCCTTCATTCACATCATCGCTGCCACCTACTTCATTTGTTCTTGTTCTATTTTACTTTCTTTAAACCATTCAAGGTAACATTTATAATCAATCTATGAATTTTGAGGACAATACAATTTTGTGCATATATTGATTGGAGCAATCCATTTTGTTCGAGTTGTCCATCTCAACCAAAAGGGATTTCAACTCTCTAAATATTTTTATTGAATTATTTACAAAATTTTCTATAATTTTTATAAATTATTTGCTTGAGTTTTCTTGATTGAGTTATGATTTTTCAAATTTTAATGAGGTAATTAGGTCACATCGCACAATTCCAGTCAGTTTCAATGACATATAACATGATCTTCTGATTATCAAATGAAGTAACTAAAGTCAAGTTTGAGAATTTAAAATCTTTATTTTTTGAATTTTTCACATTTGGTCTTCTAATATAACATACAAAATTAATATCCAAAATATTTCATATTATGGAATAGTCATATTGGAATTACTATAAATCATGACTGGCAAATCCTTTTTTACTTTATTTTTTTTTCTATATTTTTGATATCTATCTGAAGTATGTCTTTGTAAAATTTCAGATTTTTTTGAGTTGGTTTGATAATCCATAATTTTATATTTTGGTGCCAAAATCTCATAATAAGATATGCCTTTTTGGTAAGGACTATCTCGATTCTTAGCATGTATTTTATTATTAGAATAGAAGATATATGGAGGTTAGGACTACTCTTTGATGGTCAAAATTGTTAATGTTGGCCGAATACTACCTTGGATGAGATTGTGTTTGTTTTAGTCTTTAATTTCCATGAGGACTTACCCACTTTATTTTATTCAAACTTAATTATTAATTATTTTTAATTACTAAATTTATTTTACTTTATTTATTTTATTTTATTATAGTAATTTTATTTTAGTAAATGAGGACAAAGAAAGATAAAAAACTTATTTTGCCGTTCTTTTATCAACATGGCGGAAGCGTTCTCTTTCCTTCTTTGATGCACATGGTTTGCCTTAATGAACCAATGGAGCAACTATAGAAGTCAAAAGGAGCATCTTGAAAGCTCTTTGCAAAAGATAATTGCATCTTAAAGGTTCTTTGTAAAAGATGATAAGCCTAAAGCTTTGTAATAACTTAGAATTAGTTTTATTATTTTATTTTAATTAATCTTTGGAGTTATAAATTAATTCTTTTCTGCTCTCTTTTCTTTGTAGTCTTTGAAATTTTAATTTTATTCTCCTTTCTCTTTTTGGGTATGATTTAATTTTCTTTCTTCACCTTAATATGCATATACCTTAGAAATAGTAACTTAGAAAATTAACTTAGTAATTCTAAAAGCAATTTTGTATGATATAGACATGATTTGACACACTTAGAGGTTGTTTACATTTTAGCATAGAAATAGTTAAGTAGTAAAAACTCTAGGGCAAGATGATTATAAAATAAGTTTAAGATATATGTTTAGAGATCTAGTGAATACCTTATTTGCTATGTGCCAAACTTAACATAGAAATTATGCATGTTTAAGAATATCCACTTTGATGCAAATTGAACTATGACATGAAATCATTTTAAGAACATGACTAATAAGGTGACATGATGACTATCTTACTTTACATCAAGTAAAAACCTCACATGTTTAGGTTGAAGGATGTATATAAATTAAGTACTTGATCGTTAAAATGTGTATATAAATTAGTTTATTATTCCTGAAAAGGATTTCCTATTAAATACATTAATAAAAAACATAAGAAATGCGTATAGGGGTTGATGCTTGTTATCAACAATAAATTCAAGACGAAAAGGGTGTCTAATACCTTCTCTTGTACCTATTATTTTGAATTTAGATCATTAGGTCATGGATTACGAAGGATAGTGGACATCTGCTAGGGTAAGTTACTGAACCACATCCTTCATTTTGTCCATGTTCTTATTAGGGTGACTCCTTTCCTTCACTATTCACCAAGCGAAAAAATATCTAAGCCCCATACTAGTATCACGAGAAGACGAGCATATTTTGGTGACTAGTAACCTTGTAGATTCTTATATTCTATTCTTGTATTTCTTAGGAAATCTTTTGCATAGAACGAGTACTATTAACACACATGTGCACATTTTAACCTTTTAGTCTCGTGGTGTGGATAGAGGAGGTAGTAGTTCCATTCGAGCTAGCATGAATTGGTTACATCATAACTCGTAGGCCTTATACCTTAGGGTCTATCAAAAGGGTTCTTGAATTGTCATTTGCATCTTTGTCTTCATTTGATTAGTAATGGGAAGCCTATCAGTCGAGGGTCCTTGTAACGACTCGGAAATCGGACCGTTACCGGCGCTAGGATCCAGATCGACTTAAGATCACCGGGACCCGTAGCAAGCCTAACATACATCCTGTACAGCTGGTATAATCCCATACATGATCAAACATAGCATAAAACTTTAACTTTTCACATCTACCAAGCTTGACCTGAACATGCATAAAAGCTGAAAACATAAAACCCCCTTACTGAAGCCCTCATCAAATGCTCCATTTAGGTCCACATATCATACATCAAACTTGGTTCATCATATCTCATTTTAAACATACATAAAGATCATGTATACCAGAGTCAAACCATAAACATTAGGGCTAAGCATAATACTAAAACTCAATACATTAGTTTACAATACATCTCTTTTACATCATTACATAATTTGACATTACATCATGTCCACTACTATTCTATTACATAACATAACCATAGCCATAACCTGCTGACCTCCTGAACTATCTCTGACCCTGCAAGCCTGGGGTTAGGGGAGAAGGGTGAGCTATAAAGCCCAGTGAGCAGAACAATAATAAAATCATTTAAACATATGCTTTCATGAAATGCATCACATCACAAACATATCACATTAAGGATGAACTTGTCACCAATAGCCCTCTACCTATCGTAACATGTCCAACTGTGCCAGGGGCGATAAGGCCACGCCTGGTCTCCTCTTACATAGCTCATATCATAACATGTCCAACTATGCCAGGGGCGATTAGGTCACGCCTGGTCTTTTCTTACTTATAACATATTGCCAGGAGCGATTAGGCCACACCTGGTCTTTCTATCTCATGTCACATCATGTCATATCATATCGTACTGCGGGCTAGAGGATCATTCAATATTCATCCACATCATTTTTATCATATTATGCAATGCACCATATTCATGAATTCTAATGCAAACAACCTATTACATAACATGGCATTCATGATGCATGAACATGCTTAAAACATTTAATTTACTTTAAAACATAAAGTTCCGTCCTACTCACCTCTGGCTAGCTCTGAACTAACTCTGAAGCAGCTAACACTGCTGACCACCTCGGTTCCTCAGGTCCGATCCTACACAGGTGGACTCAAATGAGGGACCAAACAACTCTAACATAACACTAAACATCTCCCCAAAAACCCCTCTAAAACACCTCAAAACATGCATGCAAAATAGGCAAAGGAAGGCTGGACAGGGCACCTTCGGCGGCACATTCGACGGCCGAATGCTCCCACAGATCCGAAAGTCAGGCACTTTCGGCGGTAGGTTCGGCGGCCGAAAGTCTCCTCCAGTGACGAAAGCTAGGCACTTTCAACGGCACCTTCGGCGGCCGAAAGTCCTTTTTCGGGGGCAAAGTTTGGCGGCCAAAGATTGCGTCCACAGGCAGGTTCGGAAGCCGAAACCACTTTCGGCGGCCGAACCTGGGTTCCCCAGCAAGGCAGAACCTGTTTTCGCCTCATGCAATCCGCCTCCAAAACCTTCCTCACTCACATCCAACACTTCCAAAACATGCACAACTCATACAACAAGCATATAGGGGTCTCAAGCTAGCCTAAACCCCCAACAAACATCACATAAACATGCATTAACATACTTTTATCATAAAAGGTATCAAAACCCTTAACATGCACATCCATACTACCCATGCATTCCTAACCCATAACGCTTCATAAAACTCACTTAAAACATCACAAAAGATAAGGATCTACACTTACCTCTTGAAGATTGAGGGTTGGTGCGACTCAAGCTTGAAGGTATGGAGAGTCCAAGCTCCAAAAATCTCCAAGCTCTCAAAACCTTGATCAAAGCTTAAAACTCTTCAAAGCAAAGATAAAACTCATGAAAACTTGAGGGATCTGAAGACAAAGCATAAAAACAACCAAAGGAGAGCATGAACTCACCTATGCTCGAAAAGAGAGAGAAAACTCGCTCATTTTCCGGACACGGGGCCTTTTATAGGTGGCCGGCTAAACCTCCTTCGGCAGCCAAAGCTGCTGCCAAAACTTCACCACGTTCGGAGGCCGAACCTGGGGTTCGGCGGCCGAAAGGAAGCCACCTTCGGAAGCCTAACGTGCCTCCTAAACTATCCCATGTTCGGCGGCCGAACTTGACTTTCGACGGCCGAACTTGGTTTACTTCACTCAAAGCCTTCGAAAGCCTAAAGCACTCCCGAAACAGCCCCATGTTCGGCGGCCGAACTTGACTTTCGGCGGCCGAACCTGTCAAATGCCTCCTTGGTCTTTTCTTTTCAAAACTCTGTTTCTTTTGCATTAAAACTATAAAATCATATGAAAACATTTTAGAAACACATTTTACCCCTCTAGAAGACTCTAGCATCTTCTGAAATTCCAAGTTCCAACAGAGCTTCCGCCGGAAGGTAGGGATTCTGATGCCGGAATCTAGCCGGGATATTATATTCTTCCCCCCTTAAGAACATTCGTCCCCGAATGTTCCTCAACTAGCACATGCATACACATAACATAAACATACACATAATAACACATAATTCTAGCCTAAAAAGAAACACGGTACCACTGGAGTATAAACTTTCGGTCTCCCAGGCGTACTTTTCATACTGAGGTGATTTCAAGGGACCTTTACCATCGGGATATCCTTGTTCCCCTACTCTCTGGCCTGCGTGTCTATGATCCATATTCGCTGCTCAACATAGGTGAGATCCCCTGCAATCTCCACCTCTGGTTCCTTAAGAACCTCACTCGGATCCGACACAAACTCACATATCTTGGGAACATGGAAAACCGGATGGATCTCCCCCATTGAAGTAGGTAAATCTAGCTTGTAGGATACATTCCCAATCTTTTGCAGGATTTCAAAGGGTCCGGTGTATCTTAGAGCTAATTTACCTTCTTCCCATAACGAATCACCCTCTCTTTAGGAGACACCTCCAGCAATACCTCAACCTTCTCTTGAACCTTAACAAACTCCTGCTGTGCACTCTGATAAACTCTTTTCCTTTCTGGAACTCTACACACCTCCTGCGAACATCTACCTAACACTTCTTTTGACTCATAGCAGTTCTGATTGTTTTCCTGACCACCAACCTTGTCTCTACTGTAATACAGGATAAACTGCCAAGCGACTTCCGGCTGAGGGCAGCTAACATCACATTTGCCTCACCCGGAAGATACTGAAACTTGAAATCATAGTCACTAAGCAGTTCTACCCATTTCCTCTGCCTCAGATTCATCTCTTTTGACTCAAGATGTACCACAAGCTCCTTTGATCTATAAAGATCTCACATCTTACCCCAAACGGGTATTGCATCCACATCTTGAGCACAAAGATTACAACTGCCATCTCTAGATCATGTGTAGGATAATTCAACTCATGCTTCTTTAGCAGCTTAGAAACATAAGCAATTACCCTGCCACTTTGCATTAACACACAATCTAGTCCCACAAGGGACGCATTACAGGACACTGTGAAATCTTCATTACTGGTAGGCAGAGCTACCACTGGTGCTGACGTCAACCTTCTGTTCAGTTCTTCAAAACTCTTTTTACACTAATCAGACCACATAACCTCTGGTCCTTCTTGGTCAATCTGGTCATAGGAGCGGAAATTTCTAGAGATGTCTTGGACTGACCCCCTGTAGTAACTTGCCAAACCCTGAAAACTGCTAATCTTTGTCACTGTGGTGGGTCTAGGCCAGTTGCTACAGCTTTCACACCTGAAGAACTTGGCATGCACGCCATGTTCTCTCAAGGTCTGCAACACTATCTTCAGATAATAGGCACTCTCCTCTGAGTTTCTGGAACTCACCACGGTATTGTCAATACCGAAGTGGTCCAGGAACTCACTAAAAACTCTGCTTATGAAATCCACGAATGCTGTAGGGGCATTTATTAACCCGAACGGCATTAATAAGAACCCATAGTGCCCACATCTGGTCCTGAACGCCGTCTTCGGCACATCCTCTACCCTCATTCTTAATTGATAGTACCTGGATCTCAGATCCATCTTGGAAAGACAACCGGCTACTACTAGCTGGTCTAAAATAAATCGTCGATCCAAGGTAACAGATACTTACTCTTGGTAGTGACTTTGTCCAATGACTTGCGGTCGATACAAAGCCTTAAGGATTCATCCTTTATTCTCATTAACAACTCTAGAGCACCCCAAGGTGAGGTACCCAGTCGAATGAAACCCTTGTCTACCAACTCTTGCAGCTACTCTTCCTACTTCTTTAACTCTGCAGGTGCCATCCTGTAGGGAGTGGTAAAGACGGGTCTGGTTCCCATTATCACTTCAATTTCAAAATCTATCTCCCTAGCAGGTGGTAAACCTGGCAGCTTGTCTGGGAGAATATCTAAGAACTCTCTGACTGCAGGCACTGAAGCTGGTTCCCCCGATCTGACTACTACGCTCCCCAACACGAGCAAGAAACCCCTGACAACCTTTCCTGAACAGCTCATGAGCCTGTAGGGCTGATATCAAACCTCTAGGTATTTCAACTCTGTCCCCTCAAAAGACTACCTTGATCCATCCTAATCCCTGAATATGACTACCTTGTCTCTGCTATCCAAGGCAGCACTATGAGCAGATAGTCAATCCACCCCTAAAATGACATTAGAATCAGTCCAATCTAGAACCATGAGGTCGGCTGGAAGGCATCTACCCTCAACATACTCTGAACTATACTGGCAGACTGACTTTGCCACTGATGGATCACACTTGGGTCCATTGACCCAAAGAGGACACTCTAATCCCAGAAGCTATCAAACCCAAACTCTCTACGGCTCTCTAAGCAGCGAGGAAAGAGAAACATCAGGGTTCATAAAAGCATACACATCAAAACATAAGGGAGTGAAAATTACCTGTCACCACCATGTCTGATGCGTCAGCCTCCTGCTGAGCCATAGTGAAGATCCGTGCTGGAGCTGATGGACCTTCACTTGGGGAATCTGCTGAAGAAGGAGCTATCCCTCTCCCTCCGCCTCTGCCCTGCGCCATGGCTGAAGCTCCTGGTTGAGCCACTCTACTTGAAGCTGTTTGCTGGGACTGTGTCACCAAGGTCGCAGTGGGACACTCACGTGCCATGTGCCCCTCCTGTCCGCACCTAAAACATGTCATTGTTCCCACTAGACAGACTCCCTTGTGCGGCCTACCGCACCTCATACACCTGGAGTCGTCCAAACCAGAGCTCAAACCATCACCTATTCCCAGACCAGACTTTATCCGGTTCCAGAACTTGTTCTTCTTCGATCTTCTGAGGCCTCTGCCTCCCTTCTTACTCTTTGTGACAGCCTCGCTCAGAGGGGAGAGATTAACATCACTTGTCCCCGGGATTTTGGCACTCGAAGACTGTGCCACGTACTGCTTAACTGTCCCTTGGATGATGGCACTAGCCTCCATCTTCCGAGCCATATCCACTATAGCATGGAAACTCTCCCTTTCTGCTGATTGTATCAAGGAAGAATACCTGGAATGGAGCCTCATGGTATACCTCCTAGCCTTCTTCTGGTCTGTATCAAAAACTTGTCCTGCAAACGGTAACAGCTCCAGAAACTTATCTATAAACTCATCCACACTCATCTCTTCCGTCTGCCTCAACTGTTCAAACTCAATTATCTTAAGCTCACTTGAACTGTCTAGAAAAGCCCATCCTGCAAACTCATTGGCAAACTGCTCTCAGGATAAGCTTTCCAGCCTAGGGTCCACATAGTTTTTGAACCATTCCCTTGCCTTCTTGCATTTCAATGTGAACCCTGCCATTTGAATGGCTCTACTGTCACTTGCTCCCAACTCATCAGTTATCATCTTTACCGTTCTGAGATACTCAAAAGGGTCATCGCCTGTTTCAAACTTGGGAGCATCTAACTTTAGGTAATCGGTCATCTTTACCTTACCTCCAACTGATGAGCTAGGTCTGGGTGTTTGGACATCAGGGACTATTGGTTCTGATGGTGGTGGAGGAGGTGCAGCATTCCCTGGGTTAGGGTTTGCTGGACCTGGGTAAAATGATGAGGGTGGAAATATAGGGTACTGTGAATACTGTGGGTAAAAGGGAGGATAGGGCATGAAGGTAGGGTATGGGTGGTAACTGGAGTAATCCAATGTACTCCCCATCGGATACCCTAGGCCCTGAGGATAGGTGTAACGACCCGAAAATCGGACCGCTACCGGCGCTAGGATCCGGATCGGCTTAAGGCCGCCGGGACCCGTAGCAAGCCTAACATATAATCTGTAGACCTGTTTAATCCCATACATGATCAACAATCATACATAAAAATTTAAACTTTTCCTTCAACAACCAACAACCAACTCAACCTGAACATACATTACATAACCATAAACATGACCCCTCTGTGGGATCTCAACAATGCCCCAACGAGCATTATAACATGAGATGAGTTGGCTTACATAGACATTATAAAACATTTCGATCATGTAATAAAAGGGATACCTCAAAACATAATGTCAAGCACAATATCTAGTCCTCAATATCATTATACATAACATAACTGTAACCTCTTACATTACATCATAGTACAATTGTCATGTCCACAATCTAACTATTACATGAACATACTTCAAAACTCTGGCTAACCTCCTGGTCTACCCTGTACCTGCACATCTGGGGTTAGGGGAGAGGGGTGAGCTACAAAGCCCAGTGAGCAGAACAGTGAAAACATATATTAAAATTTCATGCTTTCATGAAATGCAACACATCACAACAAATCACATCTCGGATGGTATTGTCACCTATAGTCCTTTACATAGTCCAACTGTGTCGGGACGTAGAATGGGTACAACCGGTCTTTCCCTTAACATAACATATCATAACATACCAATGTGCCAGGGACGTAGAATGGGTACAACCTGGACTTTCTCTTACATCGTGCCAGGGACGTAGAATGGGTACAACCTGGACTTCCATACCATATCATGCCGTAACATCATCATACCATATGAGGACTAAAGGATCATCCAATAACCAATCCACATCAACATCAACATCATAAATGCAATGCAACATATTCGTGAATACTAATGCAAACAACCTACTACATCTCATGGCATTCATGATGCATGGATCATGCTCAAAATTCATAATTCATTTATTTTAAATCTTAAAGTTTATTCCACTCACCTCTGGCTAGCTCTGACAAACTCTGTAGCAGCTGGCTCACTGCTGGGGCCCTCGGTTCCTCGGGTCCGAACCTACACAGGTGGACTCCAATGAGGGACCAAACATCATGAACATAACTCTAATCTACTCCCCAAAAATCCCCTAAAACATCATGAAATAATCCTAGAAGCACATGCATGAAATGGCTGGACAGGGCACTTTCGGCGGCAGGTTTGGCGGCCGAAAGTCCCTCAAGAGCCGAAAGTCAGGCACTTTCGGCGGCACCTTCGGCGGCCGAAAGTCCCAGACAGAGACGAAAGTCTCTTTTCGGGGGCAACTTCGGCAGCCGAATGCTGCCTCCACAAGGGGGTTCGGCGGCCGAAAGTTCCTTCGGCTGCCGAACCTGGTTTCTCCCATAAGGGCAGAAACTCGGCTCACATGAGCCTCTTGCCTCCCAAAACCTCAAATCATGCATATAGCTCAACTAAAACATGCATACGAGTTCCTAGGGGTCTCAAACAATCATATACCCCAACTACAACACTTCAAACACACAAAATCAACATACATTGTTCATCAAAACATCAAAACCCATAAACTCATCAACAAGCCTAAACATGCATCTCTACCCATAAAACAACTTAATGCTTGTTTAAAACACATAACAAGGGTGGATCCGAGCTTACCTCTTGAAGAAACGAGAGGAAAGGCGATCCTAGCTTGGAGATGGAGAGATTGAGCTCTTTGAACCTCCAAGTACCCAAAACTTGCTCTATACTCACAGATCTTCAAAACAGAAGTTAAAACCCGTGAAAATCGTGGAAGATCTAAGGAAAACACTCAAGATCGAGGGAGGGGTGGCGGAGACTCACCTTGGCCGACAACGGGGGAGAAAAAGCTCGCCCGTGCGGACCCAAGGGACCCTTTTATAGTGGCTGGCCAGGCCACGTTCGGGGGCCGAATGTGCCTCCGCATGCATGCCATGTTCGGCGGCCGAACTTGACTTTCGGCGGCCGAACCTGGACTTCCCTCACTCATGCTTTCGGGGGCCTAACGTGCCTCCAAAACGCATGCATGTTCGACGGCCGAACTTGACTTTCGGCGGCCGAACCTGGGTTTTCCTCCAAAGACTTTTCATGCAAAAACTCATTAAATTTTCATACTTAAAATCATGAAATACCTTAAAACATTTTATGAAAACATGTTTCTACCCTACTAGAGGCTTCCGACATCCGAGATTCCACCGGACGGTAGGAATTCCGATACCGGAGTCTAGCCGGGTATTACATTCTCCCCCCCTTAAGAACATTCGTCCCCGAATGTACCTCAACTAGCACACATAGCATGGCATAAAACATAACCTACATACATAGCACATAAAACTCACAGGGAACTAACCTCAGAAAAGATAAGGGTATTGCTGGAGCATGGACTCCCGTGTCTCCCAAGTGCATTCTTCCATATTGTGGTGGTTCCACAGGACTTTCACCATCGGGATTTCCTTGTTTCTTAACTTTCTGATCTGGGTGTCTAGGATCCGTACTGGCTGTTCAACATAAGTGAGATCCTCTTGGACCTCCACATCAGGCTCACTAAGAACCTTGCTCGGATCTGACACAAACTTCCTCAACATTGAAACATGGAAAACCGGATGGATTCTTTCCATTGAAGCAGGTAAATCCAGCTTGTACGACACATTCCCAATCTTTTGCAAGATTTCAAAGGGTCCGATGTATCGTGGGGCTAGTTTACCTTTCTTCCCGAAGCGAACCACTCCCTTCATTGGAGACACCTTGAGCAATACCAGATCCCCCTCCTGAAACTCTAACTGTCTTCTGCGGACGTCTGCATAGCTCTTCTGTCTGCTGGCAGCAGTCTTGATTCTCTCTCTGATTATGGGTACCACCCTGCTGGTGATCTCTACTAGCTCAGGCCCTGCCAAGGCCTTTTCTCCAACTTCCTCCCAGCAAACAGGTGATCTGCACTTCCTTCCGTACAAAGCTTCATATGGAGCCATCCCGATGCTAGCATGATGGCTGTTGTTGTAGGCAAACTCCACCAAAGGTAGATGCTGCCTCCAAGAACCGCCAAAGTCCAGCACACACATTCTGAGCATATCCTCGATAGTCTGGATGGTCCTTTCTGACTGTCCATCAGTCTGGGGGTGAAAGGCAGTACTGAAATCCAACCTGGTACCCATGGCGTTCTGCAGACTCCGCCAAAATCTGGAGGTGAACTGGGGCCCTCTATCAGACACTATCGAAACAGGAACCCCATGCAGCCTGACGATCTCATCCACATACACCTGCGCCAACTTGTCGACAGAGTAGCCACTCCTGACAGGAATGAAGTGAGCAGATTTGGTGAGTCTGTCCACAATCACCCATATGGAGTCCACTCTGTTGGACGCCGCCGGTAACCCCACTACGAAGTCCATAGCTATATTCTCCCATTTCTATTCTGGAATAGGTAGCGGGTTAAGCATTCCAGCCGGCTTCTGATGTTCCAGCTTCACCCTTTGACACACTTCGCAGGCTGACACAAACTGTGCCACTTCTTTCTTCATAGCTGGCCACCAATAAACCTTCTTCAAATCTTGGTACATCTTGGTGGCTCCGGGGTGAACGCTATATCTTGCATTATGAGCCTCTCTCATAATGTCTCCTTTTAGCCCTATGTCATCTGGTACACATAGTCTGCTCCCATAGCGGAGGATCCCCTTGCTGTCGAATCTGAACTCACTATCATTGCCTGACTGAACAGTCCTGGCAATCTTCACTAACTCCGGGTCCTCATGCTGTTTCTGAGCCACCTGCTCCAGAAACACGGGTGCTACTCTCATCTGGGCCACCAAGGCACCTGTACCAGACAACTCCATCTGTAGACCTTCCTCCATAAGCTTGTAGAACTCCTTCACCACTGGCCTCCTCTCTGCCGATATGTGGGATAAACTGCCTAGTGACTTCCGGCATAGGGCGTCTGCCACGACATTCGCCTTACCCGGATGATACTGAATCTTGCAATCATAGTCACTCAGCAACTCTACCCATCTCCTCTGTCTCAAATTCAAATCTCTTTGACTCAGGATGTACTGCAGGCTTTTATGATCTGTGAAGATCTCACATTTTACCCCGTAGAGGTAGTGCCTCCACATCTTGAGTGCAAAGATTACTGCTGCCATCTCCAGGTCATGTGTGGGGTAATTCAACTCATGCTTCTTTAACTGCCTAGAAGCATAAGCAATCACCCTCTCATTCTGCATCAGTACACAACCTAGTCCCACACGGGATGCATCACAAAAGACTGTAAAGTCTTCATCACTAGATGGCAGAGCTAAAACTGGTGCTGAAGTCAACCTCTTCTTAAGCTCTTCAAAACTCTCTTCGCACTGGTCGGTCCACAGAAATTTCTGATTCTTCCTGGTTAGTCTGGTCAGAGGAGCTGCTATCTTTGAGAAGTCCTGAACGAACCTCCTGTAGTAACCTGCCAAACCCAAGAAACTCCTGATCTCCGTCACTGAAGTGGGTCTAGGCCAGTTAGCCACAGTTTCTGTCTTCTTGGGGTCCACCTCAATCCCATTCTCTGACACTACATGCCCCAAGAACGAAATGCTCCTCAGCCAGAACTCACATTTAGAGAACTTGGCATACAAGCCATGTACCCTCAAGGTCTGCAAGACCAACCGCAGATGATGGGCATGCTCCTCTGCATTCCTGGAATACACCAAGATATCATCTATGAAGACAATAACAAAGTGATCCAGGTATTGACTAAACACCCTGTTCATGAGATCCATGAATGCTGCAGGGGCGTTGGTTAACCCGAACGGCATTACAAGGAACTCAAAATGCCCATATCTGGTCCTGAAAGCTGTCTTCGGCACGTCTTCATCCCTTATCCTTAGCTGATGGTACCCCGATCTCAGATCTATTTTGGAGAAACAACCCGCTCCTGCTAGCTGGTCGAATAGATCATCGATCCTTGGCAGAGGGTACCTATTCTTGGTAGTGACTTTGTTCAACTGTCTGTAGTCGATACAAAGTCTAAGGGATCCATCCTTCTTCCTCACAAACAAGACCGGAGCACCCCAAGGTGAGGTACTCTGTCGGATGAAACCCTTTTCTACCAGCTCTTGCAACTGCTCTTTCAACTCCTTTAACTTTGCTGGGGCCATCCTGTAGGGAGGGATAGAGATCGGTCTAGTTCCAGGCACTAACTCTATCTCGAACTCTATCTCCCTAGCAGGTGGTAAACCTGGAAGCTCATCCGGAAAAACATCCTGAAACTCTCTGACAACTGGCACCGAGACCGGCTCCCTGACCTGACTGTCTAGCTCTCTAACATGAGATAAGTACCCCTGACATCCCTTCCTAAGCAACCTACGAGCCTGAAGAGCTGATATCAGACCTCTAGGTGTGCCCCTCATGTCTCCTCTGAAGACGACCTCTGACCCGTTCTGATCTCTGAACCTGACTACCTTGTCCCTGCAGTCCAAGGTAGCACCATGGGTAGATAGCCAATCCATCCCTAGAATGACGTCAAAGTCTGTCAAATCTAGAACCACAAGGTCGGCGGAGAGGCATCTTCCCTCAACAAAAACTGGACTGTACTGGCAGACTGACACTGCCACTGACGGGTCACACTTGGGTCCACTGACCCATAGGGGACACTCTAACCCAGAGACTATCAGACCCAACCTCTCAACGGCTCTCGGAGCAATAAATGAATGAGATGCACCCGAGTCCATTAATGCATACACATCAGAACACCCAATGACGAGATTACCTGACACCACGGTGTTGGATGTGTTAGCCTCCTGCTGAGTCATGGTGAAGATCCTGGCTGGAGCTGATGGACCTTCACCTCGGGAACCAGAAGAAGAGGCTGCCCCTCTCCCTCTACCTCTGCCACTGCCCTGAGTTGTGGCTGGAACTGCTGGCTGTGCCACACTACCAGAAGCTGTCTGCTGGGGCTGGCCCATAAAAGGCGCTCTAGGACACTCCCGAGCTATGTGTTCCTCCCGACCACATCTGAAACATGTATTAGTCCCAGCTCGACACACTACCCTGTGCGGTCTTCCACATCTCTGGCATTCTGTACCATCTGAGCCTGAGCTCGAGCCACCGCCAAATCCCAGACCGGATTTCAACTTGTTCCAAAACTTATTCTTCTTCGGCTTCCTGGTGGTGTTATCCCACCTCTTCTTACCTGAGCTCTGAGAAGAGAAACCTGGTCCTCCTCTGCCTGGGGTCTTAACCCCTGAAGACTGGGTCACTGACTGCTTCACTGACCCCTCAACTATAGCACTTGCTTCCATTCTTCGAGCCATATCCACCACAGTGTGGAAACTTTCTCTCTCAGCTGACTGAATCAACGAGGAGTACCTGGAATGCAGCTTCATAACATACCTCTTGGCTTTCTTCGTATCTGTATCTAGAGCTTGCCCTGAAAAAGGCAATAGCTCCAAGAATTTATCCGTGAACTCCTCTACACCCATATGCTCTGACTGCCTCAGTTGCTTAATCTCAATCATCTTCAGTTCTCTGGAACTGTCTGGAAAAGCCCATCCAGCGAACTCATTCGCAAATTCCTCCCATGTCATACCGTCTAGTCTCGGGTCCACATAACACTTGAACCATTCCCATGCCTTCTTGCACTTTAAAGTGAACCCTGCCATCTGTATGGCCCTGCTGTCACTTGCCCCTAGCTCATCAGTTATTGTCTTCACTACTCTCAGATATTCAAAGGGGTCATCCCCTGACTTGTATTTGGGAGCATCCAGCTTGAGGTAATCTGTCATTTTCACTTTGCTCCCATCGACTGAGCTAGGTCTAGGAGGTTGAGTAACTGGGGCTGCTGGTTCTGTAGGTGGTGGAGGTGGGGGTGCAGCATTCCCCGAGGTGGGGTTTGCCGGGTTTGGATAAAAAGGTGAGGGTGGATAAGCTGGGTACTGTGTATAAGGTGGGTAGAAAGGTGGATAAGGCATGTAGGTAGGGTAGGGGTTAAAGCTGGAGTAATCCGAGGTACCTCCCATCGGATACCCTGAACCCTGTGGGAAGGGTGGATAATGGGGTGGAAAACCGTACCCCGAGGCCTGAACGCCTCCCTGAGACTCCCCTGTCCCTTCTTCCTCCATGCTCACATCCAGGTTCCCATCCCTCCTCTGATCCTCTTCTGTAACCTCCCTCACATCTGAAGAACTTCCTCCTCTATCTGTCCCCCTTCTGCTAACATCAAAAGACCTTCTAGGGTCCCTTGACACTCTTTCTCTGTTGGCTCTACAAGACATTGCCCTAGGCAATGTAAGAGGACGGGCACTCATGCCCTCATCCTCAGGTGGCACTCCAGTCAATCGTGCAGATCGACGAGTTCCTCTCATCCTGTTTTCTGAAAAACAGTACACATCATACAAACATTAGCATCACATGGTTCATGTGGGCACACATGAACCCTCATCACATATACATCATTCACATCATAGTATTAATGCACATGCATATTATCATGGCATTTCACATCATCATACAAGACAGGACTCCACATCCTATCCTAGTGGACATGACCTTCCTATTGTGCTTGACCTTCTAGAACATCTATGAGCCCGACACTCTAAGTCCGATCCTATGAACCTAGGGCTCTGATACCATTCTGTAACGACCCAAAAATCGGACCGCTACCGGCGCTAGGATCCGGATCGACTTAAGGCCGCCGGGACCCGTAGCAAGCCTAACATATAATCTGTAGACCTGTTTAATCCCATACATGATCAACAATCATACATAAAAATTTAAACTTTTCCTTCAACAACCAACTCAATCTGAACATACATTACATAACCATAAACATGACCCCTCTGTGGAATCTCAACAATGCCCCAACGAGCATTATAACATGAGATGAGTTGGCTTACATAGACATTATAAAACATTTCGATCATGTAATAAAAGGGATACCTCAAAACATAATGTCAAGCACAATATCTAGTCCTCAATATCATTATACATAACATAACTGTAACCTCTTACATTACATCATAGTACAATTGTCATGTCCACAATCTAACTATTACATGAACATACTTCAAAACTCTGGCTAACCTCCTGGTCTACCCTGTACCTGCACATCTGGGGTTAGGGGAGAGGGGTGAGCTACAAAGCCCAGTGAGCAGAACAGTGAAAACATATATTAAAATTTCATGCTTTCATGAAATGCAACACATCACAACAAATCACATCTCGGATGGTATTGTCACCTATAGTCCTTTACATAGTCCAACTGTGTCGGGACGTAGAATGGGTACAACCGGTCTTTCCCTTAACATAACATATCATAACATACCAATGTGCCAGGGACGTAGAATGGGTACAACCTGGACTTTCTCTTACATCGTGCCAGGGACGTAGAATGGGTACAACCTGAACTTCCATACCATATCATGCCGTAACATCATCATACCATATGAGGACTAAAGGATCATCCAATAACCAATCCACATCAACATCAACATCATAAATGCAATGCAACATATTCGTGAATACTAATGCAAACAACCTACTACATCTCATGGCATTCATGATGCATGGATCATGCTCAAAATTCATAATTCATTTATTTTAAATCTTAAAGTTTATTCCACTCACCTCTGGCTAGCTCTGACAAACTCTGTAGCAGCTGGCTCACTGCTGGGGCCCTCGGTTCCTCGGGTCCGAACCTACACAGGTGGACTCCAATGAGGGACCAAACATCATGAACATAACTCTAATCTACTCCCCAAAAACCCCCTAAAACATCATGAAATAATCCTAGAAGCACATGCATGAAATGGCTGGACAGGGCACTTTCGGCGGCAGGTTCGGCGGCCGAAAGTCCCTCCAGAGCCGAAAGTCAGGCACTTTCAGCGGCACCTTCGGCGGCCGAAAGTCCCAGACAGAGACGAAAGTCTCTTTTCGGGGGCAACTTCGGCAGCCGAATGCTGCCTCCACAAGGGGGTTCGGCGGCCGAAAGTTCCTTCGGCTGCCGAACCTGGTTTCTCCCATAAGGGCAGAAACTCGGCTCACATGAGCCTCTTGCCTCCCAAAACCTCAAATCATGCATATAGCTCAACTAAAATATGCATACGAGTTCCTAGGGGTCTCAAACAATCATATACCCCAACTACAACACTTCAAACACACAAAATCAACATACATTGTTCATCAAAACATCAAAACCCATAAACTCATCAACAAGCCTAAACATGCATCTCTACCCATAAAACAACTTAATGCTTGTTTAAAACACATAACAAGGGTGGATCAGAGCTTACCTCTTGAAGAAACGAGAGGAAAGGCGATCCTAGCTTGGAGATGGAGAGATTGAGCTCTTTGAACCTCCAAGTACCCAAAACTTGCTCTTTACTCACAGATCTTCAAAACAGAAGTTAAAACCCGTGAAAATCGTGGAAGATCTAAGGAAAACACTCAAGATCAAGGGAGGGGTGGCGGAGACTCACCTTGGCCGACAACGGGGGAGAAAAAGCTCGCCCGTGCGGACCCAAGGGACCCTTTTATAGTGGCTGGCCAGGCCACGTTCGGGGGCCGAATGTGCCTCCGCATGCATGCCATGTTCGGCGGCCGAACTTGACTTTCGGCGGCCGAACCTGGACTTCCCTCACTCATGCTTTCGGGGGCCTAACGTGCCTCCAAAACGCATGCATGTTCGGCGACCGAACTTGACTTTCGGCGGCCGAACCTGGGTTTTCCTCCAAAGACTTTTCATGCAAAAACTCATTAAATTTTCATACTTAAAACCATGAAATGCCTTAAAACATTTTATGAAAACATGTTTCTACCCTACTAGAGGCTTCCGACATCCGAGATTCCACCGGACGGTAGGAATTCCGATACCGGAGTCTAGCCGGGTATTACAATAGGGTTGGTACTGGGGTGGGTGAACAAAATCCGAGGCCTGAGTGCCTCCTTGGGACACTTCCATACCCTCTACTGACATACTCATGTCCAGACTACTATCTCTTCTCTGATCCTCCTCTGCTGATTCCCTCACATCATCTGACATTCTGCCCAGAACTGATCTCCTCCTGCTTGCATCAAAAGACCTCCTAGGGTCCCTTGATGTTCCTTCTCTGCTTGTCCTACAAGATCTTGCCCTTTGCAGAACAGGGGATGGACATCCATGCCCTCATTCTCTGGTGGAGCTCCAGTCAATCTAGCAGATCGACGAGTTCCTCTCATCCTGCTATCTGAAAGCACAACGTATACATTTAAACATAACATCATATGATCCATGTGGGAACACATGAATCCCCATCACATACATAACATATCATTAATGCACATGCATCTCATCATGGCATTTCACATCATCATACAAGACAGGACTCCACATCCTATCCTAGTGAACATGATTTTTCCTATTGTGCTTGCCCTTCTATAACCTCTATGAGCCCGACACACTATAGGTCCGACCATATGAACTTAGGGCTTTGATACCAATCTGTAACGACCCGGAAACTGGACCATTACCGGCGTTAGGATCCAGATCGACTTAAGGTCGCCGGGACCCGTAGCAAGAATAACATACATCCTATACAGCTGGTATAATCCCATACATGATCAAACATAGCGTAAAACTTTAACTTTTCACATCTACCAAGCTTGACCTGAACATGCATAAAAGCTGAAAACATAAAACCCCTTTACTGGAGCCCTCATCAAATGCTCCAGTTGGGTCCACATATCATACGTTAAGCTTGGTTCATCATATCTCATTTTAAACATACATAAAGATCATGTATACCAGGGACAAACCATAAACATTAGGGCTAAGCACAATACTAAATCTCAATACATTAGTTTACAATATATCTCTTTTACATCATTACATAATTTGACATTACATCATGTCCACTACTATTCTATTACATAACATAACCATAGCCATAACCTGCTGGCTGACCTCCTGAACTATCTCTGACCCTGCAAGCCTGGGGTTAGGGGAGAAGGGTGAGCTATAAAGCCCAGTGAGCAGAACAATAATAAAAATCATTTAAACATATGCTTTCATGAAATGCATCACATCACAAACATATCACATCAAGGATGAACTTGTCACCAATAGCCCTCTACCTATCGTAACATGTCCAACTGTGCCAAGGGTGATAAGGCCACGCCTGGTCTCCTCTTACATAGCTCATATCATAACATGTCCAACTATGCCAGGGGCGATTAGGCCACGCCTGGTCTTTTCTTACTTATAACATATTGCCAGGGGCGATTAGGCTACACCTAGTCTTTCTATCTCATGTCACATCATGTCATATCATATCATATCATATCGTACTGCGGGCTAGAGGATCATTCAATATTCATCCACATCATTTTCATCGTATTATGTAATGCACCATATTCGTGAATTCTAATGCAAACAACCTATTACATAACATGGCATTTATGATGCATGAACATGCTTAAAATATTTAATTTACTTTAAAACATAAAGTTCCGTCCTACTCACCTCTGGCTAGCTCTGAACTAACTTTAAAGCAGCTAACACTGCTGACCACCTCGGTTCCTCAGGTTCGATCCTACACAGGTGGACTCAAATGAGGGACCAAACAACTCTAACATAACACTAAACATCTCCCCAAAAACACCTCTAAAACACCTCAAAACATGCATGCAAAACAGGCAAAGGAAGGCTGGACAGGGCACCTTCGGCGGCACATTCGGCGGCCGAATGCTCCCACAGATCCGAAAGTCAGGCACTTTTAGCAGCAGGTTCGGCGGCCGAAAGTCTCCTCCAGAGACGAAAGCCAGGCACTTTCGGCTGCACCTTCGGCGGCCGAAAGTCCTTTTTCGGGGGCAAGGTTTGGCGGCTAAAGATTGCGTCCACAGGCAGGTTCGGAAGCAGAAACCACTTTCGGCGGTCGAACCTGGGTTCCCCAGCAAGGCAAAACCCATTTTCGCCTCATGCAATCCGCCTCCAAAACCTTCCTCATTCACATCCAACACTTCCAAAACATGCACAACTCATACAACAAGCATATAGGGGTCTCAAGCTAGCCTAAACCCCCAACAAACATCACATAAACATGCATTAACATACTTTTATCATAAAGGGTATCAAAACCCTTAACATGCACATCCATATTACACATGCATTCCTAACCCATAACCCTTCATAAAACTCACTTAAAACATCACAAAAGATAAAGATCTACACTTACCTCTTGAAGATTGAGGGTTGGTGCGACCCAAGCTTGAAGGTATGGAGAGTCCAAGCTCCAAAAGTCTCCAAGCTCTCAAAACCTTGATCAAAGCTTAAAACTCTTCAAAGCAAAGATAAAACTCATGAAAACTTGAGGGATCTGAAAAAAAAGCATAAAAACAACCAAAGGAGAGCATGAACTCACCTATGCCCGAAAAGAGAGAGAAAACTCGCCCATTTTTCGGACACGGGGCCTTTTATAGGTGGCCGGCTAAACCTCCTTCGGCAGCCAAAGCTGCTGCCAAAACTTCACCACGTTCGGCGGCCGAACCTGGGGTTCGGCGGCCAAAAGGAAGCCACCTTCGGAAGCCTAATGTGCCTCCTAAACTATCCCATGTTCGGCGGTCGAACTTGACTTTCGGCGGCCGAACTTGGTTTACTTCACTCAAAGCCTTCGGAAGCCTAAAGCACTCCCGAAATAGCCCCATGTTCGGCGGCCGAACTTGACTTTCGGCGGCCGAACCTGTCAAATGCCTCCTTGGTCTTTTCTTTTCAAAACTCTGTTTCTTTTGTATTAAAACTATAAAATCATATGAAAACATTTTAGAAACACATTTTACCCTTCTAGAAGACTCTGGCATCTTCTGAAATTCCAAGTTCCAACAGAGCTTCCGCCGGAAGGTAGGGATTCCGATGCCGGAATCTAGCCGGGATATTACATTCTTCCCTCCTTAAGAACATCCGTCCCTAAATGTTCCTCAACTAGCATATGCATACACATAACATAAACATACACATAATAACACATAATTCTAGCATAAAAAGAAACACGGTACCACTAGAGTATGAACTTTCGGTCTCCCAAGCGTACTTTTCATACTGAGGTGATTTCAAGGGACCTTTACCATCGGGATATCCTTGTTCCCCTACTCTCTGGCCTGCGTGTCTATGATCCGTATTCGCTGCTCAACATAGGTGAGATCCCCTGCATTCTCCACCTCTGGTTCCTTAAGAACCTCACTCGGATCCGACACAAACTCACATATCTTGGGAACATGGAAAACCGGATGGATCTCCCCCATTGAAGTAGGTAAATCTAGCTTGTAGGATACATTCCCAATCCTTTGCAGGATTTCAAAGGGTCCGGTGTATCTTAGAGCTAATTTACCTTCTTCCCATAACGAATCACCCTCTCTTTAGGAGACACCTCCAGCAATACCTCTGCGTGTCTATGATCCGTTATAATCCCCCGTTGATACAAACCCAATTGTACCTTTGAGCATATAAATATGAAGTACTGGATAACGATACCTACCCTTTTTATATGTGAGTGTTAGAGGGATAAGGAAGGCATTTTATATTTTTTCAGGTTTTTTGAATCCTACCATTCTGGTTCACCTAGTTTCTTCATAATGGCACCATTAAGACAAAACAAAATAAATAAAAATAAAAAGTTTTGTAAGTTTGCATCATACACACTCATGCATACTCAAAACATTATATTAACCTTTATCCATTTGATTGCACAAAGTTTATGAAGACATGTTGAGAGGAGGGAATACTCAAGATGGAGGACCTATGAAAAGCTTTTCAAAAGCTGGATGAACGTAAGCTATTAAAGGAAAATACGAAGATTAATACTCAATTCATTATCCTTAAAAAAAGATTGAAAAAAGCGATGAGGTTAATTGCACATCCCAACAACGAAGCTCCACGAGTCCATAAGCAAATTAAGAAGAGAAAATTTGTTGAAATCTCCCATTTCAATAGAAGAGATGTTCTTACGTTTGAAAGAGAAAGATCTACTGCAACTCTTAGCATGTAGATCGCTACCAAACCTCTTGCCAGTCAACTTTGACTTCAACCTATTATGTTAATTTCATCAAATAGCTAGGCACGACACCAACAACTGCTATAGTTTGAAGCATGAATTCAAAATTTCCTTGATAATGGAACCTCATTCTATCCAAAGATGAAAAGGACAAGTTCGAGCACATCCCTTCTCCTCTAGAAGATATTCAACTAAACAAATAGAAACTCTATAAAAATTTAGATTAAAGCTCATTAGAGCTAATTTTGTAATAAGACAATTTTCTATCAATAAAATTGGAGTTCCCTTTACCTTTGTCTCTACTTTTATCTTGTTCCTATTTGTACAGCTGAAAAATCTAAACATACTTATTCCTAATCAATGTGCAATCAAGTGATAAAAGGTTTATTCATGCATTCATCAACTCACACATCATACTAACTCTTTATGTTGTATAAACATCATTGCTCCAAAGTCAACTTAGAGTGCCACCTATCCTAGCTTAGAGAGGGTGACAAATTATTAAAGGCTATGTTGATAAGGATCACTGTATTTCAAAGCTTAGTAAGGTAAAAGATTGAGATTAGTTTACTATTATGTTTAAGAGGAGAGATATTAAGACTATATTTAATGAACTACTTAATGAGATCCCTCAATAGAAGAATGGAAAGAGCACATGAGAAGAAATTAATAGGGGAAGTTGCAAGAGCCAAAAGACCTTTAGAGATGGAAAGAGGATCTAATAGTGGATATCCCATGATAAAAAGGGTCGCCCAATTAAGAAGGCAACCAATGAGACATGCTAGATGAATGAGGCTTACTATGCATTGAAGAAAAAGATGGAGAAGCTTGAAGTTGACCTTAAAAACAAATTCAAGCTTCATGGAGCTGGTGACATACATTAGAGTATTTTTTTTTCCCTCTCTATAACATATTATGAATTTGATGTAATTAATATATTAATTTAAACGTACATCCATTTTGATAGGCCACACTTTCATCTTCAGATACTCAAAAGGACACATCAACTGAAGGGCATAAGGAAAATAAAAATGCTAATGTAAGTAATTAGTTGGTAAAAAAACTCTTAAGTTTTGCGGTTACATTTTGAAATTCAACTTTAATATGTTTATTGTTTTTTTTCTTTTTTAGGTTTCTAAAGTTGTAAGTGGATTATTAGTTTAATTGTTCAAGTGGTTATTTTAACCGTTACCCATTTGTTTTCAGTCTATTGTCATTTTATTAACTATGTGCTTTGTAGGTTGAGTGGATATATTCAATATGCAATTATTCATATAATTATATAAGAAATAATTGGGTAATTTCAGTATATTTTTCCATTGAAATAGTGGGTATATATACAGATTACAAGATCTTATTAAGGCAACCCCTAATAATCCTCCATCAGTCAATTAGCTTATGATTACATAATCTCTTATAATTATGTTCACACTCTAACAATCCAATTAAGGATTACTTGAAATATTATCAAGGAAAAGAACATATGTATTTATTCTCATAATTTTAAATAATTAAAATTTTAATTATTTTTAAACCTCTTTTAAGTGATTTAATTTTTTTATTGTTTAGATCAATTGGCTTTAGAGAAGGGATTAGATAAAAAGAAAAATCTAATCTAAGCATTGTGAGTCTTTCTCTTTTTCTCTCTCCCTCACAAACATACACAACCCCAAGGTGTATTTAAATTTATGCTTGTATGGGTTCTAATAACAATTATATAAGAATTTATTTATTTATTTTAATTATAATACTTGTATATAATAATTAATTATTTAATGAGTTGAAATTTCTTTGAGACATTTTACAACTTTAATATTATTGAACTTTGTTGCTTATTTAAATTTTGCATGCTAAAAGGTAAAATATGTTATATATATTATTAACGGTTGAATTTTCAATCTTGATTTGTTTTTATAGGTTGAAGAGTTAAACAATGGTGCAGTACCTAACCATACTACTGTACCATCAGTTAGGATATAATTATTCAACTATTTGCATTTTGGTACAATTTTTTATTACAAATGATCATATATTTAATGAATCATTCCACTTTTGGTTACTGGTAAGTGCGTGAGTCTTTGTTTGTTAGAAAGCTATGAATTACTCTTACCATCTAAAACATTTGAATTACTTGACTATACAATTTCATCCTTCAAATATATAACTGTTTTATACTAATGATTGATTTATTAGGAACAAGATATTTTGTAAAGCAGACTTATCTTCTAACATCTAGATATTATTGAAAATATGCCTTTTGCATTTGCTTTTAGTAGTTCACTATCAAGTGTGATATATGAAGAGTATTATTTTTTATGATTAACTTTTTATTATAATGTGATACTAAATTAATATTATTATGTTTGTAGTGTTTGTTTCTTTTAATTTAAATAATCCAAATTTATTTCTTGTTTAATTATGGTTTTATTATTATTAGAAAGGAAGAAGAAAATCACTGGCAGATCAAGGACAAGCTTGACAAATATCATAGTTGGTTATGAAGTTTTAGTATTATATGTATATTGATGACTTTAAATTATTTCAATTGTAGATGATATAATATTATATTTGGAGTTTTTTGAGCTTGAATTATGAAGTAAATACATCACATACACAATATTATAAGTTAATAATATTATTATTATGTTTAATGCTTGATTTATTTTTTATAATATAATTTTTCACCTTCTTTATCTTTGAAATTATATTATCTTATGAAATTGGGAGTAGTTATAAACTTGAATTATGGAAATATATATATCTTATAGTAAAGAGCTTATACAATATAATTTTTATCTCTTCTATAAAACTAATAAAAATTATTTGTGATGCAAAAATCGCCCCTAAAATTATATTTTTTATTAATTAAATTTAAATAAAGAAATTTTTTATTATTAGTGGGGAAATAATTTATCTCTAATATTAAAAATTTCAGTGGTGAATTTAAGTATTGTATTGTGGAGCATAAAATTGCCACTATATTTATACTTGTAGTGGCAACTTTTAATTATTATAGGTAAAAACTCAATGCCACAAAAACATTACATTTAGATGTGGTGTGCACATTTTCATCACAAAAAAATGTATGTGCGGCGACTGAAGACAATGTTACTAAAATTGTTTAGTATTAGTGGAAAAAACTAATGCCACAAAACATTAGGTTTAGTGTGGCGTTTCAAATTTTCCTCACAAAAGAAACATTTTGCAGCCACTTAAAACTTTTAGTTTCACATTTTCTATGGCGTACAAGTGGTGAATTTCACTTTCCATGCTAATATGTTTTAGTGGCGATTTTTACATATTTAGTGGCGATTTTTATCCTCATAAAAAGCATAATTTGTTGAAGTGGGATTGAGGACGGTAACTGATAAAGGACTATTTAGACTCCGTCAAGAGTTTTAACCAATATCGTTGGGCTAAGACGAGATAAGAGAAAAAATAAGTTAGAAGACGAAAAGTCTTATTGAAATTTCTCAAAAATTGAAAAGTGAGTTTCTAATAGCTAAGGGAGGCTATTTATAATAGAAATAAAATCCTAAAATGTAAAATTACAAAAATACCCAAAATAACAAAAAAAATAATTAAAATGCAAAATTGACCCCCTAAACGATAGAATTTTCATATCGAACTTTGTAACCAGTCTACAGTCCTCGTCACACTTTTGAAAGTCGTGTGTCTTAAAATTCCTTTTTCGAAAAGTTATCGTGGGTCTCTATCGGATGTCGGCAACAAAAGTTAGGGCCGATTCAAGTCTGCCATAAAGTTCAAGCCTAATTGCTCCATGTCATTCCCTTCCACTTGTAAAGAACTCGACCTCGAGTTGTCATCAGCAAGGTAGTACTGAAATAGATTCGCCACATTAAACGTCTTGGAAATTTTCATCTTATGTGGAAGGTTAAGAACATAGGCATTATCATTAATCTTCTGAATGATCCGGAATGGACCAATCTTCTTGGCATCAAGCTTTTTCTGTCCTCCACCACGCTCCTTGCGTAAATACACCATAACTTGGTCACCGATATTGAATGACTTGAAACGCCTATGTTTATCAGCTGTAGCTTTATATTTGTCATTGGCTTCTATAAGGCAATGTTGTACTTGTTTCAAAACATCCACGTGTTGCTTTGCCAAGTTGTTTATTGCAATACTGTTGTGAGAACCTGTGGAAAGGGCAATAAGATCAACTGTATGCGCTAGGACTTTCTTGTACACAACAAAAAAAGGTGACATCTTTGTGGAGCTATGGACAACACTCTTGTAAGCAAATTTTGCTTGGGCAAGAGCAAGATCCCAAGCAGTTTTCTTGTTATTGTAGATGCAGCGCAGAAGATTGCCAAGCGTGCGGTTCACCACTTCAGTTTGTCTATCAGTTTGGGGATGTGCAGCACTATTGTATCAAAGTTCAGTTTCAAAATATTTCCATAACGTCACCCATAAATGAGTTAGAAACTTTACATCTCTATCAGAAGTAATGGTCTTAGGGACGCCATGTAAGCGAACAATCTCCTGAAAAAATAGTTTTGCCACATGAGAAGCATCATTAGTTTTCTTGAAAGGAATGAAATGCGCCATTTTGGAGAACCTGTCAACTACAACAAAAATGGAATCAGATCCACGTTGAGTATGTGGAAGACCAAGAATAAAGTCCATAGACAAATCCTCCCAAGGATGTGCTGAAATAGGCAGTGGAGTGTATAAGCATGTATTCTGCGAATGTCCCTTCTAAATTTGACAAATTGGACACCTTTGGACCATCTGACCTGTCCCTTTTTAATTGTGGCCAGTAAAAACGCTCCTCCAATCCAACAATAGTCTTGTCATGCCCCAAATGACTACTCAAACCTCCTCCATAGACCTCCCGAATTTGCTTTTCTGGCAAAAAAGATCGAGGAATGCATAACCTATACTCCTTAAAAAGAAAGTCATCATGTATCAAGAACTCATCGGCAGGCTGGTGAGCCTGGACTCTAGCCCATAGATCAGCAAAGTCATCATTTGTAGCATACAGATCCTTCAGAAATTCAAAACCTACAACCTCCTGATTAACTGTAATCAACAGAGCAGTTCTCCTACTGAAAGCATCTGCTACCTAATTACTATGGCCAGCCTTATATTTTATGACATAATAAAAGGCTCCAAAATAAGCTATCCATCTAACATGCACATATTTTATGACATAATGAAAGGCTCCAAAATAAGCTGTCCATCTAGCATGCATCTTATTCACATATTTTTGAGTTTTGAAGTGGATCAAAGATTGATGATCTGTGTGAATAATAAACTCTCGCTCCATCAGATACTGCTCCTAAGTTTTAAACGGCCGGAATACTGCATATAGCTCTTGCTCATAAGTAGACAACTTCTTCCTAGCTTTATTCAGTTTCTCACTAAAGAAGGCAATAGGCCTTTTAGACTGTGACAATACTCCACCAATATCAACTCCACAAGCATCACATTCAATCTCAAACAGTTTATCAAAATCGGGTAGAGCAAGAATAGGGGCAGAAGTAAGCTTATCTTTAATCTCTTTAAAGCTCTTGTTGGCAGCTTCAGTCCATGCAAATTTCTACACTCTCTCTTTCTTCAAGCAATTTGTGATAGGGGCAATGATGTTGCTGAAATTTCTGATAAACCGTCGATAGAATGAAAGCTGCGAACTTTAGAAATAGTTTTGGGGATGGGCCAATTATGTATTGCTTCTACCTTCTTCTCATCAACATGTATTCCTTCTGCACTAACAACGAACTCCAGGAACAGAACGCGCTCCGTCATATAAATGCGCTTCTTAAGATTAATAACCAGCTCACTTTCTTACAAGGCTATCATGACATGACGGAGATGCTGTAAATATTCTTCTTCACTGCAACTAAAAATCAAGATGTCATCAAAATAAACAACCACAAATTTGAGTAAGAAAGGATGCAAGACCTGGTTTATGAGTCGTATAAAAGTGCTAGGTGCATTCGTCAAACCAAAGGGCATAATCAGCCACTCATACAAGCCTTTCTTAGTCTTGAAAGCAGTCTTCCATTCATCTCCCTCTTTGATCCGAACTTGGTGATAGCCACTTTTAAGGTCAATTTTAGAAAAGATTTTAGATACGGATAGCTGATCCAGCATGTCATCCAGTCGTAAAATAGGAAATCGATACTGAACTGTAATTTTATTGATGGCCCTGCTATCCACGCACATTCTCTAAGTCCCATCTTTCTTTGGAACTAATAGGGCAGGTACTCTGCAGGGGCTAATGCTCTCCCGAATATGCCCATTCTTCAATAATTCTTCAACCTGTTCTTGGAGGATTTTACTCTCATTTGGACTCATATGGTAATGAGGCAGATTCGGTAATTTTGATCCAGGAATGAGATCAATATGATGTTGGATATCCTACAGAGGTGGAAGCTTGGATAATTCCTCCACTATCTTAGGAAACACCTTCAACAGCTCTTTGATGGGTGGTGGTAAAGATGGTGCATCCTCCATTGCACCTTTTGCTCTTACCAATAAAGCCAGTGTGCCTCCAGATTTTTCAACTGCGCCTAATAGCCTTTGCACTCCCGTGGGAACAGCAACATCATTCTTCCCTTCCACTTTAGAGTGTTTCACAGAACCGGAAGGCAAGATAGTAATCTTCTTTTGATTCCATGTGAACATGTATGAATTCTCATTCTCCTTATGCAAAGCATCAACATTGAACTGCCAAGTGCGACCTAGCAAAATTCCACAATAATCTATATCCACAACATCACAATTAACAGGTTCAATATAAGATTTACCGATCAAGATAGGCACACAGCAGATTCTGTTGATCTCAATTGTTGGACCTTCCTTAATCCATCCGACTTTGTATGACGAAGGGTGCAACTGTGTAGGCAATTGCAATTTCCCCACCAATTGCTTAGCTATCAGATTCTCACAAATGCAGCTATCTATAATTAGCCTGCAAATTGCCTCTCCTCATCGACACTTTGTCTGGAAAATCTTCCTCATTTGCGTCTCATCCTCCTGTTTTGTTAAGCATAAGATTTTCTTCACCACATAGGTGACCTCTCCATCTTCAGAACCAGCAATAGATCCGTCATCGTCATCCACTTTCTCGTCAGTTTCAGCCACCTGCACAGCTACATTAACCTGTCGGCGATCAGTATTAACTCCTCTATGTTCTGGATAATTATTTGATCGATGACCAGGTTGCCTGCAGCTGTAACATGTCTCCCGTTGGCTTCTAATAAGGATTGGTTTTGCCTCCTTTTTCTGCTATAGTGGTGATTGCCTTTCTCTTATTGTCTCTCCTTTCTTCCATGTTATTCTGAGGATTGCCAGAATTTACAACCTTAGAAGGTTGTCCGCTATAATTGCCTCTATATTGTTGCTGAAATACCCGGCTAGACTCCGATATCGGAATTCCTACTGTCCGGTGGAATCTCGGATGTCAGAAGCCTCTAGTAGGGTAGAAACATGTTTTCATAAAATGTTTTAAGGTATTTCATAGTTTTAAGTAAAAAGGAAATGAGTTTTTGCATGAAAACAACCTTGGAGGAAAACCCAGGTTCGGCCGCCGAACCTCAAGTTCGGCCGCCGAACATGCATGCATTTCGGGTGTGCCTTAGGCCTCCGAAGGCATAAGTGAGGGAAGTCCAGGTTCGGCCGCCGAACCTCAAGTTCGGCCGCCGAACCTCAAGTTCGGCCGCCGAACATGGCATGCATGCGGAGGCACGTTCGGCCCCCGAACGTGGCTTGGCCAGCCACTATAAAAGGGTCCCTTAGCCGAAAACGGGCGAGCTTTTCTCCCCATTGTCGGCCAAGGTGAGCTCTCCGCCATCCCTCACCAATCTTTGAGTCCTTCCTTCAGATCTTTCAAGATTTTCATGAGTTTTTGCTTTGTTTTGAAGATTTTCAAGTTTTGAGCAAGTTTTGGAGCTTTGAGGTTCAAGGAAACTCAACCCCTCCCATCTCCGAGTTTAGGTCATCTCTCTCTCGATCTCCACGAGGTAAGAGCCGATCTTAAACTCATTGCATGTTTTAAGTAAGTTTCAAGTAGATCTATGGGGTAGAATGCATGTTTAGCTTATGGTTAGGTTTATAGGTTTTATATGTGTTATGAGCAATGTGAGTTGTTTGATGTGTTGTAGTTGGGGTTTTTGATGGTTTGAAGCCCCTAGGAGCTTGTATGCTTATGTATGTGTGTTGTAGAATAGGTTTATGCATGATTGGAAAGTTTTGGAGGCAAATGTGCATAGGAGAGCTGAGTTTCTGCCACTATGGGAGAAACCAGGTTCGGCAGCCGAAGGAACTTTCGGCCGCCGAACATGCTTGTGGAGGCAGCCTTCGGCTGCCGAAGCTTGCCCCCGAAAGAGGACTTTCGTCTCTGTCTGGGAGTTTCGGCCGCCGAAAGTGCCGTTGAACATGCATGAGTTTCGCCTCTGTCTGGGAGATTCGGCCGCCGAAGGTGCCGCCGAACCTGCCTGACTTTTGGCTCTGGAGGGACTTTCGGCCGCCGAACCTGCCGCCGAAAGTGCCCTGTCCAGCCTTCCCTTGCATGTTTTTCTATGATTGTTTCATGATGTTTTAGGGGGTTTTTGGGGAGTAGTTTAGAGTTATGTTCATGTTTGTTTGGTCCCTCATTTGAGTCCACCTGTGTAGGTTCGGACCAGAGGAACCGGGGACCCCAGCAGTGAGTCAGCTGCTCCAGTGCCTGGTCAGAGCTATCCAGAGGTGAGTGGAATAACTCATTACGTTTTAAAGCAAATAATGGACATTTTAGCATGATTCACGCATCATGAATGTCATGTGATGATTTAGGTTGTTTGCATTAGAATTCACGAATATGTTGCATTGCATATTTTAATGTTGATGTGGATGAATGTTGGATGATCCATAGCCCTCGATCTATGATGTGACGATGTGATATGTACGGTACGGAATGTAAGACCAGTGGGACCCATTTTACGTTCGCTGGCACCATGTAAGAGAAAGACCAGGACCCATTCTACGTTCTGGCACAGTTGGACTGTTATGTTATGCTATGTTATGTAAGAGAAAGACCAGGACCCATTCTACGTTCTGGCACAGTTGGACTATGTAGAGGGCTATTGGTGACAAGTTCATCCTTGATGTGATTAGCTGTGATGTGATGCATTCCATGTTATCATATGTTTTAAATGTTTTATTGTTCTGCTCACTGGGCTCTAGTAGCTCACCCCTCTCCCAAATTCCCCAGGTTTGCAGGTACAGGGTAGACCAGGAGGTCCGCAAGAGTAATGAAGTCATGTATATGTAATAGATAGTGTGGACATGATAAATGTATTAATGTTATGTAAAAGTACAGTCTTATTCATGTAATGATATTGAGGATTAGAAATTGTGCTTGACTTTATGTATAAGGTATCCCTTTTAATACATGATCTTAGATGTTTTATGATGTGTATGTAAACCAACTCAACTTATGAGGTATCGCCCATTGGGGCATTGATGAGATCCCATAGAGGGGTCATGATTATGATTATGTCTATGTTCAGTGCATGCACAGGTTGAGTTTGGTGTATGAATGAAAGAAAAGTTTTAATTTTTATGTATGTTGTTGATCATGTATGGGATTAAACAGGTTTATAGGTTGCATGTTAGGCTTGCTATGGGTCCCGGCGGCCTTAAGCTGACCTGGATCCTAGCGCCGGTAGCGGTCCGATTTTCGGGTCGTTACAGTTGCGTCCCTATCGATCTAGAATTTCTGTAATTAAAATTCTGGTTATACTGCTGTCATGACAGCCAATCAACACGCTCTTCTGCCCTTTTTGCCATCTCAATGGCGTTTGCCAAGGTGAAAATCGCAGCTACTCCCATCATACAATGAATTTCGTGATTTAGGCCCCTCTGATAATGAGTAACCTGCCGGGCTTCGTTCTCACAGTTTTCACACCTTGCCTGCAACCTCAAAAACTCCTCGATATATTCATCCACCCTTTGGTTCCGCTGTACACAGTCATGATACCGGTTATACAAAACCTGAGCATGATCGCTAGGCAAGAACCATTGTTTAATCATATGCTTCATCAACACCCAATTTCGTATGGGTTCCAGCCTCCTCCGATAGCATTCATTTTGAATCGAATTCCACCAGACTACTATTCCCCTTTTTAACTTATAGGCCACAATCGGAACCTTGCGATTCTCTTCCACGTTCATAACTTCGAAAAAACGTTCAACTTATGCCAGCCAATCAAGAACAGATTCCACATCCAATGAACCAGAAAAGTTTTGAAGGTCTTTCTTGATCTTGTAACCTTCCTGATAATTCTATTGGGGATTTGCAGGCACAGGATTGACAACCACATAATTGGCGGCCACAAGATTGGCTACTGATTGGGGGTGTACGGCGGCGCGGGTTGGTGGATTCCCTGCCTCAGGGTCAGCTGTCCGATCATCTCCCTCAATTCTGCCAAAGATGCCTCAATCGCAGCAAGTCACCTCTTGGTTATCTGCCATGGTCAAATTTTGTTCTGATACCAGTCTGATAAAGGATTATTTAGACTCCGTCAAGAGTTTTAATCAATATCATTTGGCTAAGACGAGATAAGAGAAAAGATAGGCTAGAAGACGGAAAGTCTTATTAAAATTTCTCAAAGATTGAAAAGTGAGTTTCTAATAGCCAAGGGAGGCTATTTATAATAGAAACAAAAACCCTAATATGCAAAATTATGAAAATATCCAAAAAAATAATTAAATGCAAAATTGACCCATTAAACGATGGAATTTTCATATCGAAATTTGTGACAGGCTTACGATTTTTTATCACACTTTTGAAAGTCGTGTCTTGAAATTCCCTTTCTGAAAAGCTATTGTGGTTCTCTATCGGACGTCGGCAGCAAAAATTAGGTCCGGTCTAAGTCTGCCATAAAGTTTAAGACTAGTTGCTCCATGTTAGTAACTTAGTGTGGTTCTTATATTACTCTTATAGTTTTTTATGCAATTCCTTACATTGCATGTGTACTAATTATGCACATGGCATCATTAAGCCTTTAAGCCTGTGGAGCTGAGGAGGCTAGTGCAAATCATTTTTACATCACAACTTCTAAGCATATACTTTTAGGTATAAAAAGAGTGTTCTCATTGCCAAAACCCTTACCATGGTAGAAACCATCTACTAACTCAATACGAAGTATGATGATGAATCTTATATAAACTATAGAAACATACAGCCCTATATACCTTTTATGCATGTTATACTTACTAACAAAAAAACAAAGCAGTTGAGTTATAAGAGATTCAATCTATTGCATCTATCCTGTTAAGCAATCAACATTCATGAAATTTATCCTTGTATTTAGCAGATAAGGGTGAATTTCATATTTCTAACACTTTAAATCCTAAACCTTAAACCTTTTAGTATATTGAGTTTATATCCAAAGAAGATTCAAATCCTAAACCATAAACCTTTTAGTATATTAAGCTTATATCCGAAGAGGATTCCAGCCCATGCCAGCTCATCATTACTAAATAAACAATGATTATCCAACCAACAACTCGATTATGTAAGTGAGCTACATGTACTTGAATATGGACTATGTGTTTGCTTATTAGAATCCACTCTTATAAAAAAGTTCCATATTTATATAGATTTAACTCTCATTTTATTGACGAAAAAAAAAAATTTTTTTTTTTTGTGTTTACTTTTTATGAAAATAATGATATGAATTAAATGCTTAGACGTATTAAAAATCAATTAAATTATTTATTTAGAACGAAAAAAAAAACCCAAGTAAATCAAATTGATCCGAAAATTGCAGACCTCCCTGTAACAAACGCAAGAGCCCGGGAAGGTAAAAAGCGCGTCGGGTGAGACGCAGAGTGGCGTGCCCCACTTGTCCGTGGAATAGCGACACAAGCAACACGAGGTGTCAGCCACTTGGGCAGCACTGTGCCACTATAGTGACTATGATCCCTGAGCCTGAGTCAGCTTCACTTCGATTCTATGCCACGGCAGTGGGGGCATCTCCCTGTGGTTCCTTTGATAAAGAATGGAGATTAATTCTAGTAAAAACCCAAAAAGTAGAAAGATAAGACCATTAATTAGTGGGATTCTCATTCTCATCCCACCAATAACACTTGCACAGTTTCAAGTAGGGCTCTCATATTCTCTCCTATTGGTTTTCCCAGAATTTCTTTTTGCCTTGGCTTTCCTTTTCCTTCCATTCTCAAATGCTTTGTGGGTCCCCTGCACTAATGCACAATCTATTTTCACACTATCATAATCACAGTATCCAGTTTCCTCTTCTTCTCCTTCTTCTCTTTCTGATTCGTAGTGGTTGCATTTGCAATGGCCATGGCTAAAACTGAAGCAGGTACACTTTCATCTTCCTTGAACTTGCATATGCTATTTATGCTCCTCCAATTTGATGGGGATTAATTTGGGTCCTGTTTCACTGTTTCATTTCAATAAACAGCTTATTCTGATTGAGAAAGCTAGTCTTAAACTCTACGTGCCATGTTTCTCTTCTATTTTGGGTTTGTGTGGTGGCTTTACGACTTTGTAGTTGTAACCTGATTGAATTGTTTGGGGTTTGGAACATGGAACTTGCAAAGTCTCTTTCAAAGTGATGGACAGTTTAGTTCATACGATCTGGTTTGTCGCTAATGACATGTACAAAAAGAAACAAAAGCAAATCAAACGATTTAGTTATATAATGAATAGAGAGAAGAAAAATCCCTTATCTTAATTATTAATAGCAGCAAATTAAGTTACCAAAATTGGTTTAATTGGTACATTTGAAGTTTATTATCGGAGAGGCTCAACCTTTTCTGAAGAATTAAAAAATAATAATAAAATTAATTAAAAATAGAGCCAAGTAGTTCTACCAAAGGGCCCAATTAGACAAAGGAAAAATATGTTTCTGTTTGTAGGTGCAAAAATGCAAATCTGATCTTTTTTACAATCTGATTTTTTTTCTTCATTGTAAACCTTCATGTCTATTTTGTTCTTTTTTTCCCCATTTGTTCCATGACCAACCTAGCAGATTTTCCTTTTCAATTTTTCTTGGGCAGTGTTTATTAAAGGTGCTTTTATACTTCAATTAGAATGGTGCAAATTACCCTGTGCATGCTTTTAACGTAATATTTGTGATAAAAATAATTTTGTCCTGCAGTTCATAATTTAAAAAGAAACAAAGGTTCTTTTAGTCTGTAAAGTAATTTGATTATAACATTGTGCATATACAAGCAAGAAACACTAATTTGTAGTTTAATAAACCATTAGTAAAAGTCATTAGCATGATTTATTAATGCTCTTTCTAGTATTTTTGTAACTCATAATCAATAATCAGCACAATTTTTGGCATTGAGCTTCTGGAAGAAAGGGCATCTTTTGGTGCTTAATCATATGGGTGTCTCAGCAAAACTAATAATACTTCTATCGTTAGACCCTGCTCTATGAGCTTTAAGAAAGCTGAATACATAAGGTCCATAGAGAATTACGATTATTTGATAGGAAAATGTCTTTTGTACAAAATAGTCACATTGGCTGGAGGAACACTTGGAGTCATGTCGCTTTCCTATAGCAGGACTGATTTCATGAAGTCTTCTTATAGTGGGGATGCAACAGCATAAAGATTATTTTTCCCCATCCCAGAAACATAGATAGAACACAAGCTACACATAGTTGAGTTTGTAAATCTTCCATCTATCAATTCTTCTCTTATCTTTTCATGCCTAAATTGGAGATTTAGGCATGTAAAAAATGGCATGTAGGAGGTGAAGCATCCCAGGTGGAAGAAATTGCAGAGAGAAATGCTTTAATGTTTGGTGCAGTATATTGATATCAAGAAGCCCGCTCCCTCCCCACTTCTTCCCTTTACCCTTGAAGTAAAGTCAATATCCCTTCTTTTGCCCTTGCTCTAGAGTGGCACACATCGTGTTTGATTTATTACCATTATGTCTAGTCTGTCTAAAGAGACTAGTGTTCTTGCTTTTAATTTTTGATTTAACATTATTATATGTGTCTTTTAGTGATGCCTATATGCTATATGTTGTTTCCATCATAACACAAGTGTCAGTCTTAGTTGTTTCCATCTGTATGATTTTTAAATTTTTAACATTTTAGAAAGATAATATCTGAATTTTAGTCTCTTTTACACCATGGTATAAACATGTTCTTTTTTCTTAGATTTTCCAAATGGGGGCAAGAGGTTTGAGGATGAACCCTTCTTAGACACGAACAAAAGTGGCATGTTTGGAAACTTCTCCATTTGGCATCCCCTCAAGCTAGTCACATACTGCCTTGTGCTCCTTAGTTTTCTAAGCACTGGTTATCCCTCCAGTGGACCTGACCTTGAAGGTTTGGAGTAATCTAGATATTGCATTTGAAATTCTTACATCATAATTATTAAGACATTTTCATTAGAGTGAAAGATAATTTTCATCGATTCTTGGTGTTTACTTAAGAATTAACAAATTGCATGTGCTTTGTGGTTAACAATGATTTTTATTTACATAAAACCTTTTTTTTTCCTATTTGATTTAATATGTTATTATTTAATTTTAATGAAAACATATAGTCATTTGTTTGTAGAAAAATTAAGTATTTAAATTATTATTTATATATATTCAATTAATATAGGCTTTGTAAAATTCATTGAAACGATAAAGTACAAATTCACATATTTAATTAATGTCTATTAAGACAATGGTACTAAAATAAAAAATATATGGTGAATTTCCAAAAATATATATTATTCTTGTAAAATTGAGTTCATTGAAGTCCGTTTAATCAAAAGGAATTTTTTTATGGCACTTTCTAACAAAAGAGACTTGTCAAAAAAAAAAAAACACATTTCTCAAGGTTTTGGATATAATAAATAAGTTGGAGGAAATCGCTTAGAATACACTTTTTATATTGATAGTGATTAATTAACTCTTATCATCAGAAAAATACATAGATGGTCTTTCAAAACCTTAAGAAATGTTAAATAAATTTGATTAACTATAATTAGATTTATATTGACTTTTTGAAACATTTTTCAAGTAAACTTTATAAGCAAGAAATTTGTGAAGAGGATTAGGGACAAACAACAATATGCTCTTTTCTTTCTTATTTCATTATTTAGTAGTATATTCTAAAATAATTCACGATGAAATGGTTAAGGTAATAACTTTTAATTCAAAAAGGAGTCTTGTTGGAAGGATTTTTATATTAAAGGCTACAAAGTTGTTTGTGTGTGAGTAATAGGGGTGTGCAGTTCCAGGACAGTTTCTTGCAGGAACCGAAACTGAAATTTGGTTACTTGAATTTTTTAGAATAAGAACCATAACTGAATTTTGGTATGGTTTTTATGTATTTTTTATTCTGGTTCTGTTCTAGTTTTCGTGCGGTCCTTGTTTCCTATAATAAAATTTAAAATTGAACGAAATAATTAAATACTTCTAATATAGTACTGCTACTAATATTATTTATATCAAGCTAACAAGTCTCACATTCAAACTTTAAAATAATATCAAACATCCACAATATTAGATAATGTTTTCATCTAAAATATATCAAGGCACTAAATAATGAAACATAATATAATCTTCCTATTACAATTTTCAAACTCTTAAAAAAAAGAGAACAAAAAGAAAAAAAACAACTCCCATTAGAGCTTCTAAAAACTTTGTTGCAATGTTTCTATAAGAAATAAACTTCAACTAAACGAGGTTTTATCATTCTTCTGAATTGTTGCAAATTTATTTAGTTTTCTTTATTTTTTAAAGTAAATCTACATAATTTTATCTAAAATTATGCAGTGTTTAAATCTACATAGTTTTTAAAATAGTCACACATATATATATATATACACGAGTAATAATAACAACTATAAGTACATATACATGTAATTGAATTTATATTCTATTAGTATAAATTCTATTAATATGGAGATAGTATATGATATAATCTATTTAAATAGAATGAAGTATAGTTAACGAATTAAATTAGTTGAATTATACTCTTATAAACCTTTAATAATTAACTAGTGACTAAAAACATATAATAATTATATATAATAGCTACTAATAACAATTATAAGTGTATATACATACATATATTGATATAGATATAATTATTTTAGTAATTTATATTTTATTAGTATAATTCTATTAATATTGATGGAGCATATATACATAATCTATTTAGATAGGACGAATTTTAATTAACTAACGAAATTAGTTAAATTATATCATTATAAATATTTAATAATTCACCAATGACTAAAAGATATAATATTTTTATATTATTATTATTATATATAGATTATAATAACAATTATAAGTACATATATACACATATATATAATTATTTTAGTAATTTATATTCTAATAGTATAATTCTATTAGTGCTTATATATATAATCTATTTAAATAGAGTAAATTATAATCAACAAACTAAATTGACTAAATAAAATGGTAAGAAATATTTAATAATTAAATAATATTGTAATTATATGTGTAATTTTATTGAAATTATAAGATATATAAAATATATTATTGGAACTATATATTAGAATTATAATATCACTATAAATTATTTAAAATATATATATATATATATATATATATAAATCGGTTCTTTGTTATGGTTCCAGTTTGATACAGATACGGTACGATTCTTAATAAAGAATTAGAATCAAATATCTAAATAAATTCGGTTCGGTTCCTACATCATTGATTTTTTTTGGGTTTTGATTCGGTTTGGTATGGTTATTCGGTTCGGTTCAGGACCCAAAAGAACCGGCCCTAATAAGCAGGTTGAATTTATTGGCATTGAGCTTGCCCATACCTAAGTTCAGCACAAAATTGTTTACCTCAGCTAATTCAGGCTCATATAAAACTTAGTCTAGAACTATGGGGTTGAATAAGTGGGTTTAGACTAACCATGATATATGGGCCCAAGGATGCCTACTCCTTTCACATGTTCTTTGATTCTTCAATACATTTTAATTATGCATATCATGTGGCGATTTTTTTCCTTAATTTTCATTTTCTAAGGCATTGTCTAGATTATTGATGGCTGTTTCTGGCCACCTTGCATCATATGTTAATGCCCATTTCAATTAATTACTGTAGGTGAAGCTTTGGTTGAGCTTCTAAAAGCACTCAATGACTCCAATAACCAAATAAAAGATTGGAATTATTATCTGGTGAGCCCTTGCTTTAGTTGGTCTCATGTTACTTGCACAAATGGAAGAGTCACATCCCTGTAAGTGCATTCATTTGGAAGCTGCTTTTATTTTTAAGGAATTGACATGAATGTTTTGATTGTTATTATACTAGATTTTATTTGAAACTAAGCTGATTAAGCTTACAATATATTTACTTTGATGTACTAATTTGTAGGAGCTTGGCATCAAATGGATTTTCAGGAACTCTTTCACCTGCAATTACGAAACTGAAGTTCTTGGTTAGCTTGTAAGTTGGCATTCTTATTGGGTGAAATTGAAATCTATGCATAATGAATGATATTATAGGAACTGACAAGAAAATGAACTTTGTTGAGTGTCCTTGAATAGGATCTTGTCACAGGTCAATTAAAATCTTCCTCTTGCTAGATTAATTTTCTCTTATTAATGTTTTTACTTTTCATAACCTATTGTGAAAATAATTTGAGAATTTGTTTGAGAGAATTCTATGATCTTATAAAATGATGAATAATTTTCCGGATTTTTTGTTCAATGATTTTATACCTTTTTATAGTGAAGACTAAATTCAATTTACATCAAAACCTGAATCCAAACTTCCTATTTTCTACTAAATTTAAAAATTAAACTAAAGATAACAAATGAAAAATTAAACTAAAAGTAACAAGCTAAACTTAGAGATAAGATGTTGATCCTTAATTGTTGCAACCACTTTGATAGAATCTATCAAGTAGAAGGATAATGCATATCCACAACAAACCTAGTTCTAATTCAAACCCAAAAGCTAGCTTTCTTTATAAGGGGCACATTTTCCACAGTAACTGATGTGGGATACTTAATAGAAATAGATAGATCAGGAAAAATGCTTTGGGCAACGTTAAGCTAGAAGTGTTCTCAAACATAGCTTCTTTTGGTTTGAGTTTGGCCTAAAATATTATGACAATATAAAATTTGATAATTTCAGTGAAATGGGTGGATAGAGAAGTACTTGAATAGCAAGAAAATAGTATGCGTTAAAAGAATAATAACATCAGTTTTTAAAATGTAGTATAACAAGCAACAAATATGCAGCTATGCACCTGTATATGACTTAAACTAGAAAGCTTATACCTATATGTGCCTTTTAGTGAAAAGAAACTGTTTGTTTTTCAAGGATGGTATCAAGAAGGACAGTGAGGAGAAATAGGAAGAGAAGTTGAGACAGTGAATAATTTTAGGAAGAATTTTTTTGATTCTATTCCAATTGAATTAATTTTCACAAAGTTTGAGTATATATACACGAAGAATCAATATTAAAAATATTTACAATAAGAATAAAAGCCCTATAATCAACAGTCATGATTAGGAACCTTCTATATTGCTCAACACTTCTCCTTAAGTTGGTGCATAGATATCACACATGTCCAACTTGCAAACCAAGTGTGATAGGTCTTGTTACTGAGCACTTTGGTAAATGCATGAGCTAGCTGTTCATCGGAAGTCACATTATCTAATCTCAAGGTACCATTTATTAACTTTTCTTTAATAAAGTGTCGATCAATCTTTATGTTCCGATTGGTTATGTTGAACCGGAATGTGAGCTATACTAATGGTAGCTTTGTTGTCACAGTACAAGAGGAATTTGTCTCTCTCTAACAGTTTCAATTCCTCCAACAATCTCTGCAACCATGGGAGTTCACAAATTCTCTGTGCCATTGCTCTATATTCTGCCAGCACTTGATCGAGCAAAAACACTTTGCTTTTTGCTTTTCTAAGCGACAAGATTTTCTTACACAATTGTGCAATAACCACTAGTTAACCTCCTGTCATCAAGGGATCCAGCCTAATCTACATCTGTGAATGCGTGTATGCAGAGATGACCGTGTTTAGAAAATATGAGACCTTTTCCAGGAGCAGATTTCAAGTATCGCAAAATGCGAAAAACAACTTGCATGTGAGACTCACGAGGATCATGCATAAATTGATTGACTAAACTGACTGCATATGCTATATCTGATCGAGTATGAGAAAGATAAATCAGTCTGCCTACCAATCTTTGATATCTGCCAATATCCACTAATTTACCAATCCGTACTTGTAGCTTGTGATTGCTCTCAATGGGAGTTTCTGCTGTCTAATATACTAGTTTCTTCCAAAAAGTCCAGAATATATTTTTTCTGAGAAATAAAAATTCTCTTTTTTGATTTGGCAACCTCGATTTCCAGGAAATTTTGAAATTATCCTAGATATTTAATTTCGAACTCCTGGGCCAAAAGTTTTTTGAGCTGAGTCATCTCTTTAGTGTTATCCCGTGTCATTACTATATTATCAATATAAACTATGAGAAGAGTAATTTTACTCTTGTAATGTCTTATAAATAATGTATGGTCAGCATTGCCCTATTAATAGCCAAAGAAAATCATAAGTCTGCTGAATTGATCAAACCAAGCTCTGGGTGACTGTTTTAATCCATACAAAGTCTTATTTAGTCTCCACACGTTTCCGTGTGTTTTTTCATCAGTGAATCCAGGAGAAATTTCCATATACACTTCCTCCTCCAAGTCTCCATGAAGGAATGCATTTTTCACATCAAATTGTTGTAGGTTCTAGTCAAGGTTGGCAGCGCAAGATATCAATACTCTAATGGAGTTCATTTTCTTTGTATTTTATTGTGAACACCCATTTGCAATCAACTGGCTTTTTTTTTTTTTTTTTTTTCAGGTGGAAGAGACATCAACTCCCATGTCTCATTTTTATCCAAAACTTTTGTTTCTTGAATTGTTGCTCCCTTCTAATTATAATCTTTGAGAATTTTCTTCCAATCCTGTGAGATTAAACACTGAGGAAATAGATAAGATAAAGACTCTATAGGATGGAGACAAAGAATCATAAGAGAGAAAAAGTTAAAAATAGAGTGCTTTGTGTAAGACCTAACTCCTTTTTCTTTGAGCGATTGGTTTATTTAGATCATCAATGGGCTCAAGGTTTAAGGATGACTTACCAGATAGAGAAGAGGAAGATTCATGACATTGATTAGGTTGCACAATGTTTTTTTTTTGCTTTTGTTTTGTCTTTTCTTGAGTATTTCCTTAAATTTGGTTTATCCAAATGCCTAATTTGGCCACCAATGGTCTCCTCCTGTATAGTAGTCTCTTGATCACTAATAGTCTCCCCTGTATAGTAGTCTTCTCTAGAGAACTGGGAATCATCTCCTCTCTCATTGTCCTCCCTCTAAAGAGGTGATGGGTTAGTATTGAAGTAAGGTTCAGTCTCTCTAAATGTAATATCCATACTGATAAAGTACTTTCTAGATGGAGGGTGGTAACATTTGTAACCCTTCTGTGTGGGAGAGTACCCAACAAATACATGTTTAAGAGCCCTCGAATCAAGCTTCCCACGTGTCCTAGTATGAGTAAAACATGTGCATCCAAATACCTTTAGTAGAACAGTATAAACATTTTTCCCTTGCAACATCTCTAAAGGGCTTTAAAGGCAAAAACTTTGAGAGACATTCAATTAATGAAATAAGTTGCGGCTAAGACAGCATCTCCCCAATAGGTTTTTGGAAGGTTCATAGTGAAAGAAGAGATCTGACTACTTCCAACATGCGTCTATTTTTCATTTCAATAATACCATTTTGAGCACTAGTGTAAGGACAACTAGCTTGAGGTAGTATCCCATTAGACTCCAGATAAGCAAAAAAAAGTCCATCTATGTACTCTGTGCCATTATTAGTTCTTAAAACTTTTATCTTAGCATCAAATTGAGTGAAAACCATCTTGTGAAAAGATTGAAAACAAGAAAACACATCACCCTTTGCTTTTATCAAATAAACCGAAGTTATACGAATGCAGCAATCAATAAAAGTAACAAACCAACTATTACTAGATAGTGAGACTGTTTGAGTAGATTCCCAAATGTTATAATAGATGATCACAAAAGTGATCATACTCCTATTGTTACTTGAGAGATAAGAGGTTCTTGTATGCTTAGCATATTTACAAGCATCACAAAGTAAGGAATTACATTGAGCCTTACAAAATAAATCAGGATAAAGTTTCTCTAAAACAAAAAAGGATGGGTGTTGTAACCATCGATGCCACTGTATGATTTCCTGGTTGACATCTTGATTTCTTCCACAAAGAGCCTGAGGTGAATTCAAACCCAGATTCCCTTTTAACATGTATAAGCTATTGTGTAGTATACTATTATCAATCCTCTTTCCAGTTTGAAGGTCCTGAATAACACAATAGTAAAAAAAAAAAATTTCAATTTTACAGTTAAGTACTTTGGTGAAAGCGCACTAATAGATAAAAGATTAACAGGAAACGAGTAACATGAAGAACATAGGATAGCTTGATATTTGAGTACAAATAATAGGACCGATTCTAGAGATAGGAGTGGAAGAACCATCTACGATGTGATTCTGACAGTGTTTTTTATAGATATGGACAGTGTTTTTTTATAGATATGGAAGATAATTAAGGAAGCCTTCAGAGGGGCCCTTCATGTATCTATTTGCACCAGAATCAATAATTCATAGAGTAGAATAAGAGACGAAACAAAAAGCATTATTAGAATTCTTATATTACTCACACAAGTCACTGCCATTTGAAGATAAAAACAGTGGAAAAGTTATTGTTACTGAAGAAAAAATTACTGTCCATCAGCGAAAAAGTACGGGTTTAGGAAGATCATAGACGCAATTTGAAAATAAGTCTGCTAGAAAGCTTCTCCCACGTTAGAAAAAGGTGAACCAAGTCACGGGCTTACACAGATTAGAGGCGCGATTTGAAGACGAGTCCGTTGAAAAGGATCGCCATCGAAAAAGACTACCAGAAAACGTCACATGCGCCAGCACATGGCTTCAAACGCATGACCGAGCGATGATGGCAACGACGGGAATATGTTTGATATTAGATGAGCTTTCCTTTGGGACAGGTGGTGTTGAACAACTCTATTGATATAGTTGCCTAGAAGCTTGACCTATTAATTAACCCTAACTTTTTTGTGAGGGGTTTGAAACTTATGCCAATTAAGGTGGTAAAGTTTGGATACCATGAAGAATTTGGGAAGGGATTTTTTTGATTTTATTCCAATTCAATTGATCTTTACAAGATTTGAGTATTTATATACAAAAAATAAATCTAAATTAGGAATATTCACAATAAAAATAAAATCTTTATTGTTATAGATTATAGGAAGTAAATATGTTAATATAGGAAGTAAATATTGATAGATGGATCGGTTGCTTAATCTTAGATTGTATAATCATAGACTTTGATTTTCCTTCCTATTTAGATACCGTCTGTCATGTATAAATAGGTTGTAATCTCTATTGTGAAAAACAACATCAAGTATTATCCTTCTACATGGTATCAGAGCCACTCTGGGTCAGACAAATTGTGCGGAGCTAGTGGGCCTGCGAGGAGAGGGCTACCCGTGTGAGACGAGGTGGAGCCCTCTCCTCGCAGGCCCACTAGCTCCACACAATTTGTCTGACCCAGGGTGGCTCTGATACCATATAGAAGGATAATACTTGATGTTGTTTTTCACAATAGAGATTACAACCTATGTATAGATAAGAGACGGTATCTAAATAGGAAGGAAAATCAAAGTCTATGATTATACAATCCTAAGATTAAGCAACCGATCCATCTATCAATATTTACTTCCTATATTAACATATTTACTTCCTATAACCTATAACACTCCCCCTCGAGTTGGAGAATAAATGTTAATTATGCTCAACTTGTTACATATATAATCAATTTCAGCCATAAGAACAACCAACCCAAAACAATCAAAATAAACAAAGGATCAGAAGAACAGAACCCCTGAACAGTAACTCGTGAACAGTAAACCGATGAACAGTAGCCGTGAACAGTTCCCGTGAACAATACCGAGGAATAGAGCCCTAAGTCTCCAAATGTTATCCTTCTACATTTATAATCAAGCCTAATTAGGGACCTTCTATGTTGATTAGCAGACAAGCATTATAAGAATTCGCTTAGGATTTGGAATTTGCAAAATTTCTGAATGAGGTAGCATTTTACTCTTTGCGGGGATGACAAAGTGAATAATTTTTGAGCGCCATAGAGACTTCTTGTAACATGATGTATTTACTTCATCACTTATATCCACATTGGGAACATGTCATAATAGATGTTGCACTTCGCATAGCTAATATCTAGGGATAAAAATGCTGCTATTGCATATTAGAGGTAAATAAAAGTGATGGCAAACAGGGATGATCCTTCATGTGCACTCTTCTTGTTCTTCTTTTTTGTCATTTTATTTCTTTATGAAATTTGATCCATGCCATTTTATAATTTTTATTTTTGTATTTAATGTCTGATCCTTGAAGATTGTTTGTGCTATCAATACCATCTCTCATTTTTTGTGAGGAAAGCATAGAGCTGAACTGTGAGAATTTCTTTTAAAAGAATAATTCTACTCCATTCAGGGAACTACAGAACAACAGTTTGTCGGGTCCACTGCCTAATTATTTCAGCAATTTGGTGCATCTAGAAAATCTGAATCTTGCAAAAAATAAATTCAATGGTTCTATACCTGTTTCCTGGGGCCAGCTGTTCAATTTAAAGCATTTGTAAGTCTGCATTTATGATTCTGGAACAATCTCAGTTATCCGTTTCATAATTCATATGCATGAAGATAACCATATTAACTATGAAAGTTACTTAGACCATAACTTTTTTCCATTTTCTGGTTCTCAAACATTTTGGTCAATTGTTGCTTCCTCTGAGGAGTTCTACATTTTGAGGTTTCATGTGGCCTTCGGATTGGACTTTTCTTGTGGATTCTACAATATTCATGTGTGGGATTTGTTGTTAAGTTTTATTTAGTTCTTGGATCCTAGATTTACTATTTTAAGGTGCTGATTTGGCCATTGGTTTTCTCTACCTAACATCACAACAATAGCCTGAATCTTGTATACAAGAACGAGTCATTTCATTTTCTCTAGTTTGTTAATCAGGGGAATAAAATATATTAATAATTTTGATGTTTAATTCTGGTTCAATTAAAGCTATGATAGGGTTGCTCAACTTTTAAGAATTGTTCATGACATCAACTGCAAACCTTCTATCTGGATTAGCTCTTTCTCAATTAGAACAATCATTGGATTGACAACTTTTCAGGAGCTTCTGCATCAATTTCTATTTTTATAGCTGTGTTTCTTAAGCTTCTGCACTTGTTGACTGTTTTATTTTCTCTGTATCTTTTAATTTTTGCAGGGATCTTTCAGCTAATGACTTGATTGGACCAGTACCAGTTCAATTCTTTTCAATTCCAGAGTTCAAGTAACTTTCTTAAAATTTATTTTTTTCAAATTGCACAAGACTTTTTTTTTTTCTTTTTACTTTTCATCTAACACCACCGAAGTCTTTTTACTTGCTTAATTCTTTGATTGATATTTTTGGTATTAAGAAATACCCACTTTAATATCCAGAAGTTGAAACTATGCAATGGCCATGGCAAATTTCTAATGATCCAATAATTTAAAAGATTGGGCTTCTTCTAGTAGAAAGGAGAAAGCATTGGCGTTCTGCAAGTTTAAGAGAATTCTCGTTCAGATACATTATTATTACACAGCAAACGTGTACAAGGGTCTGGCTACACCTTCTATGTATAGAGAAATATCGTTTCCTTCCTGCTTTTTTTTTTTTTCACTCTGTCTAGAAGGGAACAAGACCTAGATTCTCTTCCTACTTCATAAAATTAAAAAATATAAAGAAAATCAAGAAGAAATACTTGTTAAATAAAAACTAGCTTGTATCAACTGATGGTGTTCTATGATTGGCTTCATTACTCTGGATATTAAGTTGTAGTTGATCTGCATAAAAAGGAAACATTATTTATCATTGATAACAGGTTCTAAAGGAAAAAAGGGAATGCACTGTTTTTCAATCTTCATGCATATGATGAGATTTTTTTGAACTGATATTCTAACAGGTTTTGTGGGCAATAGTTGCTTAATGCCTCTTTATACTTGCTAATCATGCATGAAAAATCGTTGTAAGAAATTAGAATGTCATTTACCTAGAAGCTGACCTGCTGATGTTTCTTGTACAAATGTCTTAATCTTTGACAAGCTGTTCAGTTGTAAGAAATATTTTTCCTGTTAGTCTTAAAGGTCTTCAGTCATGCAAATAGTTAGCCCCTAGGCATATTTCAGATGGTGACGACCACAGTGAATTTAATTATATTATTAAGTTTAATGCTCACTGAGTGAGGAAATAGAATAGAATAGAATTATTTGAGAGTAGAACAGCTTGATTATTTCCTTAAAGCTAATTGGGGATTTGATAGAGCATAAATTTGATACGAGCCCTATCAAGGCTAGAAACTATAAAAAATTTATCCCATTGTTGTTCTTTTGTAGTGATACTGCCAAAAAAAGGAATAAGAGAATTGAATTCATCTTCGAGTGTCTCAACTTACCCCAAATAACTTGCCATATCTTGATGATTTTGTTGTAGATGGACAATCTCTGACACAACCTTATAGATATGCTGGATATCATTAGTATACGATGTTTTAGCTTTAGTCTACACATTATAGCAAGTTTTACAAGATCGGAAAAGTCCAAGTAATTTGAGTCTAGAGAATGCCATGAAAGACTACGTAATTGAGCATCAATTTTGATCCAATTTGGTTTGTTTGTAAAAACTATAATAGAAGCATTTTTCAATAAGTCATCATCAATCCCTTACTCATAAACCATAATTCTACTGATGCAACCCATGATGTATAATTGTTGCTACATTGTGTTGACTTATTTGCTGAGCTGATTCTAGGTATATGATTTGATTTGATTAGGATCTTTAATTATCTCTGTAATTATTATATGATTATTTGCTTCCAATTTAGATATAATTCTTTGTGTATAAATAGGCATGTAGACCAATTGTCAAGATTAAGAGTGAAATATGAGAATACTCTAAATTTTTTCAAATTTTTTTCAAAATTCTTCATGGTATCAGAGCCTTTTTATGATTTTAGGGTTCAAATTCAATTTTTTCTTTTTTAGGGTTTCAAAACCCTAGATCTACCTTTTTTGGTACTAACCCATCTAGGAGCCTTTCCTCCTCTCACCACCGGCACCAGGAGAATCGTCGGACTGTCGTCGGCCGGTCGCCGGCTGATCGCCCAGCTTCGACCATCTTTCCGGCCTTATCGTGTTGCTACCCGGTCTTTTGGTGAATCGATTGGGCTCTCTTGTGTGTACAACCTTAGATACCTCCTATAATTTCACAGTTCATAAATCTTTACCATGGTAGAAGGTAAAAGGGTATCGATGGAAGAAGGTAAAAGAGTCTCGATTCCTAACCCTGATTACTCATCCTCTGGTGCCACATCTAACTTTGTAAAGTCAGGTAATGCTTCATCTCTTAATAATGTTCCATGGATTATCGATTTTGGTGTGAATAGACACATGACAGCCTCTTCTAAAGGTTTTATCAATTATTTTCCTTCCCTAAACAAAGATAGTGTCAGAATTGTTGATGGCTCTTTTACTCCCATATCCGGAACAGGTTTTGTTATTTGCACATTTAACATTAAATTATCATCCGTCCTTCATGTTTTCCACTTTTTTGTCAACCTTTTATCTGATCAGTGCTATTACCAATGCCCTTAACTGTAAAATTAAATTCTTTCCTGATCATTGTGTTATTCAGGATCTTCGCACAGGAAAGAGGATTGGCAATGGTAGGCTGCATGATGGCTTATATATGTTGGAGGGTGATCCAAGTTCTTCGATATCTCAAGCTTGTTTTGAAGAAAATAAGGATATCAATCAGGAAATAATACAGTGGCACAGGCGGCTAGGGCATCCATCATTTTTTGTCTTAGAAAAACTTTATCCTAATTTGTTTGCTAGAACCCAGTTTGATTCTCTATTTTGTGATGCTTGTGAGTATGCTAAACACACTAGAACATCCTATTCTTTGAGTTATAATAAAAGTCAAATTCCTTTTGTGACTATTCATTCTAATGTTTGGGGGCCTACTCAAACTGTCTTCTTGTCTGGTAATCGATGTTTTATCACCTTTATTGATTGTTGCACTTGTATGACTTTGGTCTATTTGATTAAAGCTAAACGTGATATATTTTCTGGTTTTCAATCCTTTCATAAGATGGCTTGTACTCAATTTGATACTAAGGTGAAAATTTTAAGAACTGACAATGGAAAAGAATATATGGATAGTAGCTTTTCTGTTTATTTGGAGAATAATGGTATAATACACCAGACTAGTTGTCCTTATACTAGTGTTCAAAATGGCGTTGCTGAGAGGAAAAATAGGCATCTATTGGAGGTAGCTCGATCTCTTATGTTCACCATGAATCTATCCAAAGCATATTGGAGAGATGCAATCCTTCTATCTGCTTATTTTATTAATAGAATGCCTCTCAAGACCCTTAACTTTATGAGTCCTTTAACAGTTCTACAAGGAAAGAATTCATACGTTGTTCCACTAAAAGTATTTGGGTGTGTTTGCTTTGTTCATACTAGGACGGTAGGGAAATTGGATTCCAAGGCCCTTAAATATGTGTTTGTTGGTTATTCTTCGACACAGAAGGGATATAAGTGTTATCACCCTCCCTCTAGGAAATACTTAGTCAGTATGGATGTTACCTTCCGAGAAACTGAACCCTACTTCAGTACCACTCACTCACTTCTTTAGGGGGAGAATAATGAGCAAGAAGAGGTGATCCCGAATTCTGTGATTCTGGATGATATGGTTCAACTAGAGAGTTTGAGTTCTAGTAGACAGGGGGAGATGTCCAATCAGAGAGAGAATTGATCATTTGGACAAGCCAGATTTGAGAAGGTATTCGAGGAGAGACAAGGTAGAAAAAACCATTATGCAGTCTACTCAGAGTCAAGAATCATCTTCTGGTGAGTTACCCAGTCAAGAATCATCTTCTGGTGAGTTACCCAGTCAAGAATCTTCTTCTGGTGAGTTACCCACAACTCTTTCTTCTGGTGAGTTCCCCACAACTCTTAAATGCTCCAATGACTTAGATAAACCTATTGCATAAAGAAAATGGGTCAGATCTTGTACTAAATACCTTATTTCTAACTTTATTTCTTATGAATCCTTGTCTCCTTCCTATAGAGCCTATGCTTTGTCTATTTCCTCTGTGTCTAGTCCACAGGATTGGAAGAAAGCTCTTACAGATCCTAAATGGAAGGAAGCAATGATTGAAGAGATGAAAGCATTGGCTAAAAACGAAACCTGGGAGCTTGTCACTCTCATTTGGGAAGAAACTCGTTGGCTGTAAATGGGTGTTCATAGTGAAACACAGAGCTGATGGCACAATTGAACGGTATAATGCCAAATTGATCGCTAAAGGATTCACTCAAACCTATAGAGTGGATTACCAAGAGACATTTGCTCTAATTGCAAAAATGAACTCAATCAGAGTTCTGTTATCTTGTGCAAACAACTTGGACTGGGACTTGCAACAGTTTGATGTGAAGAATGCTTTTCTCTATGGAGATTTAGAGAAAAAAGTGTTCATGGAAATTCCTCCTAGGTTCGCTGATGAGAAGACACAAGGAAAGGTGTGCAGATTAAAAAATGCTTTGTATGGGCTAAAACAATCTCCCAGAGCTTGGTTTGACAGGTTTAGCAGAGCCATGATGTTCTATGGTTACCAACAAAGCAATGTTAATCACACTCTATTTATCAAACATCACAAGGGTAAGATCACCCTTCTTATTGTGTATGTTGATGATATAGTGGTGACAGGCGATGACAAAGAGGAAATGACTCAACTAAAGAGCTTGTTGGCTCAGGAATTTGAAATCAAAGATTTAGGAAGAAGATTGCAATATTTCCTAGGTATCGAGGTGGCTAGATTAGAAAAAGGAATTTTTATCTCCCAAAGAAAGTACATTTTGGATCTTTTGGAAGAAACTGGTATGATGGGGTGTAAACCAGCAGAATCTCCCATTGAAAGTAATCACAAGCTGGAAGCAGGAACTGGTGAGTCCGTGGATGTTGGAAGATACCAGAGATTGGTAGGAAGGTTGATTTATTTCTCACACACTCGATTGGATATAGCCTATGTTGTTAGTTTAGTCAGCCTCGCGAGACTCGTATGCAGGCTGTACTTCGCATCTTAAGATACCTAAAGTCTGTACTAGGAAAAGGGCTTCTTTACTCTAAACATGGTCACCTCCGAGTTGAAGCTTTTACAGATGCAGATTGGGCAAGATCTCTCGATGACAGGAGATCTACCTCTGGCTACTGTACAGTTGTGGGAGAGAACCTTGTCACCTGGAGGAGCAAAAAACAAAGTGTTGTTGCTCGGTCAAGTGCTGAAACAGAATACAAATCAATGGCCCAAGGTGTGTGTGAACTCTTATGGTTACAGAAATTATTGGAGGAGTTGAGATTGCTCGAGAGAGACAAGAAAACTTTGTATTGTATCAATAAAGCTGCTATAAGTATAGCACAAAATCCAGTCCAACATGACCGGACGAAGCACATTGAAATTAATCGGCACTTCATTAAAGAAAAATTAACAGACGGTGTCTTGAGCCTAGTTCATGTGACTTCTACTGGGCAACTTGCGGATGTGTTTACTAAAGGGCTCAACAACAAGATCTACCATAATCTAATTTGCAAGTTGGGCATGTGCGATATCTTTGCACCAACTTGAGGGGGAGTGTTGACTTATTTGCTGATCCTAGCTAATTCTAGGTATATGATTTGATTTGATTAGAATTTTTAATCATCTATGTAATTATTATTTGATTATTTACTTCCTGTTTATATATAATTCTATGTATAAATAGGCATGTAAACCAATTGTAAAAATGAAGAGTGAAATATGAAAATACTCTAAATTTTTCCAAATTCTTCACATTGTAATTTAGCGGTGGTAATAACAAGAGAACTAGATATAGGAGAGATAAGTGGCTTAGAGGCACCTCAATCAACCATGTTGAAGCCTACCATAGAGAGAGAAATAGAGAAGCAACAACAACTAGGGAGGATTAGGCTACTGTGCAGATATGGAGAGAGAAATAGAGTAGTAGTTAGGGAGGATTTCCAAAGGAGGGCAACACAACCATTCTAAGTTCTTGCGACAAAGGTGGTTGGAGGGCAGCTCATGCACCGGCATGTGGATTATTCTGATACATTCTCTTCGGTTGCCAAGCTCGCATCTGTTTGATTGTTTATTTCCTTGATAGCTACACATGATTGGTCTTTGCATCAACTGGATATTAAAAATGTTTTTCTCTATGGTGACCTTCAAGAGGAGGTTTATCTTGATTTGTTGCTCAAGGGGAGTTCGACAAGATTTGTAGACTTCCAAAATTCCTCTATGGCTTAAAACAGACTCCTCGGGCATGGTTTGGTAGGTTTAGTAAGGTAGTCCAATAGTTTGGAATGAAGATGAATAAGTGTGATCACTCAGTGTTTTATAGAAATTCTGATAGTGGAGTAATTTTGCTTGTAATATATGTGGATGATATCGTTATCACAAGAAGTGACGCTGCTGGCATCACATACCTAAAAAATTTCTTAAACCACAGTTTCATACAAAGGATTTAGCCTCCTTGAAATACTTTTTGGGCATCGAAGTTATGCGGTGTAAGAAAGACATCTTCTTATCTCAAAGAAAATATGTTCTTGATTTGTTGGCAGAAATAGAAAAATTGGGTGCTAAGCCTTGTAGTGCTCCAATGACCCCTAACTTTCAACTTACCACAGAAGATAGTGAGTCATTTGCAGATCCTGAAATGTATAGAAGATTAGTTGACAAGTTGAATTATTTGACGGTGACTCATCCTAATATTGGATATTCAGTGAGTGTAGTAAGTCAGTTTATGTTCTCTCCTACTGTTGCTCAATGGGATGCTCTAGTACAGATTCTTTGCTACTTGAAAGGGGCTTTAGGATGAGGCCTCTTCTATGGTAACGATGGGCACTCAAATATTGAATGCTTTTCTGATACTGATTGGGCAGGTTCGAAGGTTGATAGGAGGTCAACCTTTGGATATTGTGTTTTTGTGGGAGGTAATATGGTCTTGTGGAGAAGTAAGAAGCAAAATGTGGTCTCTTATTCTAGTGCTGAATCTAAATATCTAGCCATGACACAAGCCGTATATGAAGTCTTGTGGGTGTGTCACCTGTTGGAAGAGGTTAGGTTCACAAATTCGGTGTTGGTTAAGTTGTGGTGTAATAATCAAGCAGCTATCCACATTACCTCTAATCCAATATTTCATGAGAGGACTAAACATATCGAGATTGACTGTTATTTTTTTCGTGAGAAGGTCCAATAAAAGATAATCTCAACAGGACATCAGAACTGGAGAATAATTAGAAGATTTCTTCACTAAAGCTCTAAATGAGACTCAAGTTGATTATATATATAATAAGTTGGGCATGATTAACATCTATACTCCAACTTGAGGGGGAGTGTTATAGGTTATAGGAAGTAAATATGTTGATACAAGAAGTAAATATTGAGAGATGTGTTAGTTGCTTAATCTCAGGGATTGCATGATCATAGCCTTGATTTCCTTTCCTTTCCTTTCTAGATACAGTTTCTCATGTATAAATGTTGTAATCTTTATTGTAATAGACACAACAAATATTACCTTTCTACAAAGGGGTTTATTTTTATTCAATAACACAAGAAGATTTATTTTAAAAATTGTGAGATTTCGAGTCTTGAGGTGTAAGAGCTTCCTTTGATGAGCTCATTCCAAATCAATCATCCCATGACGCGATCTATAACCTGTGACCATAACATGGATCTAAGGCAAAAAGCTTGTGATGGCACATCTAGATGGATGGCGAGAGCTCTAGTACCAAGAAATCTTCCAGACAATTGGTCACCAACAGCCAAGGAATCTTCCTGTATGGGTGGTGTACTTCATTGCCTTCTAGAAATCCCTCTCCTAGAAGGATAGCTATGGACAGGAAACAAAAGAAGAGAGAGAGAGAGAAAAGAACACAAAAGAAGAGAGAGAGAGAAAAGGACGGGCCCTTTTTATGGCTTTGGTACCATGTGAAAAAAAGAAGAGAAGAATTTGGGATTAGAATGGCTTGATTATTGGAGAATTTTGGGAGGAATTTTTTATTTTATTTTAATTGAATTGATCTTTACAAGGTTTGAGTATTTATACACAAAGAATCAACCTAAATTAAAAATATTTACAATAAAAATCAATTCCTATAATCAAACCTAATTAGGATCTCAAAAATTTGAATCCTCCTGATTAAGAGCCTTCTATATTGGTCAACACTCCTCAAGTTGGTACATAGATATCACACATGCCTAACTTGCAAATTAAGGTATGATAGGTATTGTTACTAAGCCTTTTGGTAAACATATTAGCTAGCTATTCATTGGTATTCACATGATCTAACCTCAAAATACCATTTATTAACTTCTCTTTAATGAAGTGTCGATCAATCTCTATGTGTTTCGTTCAGTCATGTTGAACCGGGTTGTGAGCTATACTGATGGCAGCTTTATTGTCACAGTACAAGAGAAGTTTGTCCCTATCTAATAGTTTCAATTCCTCCAACAATCTCTGCAACCATAGGAGTTTACAAACACCTTGTGCCATCGCTCTATATTCCGTCTCAGTACTTGATCGAGCAACAACACTTTGCTTTTTGCTTCTCCAAGTGACAAGGTTTCCTCCCACAAGTATATAGTAACCATTAGTCGACCTACTATCATTAAGAGATCTAGCCCAATTTGCATATGTGAATCATGTATGCGAAGATGACCGTGTTTAGAGAATATGATATCTTTTCTAGGAGTGCGAAATGCGAAAAACAGCTTGTATGTGAGACTCATAAGGATCATGCATAAATTGACCGACAAAATTGACTACATAGGCTATGTTTGGTCAAATATGCGAAAGATAAATCAGTCTGCCTACCGATCTCTGATATGTGCGAATATCCACTTATTCACCAATCCCTGCTTGTAGCTTGTGATTGCTCTCAGCGGGAGTTTCTGCTGGTTTGCAACCTAATATACTGGTTGCTTCCAAAAGATCTAGAATGTGTTTTCTCTTAGAAATAAATATTTCCTTTGATCTGGAAATCTCGATTTCTAGGAAATATTGCAGTTTTCCTAGATTTTTAATTTCGAACTCCTGAGCCAAAAGCTTTTTCAGCCAAGTTATCTCTTCAGTGTTATGAGAAGAGTAATTTTACTTTTATGATGTTTGATAAATAGGGTATAATCAGTATTGCTCTGTTGATAGTTAAAGGAAATTATAGCTCAACTGAATCGATCAAACCAAGCTCTGGGTGAGTGCTTCAACTTATACAAAGTCTTTTTTAGCCTGCACACATTTTCCTTGTGTTTTTTTATTAGCAAATCCAGAAGGGATTTCCATATACACTTCCTCCTCCAAGTCTCCATGGGGGAATGCATTTTTCACATCAAATTGTTGTAGGTTCTAATCAAGGTTGACAATGCAAGATAGCAATACTCTGATTGAGTTCATTTTAGCAATAGGGACAAATGTCTGCTAGTAATCCACTCCGTAGATCTTTAATTTCAAACTCTTGAGCCAAAAGCTTTTTCAGCCAAGTTATCTCTTCAGTGTTATGAGGAGTAATTTTACCTTTATGATGTCTGATAAATAAGGTATGGTAGGTATGGTCAATATTGCTCTGTTGATAGTTAAAGGAAATCATAGCTCAACTGAATCGATCAAACCAAGTTCTGGGTGAGTGCTTCAACTTATACAAAGCCTTCTTTAGCTTGCACACTTTTTCCTTGTGTTTTTTCATTAGCAAATCCAGAAGGGATTTACATATACAGTTCTTCATCCAAGTCTCCATGGGGGAATGCATTTTTCACATCAAATTGTTGTAGGTCCCAATCAAGGTTGACAGCACAAGATAGCAATACTCTGATTGAGTTCATTTTAGCAACAGGGACAAACGTCTCCTACTAATCCACTCCATAGATTTGAGTATATTCTCTGGCAACTAGTCTAGCTTTAAATATTTCAATTTATCCATCTGCTTTGTGTTTCACAGTGAACACCCATTTGCAGCCAACTGGTTTTTTTTCCAGGTGGAAGAGACATCTAACTCCCATATCTCATTTTTAGCCAAGAATTTCATTTCTTCAATCATTGCTCCCTTCCAATTAGAACTTTTGAGAGTTTCCTTCCAATCCTGTGGGATAGACACAAAGGAAATAGACAAGGTAAAAGCTCTATAGGATGGAGACAAAGAATCATAAGAGAGAAAGTTAGAAATAAAATGCTTTGTGCAAGACCTAACTCATTTTCTTTGAGCAATTAGTTTATTTAGATCATCAATGGGCTCAAGGCTTAGGGATGACTCACCAGATGGAAAAGAGAAAGATTCATAACACTGAGTAGGCTGCACAATTACTTTTTCTGCTTCTGTTTTGTCTCTTTTTGAGTATCTCTTTAAATCTGATTTATCCAAACTCCCAATTTGGTCACCCATAGTCTCCCCTTGTATAGTAGTCTCTTGATCACCAATAGTCTCCCCCTGTATAATAGTCTCCTCTAGAGTTATAAGACTAGAAATCATCTTTTCTCTCTCATTGTCCTTCCCTTGAAGAGATAATGGGGTAGTACTGAAATAAGATTCAGTTTCTCTAAATGTAACATCCATATGGACAAAGTATTTTCTAGATGGAGGGTGGTAACATTTGTAACTCTTTCGTGTGGGAGAGTACCCAACAAACACACATTTAAAAGCCCTCGGATCAAGCTTCGCACCTGTCTTAATATGAACAAAACACGTGCACCAAATACCTTTGGTAAAATAGTACAAGCATTTTTCCCTTGCAGCACCTCTAAAGGGCTTTTAAAGGCAAGAGTTTTGAGGAGATATTCTATTAATGAGATAAGCAGTGGCTAAGATTGCATCTCCTCGATAGGTTTTTGAAAGATTCATAGTGAAAAGGAGAGATCTGACTACTTTTAACAGGTGCCTATTTTTCTTTTAAGCAACACCATTCTGGGTACTAGTGTAAGGACAATTAGTTTGATATAGTATCGTATTAGACTCCAGATAAGCGAAAAAACGTCTATCCATATACTCTGTGCCATTATCAGTTCTCAAAACTTTTATCTTGGTATCAAATTGAGTATAAACCTTCTTGTGAAAAGATTGAATGCAAGAAAATACATCACTCTTTACCTTTATCAAATAAACCCAAGTTATACGAGTACAACAATCAATAAAAGTAACAAATCAACGATTATCAGATAGTGAGACCATTTGAGCAGGTTCCTAAACGTCAGAATAAATAGTCAAAAAAGGGATTATACTCCTATTGTGACTTGAGGGATAAGAGGTTCTTGTATGCTTAGCGTACTCACAAGCATCACGAATCATGGTATCTTTTTTTAGACATGGAAGATAATTAAGAAAGTATTCAGATGAGTCCGTCATATGTCTATTTGCACTAGAATTAATAATCCATGGAGTAGAACCAAGAGACGAAATAGAAGCATTATCACAAGTCCTTACATTACCCATACAAGTCAAAGCCATTTCAAGAAAAACCACCGTTATTTTGTCAAAAATAGTGGAAAAATACTGTTATTGGAAAAGAATTATTATTCACCGGCGAAAAGGTGTGGGTCCAAGCAGATCAGAGGCGCGACTTGAAGTCGAGTCTGCCGGAAAGAATCATGACCAGAAAAAATCACCGGAAAATGTCTCCCACGCTAAAAAGTGACACGGGATGGCCGAAAAAGGAATTGGAAACACGGAGTGGACCGAACAATGTAGCAGCATCGAACAGTGTCTCACGCATTGGAAAGGAAGGGCGCATGAGCCTCACACGCATGGCTTTCCGGCGATGGAGCTGGCCGGCGGCGGCAATGAGATGTGAAAAGTCTCTAGATAGAGTAGTACCAAAAAGGTAGATCTAGGGTTTTAGAAATCCTAAAGAAAAAAAATTGAATTTAAACTATAAAATCAAGAAAAAACTCTAATACTGTGAAAAATTTTGAGAGGAATTTTTTATTTTATTCCAATTGAATTAATCTTTACAAGATTTGAGTATTTATACACAAAAAATCAATCTAAATCACAAATATTTACAATAAAAATAAAATCTCTATAATCAAGTCTAATTAGGAAGGAACCTTCTATATTGGTCAACAAAAATAAAATCTCTATAATCAAGTCTAATTAAGGAGGAACCTTCTATATTGGTCAACAATTATTCTCTCAAGCAAATTGGAAATCTATAGTGTTAATCTAAGGTACTAAAAAGGAAGAATACAAATCAAGAAATTTTAGGCTAATTTACAGCCCTAATCAGTGCATATCTACATATTACAACAATAAAGGAAGAGAAAATCTCAAATATCTTAATAGGAGGAAACTGTGTCATAGAAAAGAAGTAAGAAACATGGTGTAGTTTTTGATCTAGTACTCAATAAGAATGTGAAGCTATGACACAATATGAGTGAAGTACTGTGGATATATCATTTATTTAATTACACTGCTCTTAAGATCTCAATATCATTACCTGCAAATTGAATTACTCTGTATTGTCTCCAATCTTGTATTTCACAAATGATTCAAATATTGAGATTAATTACAAATTTGTTCATAAAAAAGATCCAACAAAGGGTTATCTAAATAGGATACATGAAGACCAAAGAAATTAGAAGTTACCTTCGTAAAGACTTAATGAAAATTGAGTGGATTATAGTTGTAACAAGCTAGGCATGATTAACATCTTGCTCCTTCTTGAAGGGGATTGTTATAGAATAGGAAGTTATTGTAGAATAGTAAGTCAATTAGTAGAAAGCCAATTCAGTTAGCATAATTATAAGGATGGAGTTTGTAAAAGTTCCCAATTAGTTGGCTTTGATTATAGGAAGAATTGTATGTAAATTTATATTAAATCTTTACGAAATATACGTTAGTTTATCACAAAACATAACAAGCAAGTTGAACTTATTATCATTATTGCTTTTGCTCTCTCTTTATCTCTCACTCGCTTGAATGTACACACAAAATTGTGGGAAGTTAGAACTATTAAAGTTTAGATTGCTGCACATTAATCATGTGGCCCGACTTTCATTTGCATTTTAAGCATGCAAAGGAAGCTATTCCCATTAGTTTTGTATTTAGCTTGAGTATATTGCTTGATGCAAAATATCTGAATGATACAGAAAAACATGCTCATATTTATGTGTTTATGTACTAGGTTATTTGATGCAATATTTATAAATAACATGGAATTGGTGCACATATCATATATCTAAAAGATGTTAGTTTGTGCAGTAATGTTTCTCTTATCCATTTCTTTTTCTTTTAGTTTTACCATGACAGGTCTTAATTGTGACTCCAGCCCAAAGCAACCTTGTGTTTCAAGCTCTGCCTTTCCAGGTATATTTGTTAAAATTTTCGATGTTGGATGCTCTTTCCATGACATAATACCTTATGCGGAGCCTAAAGTATATATGTTTTACAGTTTCAACCAGCAAGTCAAGACTTAGGATGATTGTAATAGCTGCAAGTTGTGTTGCTTTCATATTCCTGCTACTTGGCTTTGCTTATCGATCCCATCAACTACATAGACTAAAAAGTGACGTCTTTGTGGATGTTGCTGGTAATTGTTCTCATCTTCTATATTTAGATCCATAATAGTCATAATTTGTTAACCAAGATATTCATCCATCGTAGTCTTAAAAACTAATCATTGTTAGGTATAATTGTGTCATTATGAGCCCATTTACTAATATAGCATTGAAAAAAAACAAAGAAAAATAAGAAGAAAAGAAGGAATTTGGGAAGCTTGATTATCCCTTTTGGGGTTATATAGTGTTTAAATATGAGTGAAAAAGAAAAAATAAAGACATTTACACACTTTTTATGCACATAAATGAGCGTAGCTTAGCTAGTAAGAATTTCAGCGTACTTATCAAGCTGGAGCATACATGTCAATATGTACCTAGCTAGAAAGATACTCAATTTGAGACACCTAACGATTATGTAAGGAAATTTGATAACTGGTGGATTGAATTTATGAAGGTGGTAGTGATTTATCTTGACTCAATTTTCTATATGATAAAATGAAATCTGCTCTTATATGCTTTATTCTTTCTCGAAACATGGGTGTTGGGCAATATGAAGTGCAATATTTACTTGTTAAACTTCTTCACATAACTCATGAAGAATTCGCTTTAACTAGATAAGTTTACAAGTTCCTAAAGTCAGCTTATTACATATATACTCAATTCGAGACCCTGAGAGATTTAGTAAGCATATTGCTAGCTAGTCATCTAAATCGACGAAACTAGTAGTAATAACATCCTAACTCAATTTTGTTTGATAAAGTGATAGTCTACCGCTATATGCTCAGTAAAGACACGGGATTTGGCAATAGAAAGGATGTTATGGGCAATAGAAAGGATGCTCACTTTTGGTCGTTAGCATATTCTTGTTGTTCCGGGCTCTGTTGGGTGTTGATTAGGACATTTTGGTTTGGGCAGCAACTATTTTTCTTTGATACTACCATTTCTAGGCACTGTTTCCTTGTTTTTTTCCTCTATTAATTTTTCTCTACCATATCAGAAGAGAAAAGAGTTTCCGTTCCAAGTTCCAATAAATAATCATTCCTTGCGAATCAGTCTCTATAATGTTTAATAAAACAAGTTATCTTGCTTTGTTAAGGTCAATAATCATTTCTTGCCAATCACCCGTAAAGTTTTATGGAATAAATTATCTTGCTTCGTTAAGGTCAATAATTATTCCTTGAAAATCACTCCCTGTAAAGTTTGATAAAACAAATTATCTTGCTTCATTAAGATCCTGTTTATTGTTCATAAAAAATAGAGGCTTGTAGCATTATATTAATGGTAGTAAGCAGTGATCTCACCTACACTCAAAAGACTTAAAATTCTCTTGTTATGGTATGGCTACTCAACTCTATATAACTCTATATTTCTAAATCTTATTTATTACTTAATACTTTTGCAAAAAATTGGAAAGCACTTCCACTGACATATTCCAATATGAGTAATGATACCTGTAATTAGATAATTTTAGTATATTTTTCCATTGAAATAAGTGGGTATATATATAGATTACAAGGCCTTATTAAGGCAACCCTAATAATCCTCTATCAATCAATTACATAACCTCCTATGATTATGTACAGATTATATTCACCCTCTAACACTCCCCCTCAAGTTGGATCATAGATATTTATCATGCCCAACTTGTTAGAAAGATATTCTATTTGAGGTCCATTTAAAGTTTTGGTGAGTAGATCATCCAGTTGCTCTCTTGTTTTCACATCCGTTCATGGTATACTGGATTTGAAGTAATATGAAGAGCAGCCTGATTATCACACCAAAGTTCGCGGGTGATGCAACATAAATGATTATCGGTGCATGAGCTGTCCTCCAAACACCTTTGTCGCAAGAACTTACAATGGTTGTGTTTCTTGTTGGGCTATGTCCGTGATTGTCACACCATACTACAGCTCTTATTGGGCTATGCCCCACATCACTTGCTTTCTGGGATTAATCAATGTTTGCCTAAAATATTCAACTTGTTAAAACATATTGTCATTCTGTTTTGACTTTCTTGCAATTTATTTAATTCGAAGTTTTCGATTAAGTGAATTTTAATAGTAATTCTGATTCACAATGGAAATTTTGATTTGACAATTGTGTTCGTTGTCTTGATGCAGCATCTCATACATGTTTTACTAAGTTACAGGTTTTAGTGCTATTTCAGGCGCAGGAGCATAAATATGTGTTACAATTGACTGATTGATTTTTCATCTTTTATGAATGCTTTTAAGAGACTAACATCGTGCTTTCATATATATACATACACACACACTCTTTTAGGTGAAGATGATTGCAAAATTTCCTTTGGGCAGCTTAAAAGTTTTTCATGGCGTGAGATCCAAATTGCAACTGACAATTTCAGCGAACACAACATAATTGGACAGGGAGGTTTTGGAAAAGTTTACAAAGGTGTCCTTTCTGACAATACCAAAGTTGCTATAAAACGCCTTTCAGATTATTATAGTCCTGGAGGAGAAGCTGCTTTTCAAAGGGAAGTTCAACTTATCAGTGTTGCAGTTCATAGGAATCTGCTAAGGTTGATTGGATTTTGTACGACTTCCACTGAGAGAATCCTAGTTTACCCATTTATGAAAAATCTGAGTGTCGCACATCAATTGAGAGGTATTTTAAACCATGCTTTATTAATTGAATTTGTTGTTTCTTAGGCAATGCATTTAGTTGCTCCCCGCTGAATGTGGATTTGATTACTGTTTTCCAGCAATTATCTGTACCGGCCTTCAAGTAGATGCTTATATCTCAGTATTTACATGTTGATGTTTTATTATCATAGATTTGAAACCTGGAGAAAAGGGGTTGGACTGGCAAACGAGGAAGCATGTGGCCTTTGGTGCAGCTCATGGACTAGAGTATCTACATGAGCATTGTAATCCGAAGATTATACATCGTGACTTAAAGGCTGCTAACATCCTATTAGATGATAATTTTGAAGCTGTTCTTGGAGATTTTGGGCTAGCAAAGCTGGTTGATACAAAATTGACTCATGTTACCACCCAGATACGTGGTACGATGGGTCACATTGCCCCAGAATATTTGTCCACTGGAAAGTCTTCAGAAAAAACTGATGTGTTTGGATATGGTATAACCCTTCTTGAATTGGTAACCGGCCAGCGTGCAATAGACCTTTCTCGGCTTGAAGAGGCAGAGGATGTTCTTCTCGTTGATCATGTAAGACACTTGTTTTATATATATATATATATATATATTTGGGAGTACTTACTTTTACTTTCCCATGTGTGTAAATATGACATGCACAGATCAAAAAGTTACTTAGGGAAGATAGATTGGACGACATTGTAGATAGAAATTTGAAGAGTTATGACCTTGAAGAAGTTAAGACAATCGTCCAGGTTGCATTGCTGAGCACCCAAAGCTTGCCGGAAGACCGTCCCACAATGGCACAAGTGGTTAAACTGCTACAAGGTGTTGGTCTGGCTGAGAGATGGACAAAATGGGAGGAGCAAGCAAGGAATCAAGAACTCTTACTCATGTCTCGCCAGTACGCATGGGCTGAAGATTCAAGCGTTGATCAAGAAGCTATACAATTGTCCAAGGCTAGATAGAGCTTTTTATTTCTGTTGAGCAATCAATTTTGAGACTAACTTTTCATTAACCTATGAAACCCAGTGGATTACTGTAATCTATACCATAGATTGCTGTACATTAATTAACATACTCTATAATGAAGTTGCATGTAAGATCAATATGGTTTGATCAAAATAAGTCAGCTTGATGTGGCTTTTATCATTTCTTATTTTCTGTTCAACGTGCGTTTTGTTTTTCTAATATCCTGACAAAACCAAGACTGCTTCTCCCTGATTATGGGCCTTTATTCTTATTATTTAGCTTTTCCTAAACCATAGTTATGCTGAAGAAAGAAAAAGTTCAATATAAATAGAAAGCCGAAAGCGGCCGTCTGTTCCACTTGTTAAATTTTGGGACTGATATACGGCCTCTTAAGCCCATAACGTTTTTCCAGTAATTAATTTGTAATCTACAGTTATTTTACTTAAGTATTCAACATGGTTATTTAGAAAATTAAAATTTTAATATTCATTAGTTAATCCTATAGCTAGTTAATTCAAAAATTACTTTCAGAAGAGATTTAAATTTTCATATCTTTCATTTAATCACATTTTTATGAAAATTTTTACATTATATTTTATAGGCTCTAAAATTTTAATATAAATTCACGTTTATATTTCAATAGTTCAATTTTCAATAGCGGAAATAATATTTATTAAGATATAAAAAAAAATCAAGAGCTCCATCTTCAAAGAGAGATAATAGAATCTAAATAAACAAAGTGGCAATGGAAGAACATAGGTAAGGAAAACTAGTTTGGAGAAAAAAAATAACTATTTACTTCTTCCCAATTGTCTTCTTCTCTAAACTAGTCTCTCTTATCCATTATTTCTTTCTTTTTGCTATTCATTTATATTCTATCATCTCTTTTGCAACAAAAACTATAAAAAAATCACTAACTAATTTGGTTTTTTCTCATTTTTGTGTCGTTTACCAATGATGCGACCATTAATCTTTTAAGTGTCTTAATAATTACATTTTCAACTATCTAATATTGAAAGATTCAGATATAAATGTGAATATTTTAAAAGTTTTTATTATTTTGTCCAATAAACAAAAAAAATTGAGATATAAATGTGATTTCACAAAAAAATTTTATTATTTTTTTCAATAAATAAAAAATATATATTAAAAATAATAAAAATACATGAATGTAGGTGCCGGATCTCATATTTTGGTCAAAATTAATTTGAGCTCTTAGTTAAAATTTTGACAAATCTTAAAGGTATAATTTAATTATCTAAAATTGAAATTTTAACAAATATGAATTAATGAAAATGTTTAAATTATTTAAGTTGATAGACATATAATATATATATATATATATATTAATCAAATTATTAAAGATATGGAAACTAAATGTGCATACCTACATACATATATATTTATTAGCTTATGAGCTTAGATTGGAGGCTTGATCTTAGGCTTAACTTAGGAATTCAAATTCCCTTTTAGTTAGGACTTTTATATATAAAGATGTCCTATGCTCTTATACATAATGACTACTGTTCTTCTATATGTTATCAAATCCCAGTAGTAAAAAAAGTAAAATTTCTTTGTTTTGCTTGGAGATTTAGGATTCATTGAGTTACTGTGATTCTAGGTCACCCTTAGAGAGTGACATTTGGTTCTCAATGCCTACCCAAAAATAATGCCACAAGTCTAGTGATGTTGCCCTGAAAGTCTAGCCACCATCAGATCAACGAGTGTCGTTTACATGCCAAATTTAAGATTTGTTGCCATCCCACTCGCTGATGCATGGAGGCACATCTAACATTGCTCATTGCTCCAGCTGTTTTTTCGATGAAGTAAATTATTGATAGAAAATATGAGCCGGAGAATCTCTACATCCTTGATTAGCAAGAACTAAGGTTTCTTGTATGTTTTAGTGGTTTAATTCATTTTAACGTCCACTATCAATTAAGCACTCTCTTTTTCTGCTATGAAAAGGTTATGTCCAAAATTTCAACATTTTTACTTGTTTTAAATTACGAGTTGTGTTAATTTATCAAATATTATTGTTATTATTTATTTAAAGTGTTTAGAATTATTAGTTAACAAGATTTGTCCAAATATTTGGAGTCTTTACCTTATTCAAGTCTGGTAATAGAGTTATCAAACATAAAAGTCAATATTTTTTTGAAATAGTTATAACTCTTTTATACCAAATAGAAATTTCTAAATATTTTTAAAGTGATAGCAATTTTTATTGCTTTTTTTTTTTTTATTAGTTGCATACATGATCTTCTCTGTTTTTCATAGTGATACTCCTTACGGTATTTTATTTTCCTCTAAATTTTTATTCTTCATTTAATACATTTTTTATAACATGTATTTTTTTTCTTAATGTTCATCTATAGTTTGGTATGTGAATGACTATTATGTACAAACTCTAACGGTGTATTAATCGTTTTAATAATATATGTGAATAATATCATTATCACTGTAAATAATGTTATAGGCATTATATCACTAAAATAATTTCTGAAGTCATAATTTCGTACGTAAGATTTAATTTTTAAAATTATTTTTAGATATTGAAATTAAAATAAGTAATTATTATATTTTATTCCGCACAATTAAAAAATAAAATTTAAAGATGTCATTTCAACCTTTCACTTCAATGTAGATTTTATTTTATTTTATTTTATTTTAACTTTATTATACTTAAATTTTCATTCATCTGTTTAACCTTTAATGTTTTAAAAGTTTAATGGTTTCTTTTACCTGAACCTTTAATTAAATTAATTTTTTAATTTTAAATTAAATTTAATTTTTAATTAAAAAAATAAATATAAAAATGAAGGCAAAATTATTTTTATTTCTAATTTTAATAAAGAGATAAAATTGGTACCATCAAATCCTAGCGTTGAATTAAACATAAGTTTAAGAATTAGTTAAAGTAAAAAAAAATTATTTAGCCCTGATTTAGTCTGTACATTTTTAAAAATATATTAAATCGTTTCCCACATTATAATTAATTAATTAAAAGGTACTTTCAATTTTAAACGTTACTGAGCTGCGATCGCCTTAGCCTTTTCGTGAATCTCTAATTAATTAAATTTCCAAATTAAAAAATACTAACCTCACCATCTTTATGAAAGAGAAAACCCATTTCTTCTTCCCATTTAGTCTTTCAATGTCACAATCTATTGGGTGCTTTCTTCTTCTTTGTCCCCATTTAGTCTCCCCATTCATGCCTTTGGATATTCCTATATTGACTAATGCCAATGCCATCTTTAAAGATCTATGCTTGTTTTTGCATATGTACAAGTGAATTTTGTTTCATTCTAGTCTTTTTTTAGATTCACATCTTATGGGCTTTCAAAAATCTCATTCAAATTCATAGTCTATAGTTTTCAACTCAGATTCAAAATCTCAGTCTCAATATCTTTTTCATCCACAACACGTCTTATTGAAGATGACCTTGTTAGGTTTTCATCCATCTCATAATCCTAGCTTTCCTTAGATTCTTAATAACTAGGTTTGTTATAAAACTAAAAATTAAAGATATTTTGGAATATATAATTTCAGATCTTATGATTTTATATTTGAATGCTAAAATGTTTTTATATTTTTGAAATGTTAGAATTAATTATTATATTTTTCATTTGATTGTACTTTGCTTTGGTTGAAAATGGAAGTTAATTGTTTGACTATCTATTCCTTGTTGTACTAGCAGGGGTAAAGGAAAGGGATAGATAGGAGGGATTTAATAATATAAAATACACCAAGGCTATTTATGGGTAAAAAAATTCTCTCACTTGTGATTGTTTTGAGTAACAATAAATGGGTCCTAAATTAACGGTAGGGATGTTCTTACAAGCAAAACACATAACCTAACTGAGATATACAGTAATCTTTATTATACTAAAAGTTGTATCATTATACCCGCTTACCTATAAATTCCCTTCTCTATATATTAAGAACATATCCCTAATTCTACTCAAGTGCTTAAGGATGTTCTTTACTATAACCTAATATTCTTCTTCGTGATCAGATTAGAACATGTTTGTGACACTCAAAGCATATAATACATCAGGTAATGTGCACAACATAGCATACATGACGGATCTTATAGCGGATGCATATGGAATCCTACTCATGCATTCTCTTTTCTCTTATGTCTTATGACACATAGATTTAGAAAGGTGCTTCCCACGTACCATAGGTATAAAACCTTTCTTGGAATGATCCTTACTAAATTTCTTTAGCATCTTGTCTATGTATGTGGATTGTGAAAGACCCAATAACCTTTTGGATCTATCTCTATAGATCCTAATTCCTAGAATATTGGTTGCTCTCCTAGATCTTTTAGGATGAATTGCTTAGAAAGCCATATCTTGACAGGTTGTAGGACAAAAATATCATTTATTATTAGTAATATGTAATCAACATATAGTATAAGGAATATGATTGTATTCTCACTAACCTTTTTGTACACACGAGATTCATCCACATTTGTTGAGAAATCAAACTCTTTGACTATCTCATCAAAATGGATATTCCCGCTACTATATGCTTACTTCAGTTTATAGATGGATTTCTGAAACTTACATACTTTGTTGCTATCCCTAGATGCAAATCCATCGGATTGTGTTATATACATTTCTCAACTAAATTTTCATTCAAGAAAGCAGGTTTTAAATCCATCTATCAAATCTCATAATCATAATGAGTAGCAATATCAAGTAAAATCCTACTGGATTTCAGCATGGTTATAAGTAAAAAATCTCATCAAAGTCAATCCTTTGTCTTTAAAAATAGTCTTTTGCAATTAGCCCTACTTTATAGGTAATCACATTACCTTCCATATCAGTCTTCTTCTTAAATATTCATTTGCATCCAATGAGTTTTATCCCTTTAGATGGATCAATTGAATTCCATATTTTGTTATCATACATGGAATTTATTTCAAATTTCATAGCCTTCAACCACAATTATAATTTTCGAACTCTTTAGAACTTTTTCATAGATTGAAGGTTCATTATCATTTACTAGGATTATTTCCTTATACCTTTGGTAATATATTCTAGTAGATCGTCTAGTAGCTTGTGTAATAAGTTGCACTTCTTTTTGAATAATAGGCTTAGAGATAATCGATTGATCTTCTTCTATTTATGATTTTTAAACTTCACTAAGTTCAATTCTACTTCCATTAGATTCTTTCAAGAGGTATTGTTTCTCTAAGAAGATAGCATGCTTTGAAACAAATACCTTTTGTTTCAAAAGATTTTGAAAATAATATCTTAATAACTCTTTAGAATATCCCATAAATATGCACTTATTAGATTTACTTTCTAGTTTATCTAATGTAATTCTTTTCACATATACAGGGCAACCCCATACTTTCATATGAGAAAGAATTAGTTTCTTATTATACCACATCTCATGTAATGTAGTATCAACTGATTTGGTTGAGACTTTGTTTATCATATAAACAACAATTTTCGATGTATATTCCCATGGATGTTTACTTCAATCGGTAGATGGATTTCTAAAACTTGCATACTTTGTGTCTATCGATAGAAACAAATCCATCAGTTTGTGTCATATATACTTTCTCAATCAAATTTCCATTTAGGAAAGTTATTTTCACATCTATCTAAGAAATCTCATAATCATAATAAGCTCCAAGTGCAATTAGAATCCTAATGGATTTCAACATGGCTACAAGTGAAAAAGTCTCATCAAAGTCAATCCCTAGTCTTTGATGATAGCCTTTTGCAACTAGCTTTGCTTTATAGGTAATCACATTACCTTCCATATCTGTCGTCATCTTAATGATCCATTTGTATTCGATAAGTTTTATCCCTTCAGGTAAAATCATACTTGGTTATTTCCACCCGCAAATTGAGTAAAAAAAGGATCATCCAAACCATAGAGGACATGTTGAAGATGTGCGTGCTAGACTTTAGTGGTTCTTGGAGGCAACATCTACTATTGTGAAGTTTGCTTACAATAACAGTTACCATGGTAGCACTGGAATGGCTCCCTATGAAGTTTTATATGGGAGGAAGTGCAGGTCATCTGTCTATTGAAAAGAAGTAGGAGAAAGGGCTATATTATTTTTATTCCTTGTTTGGATCATGCAACAGTTGATATGCTTCTATACCTTCCTCAGTGAGTCGTACCATATATTAATGCACAAGCTTGAGCCTTTCAGCTGGATATACCCCATCTGCTATTTTTCCCCTTTTCCGCATTGCAGATGAGGAATCCCCACCACTTCTTATTTGATTAGATTGTTCAGCTAGCCTTCCCGATTTGTCTGTACAATTTTTCCTGCCATGCAAGTTGGAAAAATAAATAAACTAATGTAATTATCCAGAATTCAGAATTACATCACAGCTAGCATTATATCCAAACAAACCTCAAGTGATTAAAAAGAAAAAGAGCACCAAGAATTGCAGTTCCCTTTACAACGGATTTAAGTAGTGGCTGTTTCTGATTCTTCTGTGCTGCCATTTTTGGATTCTCAACTGCTGACATCTGCAACGTTTCTTTTTCTCCTTCCTGTATAAACAAGAATAGTAAAGTCATACAAAGCTGGGAAAGGAAGCTAAGAAAAGGCAGAAGCAAAAAGTAATAATATAATCATGTGATAGTGCACCTTGTTTACATTTCCACTTTGAACCGCAACATTGCATGAACCATTGGAGTCCTCATGTTTTCTGTGCGTAAGGTTATCGGAGCATGCAACTAGAAGGCATTCATCTGGTCGTTTGCAAGTATCAGGCTCCGATTGGACAATAGTAATTCTGTGCACTGCCTTTTCATTATCTGCTACAATAGATTCGATCTTCTTAAACCGCAAGGCATCTTCTGTAACTTCAGTTTGTATAAAATGAAGATTTTCCTCATGTGAACCTACTGGTGAAATAGATAGAGATGAAGCTCCATGATCACCATTTCCAATTGGCACCACCGCAATTCGCCATTTACCTTTCTGATCCCATAGGGGAAAGCAAGATTGGTCAACAAACAAACCTGTTCCTTCATCATATGCAACATTTGAATTTATTTGAGACGAGCAGATGCTATTATCATATGAAATTGCATGATCTAAATATCCATTATGCTTGATAGAGGAGAAACCAACATCCACGTCTTTGAGGTCAGAAAGAGATTCTTCAGTCTGTTTCTTGCTCAAACCACACAATTGGCTATTTGCAGACTCAGGGGAACATTCATTTTTTAAAACATCTTCTGTATCTGAGTGATTATCAAAATCGAAGTTCTGCAAAGCAACTGAGACGGAGCTCACACAGGCAGCAGAAGACGATTCAACATCATCACTATCCAAATATGGACTTTTAAATTCGTTTTGAAGATTCCTGATTGCTTTTGAGCAAGAAGTACAAGCATCACATGCATAAAAAATATAGTCTTTCCCATCAAGCAGAATAGATTCACCAGTATCAGTTTCAAGGCCAACAATAGCAGACATTGCTGACTGATCCTCAGAGATAGTACTTTCTGGTGTTGTGCATTCTCCAGAATCCCCTACAACTGAGGCTCCATCTTCCATAATAGTATCATTGTAAATCTGGTCCAATACAGTACTTCTATAGCGATATTTTGCGTCCCTTTCCGCATAAAAAACCTTTCCACCTAACTGAATATTTGAATCAACAAAAGTCGGAGATGGCATATCACCCTGCTGGTGATCAAAATGATGTGAAAAAAGAGATCCTGCCTGTTGACAATAGAGATCTTCGTCTCCTAGTTGGTTTTGAACATCTAATCCTACTGAACATCGATCCGAAAGTTCATTTTTGATGGCTGATGATACTTCTGTACAATTTCTTATTGAATCAGAGCTTATCTGCGAAGATGGGTAGTACGTTATGGTGTCTGAGCTATCAGATTGATGCACAATCTTGCTTTCTAAATCATCAAATTCTTCAAAATGCAAATGATAACTTCTAGAGACTGCACTTGAATTTTTCTACAAAGAATGATAGAAAATTAGATGTGGAACATAGCATATATAGATCAATAAATTTTATTGAAAATGATCTGATACTGATGCAGGACTTTCTAGGGATTTTTAGGATTACCTATTTTAGAAAGAAATAAACAAAGTTTACTTTCACTTTATTTATGAAAATTATTGGTTCCGGATTCCATATTAGTTTTTCATTCTTATTTAGGTTTTCAAATCCTAATAGTAGTTTATAATATTATTAGAATATGACAATTCTCGACTCAATTCATACTATTCGATTTGATTCTCTATCCTATCCATTCGACAGGAATTGGGTACAATCAGGAATTGTGGCATTGTTTAATTATCGATAATCAACGAAAATCTCCAACTCCCATCCTTTACTACGCTAACCGTTTGTTTGGATGGGGAGAAACGTAGAGAAAGAAAAAAAAAAAAAAGACTTCTCTTGTTAAGGAAAATACATGAGGAGAAAGGAGAGGAAATGAAGCGAAATCATATTTCCCAACTAAATGCAAATGTCCCAGTTTATTTCCCTCCAAAATGGTGGGAATGAAGTCCTATAGAACAAATATGGGGTATAATTGTTTATTTCTCCTCATTTATTTTAAGAGAGAAGCTTATTTCTCCATGAATTATTAATCAATCCAAATGATAGAAGAGAAATCAAATTTCTTTTCTTTTCTTTTCCTTTCTCTTTATTTCCTCCCTTTAATAATTTCTCTCCCATTCTCTTGAACTACTTAGAGGATCCAAACAAAGGATAAGAGAAAGTGCTAGAGCTGTGGCGAATAATCCCAGTAGCCAACATGTCAGGGACCAAACGTTCCATCTCATCTTTTGGCTGGAGACTGTAACGATACCGCTTCACTGAAATGGCAGTAAGCCAGTAACCCCAGCAGAAATACACAACAGTGGGAGAAATAGTAATTGGATACAAATCAATCTGGAGTGAATGACAAATTCCAAAAGAGTGGAGGCAACGACCATCTCCCAGTTTCACTCGAAAAAGGATGGTTGGACTGGTGAGTAAAACAAGCTGCTGGATCAATTTGCCAAGGACCAAACAGTGGCTTGTTTTGCTATCTACCATCAAGACCACTGTAATAGAGCTAATTTTCCTGAAAAATTTTATAGTCTTCCGATGTGAAATACCACTGACGAAAAATAATGGAAGTTTCAATTGGGTAAAATGGAAATCGATGATATTGGTTGCAAGACAATCACCGATCAAAGCATCGAGAACATCCAAATTCCCTGTATCAGCATCATCTTCACCATGTATAAGGATTTATTAGGACATTGATGAAGAGGTGAGTAAGGTTGTTTACACCAAAAACAAAGGCCCTTGGCTTATAAATCTTGTATTTCATGGTGTGTAAAATGGCGAATGTTGCATGATTGGTTTGAATCGGTAGGTGTGGTGGTTTGATGGAAGAGGCAGACGAATAACTTGCAGTCATATTTGGAAAGGTAGCTTGTCAAGTGGTTTTGGTGGAATGGTAGAGAAAGATGTAATGATTGGGCTTGAGGTTGGGTAGGGCCTGATTGTAGAGACTTTGGGCACAAGGCAATAACCTATGAAAGGACGGGCTAGCGAGGAAGAAAATTTGCAGTTGGAGGGAAAAGTAACAGAAAGCTCATACTCAATTTCTCTAGCCAGAGTCTTGGCATGAGAAATGTCTACAGATTCATGGCTTTGCATCCTTACCTGTATTTCCTCTTTCAAGTCGTTCAGAAAATACTCATGATAATGAGAATATGAAATGTGAGGTACCTGAGTGGCACAAATAAAAATTTGTAATATAAGTATCAACAAAATCAAGTTGTTTTACTGCTGCCAAATGCTTGAAAGGGCTCATTCATAACTGTAGCGGTTTAATAGTTCAGATGACAATTGTTTCCAATTGAGGTGCGGATTTCTCTGTCGATGCCATCAGAGCAGCCAATGCAAGGCATTATCCTCCATGCAAATAAAGGCCACCATAAATTTTTATTCCTGGCAGGTTTCGCTGAGCTCAAAGTATTGCTCAGCTTACTTGGATTATAACCAGTGTTATTAGATCGCGAATCATACGTTTCATATGGAATCTATCTAAAAATAATTCGAATTTTATGACTTAATCGAAAATATAAATGAATTGGAGAGGAATCCAAGAATTGGAGAAGAAGTGAAGAAATTGATCTGAGTCGGAATAATAATCAATTCTCTAAGGTGGAGTCAGAAAAGTCAAATTTAAAAAATTGAGAGATTTACTATTTAGTTTTGAATATTACCATTATTAACAAGTCAGTTCTTACATTTTCAAAAACTCATTAAAACGTCCTTATCTTTTCTCTCTATCAACGAAATAGTCCTTCCATCCTCTTTTCTATTAAAAATAGATGAAAAATGAAAGAGAGAATTTTTAAAATCTAATTTTGCCCTCAAATAAAACCTCTTATTTAGTCCATGGATATTACCATTATTAACAAGTCAGTCTCTATATTTTCAGAAATTTATTAAAACAATTTTATTTTTTTTTAAATCTATTAAAACGTTATTATCTTTTCTCTCTATTAATGAAATAGTCTCTCCTTATCTTTTCTTTCTGCCGATGAAATAGTCTTTTCTCCTCCTCCTTTCCTCCAAAGGAGGTAAATAGGTCCTTTGCTATATTTTTAACGACAGAAATAGAATAAAAGACGATTTCATTGATGGAGAGAAAAGATAAGGACGTTTTAATATGTTTATAAAAATGCAGGGACTAACTTGTTAATAATGGCAATACTCAGGGACTAAATAATAAATCTCTTTTGAAAAAAGGGCAATGCAAAAGACTCTTAAAGAACATTTAAAACTTGAAAGAAGAAGAAAAAAAGAAGAAGAAGAAGAATCCTTTTGTTGATGGAGAATCCTTTTATTGATGGAGAGAAAAAATAAGGACGTTTTAATATGTTTATGAAAATAAATGGACTGACTTGTTAATAATGGCAATATCCAGAGACTAAATAGTAAATCTCCCTTGAAAAAAAGGCAATGCAAGAGACTCTTAAAGAACATTTAAAACTTGAAAGAAGAAGAAGAATAATCATTTTGTTGATAGAGAGAAAAGATAAGAACGTTTTAATATGTTTATGAAAATATAGGGATTGACTTGTTAATAATGGCAATACCCAGAAACTAAATAGTAAATCTCCCTTGAAAAAAGACAATGCAAAAGACTCTTAAAGAACATTTAAAACTTGAAAGAAGAAGAAGCGTCAAATTAATAGTATATTAACTACATTTATAATGTTTATATAATTTATAAATATCATAACTAAATTTATTATGTAATTCTCTTTTGCATATCGCTTCATTTAGACTTGTTAAATTTGGATCAGGCCTAACTCACCTCAAAAGCTAACTCAAGAGGGAGGAGTGCATATAACCCATATAAGGGGCACATTACCCCTTTCCACAACCGATGTAGGATTCAACACACCCCCTCACATCCAGAATTTTTACTAGTGCGTAGCACATTTATGAGGCGCCCAACATCGGATGAGGAGGCTCTGATACCATGTTAAATTTGGGCCAGGCCTAACTCACCCCAAAAGCTAGCTCAAGAGGGAGGAATGCCCATATAAGGGGCACATTACCCCTTTTCACAACTGATGTGGAATTCAACAAGACTCACAATTACACCTTATACTTTGCGCTTAAACTCCAAAACTCCTTGATACCTTGGTGTGTCTTGAGCTTTTAATAAATATGGTACACCTTATACTTTGCGCTTAAACTCCAAAACTCCTTGGTACCTTGGTGTGTCTTGAGCTTTTAATAAATATGGTATAGGGAGAAGGCATGTACTACAAATAATCTTGAATTCTCTTAATTAAAAAAATTCTCTATTGAGAGAATTTTTTTGTGTAACATAGAAACTAATATAAAAATTATGGAGAGAGAAAATACAAAAACTCATTTTTAAGATTTTTTTTAGTTATGCTATCCACCCATTATGTAATTCTTTTTAACTCAATGATTTTCTTTTCAGTTCATAATAAAATGTAGATGTAGAAGTAAATTCTATTGAGTGGAAAGAGGAGTGAGAGTGATAATTTAACATAACGCCAATAGCACACCTAATCTGATTTTTATTTCTTTGATTTTCTCCTGTTAGATGGCAGCATACTTTCTTTTCTCATTGAATTGAAAGATATTTTTATACCTGCTTAGATCTTTGTCTTAATTCAGAATGTGGACTATGCCCAAAAGAATTGCAGTAGTCACCATGTGAGAGTTCCCAACTTCTTCGAATATGCCCAACCATACATGTAGGCATAGGTACTGTATATGTAACATGATCAAAATCAGCAACCTATTACAAGAAGTATACCCAATCACTCCATTAGTGTTTTTAACTTGACATAGTGAATTAAATCAATAAGGAAAAGCATTTAACATTACAAACAAAAAAAAAAAACATGTTTGGTGTCTTACATTTAAATGCCGAGATCTCGCTTTCTTTGAAAGTGCACGTATACACATACAAACTTTTCTAGTATCTCTTTTCTCAACAACATCTGATGGGGAAAAGAGATCTATGCTATCCAAGCCCAGGATTATGCAAATCTACAATTGCAAGAAAAAAAGTAATTACAATTAGCATGATTCTAGATGAAATTACATATTTGATTTACGGGCATTTGACAAATTTAACAACTCGTAGACAAATGAGAAAAAGGAAAAGACCCATCATATAAACAGAATATTTTAGTATTCAGCATAAAAGGTGGTAAATTATAATGTAAATGTCTTTAAGTTCTAAATACAATGTTGGAATATTGTATGTTGTTCAATGATAAGGCTGAGGGCTCAAAAACAAGAAATTTTAAGGTATATTTCAGGAGAAGGAAGAAACAGAGTGCACACAATTGATAGTCATACAGCTGGCAGATTTTGGGAATAATGGGTAAGGACAAGTGGCAGGAATTAGTTACAAGGGCATATTCCCCTCCAGTTTTTAAGGAGGAATTGGGCAAAGAATCAAACATCTTTTCTCAGTACATTTTTCTCTATTCTAGAGAGAGCAGAAGATTTTCCTCTGTACAGAGTGTCATACTCTTGGGGGCTGGTTACAACCAATTTTTTTCTTTTCTTTATTTTGTATCGTAAGGGGAGTCTAAGAGGGAGTCACCATCTTCCTTCTCGAGAAACTTGATTTGTATTTGAGTTTGAGAAGTTATTCAACCAATCAATATAAACGGTCTCTCTTTCTCTTTTGTATCTCCTTGATAAAACTCTCACTGTTTACTCTATCATTCAACCATTACACTTAAGAACTATTAGAGTGTGAATATAATCTGTATATAATTAAAAGAGATTACATAATCATAGGCTAATTGATTGATAGAAAATTTTTAGGAGTTGCCTTAATAAGGCATTGTAATCTATATATAAATAAACCTACTTCAATAGAGAAAACACACTGAAATTGCCCAATTGTTCCTTATTTTATTACATAGTCTTAGAGCCTTTGAGCTAATTTTGGATATCTGATTTCTTTGGATTTTTCAGGTTGAGAAACTGGTTGTTGGATCACCAAGTTTGGATGTCCATTCGGTCTCACTGCCGGCACAGGAAGAGGAGCAGTATTATTTCCAGCCGTTCCTTAGAAAATGGTGACTGAAGCTTCCGCAAGTCATGCTCACGCGCTGATCCAAGTTTTGGCCCCAGTTTCACGCGATGGCGTATGGGAGCACGTGGCGTCCGTTTGTCCTCCGGTTTCTTCCCCGACAATTGCCCGGTCATTTTCGGCACGTCTCCGGTGGAATTTCAGCCATCCGACGTTGATTGGCAAGTGTCCTATATTGTTCTCTGTGTTACTGTTCAATGGATTAGGTTTTGTTGTCTTCCTTTAATTTGTTTGAAATTATAAGAGTATAGAGTTTTGATTAAAATGGTTTCTGACAGTAAGAACCATATTATTAAAACTATCCCAACGTTTTCCGTAGCGGCTAGGACAGGCAAAACTTGTCTTATTTCCTCTTCATATAAATGGGTCATTAATTCTAGTGCCACGGATCACATGACAGGTTATCCTCATGTTTTTACCAGCTTTCGATCTCACAAAGCACATTCTCATGTTATAATAACTGATTGTCAACCTATAATGTTGAGGATTCTAGGACTACTCCTTCTATTATTATATTATCTGTGCTAAATTTATCTAATCTTGCCTTTAATTTAATGTGAGTAAATTTACCAAAGACCTAAATCGTTATGTTTTCTTTTTTTCTGATCATTGTCTCATCCATGATCTTATGACGAAACAGATTATTGGTAAAGGACATGTATCTGGGGGTATCTACATTTTGGATGCATGGGTGCCTCGGTCTATTGCCTGCTCCAGTGTCGTGTCTCCGTTCAAAGCACATTGTCGATTGGGACATTCTTCTTTATCGGGTTTGAAGAAGCTATGTTCTCAATTTCATAAGGTATCTTCACTGGAATGTGAGTCATCATTCTACAAAAACATCATCAAAGCTCTTTAAGCCCTAGAGTCAATAAACGAGCTGAGTCTGCTTTTAAATTAGTTCATTTAGATGTTTGGGGCCCATGTCCAATTGGATCTAAGACTGGATTCAGATATTTTATCACTTTTGTGGATATTTACTTTAGGATGACTTGAATTTATTTTATGAAATATCATTCGAAAGTATTTTCTCTATTGAAGTAAGTTTGTTTATATACAAATTACAATATCTTGTTAAGGCAACTTCTAAGAATCCTCTATCAATCAATTAGCTTATGATTATGTAATCTCCTTTAATTATATACAAATTATGTTCACTCTAACAAGAACTTATGGAAAGGAGGGGAGGGGAAACACTTCACTAATATGCTAATTTGTGGCATAATTTGCCATAAAGTCATGAGTACCTAGAGTAAGGAACCACTTGAAAGAATTTCATAGACTTCTCTTTAAAAGTAAAAGCATGCTTTATATAATGTATATACTTGATGTAATGGTCAACTATGAAAAATATTTGACAAATTCCATAAAAGATATAACCTCATCACATATTTATAGTCCATATGTGAAAACCAATAGCAGTAAATAGCATTTTGATTCTCAAGCATACTGAATCAAAATATTTTGCTACAAAAGAAAGAAAGATATCTTCATTCTCTCTGAATAACTACAATGTAAAACTACGCAATCCCTAAAAAGTAAACAGAAAATAAAAATAATTTTCTCAAATGATAGGAGAATTAATACTTAATGGAAAAACAAATATTATCACCCAACAAATTCTTGAAATATATTAAATCAACGTTGTAATAAGATAAGGAATAATTGGGCAGTTTTGTATATCTTCTCTATTGAAATAAGTGTTTATATACAGATTACACAGTCTTGTTACGACAACTCCTAAGAATCATCTACCAATCAACTAGTATCAATTAGCCTATGATTAACCTCCTTTAATTATATACAGATTATGTTCACACTCTAACACTCCCCTCAAGTTGGAGTATAGATGTTTATCATGTAACTTGTTAAAAATATATTTTATTCGAGGTCTATTTAAAACTTTGGTGAGTAGAGCACCCAGTTGCTCTCTTGATTTCACATAACTGGTGAAAATTACTTTTTTTTTTATCTTCTCACGGATGAAATGGCAATTAACTTCAACTGTAATACCCGGCTAGACGCCGGCATCGGAGTTCTTACTTTCCGGCAGGATTTCCGTTGGAATCTGGAATTCGAGGATGTCGAAGGTTCCTAGAAGGGTAAAAGAGAAAGGTTTTCTAAACGGTTTTTAAGTGTTTGTTGGTTTTGAATGCAAAGGATTTGAGTTTTGAAGAGAAAAGACCAAGGAGGCATTGGCTAGGTTCGGCCGCCGAAAGTGATGTTCGGCCGCCGAATGTTGCATGGTTTTGCTGCCTCCGAAGCCCATGTTCGGCCGCCGAACGTGGTGGAGGTTTGCATGCAGGTTTGGCCGCCGGAAATGGTTGACCAAGCCGCCTATAAAAGGCCCCTTGTCCAGAAAAGGGGGAGTTTTCTCTCCATTATTGGGCTAAGGTGAGTTCATGCTCTCCTTGGGTTGTTTTCATGTTTTTTCTTCAAATCTCTCAAGGTTTTCATGAGTTTTCTCCTTGTGTTGAAGAGTTGTGAGCTAGGAGCAAAGTTGTGAGGCTTGGAGACTTTTGGAGCTTGGATCTCCAGATCTTCAAGTTCGGGTCACACCAACTCTTGATCTTCAAGAGGTAAGTGTAGATCCTTATGTTTTATGATGTTTTAAGTGAGTTTTATGAAGGGAAAAGGGTTAGGAATGCATGAGTTGCATGGTTGTGCATGATAGGGTTTATGTACCCTTTATGCCTATGTATGCTTTATGATGTTGTTTGTGGGAGTTTAAGCTTGATTGAAGCTCCTTTTTGCATGGTTAAGGGTTTATGCATGGTTTTAGGAGGTTGGACGAGTGTTTTGGGTGTTTGGAAGGTTTGGGAGGCTTATATGCATGAGAGGCTGAGTTCTGGACGAACTCAGGTTCGGCCGCCGAAGGTAGTTTCGACCGCCGAAGCTGCATGTGGATGCATGGTTTGGCCGCCTAACCTTACCCCCGAAAGTTGAGTTTCGGCTTTGAAGCAGGCTTTCAGCTGCCGAAGGAAGGTTCGGCCGCCGAAGATGCCTGACTTTCGGATCTGGAGAGGGGGTTCAGCTGCCGAAGGTGCCGCCGAAAGTGCCCGACTTTCGGATCTGGAGAGGGGGTTCGGCCGCCGAAGGTGCCACCGAAGGTGCCCTGTCCAGCCTTTCTTTGCTTGTTTTTCCATGCATGCTTGAGGTGTTTTAGGCGGTTTATGGGGGAATATTAAGAGCTATGATAGAGTTGTTTGATCCCTCATTTGAGTCCACCTGTGTAGGATCGGACCTGAGGAATCGAGGTGTTTAGCAGTGTTAGCTGCTTCGGAGTGAGTCTAGAGTTAGCCCAGCAGTTGCTTGAGGTGAGTAGAACTGAACTATGTTTTAAATAAATGCATGTTTTAGCATGTTCCATGCATCACGAATGCCATGTTTATAGTAGGGTCTATTGCATTAGTAACCACGAAGATGACGCATTGCATTGTTTATTGTGGATGTAGATGGACAACAGGACGACTCATTAGCCCTCTAGTATTGCATGTAACAGAAGTCCTGAGGAGCCTCTTGAGGGCCGAGCACAGAGCTATGTATGTAACAGAAGTCCTGAGGAGCTCCTTCGAGGGCCGGGCACAGAGTAGAGGGAGTTTTGAGTCAGTCCATCCTTGATGTGATTGATTTGTGATGTGATGCATTCCATGATGGCATATGTTTTATTGATTTTATAGTTCTGCTCACTGGGCTTTATAGCTCACCCCATTCCCTTAACCCCATGTTTTCAGGGCCAGAGTTAGCTATGGGACAGTCAGAGTCAGCAAGAGTAAGAGCATGGTTATGGCTATGGTTTTGGTTATGTAATAGAAAGGTAGTGGACATGATGTATTGTACAGTTATGTAATGTATACAGAGTTATAGTATTGTACTTGGCCCTAGTGTTTGGATAATCCCTTTGTATATGGATCTTTTATATGTTTTATGATGAAATGTTTATGGACCGAACTTGACGTATGGTATGCTGACCCTACAAGAGCATTTGATGAGGGCTCTAGTCTTGGGGTTCTATGCTTACAGAGCTAGGGCATGCCCAGGTCAAGCTTAGGAAATGAAAAGTTTAAAGTTTTATGGATATATTGATCATGTATGGGATTATACCAGATGTTCAGAGTGCATAGCAGGCTTGCTACGGGTCCCAGCGGCCTTAAGCCGATCTGGATCCTAGCGTCGGTAGCGGTCCGATTTCCGGGTCGTTACATCAACAGCTTAGTCCGTCCGTGGTATACCAGGTTGGAAGTAATGTGATGAGCAGTCTGATTATCAGGCCAAAGTTTCGCAGGTGACGCAACATCCAAACTAACTTCTTTGAGCAGAGAATTTATCCATAGAATCTCACAAGTGGATTAAGCCATGACCTTGAATTTTGACTCGGCACTGGATCTGAATACCATATTTTACTTCTCACTTTTTCAAGACACTAGGTTTCCTCCAATAAGTATCCGAAAAGCACTCAACGACAGTATGTCCATAATCATTGTAGAGTATACCGAATCTAGGGGTCCCTTTTAGATAACATAAAATTTATTCTAGAGCGGCCCAATGTTTCACTATAGGTGCAGACATGAACTATTTACAACGCTTATTATAAAAGCAATATCTGGCCAAGTCATTACTGTAATACCCGGCTAGACTCCGGTATCGGAATTCCTACCGTCCGGTGGAATCTCGGTTGTCAGAGACCTCTAGAAAGGTAAAACTATGTTTTCATAAAATGTTTTAATGTGTTTTATGTTTTAAGCATGAAAGAAAATGAGTTTTTGCATGAAAACAACCTTGGAGGAAAACTCAGGTTCGGCCGCCGAACCTCAAGTTTGGCCGCCGAACATGCATGCACTTCGGGGAGTGCTTTAGGCCCCTGAAAGCATAAGTGAGGGAAATCCAGGTTCGGCCGCCGAACATGGCATGCATGCGGAGGCACTTTCGGCTCCCGAACGTGGCCTGGCCAGCCACCTATAAAGGGGTCCCTTAGCCGAAAACGGGCGAGTTTTTCTCCCCATTTTAGGCCAAGGTGAGCTCTCCGCCATCCCTCACCGGTTTTGAGTTCCTTCCTTCAATTCTTTCTCGATTTTCATTAGTTTTACCCTTGTTTTGAAGATTTTGAGCATTTGAGCAAGTTTTGGAGCTAGGAGGTTCAAGGAATTCTCTCTCTCCCATTTTCCGAGCTAGGGTCGTTCACCTCTCGATCTTCAAGAGGTAAGGGCCGATCTTGAGCTTATAGCATGTTTTAAGTAAGTTTTAAGTAGATCTATGGGGTAGAATGCATGTTTAGCTTATGGTTAGGTTTATGGGTTCATGTTATGTTTTTGGACAATGTGAGTTGTTTGATGTGTTGTAGTTGGGGTTTTTGATGGTTTGAAGCCCCTAGGAGCTTGTATGCTTGTTTGTGTATGATTGGGAGTGTTGTAGAATAGGTTTATGCATGTTTGAAAAGTTTGGGAGGCGTTTGTGCATGTTGGAGCTGAGTTTCTGCCACTTTGGAGAAACTCAGGTTCGGTCGCCGAAGGGACTTTCGGCCGCCGAACCCGCTTGTGGAGGCAGCCTTCGGCTGCCGAAGCCTGCCCCCGAAAGAGGACTTTCGTCTCTGGAGGGCGACCGAAAGTGCCGCCGAACATGCATGAGTTTCGTCTCTGTCTGGGAGTTTCGGCCGCCGAAGGTGCCGCCGAACCTGCCTGACTTTCGGCTCTGGAGGGACTTTCGGCCACCGAACCTGCCGTCGAAAGTGCCCTGTCCAGCCTTCCTTTACATGTTTTCCTATGATTGTTTCATATTGTTTTAGGGGGTTTTTGGGGAGTAGTTTAGAGTTATGTTCATGTATGTTTGGTACCTCATTTGAGTCCACCTGTGTAGGTTCGGACCCGAGGAACCGAGGACCCTAGCAGTGAGTCAGCTGCTCCAGTGTCTGGTCAGAGCTATCCAAAGGTGAGTGGAATAACCTATTATGTTTTTAAAGCAAATAATGGACATTTTAGCATGATTCACGCATCATTAATACCATGAGATACACTAGGTTGTTTGCATTAGAATTCACTAATATGTTGCATTGCATACTCTACTGTTGTTGTTGTGGATGAATGTTGGATGATCCATAGTCCTCGATCTATGATGTGACGATGTGAAATGTACGATACGGAATGTAAGATCAGTGAGACCCATTCTACGTTCGCTGGCACTATGTAAGAGAAAAACTAGGACCCATTCTACGTTCTGGCACATTGGAATGTTATATTATGCCGTGTAAGAGAAAGACCAGGACCCATTCTACGTTCTGGCACAGTTGGACTATGTAGAGGACTATTGGTGACAAATTCATCCTTGATGTGATATGATTGTGATGTGATGCATTCCATGTTATCATATGTTTTAAAAGTTTTATTATTCTGCTCACTGGGCTCTAGTAGCTCACCCCTCTCCCTAATCCCCCAGGTTTGCAGGCACAGGGTAGACCAGGAGGTCAGTAAGAGTATTGCAGTCTCGTCTATATAATAGATAGTGTGGACATGATAAATGTATTTGATGTTATGTAAAAGTACAGTTTAGACATGTAATGTAATGAGGCTTATGGATGATAGAGGTGTGCTTGACCATAGAATGTTGTTATCCCTTTTAATACATGATCTTAGATGTCTTATGATGTTTATGTAAACCAACTCAACTTATGTTGTATCGCCCATTGGGGCATTGATGAGATTCCACAGAGGGGTCAATGCTTATGATTATGTCTATGTTCAGTGCATGCACAGGTTGAGTTTGGTGTATGAGAGAATGTATGAAAGGAAAAGTTTTAATTTTTATGTATGTTGTTGATCATGTATGGGATTAAACAGGTTTACAGGTTGCATGTCAGGCTTGCTACGGGTCCCGGCGGCCTTAAGTCGACCTGGATCCTAGCGCCGGTAGAGGTCCGATTTTCGGGTCGTTACAATTACTGTAAGGTAGTTCAGCTTTCCAACCAATTTTCTATACCTCTCTGTGTCATCATAAGGGTCATCCTTTGTGAGACATATATTAGAAATCGTTGATGTGCTGCAAGATTTAGCTCTCAGCTTTTCAGTTTCTGCAAGTAAGTCAAGGACATACTTCCTTTTAGTCAGGAAAATTTACCTTTTAACTCCTCAAGACTTCGACTTCTAAGAAATAATTAAGTTGACCCAAGCTTTAGTAAGAAAACTCGCATGCAAGAAGGATTTGAGAGAAGAGATCCTTCCACTATCATTTCCTGTAATGACAGTGTCATCAACATACACAACAAGGAGAATAATATTAGTATCTGAATTTCTATAGAAGACCGAGTGGTCACACTTGCTTTTTTTTAACTCAAATTCTTGGACAACTTCACTGAACTTGTCAAACTAAGCAACGAGACACTGCTTCAAACCATACAAAGATTTCTTCAAATGGCAAAATTTTCCATACTCCTCATGAGCAACAAATGCAGATGGTTGCTCCATGTACACCTCCTCTTGGAGGTTACCATGTAAAAATGCATTCTTCATATCTAATTGGTGTGAAGGCTAATGTTGAGAAGCAGCTAGGGAGATGAACAAGCGAACTAAGGTCATTTTGGCCATAAGAGAAAATGTGTCAGAAAGTCAACACCATAGATTTGTGTGTAGCCTTTAGCGACAAGACAAGCCATAAGCCTCACTATAAAACCATCTGGATTAACTTTGATGGCAAAAACCTATCTACAACCCACAGCCTTCTTGCTAGAGGGTAAATCAACTAGTTTCCAAGTATGATTTTCATCTAGAGTCTTGATCTCCTTAAACATTGCATCACGCTATCGAGAATGGGTTAGGGCATTTTTAACTATCTTAGGTAAAGAAATAGAATCTAGAGAGACAACTAAGGAGGTAGAAGAAGGAGATAGGTGATCATAAGAAAGAAAGTTAGCAACAGAATAGGTAGACTTACACTGTCATTTACCTTTACAAAAACTAATGGGAAAGTCAAGGTTACTCAATGGTAGATTTGATGACGAAGAAAATTTTGGTGTAGGACATTTATCATCACGCACCGGTCTCTAAAAGTAAACTTGAACAACTAGCAATTTAATAGGAGGAATACCACCATCAGATTGTGTTGCAGAAGACACACTAGAGGAGTTCCCACCATCAGATGTGATTCTATAAATGAGCCATTCATTGTCCTCCTCCTAACCGATAGAGGTTTGTACAACCGAAAAAAAAAAAAATTTCTCGGAAAAGGCTACATTTGTTGAGACAAGATATTTATTGAGCATTTGAGAGTAACACCGATATCCCTTCTGAAGGTGAGAATATCTCCAAAAAAAAAATACACTTTAAAGCTTTAGGACCAAGTTTAGTCACATGAAGTTTGACATCTCGAACAGAGCAAGTGCTGTCACAAAGTTGTGGTTCCAGATGAAATAATGGCTTCTTAGAAAGGAGGACATTATACGGAGTTTCACTGTTTAGTACAACGGAGGGCATGCGATTAATGAGGAAGCATCCAATAGAGACGACATCAGCCCAAAATTGCTTAGAAACTTGCATTTGAAACAACAGAGCTCAAGAAGTTTCAAGGAGATGTCAATTCTTTCTTTCAGCTACTCCATTTTGAGCGGGTATATCAACACATGACAATTGGTGAAAAATACCATGTTGAGTCATATAAGCCTGGAATGATTCTAACATATATTCTTTAGCATTGTCACTTCGCAAAATTTGCACAGAAACATTAAATTAAGTTTTGATTTCAGTACAAAAGGCAGAAAAATGAGAAAACACTTTTCGAACGATGTTTCATAAAATAAATCCAAGTCATTCTAGAAAAATCATCCAAAAAAGTGACAAAATATCTGAATCTAGTCTTAAACCCAACAGGACATAGTATCCAAACATCTGAATGAACTAATTCAAAAACAGACTCAGCTCATTTATTGGCTTTAGGACTTAAAAGAGCTTTAAAGATATTTTGCAAAATAGCACGACTCATACTCCAGTGAAGATACCTCATGAAATTGAGAGCATAACTTCTTCAAAGTCGGTTAAAAAGGATGTCCCAACCAATAATATGCTTCGAATGGAGACACGATACTGGAACAGGCAATAGACTGAGGCATCCATGCATCCAAAATGTAAAGACCCCTAGACACATCTCCTTTACCAATAATCTGTTTCGTCACAAGATCCTGAATGAGACAATGATCAGGGAAAGAAGAGACGCAACAATTTAGTCTTTGGTAAGTTTACCCACAGAGATTAAATTAAAAGCAAGATTAGTTAAACTTAGCACACATGATAGGATAATAAGAGTATGTTTAATAGTACTAGAACCCTCAACATTATAGGTTGAATCATCAGCTATGGTAATAGAAAAAGGTATTGTATGAGATCGAAAGTTAGCAAAAGTAGGAGGATTACTTGTCATGTGATCCGTGACCCCAGAATCAATAATCCATTTATATGAAGAGGAGATAAGGCAAGTTTTACCTCTCTTAGCACTAGTAGTGATTGACTTGGACCCTTTCAGTAGGTCCTGATAGTGAACATATTCGCCAGCTGAGATAGTGACAATCCTCACAAAAGAGCTGGATGCAATAACATAAACAGTAGGAGTCCTCTAGTTTTTATTTTGTAACTTCTAGCAATATCTCTTTGTATGACCTAATTCCTTAAAGTAATGGCAAATAAGATTACCAATAACATAGGACTTAGTATATGTGCCCATACTACAAAAGCTCAGATATCTCCCAACGCAGATAAATTATGAAACGATGAAACCAAAAACCAAAAGCAACCAAAAAACAAATTTAAACCAGCAAAGGGCAAGAGGCCAACAGAAGCAGCACCTGTAACAGTATCCAAATGGAGGCAAAACCTAGACATCCACTCCAACAGCATCGAATGACAAGGGAAGCACCAAAAAATGGTCGAAAATGATGAGGCACCGTCGGAGGAGGAATTGGAGGATCACCGAACGTCCCACATGCCAACACACGCCAGCGCATCAATCTGATGCAGAATTGGAAAGACGGCGTGTGAACTTCACTATCGAGTTGGCCGGTCACCAATCTTTAGGGAATAGCTGGAAACTCGATTGTCCACCTTTCCAGGGCGGCGGTGCAGCAACCAGACCACCGAAACTAGGTGATCCAAGCAAACAGGTTTCTCAAGAACACTAGAACCCAAAGGCTCTAATACCATGTAACAAGACAAGGAATAATTGGGCAATTATATATCTTCACTACTGACATAAGTGTGTTTATATACAGATTATAAGGTCTTATTAAGACAACTCTTAAGAATCCTCTATCAATCAATTAGCCTATGATTACATAATCTCCTTTAATTATGTATAGATTATGTTTACACTCTAACAAACATCAAAATTCAGCTGTTCAAATGTGATAAATTTGTATACTTTATTAAAAAATTGGTTCATAAACAATGGTATGAAGGGGGAGGGAGAGAAAACAACTGAATTTTCCATTTACAAAAAATAGTACCTAATTCAGGAATTGTATGTGCCAATTTGGGATATATCTCTGGCGAAGAGTTTCATGTGGCATGAATAAGTGACATAGGTTTTAACTGTATTCTGCTATGATTGAGGATAATCAAATCAAAGGAAAGGTAGAATATCGAGACATACCTTCAAAAATGAATCCACGTTTGAGTAAGGCATATATCTTCCAATGCTCCTAGAAGCAAATGGCTCAAATTCATATGTTCTGATACAGTCTAGCTCCACATGCTTTGCCAACATCATTTTCCATATTTTTCTTGACACTTCATACCTATAAAAACAAACAAGAAACAAAAGTTATTCCAGTATAAACCATGTGAGGTTTTTATATATGAAATTCTTTTTATAAAATTCATCATGCATAAAACTAAAAGAAAAGAGATTTTGTTTTAATGAAAAAAGAACATCTTGAAGGGTTAATCATGGTAACTTTTCATATAGTTGAAACAAACCACATGTACAATCCATCTCATAGTATAAGTTATGGGAAGAAAAAAGGAAAGGGATAATACAATAATTCCCCATCGGCAAGTAAATCTGCAATACTGAGCTGGTCACTTAATCTGGTTTGTAAGACTTCTCCAAGCCATATTCTTGTTTGAGTCTGTTTAGCACATTAAAGAAAGAAGGGGGAAAAAAAAAGAGACATAAGAAAATAGCCCCTGTGATTATGTTGTGTATATGCATAGAATTTTGACATCACTATGATATCCAAATTTCTGCACATCCCCACATATCAGTGCACAAGAGTTAAATAGTTGTGGTGTAAAAAATTAACAAAAATAGTTAAAGAGACAGAAGAGCAGAGACAAATGGGTAAACCTGCAAGAAGACATCGTCGACTTGACGAAAGCTACCATCAGCTAAGGAAGGAGAAGACTTGGCGGCGGCAAAACTCAAAAGTTCAGGAGATTCATCTGCGTTACCCACCATGCTAGCTAGCATTCTGGCAGCGGTCGCCGGACTACTCCCCGCCAAAAATGAAGAAATCAAATCAAAACTTTCTTTCAAGAGTAGTGTATAACAAAAGCAACAGCGGTGGTCTTTAAGGTTGGGCAAAGCCGCTAGAAAACCTTATTAAAATTTTCTGAAGAGCTAAGCCAACGTGTGAGCAAACTGTGTAAGTTCTGTTTGCGGAAGGAGAAAATAAATGATAGATGAAAATAATTGTGGAGGAAATTATTCTATTTTCAGGATTTTTTAGATTTATTATAACAGGTAGCTTGTGCGTTTGTTGGGTTCTGTGAGGATCTTGGGATTATCCGCAACAAAATGACAGGCCGGTAATTCCGCAACCTTTTGTAATTTTCTACTTTTTTTTTTGTTTTCTTTATTCGTATTTTTATTCTGGTTTTTAAAATTTTTTAGTAAAAGAATAATTATTTATTATTTGCGTAGGCGGCGTTTAATCCACATGCTGTTGACAAGGACTGCGTCATTCACCTTTGAAAACACTAGTTTGTTTCTTTTCTCTTCTTTTATTTTTTTTTTCTCATTTTAGTATATCAAAAATGAAAAAATATAATAAATTAATAATTAATTTTATTTTTAATATAAAACTAAATATTATGAAAAAAAAAATTTTAGGGTTAATTTTTGTTTTAAAAAAATCCACCATCAATCATTAATTTTATTTTGTTAATTGTATACTAAATAATATATCCTAAAATTTATTGATTAATTTTTTACTGATTAAACGTTCTACATTTGTTACTATATATGAATATGAATCAATAAAAAATTAGTATTAAAATTATTTAAAAATATAGTAATGAAAAAATATTTTTCAAAAATTTGTTTTATTTAAATTATTTATGATCGATGTGGACGTGTTTATTTGTGATGCCACTGCAAGGAATATGTATTTGTGGTGTATCTCCACTGCATCATGTTGTGAGTGCTGCATAAATTCTAGCCATAAGAATTTTTGAGAACCAGAAAATTACTAACCCAAAAATAAGGGATTTCTATCCTATAATAATTATTTTTTTTCCTCGTCTAGTTAGTATAAAGTAGTTATTTTGTCAGGGTGTAGCGGATTATAGTTTATTAATTTTATAATATACATATATATAAACGAGAAGGGTGAAAAAAAAATTGAATTAGGGAAATTATTTTTAATCTATTTTATTTTATGTGATCGAAATTAGAGGCGAGTAATATTCGATTTAAATTGAAAAAATTAATCGAATTAAATTAACTTAGAAATTTGATTTAATTTTTTATTTATTTCGATTCGCTTCGATTTTTAATTTCAATTATTTTGGTTCTGTTCAGTTTTGATCAGAAAAAAATTAAAAAAAATCAAATCAAATCAATTAATGATAATAGTATATTATTTTTTATAATATAGAAATTAGATTATAATTAAAATTGAAATATTTTAATTAAATTTAAGAATAGTAAAATAAGGTGTGAAAAATAAAAATCATATTAAAATTTCAATTGATCAAATCGAATTAGACCAATTCGATTTGTTTGATTTCTGTTCAAAATTGACTAGGTTTGATTTTAAATCAAACCAATCAAATGCTCACCCCTAGCTGAAACGAAGCTGTGATGCAAGGAAGAGAATGTGAGATGGTTGGCGCCTACCACAGCCACTCCAATGCTCAAATCAATAAACTGGACAAAAAGGCGAATGTATAGAATTACTTAGAATTCAAGCGTAATTGTGTAAGAATTGCGTACTTTGGTCTCTGCAATCATTTAGCTTTTATACTGTAACAAGATGGAGTTAATTATAACATTTCCTGAAAATCCAGCTGGTGCCGACTAATTGATAGGATATCTCTCCGGCTAACTGATCTGGAATCCTATGATTACAGGCGTAACATGGATCTTACTGGATTGTTCCTGCTAACGGTAACTTTATATGAAGACTCGACCTATTCCGGAGAGGACGAGTCTTGATGAAGAATCGAGTGCTACGGTGTTCGGGTCTTCCTTTCTACGGGTGGGATCAAGTATCAGTTTATCAAACCCTTGCCACATGACCATGTTTTATGGTGATAGCTCACGATTTCCTTTGAGAGATTGTTGTGTTACATTAGAGGTTCCCCCGCTAGTCTTTGATTCTTCAGATTTGAAGGTGACAGTTGTCTTCACGATATGGGGCATATGGCTCATTTAGATTAGCCTTTTCCTACTCACGTCACTTCGCCTGCTCCTGCCCATCAATAATGATTGCTCTATTTCTCAAGCTGCATTCAAAAATTTCTGGCAAAGCCACCATATAAGAATTCTTCCTCTCCTCCAAATATCACTTTTGCTCATAACTGATATTTTTACTTTAGAAAAGACTCGGTCTTTCCTCTTTTTTGTTCACACTTCCTTATTTTTAAGGTAATTTCTGTTTGCTTTTATTTTTTAAAATGAATAGGAGTACTTCCTCTTTTTCTCTTTCTCCCAGTGAAAGTTCCGCCTTAACTCCTCCTCCACCAGCCCTAGGGGTGAGCAGTATTTGGTTCAAACCGAAAAAACCGACCGAACCGAATTAATTTCAAAATTCGGTTCGATTTTTTATTCAATTCGGTTCGGTTCGATTTTGAATTTTAAAAATTTTGGTTATTTCATTTCGGTTCGGTTTTGATCAGAAAAAATCAAAAAAATCAAACCGAACCGATTAATGATAATAATATGTTATTTTCAATAATATAGAGAAATTAAATTATATTAAGATTAAAATATTTTAATTAAATTTTAAAATATTAAAAATAAAGTGTAAAAAATAAAAAATTTATTAAAAATTGAAACCGATCAAACCGAATCGAATCAAACCGAATCAGACCGGTTTAGTTCGATTTCTGACCAAAATCGGTTCGGTTCGGTTTTTATAAATACTAAAATTTTGATTTTCGGTTTATTCAGTTCGGTTCGGTTTTGAACCGAACCGACCGAATGCTCACCCCTAACCAGCCCCATCCGCGCTCCAACTCCTATCATTCTACTAAGGGCGGCTCATGAAAGTGAAAGCAGCCTTATCAGTGGCATCCCTTCCATACTGACAGAGACATATATAGAATGCCTTCATGACAAGTATCAAATCTCTCAAGAAATCTTCTACGTCTTCGCTCCATCTCCGAGCGTTCGCGCGGATGACCAAATCTTTGTGGAGGGTACCATTATAGTCCACGAAGAGCAGCTGATGGACCTATTTTTCACTGAGGTCCTTCGATTCCATAAGCTTTCAGTCGCCCAGCTGCACTCCACTAACTGGAGAATTTTGGTGGCCTTTCGATTTATTTATTTCAATAAGAATATTGAACGAGTGTGGCCCTCTTCTCTCAACTATACCAATTGGGCACTTGAAAATATGAAGAGTTCTAGTTTTTCAATGGGAGAAAACTTCAGACACAGTTTGACCAGATACCTTCTTCCCTAAAGCGATGGAAGAACAAAATTTTTATCCTTCGCCCTGGAGGTTTTGGTCCCCTTTGTACCCGCTGGAGCATGTATGTGGAGCTAAGAAATGATGGGTCCAACCGCAAGGAATGAGGAATGGGCTCTGGACTTCCTCCAAACGATGGCCATGCCCTAAAAGATACGCATCCTCTGAATCAGATTGGAAAATGATCTGATTCAGATTGGAAAATGATCTCCTCTGAATCAGATTGAAAAATGATATGATTTTGCCTTTGCCAGATGTAATAAACTGCCATCCCAAAAACAACATTCCAAGTTATGTCCTCTTTATATCTAGAGATGTCACGCTTCATACCGTATCATATTACATCGTATCATATTGAGGACTAAGGATCATCCAACATCCATCCACATCATCATCAAGTTATGCAATGCAACATATTCGTGAATTCTAATGCAAACAACCTAAAATATCACATGGCATTCGTGATGCATGAACATGCTCAATCTATATTTATTTGCTTTAAAACATAAGTATTTATTCCACTCACCTCTGGCTGAAGCTCTACTGACTCTGAAGCTACTGACTCTAAAGCGACTGCTCACTGCTGGGGTCCTCGGTTCCTCAGGTCCGAACCTACACAGGTGGACTCAAATGAGGGACCTAACAAACATGAATATCACTCTAAAAACATCCCCCAAAAACCCCCTAAAACACCTTAAAACAATCAAGGAATTCATGCAAAGGAGGGCTGAACATGGCACTTTCGGCGGCAGGTTCGGCGGCCGAAAGTCCCTCAAGAGCCGAAAGTCATGCACCTTCGGCGGCCGAAGGTTCCCTCCAGAGACGAAACTCATGCATGTTCGGCGGCACCTTCGGCAGCCGAAAGTCCCCTCCAGAGACGAAAGTCTACTTTCGGGAGCAGGCTTCGGCAGCCGAAAGTTGCCTCCACAGGCAGGTTCGGCGGCCGAAAGTCCCTTCGGCTGTCGAACCTGGTTTCTCCCAAAGGACAGAAACCCGGCTCCAACATGCACAAATGCCTCCCAACTCACATAATCATGCATTTTCCTATTCTACAACATGCATAATCAAGCATACAAGCTCCTAGGGGCTTCAAACTATCCTAAACCCCAACTACAACACATCAAACAACCCACATTGTTCATACATAAACCCATAAACATAACAATAACCTAACATGCATTTCTACCCCATAGATCTTCATAAAACTTGTTTAAAACATGCAAGAAAGGTTGGATCTAAGCTTACCTCTTGAAAATCGAGAGGAAAGACGATCCTAGCTTGGAGGTAGGGAGAAATCCACTCTTTGGTCTCCAAGCTTCCAAACTTGCTCTTTTGCTCAAAGATCTTCAAACCAAGTGAAAACTCATAAGAAAATCATGAAGATTCGAAGGAAAGGACTCAAAATCAGCGAGGGACGGCGGAGAACTCACCTTGGCCGAAAATGGGGAGAAAAGCTCGCCCATTCGGACAAGGGGACCCTTTTATAGGTGGCTGGCCAGGCCACTTTCGGGGGCCTAACGTGCCTCCGCATGCATGCCATGTTCGGCGGCCGAACCTGGAATTCCCTCACTTATGCCTTCGGGGGCCTAAAGCACTCCCGAAGTGCATGCATGTTCGGCGGCCGAACCTGAGTCTTCCTCTCAAGACTATTTTCATTCAAAACTTAATTTCTTTCTTGTTTAAACCCATGAAATACATTAAAACATTTTATAAAAACATTATTTTTCCCTTCTAGAGGTTTCCGATACCCGAGATTCCACCGGATGGTAGGAATTCCGATACCAGAGTCTAGCCGGGTATTACAACAACGAGCTACCCCGCATAATATTAGCGGGAGGTACGAGTCCTAAAGTATCTTAACAGTACATCATCCAATTGATAATAGAATTACCTACAACAGCATCTCCATCAATAGGTAGGCCGGAAATAACACCAATGTCCTAGAGAGTAATTGTACACTCTCCTACTGGCATCATAAATGTGTGTGTTTCAGGACGCCATCTCTCAACCAGTGATGTAATTAAATGATGATCCAGTGAAAAGTAGCCTAATCTGACAGCACCATAGAATCCAGAAATTCTGAGATAGGCTTCAATACGGGGGTGGAAATCCTGCTTCAAAACACTCGCTGATCGCCTATAAAGTAGTGGCTCATTTTCAATCTCCTCATTCCAAACCGACTGTGATCTATGAGACTGTTGTTGTGTCAATAAAGACTGGTCAAGAGGGCCCGGACTCGTGTAATCACGATAATTTTGTCTACCCGTCATATTTGTGAAATAAAATGTTAATAAATATGTCATAAATTGATGATAATTTTCATTAAAAACATAAGTACGAGTAACATGTAATTTTATCAGAGAATTCACATGCAATGAATAATCCAAATTATGAGCTCACAGAAGCTGAGATAAGAAATATAATGAATAATCTAAATTATGCATCTGATGAAGAGATGCCTGATGAAGAGTAACTGTTATCTACTGTCACATTTTAATACTTGTGGTGGCAACTAATTGTATTGTTATGTTATTTACAATTAGATGTGTTATAATTTTAATATGCGGACTGTATGTGCTATGTATTACTATGTTATATACAGTGAATGTATTATGATCAATAATTTTTTCTGACTTAACAAAAGAAAGGCACCAAATATCTTTTTCCACTTTAACATTTTACAAACCATTCTACTATTCTTTTCAATTGTTACAATTATCATCCGACAGTGGCACATCGGATTGATACTCTGGTGCATTTTCCAAATTGTACTATACTTATGTTATATATTTTAATCACTAACAACTTAGATGTCAAAACACATTGCAAATATTTTACAAAATCATTATCATCAACACCCTTAAAAATAATATATATTTTAATTAGCAGTGCTTTATTAATCCGTCTAATATAGAGAAATTATCAAATTACAGTCACATAAATCAGTTCAACAACGTCTGACGATACATGTTTGTTTATTATGACCAGACTTTCCACATATAGTACAATGGTTTTTAGAAGTTGAAGAAACCTTTGATGCCCTCCAGTCCATCTCGTTTTGAATTCTACTACTTCTTGGTCGGCCCTTTTTTCTAATTCTTTGCATATCAGGAATTAGAGGTTTACCGTCTGGTTCTGGCCAGTAATCAGAATGACCCAATGGATTGAACATACTGCCATAACATTTTAAAGTACGTTCCAATGTGTAGTATGTATCAACATATTGATCATAATCCATGGATTTCGACAGACAAGCTGCTATGGTGTGTGAACATGGGATTCGCATCTCTTGAAACTTACCACAAGTGCATGTACCTTCTATTAGTTTAACAACTTGCTTATTCCCGGTGCCACTGGTACGAACTTCAAAAACTAAAGTTTCGTTACTAAATCGTGTCACCCGATGTCTTGATGCTTTCATCTCGTTGTTTCTAATTACTTCTGCACATGCATGCGTAAAAGTGTGCCCCATTTGCATTTGATTCAAATACGTTGTGCGACGTATGTCAAAGTAGTTAGCACATTGGTAGAATATTTTTTCAACCATAGCTGTGACGGGCAATGCGCAAAACCCCTTCAACATCCCGTTGACAGATTCAATTGTATTTGTTGTCATGGATCCATATCTTTTTCCTCCATCATGTGACTGTGTCCATGTTTCTAAAGGTAATTTAAGGGTCCACTCAAATGTTTCAGGACTGACTTCTCGTATGTTATTCATGGCATCATAAAATTTTCGCTTCTGATTTTGATTAGCTGAAAGGTAAAAATACAAGTACTTAATGTATATATATTGAGCAATAATTAAGGACACATAAACGAATGACTTGTTTATATTGAAATTGAATCACTGACCTGCCGTGCGCAAAGCTTCCTTCATTTCGGTATTCTTGAATTTTGTATTGTAATTGCTTAATATATGTCGAATGCAATATCGATGGTTGGCTGATGGGGGCTGCCATCAATCCTTTTGCATTGCCTTTTTAATCCCAATGTGTCTGTCGGATATAACACATAATTCTTCTCTGTCGGTAACATATAATCGAAGACAATCCATGACCAGTTGTCACTATCCTCTTTTTCAACTAATGCAAATGCTAATGGAAAAATCATATTATTTGCATCAAGCCCAGTTGCACAAAGAATACAACCACTATATTTCCCATATAAAAAAGTTCCATTAACAAAGATGACTGGCCTACAAAACTTGAATCCTTCAATTGATTGCTGAAATGCCCAAAACATTCTATCAAACACTCTAACGTTCTCATCAAAATGACCTTCAATCCAGTGTGGATCATCTTCAATTGCGACAACTGTATCGGGATTGTACTTCACAAGAGCATGCATGAACTTACGCAATCTCCCATATGATTCCTCCCATCCACCAAAAATCTTTTCAATTGCAAATTGTTTTCCCATCCATATTTTTTTATAGGACGGTTCATATCCAACCTTATCTTTGATCTCAGCCTGAAGAGTGGCAACTTTCATATCTGGCTGTTGTTCGATCATGGGTAAGATAAATGCACAAATAAATCTAGAATCAAGGTGACCATGATCTTTACTAACACCTGCGTTTCTACATGTGTGCAGACCGTTATATCTTGTTATCTTCCAAACATCAGCATTTTCTTTACGGGATGCACGAAGGTGCCATTGACAACCAGATAATTTGTCCTTACACTTGATCGAATAAGTCCTGCTCTTAGTGTAACGACCCGAAAATCGGACCGCTACCGGCGCTAGGATCCGGGTCGACTTAAGGCCGCCGGGACCCGTAGCAAGCCTAACATGCATCCTGTGAACCTGCTTAATCCCATACATGATCAACAACATACATAAAAATTAAAACTTTTCTTTCCATTCATATGCCAACTCAACCTGTGCATGCACTATAACATAGTCATAACATTGATCCCTCAGTGGGATCTCATCAGTGTCCCCAAATGGGTGACATAACATATGTCGAGTTGGTTTACATAAACATCATAAAATCTCTAAGATCATGTATTAAAGGGATAACAACATTCTATGGTCAAGCACACCTCTAATAATCCATAAACATCCTCTCATTACATATCTATATTGATTAAGACATTACATTACAATCCGATCATGTCCATTGCTAGCTATTACATAAACATGACTTCTTTACTCTATCCGGACTCCTGCTCTATACTGTACCTGCAAACCTAGGGGTAAAGGGAGAGGGGTGAGCTAAAAGCCCAGTGAGTAGGACTATAAAATATATTAACACTATGCTCCAATGAAATGCATCATAACACAGACAATTCATATAAGGGTTGGGTGAACTTGTCACCAATTAGTCCAAGCTAACATTGTGCCAGGCCGTAGCATGGGGTCCTGGTCTTCCTGTCATAACATACATTACTTACCATTGCCCCAGGGCCTCCTCTGGGCTCCTGGTCTTCGAGTCCCATAACCGTGCCAGGCCGTAGAATGGGGTCCTGGTCTTTCCTTACATAGTGCCAGGCCATAGAATGGGGTCCTGGTCTTCCTGTCATGGACTAATTGGGTCATCCAACATTCACCCACATCAACAACAATCGATGCAATGCGGCATATTCGTGAAACTAATGCAATCATCCTATTGCATAATCATGATGCATGAAACATGATAAAACATTTAATTTAAAAGATTAAGTTTAGTTCCACTCACCTCTGGCTGACTCTGACAACACCGAAGCAGCTGAACTCACTGCTGGGGTCCTCGGTTCCTCGGGTCCGAACCTACACAGGTGGACTCAAATGAGGGACCAAACATACCTGAACATAACTATAAACTACTCCCCAAAAACCCCCTAAAACATCCTGAAACAACCATACAAAAACATGCAAGGAAGGCCTGGACAGGGCACTTTCGGCGGCAGGTTCGGCGGCCGAAAGTCCCTCCAGAGCCGAAAGTCAGGCAGGTTCGGCGGCACCTTCGGCGGCCGAAACTCCCAGACAGAGACGAAACTCATGCATGTTCGGCGGCACTTTCGGCGGCCGAAACTGCCAGACAGAGACGAAAGTCTCCCTTTCGGGGGCAAGCTTCGGCAGCCAAAAGGCTGCCTCCCCAGCCATGTTCGGCGGCCGAAAGTCCTTCGGCTGCCGAACCTGGTTTCTGCCAAAGGGCAGAAACTTGGCTCCCTTTGCACATTTCGCCTCCAAACTTATCAAACATGCATCAAACCTATTCTACAACACACAAACACAAGCATACATGTTCCTAGGGGCCTCAAATCAACATAAACCCCATCTACAACACATCAAGAAACTCACATTGTACATGAACATACATTTATACCCATAAACTCCAAAAGCATAACCATAACCTAAACATGCATTCTACCCCATAGATCTACTTAAAACTTACTTAAAACATGCAATGAGCTTAAGATCGGCTCTTACCTCTTGAAGATCGAGAGAGAGACGACCTAAACTCGAAGTTGGGAGAGATTGGGTTCTTGAACCTCCAAGCTCCAAAACTTTGCTCAAAAGCTCAAATCTTCAAAACAAAGTGAAAACAAGTGAAAACCTTGAGAGATTTAGAGGAAGAACATCAAAGATGGGTGAGGGGGCGGCGGAGACTCACCTTGGCCGAAAATGGGGAAAAAGCTCGCCCGTTTTCGGCTAAGGGACCCTTTTATAGTGGCTGGCCAGACTACGTTCGGGGGCCGAATGTGCCTCCGCATGCATGCCATGTTCGGCGGCCGAACTTGGGGTTCGGCGGCCGAACCTGGACTTCCCTCACTTATGCTTTCGGGGGCCTAAAGCACACCCGCAACGCATGCATGTTCGGCGGCCGAACTTGAGGTTCGGCGGCCGAACCTGAGTTTTCCTCCAATGCTATTTTCATGCAAAAACTCATTTTCTTTCATGCTTAAAACATAAAACACATTAAAACATTTTATAAAAACATGGTTTTACCCTACTAGAGGCTTCTAACATCCGAGATTCCACCGGACGGTAGGAATTCCGATACCGAAGTCTAGCCGGGTATTACATTCTCCCCCCCTTAAGAACATTCGTCCCCGAATGTTCCTCAACTAGCACATGCAAGGCATACAACATAAAACACATAGAGACTGACCTTAAAAGAGATGAGGATATTGCCGGAGCATAGACTCCCGTGTCTCCCAAGTGCACTCTTCTAGATTGTGGTGGTTCCAAAGGACCTTCACCATCGGGATTTCCTTGTTCCTTAGCTTTCTGATCTGGGTGTCTAGGATCCGTACCGGCTGCTCAACATAGGTGAGATCCTCTTGGATCTCCACATCAGGCTCACTAAGAACCTTGCCCGGATCTGACACAAATTTTCTCAACATAGAAACATGAAAAACCGGATGGATTCTTGCCATAGAAGCAGGCAAATCTAGCTTATACGACACATTCCCAATCTTCTGCAAGATTTCAAAGGGTCCGATGTATCGTGGGGCTAGTTTACCTTTCTTCCCGAAGCGAACCACTCCCTTCATTGGAGACACCTTAAGCAATACCAGATCCCCCTCCTGAAACTCTACTAGCCTTCTGCGGATGTCTGCATAACTCTTCTGTCTGCTTGCAGCAGTCTTGATTCTTTCTCTGATTAAGGGTACCACCCTGCTGGTGATCTCTACTAGCTCAGGCCCTGCCAAGGCCTTTTCTCCAACTTCCTCTCAGCAAACAGGTGACCTGCACTTCCTCCCATATAAAGCTTCATATGGAGCCATCCCGATGCTAGCATGATGGCTGTTATTGTAGGCAAACTCCACCAAAGGTAGATGCTGCTTCCAAGAACCGCCAAAGTCCAGCACACACATTCTTAGCATATCTTCTATGGTCTGGATTTTTCTCTCTAACTGTCCGTCTGTCTGTGGATGGAAGGCAGTGCTAAAATCCAATCTAGTACCCATGGCATTCTGCAGACTCCGCCAAAACCTGGAGGTGAACTGGGGTCCTCTATCTGACACTATAGAAACAGGAACCCCATGCAGCCTGACTATCTCTTCAACATACACCTGCGCCAATTTGTCCACAGAGTAGCCACTCCTAACAGGGATGAAGTGAGCAGATTTGGTGAGTCTGTCCACAATCACCCATATGGAGTCCAATCTGTTGGACGTCGCCGGTAACCCCACTACGAAGTCCATAGCTATATTCTCCCATTTCCACTCTGGAATAGGTAGCGGGTTAAGCATTCCAGCCGGCTTCTGATGTTCCAGCTTCACCCTCTGACAAACTTCGCAGGCTGACACAAACTGTACCACTTCTCTCTTCATAGCTGGCCACCAATAAACTTTCTTCAGATCCTGATACATCTTGGTGGCTCCGGGGTGAATGCTGTATCTTGCATTATGAGCCTCTCTCATAATGTCTCCTTTTAGCCCTATGTCATCTGGTACACATAAACGACTCCCATAGCGGAGGATCCCCTTGTTGTCGAATCTGAACTCGCTGTCCTTGCCTGACTGAACAGTCCTGGCAATCTTCACTAACTTTGGGTCCTCATGCTGTTTCTGAGCCACCTGCTCCAGAAACACGGGTGTCACTTTCATCTGAGCAACCAAGGCACCTGTACCAGACAACTCCAACTGTAGACCTTCATCAATGAGCTTGTAAAATTCCTTCACCACTGGTCTCCTCTCTGCCGTGATGTGGGATAGACTACCTAGTGACTTCCGGCTTAGGGCGTCTGCCACGACATTCGCCTTACCCGGATGATACTGAATCTTGCAATCATAGTCACTCAGCAGCTCTACCCATCTCCTCTGTCTTAAGTTCAAATCTCTTTGACTCAGGATGTACTGCAGGCTCTTATGATCTGTAAAGATCTCACATTTTACCCCATAGAGGTAGTGCCTCCACATCTTGAGTGCAAAGATTGCTGCTGCCATCTCAAGGTCATGTGTGGGGTAATTCAACTCATGCTTCTTTAGCTGCCTCGAAGCATAAGCAATCACCCTCTCGTTTTGCATCAGTACACAACCCAGTCCCACACGGGACGCATCACAAAAGACTGTAAAGTCCTCATCACTAGATGGCAGAGCTAAAACTGGTGCTGAAGTCAACCTCTTCTTAAGCTCTTCAAAACTCTCTTTGCACTGGTCGGTCCACAGAAATTTCTTATTCTTCCTGGTTAGCCTGGTCAGAGGAGCTGCTATTTTCGAGAAGTCCTCAACGAACCTCCTGTAGTAACCTGCCAAACCCAAGAAACTCCTGATCTCCGTCACTGAAGTGGGTCTAGGCCAGTTAGCCACAGTTTCTGTCTTCTTGGGGTCCACCTCTATCCCATTCTCTGACACTACATGCCCCAAGAACGAAATGCTCCTCAGCCAGAACTCACACTTGGAGAACTTGGCATACAAGCCATGTTCCCTCAAGGTCTGTAGAACCAACCTCAGATGATGGGCATGCTCCTCTGCATTCCTGGAATACACTAGGATATCATCTATGAAGACAATAACGAAGTGATCCAGGTACTGGCTAAACACTCTATTCATGAGATCCATGAATGCTGCAGGGGCGTTGGTTAGCCCGAACGGCATTACAAGGAACTCAAAATGCCCATATCTGGTCCTGAAAGCCGTCTTCGGCACATCCTCATCTCTGATCCTCAGCTGGTGGTACCCAGATCTCAGATCTATTTTGGAGAAACAACCCGCTCCTGCTAGCTGGTCGAATAGATCGTCGATCCTTGGCAAAGGGTACTTGTTCTTGGTAGTGGCTTTGTTCAACTGCCTGTAGTCGATACAAAGCCTAAGGGATCCATCCTTCTTTCTCACGAACAAAACTGAAGCACCCCAGGGTGAGGTACTCGGTCGGATGAAGCCCTTGTCTACCAGCTCCTGCAACTGATCCTTCAACTCTTTCAATTCTGCTGGCGCCATCCTGTAGGGAGGGATAGAGATCGGTCGGGTTCCAGGCATTAGTTCTATCTCGAACTCTATCTCCCTAGCAGGTGGTAAACCTGGCAGCTCGTCTGGGAACACATCTAAGAACTCTCTAACCACTGGCACCGAGGCGGGCTCTCTGACCTGACTGCTAAGCTCTCTCACATGAGCCAAATACCCCTAACATCCCCTCCTGAGCAACCTACGAGCCTGAAGAGCTGATATCAGACCTCTAGGTGTACCCCTCCTGTCTCCTCTGAAGACAACCTCAGACCCATCCTGACCTCTGAACCTGACTACCTTGTCCCTGCAGTCCAAGGTAGCACCATGGGTAGATAACCAGTCCATCCCTAGAATGACGTCAAAATCTGTCAAATCTAGAACCACTAGGTCGGCGGACAAGCATCTTCCCTCAACAAACACAGGACTACACTAGCAGACTGACTCTGCCACTGATGGATCACACTTGGGTCCACTGACCCAGAGAGGGCACTCTAACCCAGAAGTCATCAGACCTAACCTCCCCACGGCTCTCGGAGCAATAAAAGAATGAGATGCACCAGGGTCCATCAAGGCATATACATCTGAACAACCAATAATTAAGTTACCTGCCACCACGGTGTTAGATGCATCTGCCTCCTGCTGTGTCATTGTGAAGATCCGTGCTGGAGCTGATGGACCTTCACCTCTGAAACCCGCTGAAGAAGAGGCTGCTCCTCTCCCTCTGCCTCTGCCACTGGCCTGAGTCATGGCTGGAGCTGCTGGCTGCGCTACACTGCCTGAGGCTGTCTGCTGGGACTGAGCCATCGGAACTGCTCTTGGACATTCTCGAGCCATATGCCCCTCCTGACCACATCTGAAACAGGCGTTCGTCCCAAACCGACATACTCCCCTGTGTGACTTACCACACTTCGCACAAACTGCATTATCCGCACCAGAGCTTGAGCCACTCCCAAATCCCAGACTAGACTTGACTTTATTCCAGAACTTATTCTTCTTACCCTTGGGCTTACCCCATCTCTTACTGCCTGAAGCTGCTGCACTCAAGGTAGAAGGATCTAATCTTCCCCCACCCGGAGTTTTCGAACCAGAAGGCTGTGCCACTGTTTGCTTGACTGTCCCCTGAATGATGGCACTGGCCTCCATTTTCCTAGCCATATCTACTATGGCATGGAAGCTCTCCCGGTCCACGGACTGAATCAATGAGGAATACCTGGAATGAAGCTTCATGACATACCTCCTTGACTTCTTCGAATCTGTGTCCAGACTCTGCCCAGCAAAAGGCAACAACTCCAAGAATCTGTCGGTGTACTCCTCTACACTCATATCCTCTGTCTGCCTCAACTGTTCAAACTCTATCATTTTCAGCTCCCTTGAACTATCGGGAAAAGCCCAACCTGCAAACTCGTTTGCAAACTCGTTTGCAAACTCTTCCCAGGACATGCTGTCCACTCTCGGGTTCACATAATTCTTGAACCACTCTCGTGCCTTCTTGCACTTAAGCGTGAACCCAGCCATCTGAATGGCTCTACTGTCATCAGCCCCTAACTCCTCTGTAATAGTCTTGACCCTCTCAAGATACACAAACGGGTCATCACCTGACTCAAACTGGGGAGCACCCAGCTTCATGTATTCAGTCATCTTGACCTTGCTCCCACTGGCTGAGCTAGGTCTAGAAGGTTGAGCAATTGGGGCTGCTGGTTCTGTAGGTGGTGGAGGTGGTGCAACATTTTTTGAGGTAGGGTTTGCTGAATTTGGATAGTATGGTGGGGGTGGATACATTGGGTATTGTGAATATGGTGGGTAGTATGGTGGGTAGTATGGTAGGTATGGCATCTGTGTGGGATAAGGAGTGAAGCTAGGGTAATCCGATGTGCCTCCCATCGAATACCCGGGGTTTTGTGAGAAGTGTGGGTAGTGGGGTGGCTGAACAAATCCCGAGGCCTGAGTGCCTCCTTGGGACTCTCCTATACCTTCTTCCGACATGCTAACTCCCAAACTGCCATCCCTCCTCTGCTCTACATCCATCTGGTCCCCCACTTCCTCTGACATTCCGCCCTGAACTGTTCCTCTAACTGATCTGCTCCTACCCAGATCCAAAGACCTTCTAGGGTCTCTTGCTGCCCTTTCTCTGCTAGACCTACTAGACATTGCCCTAGGCAATACTGGAGGACGGGCGCTCATGCCTTCATCCTCAGGTGGTACTCCAGTTAATCTTGCTGATCGACGAGTTCCCCTCATCCTGTTTTCTGAAAAACAGCACACATAGCATAAACATTAGCATCGTATGGTTCATGTGGGCACACATGAACCCGCATCACATACATCACTTATCATAGCATATCATCATGGCATTTCACATCATTAATCAAGACAGGACTCCACATCCTATCCTAGTGGACATGATCTTTCCTATTGTGCTTGACCTTCTATAACATCTATGAGCCCGACACTCTAGGTCCGACCATATGAACCTAGGGCTCTGATACCATTCTGTAACGACCCGAAAATCGGACCGCTACCGGCGCTAGGATCCGGGTCGACTTAAGGCCGCCGGGACCCGTAGCAAGCCTAACATGCATCTTGTGAACCTGCTTAATCCCATACATGATCAACAACATACATAAAAATTAAAACTTTTCTTTCCATTCATATGCCAACTCAACCTGTGCATGCACTATAACATAGTCATAACATTGATCCCTCAGTGGAATCTCATCAGTGTCCCCAAATGGGTGACATAACATATGTCGAGTTGGTTTACATAAACATCATAAAATCTCTAAGATCATGTATTAAAGGGATAACAACATTCTATGGTAAAACACACCTCTAATAATCCATAAACATCATCTCATTACATATCTATATTGATTAAGACATTACATTACAATCCGATCATGTCCATTGCTAGCTATTACATAAACATGACTTCTTTACTCTATCCGGACTCCTGCTTTATACTGTACCTGCAAACCTGGGGGTAAAGGGAGAGGGGTGAGCTAAAAGCCCAGTGAGTAGGACTATAAAACATATTAACACTATGCTCCAATGAAATGCATCATAACACAGACAATTCACATAAGGGTTGGGTGAACTTGTCACCAATTAGTCCAAGCTAACATTGTGCCAGGCCGTAGTATGGGGTCCTGGTCTTCCTGTCATAACATACATTACTTACCATTGCCCCAGGGCCTCCTCTAGGCTCCTGGTCTTCGAGTCCCATAACCGTGCCAGGCCGTAGAATGGGGTCCTGGTCTTTCCTTACATAGTGCCAGGCCGTAGAATGGGGTCCTGGTCTTCCTGTCATGGACTAATTGGGTCATCCAACATTCACCCACATCAACAACAATCGATGCAATGCGGCATATTTGTGAAACTAATGCAATCATCCTATTGCATAATCATGATGCATGAAACATGATAAAACATTTAATTTAAAAGATTAAGTTTAGTTCCACTCACCTCTGGCTGACTCTGACAACACCGAAGCAGCTGAACTTACTGCTGGGGTCCTCGGTTCCTCGGGTTCGAACCTACACAGGTGGACTCAAATGAGGGACCAAACATACCTGAACATAACTATAAACTACTCCCCAAAAACCCCCCTAAAACATCCTGAAACAACCATACAAAAACATGCAAGGAAGGCCTGGACAGGGCACTTTCGGCGGCAGGTTCGGCGGCCGAAAGTCCCTCCAGAGCCAAAAGTCAGGCAGGTTCGGCGGCACCTTCGGCGGCCGAAACTCCCAGACAGAGACGAAACTCATGCATGTTCGGCGGCACTTTCGGCGGCCGAAACTGCCAGACAGAGACGAAAGTCTCCCTTTCGGGGGCAAGCTTCGGCAGCCGAAAGGCTGCCTCCCCAGCCATGTTCGGCGGCCGAAAGTCCTTCGGCTGCCGAACCTGGTTTCTGCCAAAGGGCAGAAACTTGGTTCCCTTTGCACATTTCGCCTCCAAACTTATCAAACATGTATCAAACCTATTCTACAACACACAAACACAAGCATACATGTTCCTGAGGGCCTCAAACCAACATAAACCCCATCTACAACACATCAAGAAACTCACATTGTACATGAACATACATTTATACCCATAAACTCCAAAAGCATAACCATAACCTAAACATGCATTCTACCCCATAAATCTACTTAAAACTTACTTAAAACATGCAATGAGCTTAAGATCGGCTCTTACCTCTTGAAGATCGAGAGAGAGACGACCTAAACTCGAAGTTGGGAGAGATTGGGTTCTTGAACCTCCAAGCTCCAAAACTTTGCTCAAAAGCTCAAATTTTCAAAACAAAGTGAAAACAAGTGAAAACCTTCAGAGATTTAGAGGAAGAACATCAAAGATGGGTGAGGGGGCGGCGGAGACTCACCTTGGCCGAAAATGGGGAAAAAGCTCGCCCGTTTTCGGCTGAGGGACCCTTTTATAGTGGCTGGCCAGACCACGTTCGGGGGCCGAATGTGCCTCCGCATGCATGCCATGTTCGGCGGCCGAACTTGGGGTTCGGCGGCCGAACCTGGACTTCCCTCACTTATGCTTTCGGGGGCCTAAAGCACACCCGCAACGCATGCATGTTCGGCGGCCGAACTTGAGGTTCGGCGGCCGAACCTGAGTTTTCCTCCAATGCTATTTTCATGCAAAAACTCATTTTCTTTCATGCTTAAAACATAAAACACATTAAAACATTTCATAAAAACATGGTTTTACCCTACTAGAGGCTTCCGACATCCGAGATTCCACCGGACGGTAGGAATTTCGATACCAGAATCTAGCCGGGTATTACACTTAGTTTCATCATAATAAAATTGGTGATGTCGCAGCATATGATACTCTTTAGCAGCAGCGATGACAGCCTCTCGAGATCTGAATATCATTCCTACAGAAAATTCTTTCGACTTATCCCAGAACAGATTCGATGGATCTTTTGCATAAGGATCAACTCTCATTACATCAAAGTCGATTTCAGAATACGGAGGTGGAAATATCAATGGTCTAATAGGATTTTCATATCCACTATTAAAACACATTGAAGAATTTATATCATGATCATCTCCATCATTAAACTGAACACCTGGAATGTCGTCTTCCTCGTCAATCCAAGGATCATCTCCATCTGTATCTAAATCATCAAGAAAATCAGTATCATCATCGTTTTCACCCTGGACAACATCCTGTGCATTGTGTTGTAATTCATGACACGTTTCTATCCCCACAACCGGACAATTATCATCCCGGAGATTGTCTTCACCTTCACCCTCCATAACGATTGGACAACTAGTTGAAGGCCCAACACCTCCATTTTCTGTTCTATGATGACGAGATAAAATATCTACATATAATACAATTGAATCTACTGGCCTGATTGTCGATATGTAGTCAAACATCATGTCCACATCTTCGTCATCACTTAGTTGTGCTAATCCATATTTAATGATACCATTATCCAACATCGGTTGTCTAAAAATAATCCTTATTATCATATCTTCATGCGTTGACAATTTCATGGCACGAACAATTTTAATCATTAATTCTTCATAATTTAATTTCTTTTCTATACGAAACATTCTAGACTGTCCACCAACATAATCATATCCAATATCAATATTAACTATGTGCCCGTCCCAGTACACAGTACCATAATGCGGAGTAGTCATTTTTCTTCCTAATTCACCTAGTAGACAATAATAGTAGAATAAATTATGAATAAAAAAAAAAGCTAAATACATATATATCATAACACCATCCATATTTGCTATATAAAAAAATCACTCATTTCCTAATATTTTCTCAAAACAAAAAATCTACAACATTTATAATTATAAATTTTTTCCACTTTAATACTACCTTAATCCCTACAATTTTAGTCACAACAACCTATATATATTAAATTAATTTTTAAAATACTAAAATTTCATATTTATTATAAATAATATAAATTTATTTCCTCACAAAATATTACTTTAAAATTTTAAATCAAATATATCTAACTAAATAATTTTTTATCCATTTTCTAATATTTTCTATACACAAAAAATTCACAACAAAATTTACATTTATAAATTTTTCATATTTTAATCCCTATATTTTTTTGTCCAAAACCCTATATATATTAAATTTCTTAAATAACTACATTTTCATATTTATTATAAATAATATAAATTTATTTTCTCACAAAATATTACTTTAAAATTTTAAATAAAATATATCTCACTAAATATTTCTTTTTCTAATTTCCTAATATTTTCTCAAAACAAAAAATTTACAACCAACATTTACAATTATAAATTTTCTCTACTTTAATACTACCTTAATCCCTACAATTTTAGTCACAACAACCTATGTATATTAAATTAATTTTTAAAAAACTAAAATTTCATATTTATTATAAATAATATAAATTTATTTCCTCACAAAATATTACTTTAAAATTTTAAATCAAATATATCTAACTAAATAATTTTTTATCCATTTCCTAATATTTTCTATACACAAAAAATTCACAACAAAATTTACATTTATAAATTTTTCATATTTTAATCCTTATATTTTTTTGTCCAAGACCCTATATATATTAAATGTAACACCCTTACCCTATCAAAGTGTAGATAGAGCAAGGACTGTCACAAACTATACCTTATTAGACATATCAAGACTAAACAATTACTTTTATCTGTAAATACCAAGTTTTTAGGTAATGCATGTAAATTTCATCAAGTGATTAAAATAAATGTGAGATTTTAAACCAAAATTTTTGGCAAAGTTTCCTCTGTTTCATTAGCACTTTAACCTGTAATACATATGAAAATCACACTTATAATTACACTAACAACTGTCATTAGATATCTTACTATTCTTTGATTACATAACCTTTACAACTCACTCTATTAAATATGTACATGCCAAAATATAATTGCACTATGACTCAGAGACTCAAAACAACCAGCTATGATAATGGCTTTGATATCTGATGTAGACCTTTGATGACCTCCATTGTGCCTACTTTATCTACAACCTGCGTGAGGTAAAAACCAACACGCTGAGCTAATGTTGTGCCTCCACCCTTGTAGGCGTTTTCCCCTGTCTGCAAGTGGTGTGAGGACCTTTGTGTTGAATTGTGTAATGATTGTTTTGCCCTTGGAATGAAATGAGTAGCCCTTTTATCAAAATGATACATTTCTTAAATATATTTATATATGTATATGCTATTTTATTTATTTAAAATGGGAAATGATAAAATGAATTTATATTTCTTGAATGAATGAAAATTGAATTTAAAGCACAGCTGAATAAATAGCCGAATACACTCTGTATATGCACCGAACAGATAACACTTTGATGACAGGTGATTTATTTTCAGTTTAGCATATATTTATACTGTTTTTGGGACAGGATGTATGTTAGGTGGTCACCCTTTGGAGTAGCTCTGCATATGTGTATGACCAGTATTTTATTAGCTCTTGGATCAATATTGTCATCATAGAGTTCAAGATGTCAGCATTGCTCTCAGCCTGTTATTATTTTATTTTATCATATCTGAAATGCCAGTATTATTCACATGGAGCATGTTATGAGTATATGTGGATTTTATTTTTCAGTTATAATTTTTGAATTTATTATTCGTTGGTGAAATCTTAGCAGTTTATATTCAACTTATTTTATATTAATTGAATTAAATTGTATTTATTCAGCTGACTTATTAGCTAAGTATTTGATACTATTAAGTATCTAAACTTTATCTTTTTCCCTTTGTTATTTATTTATCCACTCACTGAGTAGATTGTACTCACCCCTTATACTTTTAATATTATAGATCATTTTGGGTGATCCACTCTTAGCAGTTTACATCTCCTAATTTTGTCCTTTCTTCCATTTTATCTGCTCAGAGTCTAGTGGAGGTCGGGTCAATCCTAAATCCCTTGTAACTTCTTTTTGTAATTTTGAAAGACAATGTATAGATTGTATATTCAAGTGCTGAATATATTTTGTTTAGTGCAAATATATTATGGATTGATTAGACCAGCTATCAATCTTCTCTTTCATGTTTAATATTTTAAAATTACAACAGGTTATACGTATTTATATATATATATATATTCAGGAGAAATTCTATTAGTTTTTCGATTCATATCCGTCTCTACAAATTAGAGAGTGGGTGTGACATGGGTCTCGTTCTTTATCCTATGTGAAGCAATTTGGGCCTAAGCTTGTAACTTGGCTGGAAATATTGAAAAGGCCCATGTTTGTGGGAGTTGGCCCAAGCCTAGAGTCCAATTGGTTTTCTTTGTCTTTATGCTTATCCTGGTTCACTTCTTCCATATTTTTTACTCTTAAAATATAATACCTATAAGGCTGCATTTCCTTATGATATATAGTTGAATTAATTGGAGTGTGTTTAAGGGAAGTAATATTTTAACAAAGTGAATTTCTAAAAATAAGAATATCTCTTTATTAATAAATGTAAAAATTATTATAAAGGGTACGAAAGTTGAAGGCACTAAATATACAAAACTCATTATGCCCCTAATGCACTTTATAGCTATCAAGAAATGGGGCCCATTTAGTATGGCCCACCTAGCGAGCTACTTTTTCAAGCTGCTTTTTTTTATATATATGCTGAAATTTATGAGATTGATATTCAAATGTAACCTTAAACTGCATTACAACCTGCAGGTCCTTAAAAGAGGAAACTTTTGTGGTTGGCTTCTATATATTTTCTAAGCATTGGTTGGAGGTTTGATTTGATGAATGATTTTTCTTCACCTTATGATGGGTTCATTTATTGCCTTATGCTATGTTGACACTTGGGCATTCTTTGAAGGGTAGAAAATTATAATTTTTTAAAATTTATTCTTAAAGATATCTTAGAAAATTAAAGAAAATAAATGTTAATCATGAATTAAATAAAATAAATAAATTATATAAATTTAAATGTACCAAATCAAATAATAACATTTATTTCAAATACCATTTAAGTTTAGGGTTATTTAGGTCCCTTAACTTTGGGCTGAGCTAGTATGTAATCTAGGATAGGCTGGATTCATGGTTTAGGTCTGGGCTTATGTGTATTTGTTTTTGTGTCTTTTTTTAAAAAAAAACTTTTAATACAGCTTAATTTTGCATGGTAAAAAATATATATTATTTCATATGACTTATAACAAAATTCAATTAAAATTTATAAAATCTTGCAAAGTAAAATTAAATCAAACCCTGTGCAAAAATTTAAAATTTTTAAAACATTTTTTTCTAGTAAAATTATACTATCAAATAAATTTATTATTTAAAAAAGAAATATTAGATAAAAAAAATTATAACCTTTATTTATAGTAATTTATATTTATATTCAATATTTTAAATTTTAAATAATAAAGTTAAATATTTTCAATTTATCAACTAAAATACTAAATTAAATATGAAAAAATTAATAATAAATTATAATATAGTCCTTAAATTTTTATATTATTAATAAAATATATAAATCTTTAATTTAAATTGTATATTAAATTAAATCTATTATATATTTATTTTACGTAATATTAAATATATTATATTAAATAAATATCTATTACAAATAAATTTTTATTATATAAAATATCTCTCTCACACATATATATATATATATATATATAGTATTTCACATAATGTTTATACTTAATATTATAAATTATGTGTATATTTTTGATATTTGAAAAATTTTACTTACTATTAATAATATTTTAAATAAAATGAAATATTATATGTTTTAATTATAAAATTTTATTTTTTTTATTAATATTTATGATATTATACGAAAGTGGGAATAAAAATTGAATAATGATAATAATAAAAAAATAATATTATTGTATAAAAATATGTATTTAAGGATTATTTTATTATTTAAATAAAATTTTAGAGACTATATTATAAATAATCATTATGATATTATATGAAAGTGAAAAAAAGTTTGCTTTTGGTATTTAAAATTTAAAATGTTAGATATAAATATGAATTATTGTAAATATTTGAATTTTTTTTATCTATTTTAGAAAGAAATATATAGATTTACTTAACTAAAACAAATGTAACCTTAATTGCTACCACTCTTATCAGTTTATAATCGTTGTCGATCCGTAGTAGGTTTTTTGTGCAATAATAATTTTCCTGTTGCAATCAGAGAATGATCGGTATGCAATAGTTTGTATGCAGTGGCGGAGCCAGGAGCTTCTATTTGGTAGGGCACTGGCTGCGCCGCTACGGCACCTTCATTTCCTTCAAAACATTTTCCGGTCGTCGGTACGGCACGTGCCCATTTATCGTACCTTTCCTCCGCCCCTCTTTGTATGGTTTGTGGTGGTGATAAAAAGAGGTCAATTAAATCGGTGCATACAGCGCACGGCACGTGCCCATTTATCGTACCTTTCCTCCGCCCCTCTTTGTATGGTTTGTGGCGGTGATAAAAAGAGGTCAATTAAATCGGTGCATGCAGCGCACCTCTTACATAGGCTCTCTAGTTTTTTTTTTTTTTTTTTTTAGTTAAGGATTTAGTTATTTTAAAAAAAAATATTTTTTTTTAAATAATATTTTATATATTAATGCTCTTATTAAAATTTTTATATATAACTTTATTAATAAATTATATTTTTTATATTAAAATTAAATAAAAATATTACGAAATTTTTTTTTAAATATTATACTTTTGGAAAACAAACCACAACCTTACTTTAAATATCTCAAAGGTTGATAACGTGTTGATGGCACTACTAAAAACAAAAAAACATTGAACTCCTCAAGTCAATGGGAAGGCACTTGCTTTTGAAAATCACTAGCAGCTCCATGTGACATGTGTATTCTTAGAATTAAGTTTTGAGATGATGGACATAACTCATCGACCAACTATATTCCAATCAATGTATCCTTTTCTTTCGAAGCCAATGATGTTTCTATTTCTGTCTTCAAATTTCACACCCAAAGTCGCATTTCAATATTTATGAGTAGGAGTGTAGGGTGTAAATGAATCAAATTATTTGTTAGATATTCGAGATTCGATTCGATAAAAATTTGATTGAATTTTATTCGATTTTTAAATAAATTAAGATCGAACTTAATTTTTAGATTCGTTTGGTAAACGAGTTAAATTTAAGTTTCATAGTATTTAGTTCGTTAAGATTTGTGAACTCGGATCATCTATAAATTTATAAACAGACTTGCGAATAAGCTAGTGAACAATCTTATTAAATAATTTGAGATTATTATCAAAAAATAAACTCAAATCCTATATATACTTTTACGAACCAAATCTAAATTTTTTAAAATTTAATTTTATATAATTTAATTACACTTTTAAACTTGTATATATTTGGATCATTAAGATTTAAAAACTCATCTTTATAAGTTTACGAGTTAATTTGTAGATATATTTATTTAACTAAAATTATTTTAATTTTAAACTTATTAATTTTAAACTTAAACTCATTATACATATAAATAAATTGAACTACTAGTGAATTATTCAAAATTAAATTCGATAAAAACTCGATTCGTTTAATTTTATTTGCTAAACAAGTTAAATTTAAACTTTTTAATACTCGGCTCGAGTTCAAAACTAATAAAACTCGAATTCGGTTCGAACTCAAAAAAATTTTAACAAATCAAACTTAAAAATTCAGCTCGACACGATTTGTTTATGCCTCTATTGAGCTATATACTTGACATAGTTATTCGCATGGTTAAGTGAATTTAAAAAAGAAAATAATTTATCACTAAAATTTAATATAATAATAAATTTCTATTTTCCCTATTTTTCTCAATTATTATACTTAAGTTTCTATATTTTAAAAATTAAACTATTTAATTTTTTAATTTTTACTTCATCAATCTTTTCATCCATTTTTCATTAGTATATAATGATAAATTAACTTTTGCATATCAAAATAATTTACAATTCATCTTTCAATTTTGCAATTAGTTACAATTTTATTTCTCAATCTTATCTTTTTCATCCCTTTTATCTCTATTTGTCTCTTCCTCTAATAATCTCTCTCTCCCTCATCCATAACAAAGAGAGAGACCCCACGCATGAAGATAAAATTAAAGTATGAAACGGTAATAATTATGAAATAAATAAACTGCAAATAAATTTTGACATTAACTTGTAATTTATTTTAAAATACTAACGGTAAAATGAATTAAAAAAATATAAATATTTAATGAATGTAAAATAGATAAATTAAATAATTTAATTTAAAAAATAGAAAAATCAAATATTATTTACTAGAGTTGAATATTCAATCGCTTCGATTTAAAATTGAATTAAATAAAATAAAATTTGAAATATCAGTATTTATAAATATCAAATAGAATTAATTTTGAAAAGAAATTGAATCGAATATAATTGATTCGATTCGATTCAATTCAATTCAGTTTGACTTTTTAATAAATTTTTTATTTTTTATATTTTAATTTTTAATATTTTAAAAATTAATTAAAATATTTCAATTTTAATTTTTTTATATTATAAAAAATAATATATTATTATTACTGATCAATTTGTTTTAATTTTTTAATTTTTTTATTAAAATCAAAATAATTAAGATTTTTAAAATTAAAAATCAAATCAAATCAAAATAAAAAAATTAAAATTAAAATTTTAAATTAATTCGATTCGATTAATTTTTTTGATTTAAATAAAATACGGGTCGCATCAACCATTAACGACCAAATGAAGGGATAAGTTAATAAATTTTTTCAATTAAAAATAAAATATGGAAAGAAAGGTGAAATGCGATTGATGTTGATTACGGGTGTAGATGATAAGGAGGGAAGAAGGGTAAAAGGAAAGCGTGATGGGAGCTTAATTCTCGGTGACTATGAGTAGTAATAACGTGCCTTGATGGAAATAAATGCTACAAATTCGTGTGTTATTCATCTAAAATTCACCTTTCTTCAACAATCTCACAAGTTTCATCCACCATACTTTGGGCATGAATCTCTGTTTTTACCAACACCATAATTAATTGCATTTGGTACAAGTTGCCAATTGGGTCTACTCACTTATTAACCAATCATCTTGTGCCAAACATAACCCATTATTAAACGCCTGTGTCTATTGTTTATTATATTTTGTTTGGTATTATTTTTGAGTTTGTTGTTAAATTTTTTTTTTAATTTAATAATTAAAAAACATTAAATTTTTACATGTTTTAATTATAATAACACAAAAATGATAAAACAGTCAGTCGGTTTTTTATTTCAAACTGTTTTCTTTATTAAAATATTATATTTAATATGGCATTTAAATTTTCACATTTTAATTTTTAAAAATTAATTAAAATTATTTTTTAATATAAATACTGAATTAATGTATTTAAAATTTAAATATTTAAATTAAAATGGAAATTTGAACTTTTTCTGTCAATTTGCCTTCCCGGTAATCAACTTTATCTAGTGCCTGAGGTTGAACACCAGCACGCAGAGACAAAGAAGCTAGGATGATTAGGAGTTAGGACTTAAATCAACTAAGCTACACTTGTGCTATTCAAAACTCAAAGTGCAGTTTGATTTGATTTATTTTTAAATAAATCAAATTTAAATTTATTTTTTATATTTATTTAATAAACGAATCAAATTTAAAATTATAAATTATTTTTTTAAATATGTTTGTTTAATTAAAATTATTTTTAAATTATAATTCATTAAATTTATAAATTAATAGACTTTCTTGTAAACTATTCAAAATTTAACTTGATAAGAACTCACTTTTTGCAATTTATTTACTAAAACTCTATATAACATGATTTATTTTAAAGTAAAAAATAAATTCCCACAAAAGTACGAATGATTTTATTTATTTTAAAAATTAAAATATTGTAAGTTAAACAATAAATAAATTCTTTCATTTTAAATAAAAAAAAATTATAAAAATAATTGAATTAAATAGAATTCTTGGGAATTTTTTTTTATTTTAAATAAAGGTAAATGAACTTTAAATTTAAAATTATTAATATTCAACTTGAATTTAAAATAAGTTAAGGTGAAACTCGAAAAACTTTTATAAATTATAAATTTTATTTATTTAAAAAATAAAATTTATTAAAAAATTTATATATAAAAGTGCCATAAAAATTTTAAAATACAGAAAAAAGAAATTTATTTTCTTTTACATTAACTTGAATTTTTTTTTCAATTGAGCAAATATTTTATATTAACTAAAAAAATAATTCAAATAATTAAAAAATATGAAATATTTTTATACAAATAGAGCCTAAATTTAAGATTTTCAAAACTCAGCTCTAACTCGATTTATTTACAGCCCTATTGGAAGATGCAATTAGCAAAGTCAAAAACTGGAGTACGATTTTAATTGTATGATGATCCCAGTCTTCAAAAAGAGAAACCAGAAATAGAGGCCATAGTTAATGCAAGCAAACCCAGTGGCATTACGAGCAACATCAAGGACCCACATTAGGCAACTACAGAAAGGGAATCACATTAAAAACATAAGACAACATGCAACAGTTTCCCCATTTCCTATGGTTCCATTATAGTCAAAAGAGAATGTTACACAACCCTGAAAAGGTTAAAACTTGAAGAGCTACCATTTTCTCTAATGTCTATTATCTCTTCCATAACTCTACACAAAGGAAAGCTCCATCAACCACTTCAAAGATCAGCAGGAAAAAAAAAAAAAAAGAAAAAAAAAGACAAACAGATGGTCAGCTCTATCTCACAGGCCCTCTTTGATGATCAAACCTCATACAAGGATTAGCTGTATGGGCAATGCTTGATAGCATGCTACAATCCTCACAGATAAGGCCCTTAAGCACCATGTTAAAATTCCAATAAAATGGAGATTTTTAGTGATTAGTTCTTCTCATGGGTTTTAGAATTTGCAATGTTGAAACTAGCGATTTTAGCCACGCCTAATCCCCGTGAAGTAGTTGAAATCATGGTGCTGGACCCTTAGTTGCTTTAACCAAGAGTCTGCCACGCTCAAAAGTGACACCAGTCTTTCTTGGTCCTGCCCACAATTGCCTGAGATCCACACATTTCCCTGCATCTTGTAAGTGGCCAAACCAAATGGGGGCAGGGAGATGCTTTCCCCTTCCTTTTGCTTCTTTTCTGGACTCTCAATGTCATCATCTAGGTCCATATCTGCATAGCCAGAAGTATCAAGCAAAAATATTCTATACAAGTAAATAACGTTCATAGATGAAGCTGTCTGAGTATATAAATTAGCAAAAGGTGAAAAAGAAAGCGAATATAAAATAAAGTTACGCAATTTGGATAAATAAGTGCACCTTGAAAAGATGAAGAAAGGGTGTGGTACGTGAGAAAGCATGTGGATAAATCCTTTATGGTTCTCCCCATGGGAATGTGATAAATAGGGTACCTGAATACAACAATAAATATCTTTTGTTAGTATGCTTCGTTTCTAAATTAATATGAAGATGAACATGTCGGTGAAAGCGGGCAATTGTTTGTTGTTAGTATAAACGGTAAGAGCTTGCATCCAAGATAGAAATCATCTGCCACGGAATTGAATAGACAAATCAACATACACCAAATATTATGGAAAGCATGCTTTTTTTTAAAAAACAATACTATGATCCCAATTGATTTCTTGCCATGTGTGTGCATTTGTATGCATATATGAGTGAGAAAGAAAGAAAGAAAGAGAATGCGATACCAAGCAACAGCCATCCAACTCGCTGGTGAAAGATCCACACTTCGCAATGACATCAAACCTGGGTATCTTTGAGCCAATCCATTAATCTGAAAGCAAAATGCCCAGAAGGTGTCAACGGAATCATATTACTTTAATACTGTGAAAGGAACATGAAGAATTTGCTGTACAAATGGTCCAAATCAAACCAAAATTTTAAAAAGCCTCATATTGTTGAATGGTATCAAGGATTCTTCTTGCAAACAACAGATAAAGTTAAAAGACAATATCAGATTAAAGGCATGAAAATATGCTGGCTTTATAATGAATTCCAAAATTGAAAAAAAAAAATTGATCTAATGTGTTTTATATAAAGTAAAATATGCACTTTCTTTTTGGGAAGTCAAAATTTTCATTCATCTCTTTATCAGATGCCTATAATTACAAGGATGTCTAAGATGTTATCTTCAATATCATCGGTCCATTACTTTTTCTAATTGGCCGTAGACTTGGGAAAGCAAGGCAGATTAAAAGCTGATTAAAGAAAAGAATATCAAATCAAAAAGCTCCCAGTAAAGTTTGAACAGGAGAAAATTACTAAATGAACAAGCCAAAAAGTACCTTATCCATCAAAGGTACTCTTCCATAAGGAGTTGATCTCTCAAAATACTGAAAGTATAGGTAACCCAATCTATCATTGAGACGCCAAAGATTGTCTTGCTCGAATCCTCCTTCCTCTGAAGAGCATCCATCCCACCTCCATAACTTGTCACTCCCACTCTCATCACTACATGAATCGCTAAATGAATCCCTCGTCTCACCGTCACCTGACTCGATCTCTTCCCTAATAAAACCAACCCAAAGCGTTCCAAAAAGGTTACTTTCTTGGATATGTCATCTAGAAATGAACCATCAAAATAATATATACAAACAATCATTCAGATTTGCATTTTGCAGAGTTTGAATGATTCATAGCCTAAACTGCAAAAGAATACCAGTGGAATGCAATTCATAGCAAAGGTCAAAAGATTAAAGAACTATTTTTTCTGGGTTTTCAAAACAATTCAATCGTCCAATACTATCAACAACAATTATAAATAAAAAAAAAATAAAGCTAAAAGGAATATTACAAAGAAAAACTGAAAAAAGTGGCACCTGAAACCGCTCAAAGAGGCATTGCTAGTGAAAATTTGGATTGCAGAGAGATAAGGCACATAGTACTGGACCAATGTTTCACCACTGTTCAAGATAATAGGAACTCCAGCCCCATATGCACTCCATTCATCAAAACAATTCCACAGGTCACCCAAGGTAAAATAGTCAACTGTGTCTCTCTCCCATGGGTGCCATAGACGGTTTAAGTTTCTAATCTCTGTCTGCAAACAAGAAACAGAATATGATACAACAAATCAACACAAAAGTTAGGATAAATAACAGAAAGCATATAAGAAATGAGAAAGAAAGAGAGATAAAGGAAGAAACCTTGGGGAGGAATTGGGATGGAACTACAGGTGTTGTGCAATGAAGGAAACAGTCGAGGTTTGATTGTGTTGACCCCTTTTCAAAAATCATGGTTTCGAGGACAGAGAAGGAGAGAGAGATATGGAGAAAAAGAAAGAAAGGAGAGAAATTCAGTTTCCCTCCCAACCCAGAAAAGAAAAAACAGAGGAAGCGCAAGAAAAAGAGGCGAAACGAAACGAAAAGGGGCAGAGAGAGGGAGAGAGAGGGAGAGGGAGAGAGAGAGAGAGAGATTGACGGGATTTGATTTCCTCTTTAGATAGAAATAGTGACGAGGAGAAACAGAAATGCAAGAGAATTATATTTTTTGACGTTTGGACAGCTAAATAAAAACAAAAAACAAAAAAAAAAAACAAAAAATATGTCTCTCTCTCTTCCTCTGTTACAAGAAGAAGTCCTGGCTGATAAATGGCAACGTTGTCAAAAAGCAAAGCCACCGGAAAAACAAATTTCCGGCATCATTTTCGACTGGGAAAGTCAAAAAAGAAACCTTTAAGAGAAAGTGATTGTTTAAATTTGGGATGTTTTGTTTCTGTGTTTGCTTTGCTCTAAACTTAACGAAAACTCAATACCCTCCTCCTTCTGCTATGACTACGTTGTTCAAAATCAAAGAAACCACTTCCCTTAAGACACCACAAAATACAACGTTAATTTCAAGTTAAATCAAAAAACCCACAACGAAAAACGCGTTCAATCAAGGGCAAAAGAAAAATACCCCAGAGAGAACCTTCCTAGTTTAACGCAAATTTTCAAAGGAAAGAAAAAGCTGAGAGAGAAAATGAGGAAATGATGAGAGAAAGTCTGAGAAAAATCAGATTCTTGGTTTTCAACAGAAATCCATATTTGCAGATTAATGGAATTGATAGCGTGTGAATCTAGATCATAAATTTTCTTTTCTAACGGAAAATGATAAACGGAATCGAGTTTCCGGGGAAAGAAAAGTAGTGCTAAATCCAAGAAAGAAACAACAGAACACCACAAAGAAGCAGAGCAAGGAGAAAAATATTATGAGATTATCCGATTGTAACAGAAACAGAGCTTTTGGCATCTAGAAAGAAACTGAGACACAGAGAGAGAAACTGAGTGGGAAAAAATATTGATAAGCCACGCTAATTAATTAAAGCTTGGCTGTACATAATTTATGGGGCTGCCTCATCAGAGGTGCAATTAATATAAATTCCACTCCTATAAATACGATATAAATTAAATATTTATATTAAAATTTATTATAATATAAACACTTAATTTCTTCTAAAAAACACTTAATTTTTTTTTATTATAAGGTCTTACTAATGTAAGATCCCACCCTTTACAGTCTTACTTAAATAACCCTTTTTATTATTATTATTTTTGCAAATATTTGAAATTGGAATCAGAATTTGGTCCATGGAGGGTATCACCAAAAATGCTCTTATAAATTTTTTTAGAAAAAAAATTTAATTTTTAGTCTCCTTTGTTACTTTTATTGTATACCAACCTTAACATAGAATTGATATTTATATAATGAATTTAAAATATAACAACAGCATATGAAGAGAGAGAAAAGGAAATGGAGAGGGAAGAGTTTTAGTTTCTGGATTTGTTGTGTCTATTCATTCTTATTGGCTTGTGATTTTGAGGATTTTTTTTAGGAGGGATCTAGTCATCGTATTTTATGATGGGATCGTTAGTAGGAATCTAGTCATCTACATGAACATTTCAGATTAAAAGCATAAATTTGGAAAATTTTCTGAAAATTTTGGTAGTGATCGTCAAGATGATTTACGTCCCTTTTGATAGGCATGGATGGGATGTCGTTTATCAGCCGAGTGCCAACATCTGGATTTGTTGTGTCTATTCATTTTTATTGGCTTGTGATTTTAAGGATTTCTTTAGCAGGGATTTGGTCCTTGAATATTATGATGGCATCATTAATAGGGATTTGATCATCTATATGAACATTTCATATTAGAAGCACAGATTTGGAAAGGTTTTTGGAAAATTTGGTAGTGGTCATGAAGATGGTTTACGTCCCTTTCAATAAGCATAGCTCGTTTATTGGCTCAGTATCATTATCATGGACTGCCCTTAATGAGATTATGAGAGTCGGAGCATGGATGGAACTACTAAGGAAGAGATGGAATTTGAGCTACCACTAGAAGAAGACAAAGATGACCTATTCATCTTTTAAGGCAGAGAAGATTAGAAGAAGGAATTACCTTTGGAAATGTGAAAGAGATAATCGAGTTACCGATTTTAGAGAAGAAGAGAGTAATTGAGAGCAAAAATGGTAATAGTAGGAGAAAGGAAGATTTTATACTGTAGTTTTGATGGCTGGTTTAAATGCGGCTCGAGAATCAAAACGAACATCATTTATTACCAGAGCAGGAGAAGAAGAGACATGAGTTTGGAGAACCAATTCAGGCATGTCACGTGTCCAAATCATGAAAAATAGTTATAAATGTGAAAGAGATAATCGAGTTATCGATTTCAGAGAAGAAGAGAGTAATTGAGAGCAAAAATAGTAATTATAGGAGAAAGGAAGATTTTGTACTGTAGTTTTGATGGCTGGTTTAAATGCAGCTCGAGAATCAAAACGAACATCATTTATCAGCAGAGTAAGAGAAGAGACGTGAGTTTGGAGAACCAATTCGGCATGCCATGTGTCCAAATCATGAAAAACAGTTATAAACTTCGAATCTAGCTGGTTTAAATGCGGCTCGAGAATCAAAACGAACATCATTTATCACTAGAGCAGGAGAAGAGACATGAGTTTGGAGAACCAATTCGGGCATGCCACGTGTCCAAATCATGAAAAACAGTTATAAACTTTGAATCTAAAGAATCAAATACCAAGAGGGAACTTTTGATATAACCACAATATTCGCCCAAAGTATGTCATGAGTTGTCACCATATGACAGAGTCACATGGCGAGATCCTAATGAGTCGTAACTCTCAGTCACACAAATCTCATACATAAAAAAGAAGACCCGGTCAACATGATGATCAATACTCAGGACAATAGAAGACTCACCCTCTTATGTCTGGTCGAGCCTTTTATATCGTTTAAGTTACCGTTAAATGATATTATATAGTAGATCTCCATTACATCTACAAACACAGAATTCCTTATCCACTAGCCGTTACTAGTCGAACTTCCTGAAAAATCACTAACTTACCTTATCTTCATACAATATAAAAGCAAAGCATAGGCATTCTTACACACTCTTCTTAAACTCAAGAAATATATTCACACTCACCTCTCTAATAAATTACTAACTTAAGCATCGGAGTAGCTGTCCATAAGCGCCAACTACTTTACTTTCTCTCTTATGCAGAATGAAATATTATTTTCAGTTTCTTTTTTGCCACATTAATTTCATTGCATTTATTTATTGGTATATAGATACAAAATTTATTTATTATGTTTAATTTATTTAATTGTCTTTTTAGTAATAGAATTCTCATAGAATTTCTACTAAATATTCATTTTGCGATAAATTTTATCAGTAAAGTTGTTAGGCTATTATACACTTTTTTATCTCATTATTATTCTAATCTTGTATAGCACTTATCAGCTTGATTTTAGCAGAATTCAATGATATATAAACTCAATCAGTTGATGCTCACCTATAATTCTGAATTATTAATCTTATTTCATTTCCAAAATTTCGGAGTTTGAAGATGAAAATTGTGGAGTTGAGTAGCACTTATTATGGTCATATTCTTGCTACTTGTGATGATATTATTTTCTCAATCTCACTTCCAAGCACATTGAGATCATGTACCCTTATTTCATTTTCTAAAACTTCAAAGTTCCAAGATGAAGATTGTGGAGTTTTTTTTTTTTAATAAGAAAAGATCGCGGACTTGAGCGGTACTTAATCTGGTTATGTTTTTGCTACATGTGATGATATTATTATTTTTTTAAATCTTACTTTCAAGCACATAAAGAAAGAGGTGATACACTTGTCTCAACTATTTGTGATTGGCATATAGATATGAAAAGGCTTGCTTGAAGATTATGTAACTGATGATTTAATTATAAATGTGAAAAATCTATTGTATATATGGGAAAAGATCAAATATAAATTATAATTTTCTTAAAATATATAAAAATAATTTTATGCATATATATATATAATTAATATTAAACAAAAAAAATTATAAAAGTTCACATTAATTTCAGTTTTGAAACTCATTAATATTGCACAATAATCGCTTAAAATAGGCTATGTGCCGGCACTCGGAGACAAGGCCACGTGATAAGAGTCTGATCAGATGATATTCGATCCCACCGAGGGAAAAGAAGACTCGGATACTTCAGGTCTCAACAAGACTCGCCCCTCAACTACGGAGCAAGGCTCCATAGAAAGTTATCGTTAGAGAGCGCTAATCCAGTAGATTCTCATTATGCCTATGATCATAGGATCCCCTATTAATTAGCCGGGATCAACCAGATTTTCAGGAGTTGCAATAATTAACTTCATCTTCTTACAGTATAAAAGTTAATAATCGTAGAGACCAAGGTATGTAATTGTTACATAACTACTCTTAAGTTCTAAGCAATTACATTACATTCGCCCTTCTCTTTAGTTTACTAACTTAAGCGTCGTAGTGGCTGTCATAGGTGCCAATCACCTCACATTCTTGACCAATCACAACACAACTTTATTTCAGCAATATCATTTGGTTTCGTTCCTGGGAATTTCATTGAATTCTCTATGTTCATTTGGATTAAAACCGGTCTCTTATCCCTTTTCTCTTAAAAAGAAATCTTTCTTTTCTCTCTCTCAAAATGAGCGAAAATTCACGAGTTACTACTAAGGCTGCTATTAATGAAGGCGCTATCATTTCTTTCGCTCCTAGGAGTGGATAAAACACACCCTCTATGGTCAATGAAGCAAATCTCAATAATATGAAAAATGAGCAAATGCTCTAATACATCAAAAGGTTGCAGGCTACTCTCAAGCAATATAAAGCTCAGGAGGAGGCATCTTCATGGCTCCCAGAGGAAGGGAGGAAGCCTCCGTTAATACCCTAAGGATTCAGACAGAGGCGATCCAGGCATAGTCCAAAAGGAAGGCCAAACTGGAGGATGAATAATCATTAGATGAGGCTCCGAAGAACATGGATTGGAAGCTGGTTTGGGGCCTGTAAAGGTACTAGAAAGAGCAGGAGGAGGGCTATGGCCTAGACGATGTCTCACTCCTACCAAAAGAGATCTTAGCAGAAGCTTTCCTACCCAAGTTCAAGCTGCCAAGCTTGGACAAATATGATGGAACAGGAGATCCCAGAAGTCACCTAGCGATCTTTAGGACAACCGTGTAACTTTAGGATGTCAATGAATTCGTGTTGTGCTGAGTGTTTCTATCAACACTTACAGGTTTGGCTCAGAAATGGTACCAATACCTGAGCCCATACTTAATTTAGAATTTTACACAATTCGCTATATTATTTAAATCCAGGTTTATTACTTGTATACCTCCTAAAAAGCTCTCCTCCAAATGGCAGAAGATCCACTAAGAAGAGAGCGAGTTTTTAAGGAGTTTTATCTCACGGTTTAATGCAGAAGCAATACAGGTGGAGGAATTAAATCATGAGATAGCATGTGAAATATTGAAGAAAGGAACACACAACGTCAAGTTCATGGATTCCCTAATCAAGAACCCAACCACTACGTTCCAATATCTAATAGACAAAGCCCAAAAGTACATCAGACTGGATGAAAAAGTCCAAGCGTTGAGAGGACAAAAGGATGGGTTAAAAGTAAAATCAAAAGCCAGAAAGGCAAGGATATAAAAGAGACCATAGAATTTACCCAGTCTCTTGAAGAGGGGATGACCAAAGTATAAGAATTATACACCATTGAATGACTCACAAACACATATTCTATATGTGGATTAGAAAAAATGACAAGGAGATCAGGTGGCCTCCTAGGCTTAACCTTAGGAGAGTCAAAAGGCGAGACAGGACCAAGTATTACCACTTTCACGAAGACCACAGTCATGCAACAGAGGAATGCGGCAACTAAAAGACGAGATTGAGAGGTTAATAAGGGATGACATACTTTGAAAGTTCGCTAGAAAGAGTAGGAAAGAGAGAAGACTTGAACTTGAGGCAACAACTCACAAACCAACCTTGACAGTGAACCTTTAGGGGTTATTCATGTAATTGCAGAAGGACCCAGCGATGGTAAGGGAAAAGTAAATGAGTTGCAGAAGATGTCCTGAATATTCAACAGAAGAGTCAGGTCACGTGTCTTTAATGTAGGAGACTTAGTCCTTAAAAGAACAGAGGCAACGGGCGGTAATGTCAGGTCTAGTAAGTTTAGCGAAAACTAGAAAGGACCATTTAGGGTCTCGAAGGTTATTCGTCTAAGGTCTTATAAGCTAGCCAAATTAGATGGCCGATTCATTCTCCACTCCTGGAATATTTGTAATATGAGAAAATTTTATCAATAATAGTTAGCGATACATTTTTATGTAATGTGTTATTCAGTAATAAGGAACGATAGGTTGCCTTTTTCAAAAAGATTAAAAGAGCATTCATTAAAGGCCAAAAGGCGAGTTTCACTAGGTTATCTAATTCAGGTGTTAGTCCTGCTAAGTAAGGCATCTGATACTAGACCACAAGGCAGTTTTTGCCAGACCACCTAATCCGGATATTAGTCCTGCAAAACAAAGCATCTAATTCCAGGCCATAAGGCGATTTTCGCCAGGCCACCTAATCCGAGTGTTAGTCTTGCTAAACAAGATATCTAATACCAGGCCATAAGGCGGTTTCTACCAGGCCACCTAATATAGGTGTTAATCCCGCTAAACAAGGCATCTGATATCAGGCCACAAGGCGATTTCCACCAGGCCACCTAATCTAGGGGTTAGTCCCGTTAAATAAGGCATCTGATGCTAGGCCACAACGCAGTTTCTATCAGGCCACCTAATCCAGGTGTTAGTCCTGCTAAATAAGGTATTTGATGTCAAGGCCACAAGGCACGTTCCACTAGGTTATAATTTATGTGTTAGTCCCACTAAACAAGGCATTTGATACCAAGCTGCAAGGCGGGTTCCACCATACTATAATCCGAGTGTTAGTCCTACTAAACAAGGCAATTGATGCCAAGGCTATAAGGCAGGTATTAGCCAAACCACGTGATCGGGTATTAGTCCCATTTCACAAAATGTTTTCAAGGCATTTTATGCCAAGGCCATAAGCTGGGTGTTAGCAATACCACGTGAACAGGTGTTAGTCCCGTTTCACAAAAAGTTTCCAAGACATTTTATGCTAAGGCCATAAGGCAGGTGTTAGCCAGGCCATATGAGTAGGTGTTAGTTTTACTTCACAAAAAGTTTTTAAGGCATTTTACGCTATGCCACAATGCGGGTAACCGCCAGGCGAGTCTTCGGGTGATAGTCCCAAAAAACAAATGTAAGTTTCTACCGAAAATCACTACAAGGCGGGTAACTGTTAGGCGATCTTCTGGTGTTAGTCACAAAAGACTAAGATAAATTTTTGCCGAAAAATTCCACAAGGCGAATAAACGCTAGGTGAGTCTTTGGGTGATAGTCCTAAAAGACAAAAATAAGTTTCTGCCGAAAATCTCCACAAGGCGGATAACCACTAGACGAGTCTTTAGATGTTAGTTCCAAAAGACTAAGATAAATTTTTGTCAAAAAGTGACACAAGGTAGATAACCGCTAAGCGAGTCTTTGGGTGTTAGTCCCAAAATACATAGGCAAGTTTCTATTAAAAAATGCTACAAAGCGGGTAACCGTCAGTAGAATCTTCCAGTGTTTGTCTCAAAACACAAAGTATCTGCCAAAAAGCGCCACAAGACTGGTGACTGCCAAGCGAGTATTCAGGATATTAGTCTCAAAAGACAAAGGCAAGTTTCTACTGAAAAGGGCCACAATGTGAGTACTCGTTAGACCACATGGCCGAGTGTTTTTCCCACTTATAATTTTCCAAGGCGTTTCATGCTGAGGTCACTAGGCAAGTATCTGTCAGGCCACATGTCCGGGTGTTGGACTCGTTTTGTAAATTTTTCACGTTATTTATTAAGCTAGTAACCGAGTGTTATGGTCAGGTATTAACCCCTTAACCATCTTTTAAGGAGACTATTTAAGTCTTGTTAACGATAATTGAACGAGAGTTATGGTCGAGTACTGAGCGTATAAATACTTGGCAAAAATAATGACAAAGAATATAGAAGGAAAGATTTCTCATTAAAAATGAAAATTACAAAACAAGGCAATTGTCATTCATGGGCAGGAGCAGGTAAAGCAACACGAGCATGAAAGGCCAATCTATACAGGCTATGTGCCCCAGATCATAAAGACAATGTTCATATTCAAACTAGTAGGGGGACTTGTGATATTCCACAATAATTGTCCAAAATCGGCCATGTACTGGCACTCGGAGATAGGGCCACGTGTCAATAGTCTGATCAGATGATACATAGTTCCATTGAGGAAAAAGAAGACCTGGACACTTTAGGTCTCAGCAAGACTCACCCCCTCACCTACGGGGCAAGGCTCCACAAGAAATTTCTGTTAAAGAGTGCTAATTCAACATATTTCTATTACACTTATGATCATGTGATCTCCTATTAATTAGCCGAAACCAATCAGATTTTTAGAAATTACTATAATTAACTTTATTTTTTTACAATATAAATGTTAATGATCACAGAAATTAAAGTACATAATTATTGCATAATTACTCTTAAATTTTAAGTAATTACATTACACTTGCCCTCTCTTTAGTTTACTAACTTGAGCATTAGAGTGATTGTCGTAGTCGCCAACCACCTTATATTCTCTTTCTTGCAGATTGACCAATCGCAACACAATTTTGTTTCAGCAATATCACTTATTTAATTATTTTAATTTAATTTTATCATAAATAAAATAGCATGTATATATATTATATATTAAAATTTTGATAAATATATTTAGTACGAGAAATAAAAATAAACATATCACATAAATTAATTAGAAACTTTTTAATTCAAAGGGGATTTTTTTGTTGTTTGAATAATTTATCATATTTTTAAAAATTTATATCAATTTAATTCGTTTAAATCTAATTTAATAAGATAGCGTTAAATATTTATTTTATTTTTAATAAGTAATATTCAAAAATAAATGGTGGAGTTAAATATAAAGAAAATATTTTATGAAAGGAAAAAATTGATAAGAGTAGGAAAATATTTTTTTATTATTTAAGTTAATAATATGACCATTTGATTAAAATAATAAAAATATATAAATATTTTAAAATGGTATTATAAATATTAAAAAAGAAAAAATATAATAAAGAAAATTTTAATTATATTTAAACTAAGAATACATAGAACGAATATGATACGTGCAAAGTACATATTATAATTATTAATAATAATTTATTTTATATTAAATTATATGAAAATAATAAAATAATTTATTATATATAAACAAATTTATTATTATTTAAAATTTTACTATTACATTTTTATTAATTATTTTTTTAAGGGTTAAGATGAAAATATAATTTTTTTTCTCTATTTTAATTTATATTTTTTTTCTGAAATTCACTATTATAAATTAATATATATATATATAATTAATAAATTAAAGATTAATTAAATTAATTATATATTTAATTTTACTATATATAATTTTAATATCTTATCATAAAATTAAATTATAAGATATATATTATAATTTATAATGAAAATATAAACGTTAAAATGTTTTCCGTAATATAATTTTATATTATATTTGAAATATTTTTCTTTATTTTAAATTATTTTTTTCTAAATTTCATTATAAATTAATTTTTATATATGTGAATAATAAATTTTTCATAAGTAATTATAATATCATAATTTTTACAAAATATGTTATGATATTTATAGTAAAAATATAAATAATAATAATATAATTTTTATATTAAAAATAATATAAAAAATATAAAAATGTGCATATATTAATTTAATATTTATTTAACAGATGTCACATCAGTGGCAGTGCTATGCCATCAAAATGCCAATAATGAAAATGTTGAGTATTTTTTTTTAAATTAAATTTGAAATAATTTGATTTATTTTCTACATATGATATTATATTGTAAAAGATTACATTAGTGCTATCTTTTGTTGGGTTGTTTAGTGGATAAAAGGAGAAGTTGTCCGTCCCATGTGGCGAAACCGCGTAAATGCAACATGTTGGCGTAGAATTGACGATGTCTCAACAACTTATGACAGTAAATCCCAGACTTGATCACGGCAGCAGGTTCTGAGTTTCATGCTAAATTTACACTCCGCTGTTTTCATTTGGATTTAGTTTGCTTACGATTTTATCAAATTGAAAAAATTTAATTAGTTAGAGTAAATTTTTTAACCCATATCAAATTAAATTGTTAGATCGAATTGATTTTTTTTTATATTTTAGTTAAAATTTAAAAATTAATATTAATCTTAAAATGATTTGAGTTTCGAATGTTATATCCAATGTGGTATCATCAATAAATCTTTTTTTTTTTTTTTTTGAAAAGGAGGGATAGAGCCCTTTAATTTATTATACGATCATGAAAAATATTCATACAGTCAGCATCCAAAAGGAGCTTAATACTAGATGAAGGCAAATCAATAAGACTCATACCAAAAACTCCACCATGCGCACTATTCGAAACTCCACCATGCGCACTATTCGCAAGATAATCAGCTACCATACATCAATAATTCTTTGAGTTATTGATTTAGTGAATTATATATAAACAAAAAAATTAAAACAGAAAATAACTATTTCCACATTCAAATTAATGATTATAATTTTTTATTTTATAAAGTAAGAAGATGATATTTATTATATATTTTCTATAAAATTTTGTTAGTAATATGCTATTTATTGTTGTAATTGAATATTATTTTTTATATATTTTAAATATTTAAATATATTATATATAAAAATTTTAATTGATTTTCGAATAAAAATAAAGTTTACGAGATTATATTATTGTATAAAAAAATTATAATATAATTATAATTGTGAGATTTACAGTTAAATAATATTTCCAAATAATTTGGTCGGTGTTCTTATTATGATTAAATAATGATTAAAATTTTTAAAATTAATACATATTATATTATTTTATTTTAAAAGAAGCAACTTATTTCATAGATTTAGATATGTAAGATAATTAAAACTAATATACAGGTGTTTATAAAGGTGAATAATATTCGATTTGAAAAAAAAAACAGAATGAACTGAATTAATTAAAAAATTTAGTTTGATTTTTTATTTATTTTGATTTAGTTCAGTTTTAATTTCAAAAATTTCAGTTATTTCGGTTCGATTCGGTTTTAATAAAAAAAATTGAAAAAACTGAACTGATTAGTGATTATAATATATTATTTTTGATAGTATAGAGATTAGACCATAATTAAAATTGAAATATTTCAATTAAATTTCAGAATACTAAAAATATTTCAATTAAATTTCAGAATACTAAAAATAAGGTGAAAAAAGCCCAATCGATCAAACTGAATCGAATCAGATCGATTTGATTCAGTTTGATTTTTGCTCAAAATTGATTCAATTTTTATAAATACTAAAATTTTAATTTTCAGTTTATTCAGTTCAGTTCGATTTTGAATCAAACCGACTGAATACTCACCCCTAGGTGCTTATTTTATAAATAAGCACATTGAACTGATCCGCATGAGAAATTCATATGGAAAATAACCTGTGTCTATGAATTATTCAAGTGATAGTTGTATAAGTGATTTTTTTACTTGAAATCAATAAATAATCTTATATGGAAACTTTTATTTTTTTATTCATCTTACACGTTACTTAGTTCATGAGTAACGAGTGGTGATAAATTGGATACATTAGGAAGTGTATGAAGGTGTTTATGTCATTGAGATAGAATTTATTACTCTAGTTTAAATTAGAAAATATTTTATTTGTTCTTTGCTAGTATTGATCATGAAATCCTTGTGCAAGGTAGAATGGAATTAGAAAACAAGATTTGAAATTCTATTCAATAAATCAATGGCTAATACATGAGAACTAATATGATTTAACATAATAGAAAAAATATTAATTACACTGAGAAATCATGCACTGAAAATTTAAGTCAAACCACTCTTGACATTCCAAATATTTGGGTAGTCTTGACATATTGCTAAATAATGTTTTTAACCTTCAAATTAAAAAATTAGTTAATTATATTTATTACCAATATATTTAAAATCTAATGGATCACACACATAAGGAATAATATGAGAAAATAAAACGAGAAATTAAATCAAGCAGGATTTGATTACATATAAGTTTTACGACATTAGGATAAAATTGTAAGTTGAAAAATATTATGATTTTGACTTAATTAATTAAGTAGGGACTTAATTAAAATTGTCCAAGACTTATGTGACTGAGTATTAAAGTTAATTTATTTATTTAATTGATTAAATAAATAAATAAATATTATTATATTGAAACTCTAAGGTTTTAGTATAAAAGGGCATTTTATGAGAGTCTGTTGTCTCCCTGAGAGAAACTTTTAGTGAGCCTATTGATCTCTTGAGTGTATTATTTGTATTAGCTTATATGAATTAACATAGTTACTCATGAGATTGGATGGTCGAGATAGTATGAAAAAAAAAGAATCATAATTATTGATTGTATGAGATACATGTTTAGGTATGATAAGATTTTTGAACAATCGGTTATGGATTTGCATTCAACTGTAGGTTAATGTGTTGAGCTATGTTGTGATTGGGTTGAGACTTGATTTTTTTATGTTTAGATTATTAATATATTGATGGTTGCAACCCTTTCATGAGTTGTATTATCTCAAGTGTTGCACTTTTGGAATAGCCCTATTCAATCTTTTTCATTTTATTTTTGTTTGAGAATAAGTAAAAAGTTAGGTTTGGGGATATTTGATGTGATAAATCTTTATATTTATTTTTAGCATATTTAAATGTAACTTTATAGTTATTTTCTATGTTTTTATGTCAATTTCTATTTGATTGATATTAATTTCTAAATTTTCTAGCTTTTATTAATTTTCTTTTTTTCTAGATAAATTAGGGTCTATTTTGAAGATTTTGTAGATTTTAAAGTTAAAGAAACAGAATGTCTCATGGCTAGGCCATAAGAATTAACCAAAACTCACACTCAGGCCATGAAGAATAAAGAAGAGAGGAGAAAAAGGAGACTAGAATGTCTCACGGCCTGGCAATGAGAAATGGGCATCACGCTTGGTCGGGCCATGAGGTACGATTTAATCTGCTTTCTGGTAGTAGCTCTCATCGCCTGGCTGTGAGAAATGAGTCTCATGCATGGCCTGGCCGTGAGACACACTAAACACCCGATTTCCATTCGCTTGGCTCAGAAATCTAGATCAAAAGTGAAGAGAATTAACTCTTTAGCCCTTAAGAGTATATAAGCATCATTTTCCTCATTTTAGAGGAGAGCTAACCTTTGGAGAGACCCAAAATTCCCATATTCAGCCACCATTGTGATAACAAGGGAAGAAAAGTTGAAGATCTTAGATTAGAGCAATATTTCAAAGTCAAATATTATCTCCATCATCAAGAGTTTATCTCTATTACCTTAACTTACTTTGGTTGTATTGTTGTTATATTTTGTAATGGTGGTTGGGTTAGTTTTTAGGAATTTTATTGGAGTTTTTAAACTATGTGTAACTAAACTCTAATCTAGAGTGCTTGATGTAGCTTAAGCATTTAGATACTCCTCATTTATATTTTAATTTTTTTTATTAATGCAATTACCTACTATTTGAGCTTAATACTTTTGAGTGTTTTTATGTTCTTGAATTATGAAATTTATGATGATTCCCGAAAGGGAAAATTGTAATTTTTATGAAAAATAATAGGTAACATAGGAATAATAATCTGAGTGGGAGCAATATGATTTGCCCTATGAGGTTTTGTACTACAACTTAATTTGAATAAGTTAACTGAAATTTGTTCCACTATTGGAAGATAGGGTTCATGTCTTAATTAATATTTTCATTGAATCTGGAAGAGAACTTGAAAAGTTTTAGAGTTGTAAGCCCTTGCATTAGTAATTAAATTTGGATTATTAGACATAAGTGAAGGAGTTGATTTTTATTCAAGTGAAATCAAGTGCCCTAGAATTTCCTTTTTATCAAGTTAAATCTCTAATTGCTTGTGGTTTAGGACTCTCCTAGGTTTAGTGTAGTTAGATTATTTTTATTTTAATTGCTTTACACATTACATTTATCGATAGTCTAAATATTCATAGAATTAGTATAAGTTTTTGGTACTCAATCACAATCCTTATAGGAACGATATCTTATTCATCATTGTATTACTTGTGATTCCGTGCACTTGCAGATTTTGCACATCAAAGGAAAGGCAAGAAAGTATTACCTTGAAGCAAAGAAATGTGAATAAGAAAAATGGTCGAGACTTTTCTAAAGTAAAGATGTTAGTTATGAGCAAAAGTGATATTTGGAGGAGAAGAAGGATTCTTATATAGTAGCTTCACCAGCAAATTTCAAATGCAGCTCGAAAAATAAGACAATCATCATTTATGATCAGGGGTAGGCAGTGCAATACGAGGGTGGAAAGCCAATCTAGATATGTCATGTGCCCAAGATCGTGAAACTAACTATCACCTTCGAATTTGAAGAATTGAAGACTAGCGGAGGACTTCTGATGTAACACAATAATCGCCCAAAGTAAGCAACGAGTTGTCACCATAAGACAGGGTCACGTGGCAAGGGTTTGATAAGCCAATACGCGGGGTCCCACCCATGGAAAGGAAGATCCGGATACCATAGCACCTAGTTTTTCATTAAAATTCGTCATCTCCTGAATAAATCGAGTATACACATAAAGGTATCATTAGTAGGTACAATCCAGATCCCCATTACACCTATAATCATGGAATCCCCTATCAATTAGTTTGTATTAACCTGATTTTCAGGAGATACTATAATTAATTCCATTCTTTTATAGTATAAAAATTAATGATCACAGAGACCAAGATGCGCTTTCTTATAGAACTACTCTTGAGTTTTAAACAATTCCTTATATTCGCTATTTCTTTCAGTTTTCTGATTTGAGTGTAATTTTCATCAAGACTTGCCCTCTCATGGATAAGTCGAATATTCACATAAAAGTACCATTAGCAGGTACAATCCAGATCTCTATTACACCTATAATCACGAAATCTTTTATCAATTAGCCGGTATTAACCTGATTTTCAGGAGATAGCTATAATTAATTCATTTGCTTACAATATAAAAGTTAATGATCGTAGAGATCAAGGTGCACTTTCTTATAGAACTATTATTGAATTTTAAACAATTCATTATATTCGGTAATTTTTTTCAATTTTTTAATTTGAATATAAAAATAGTTGCCACAGACTCCAACCACCTCGTGTTTTCTTTTTTTGCAAAGTGAATAATCGTGGTATAATTTTATTTCAGCCACACTAAATAAAAAAAATTAAATTAAATTAAATTATTATGAAATTTTTTATTACAAATAAGAAAAATATATTATTACATCCTTAGTAAGAGAACAATAAAATTTTATTTCTTTTCACATCATATCAATATACATAAATATTGAGTTGATGACAACCCATCTTATATTCATGAACAACTGTTGACCAAATCAATGGATAAGTTTAGAATCTTTGAAGCAAATAAAAAAATATTTTTATTCTCAATAAGTCTTTAAAATTTAATATCTAAATAAAACAATTCATAGAAATGACAGTTGGTAAAAAGTGAATTTATATTCATTCTATCAAAATTAGCCGAGCATAAGTAGGGCTGAGCATAAATCGGTTTAAATTGAAAAATCGAACCGAACCAATCGATTTCGGTTTAATGGTTCGGTTAATCGAAAAGTTCGGTTCGATTCGGTTAATATTTTTCAACGTATTCGATTTTCAGTTTGGTTCGGTTTAAACATGTTAAATAACTGAAAAACCGAAAAACTGATTTTTAATATATTTTTATTATTTAAAACACTGGTTTGATTTATATTTTTAAATTTTATATGGATTTATATGAATTTTTTAAATATTATCCTTATATATTCAGATAATTTTTATTGATAAATTTATGTGAAACATTTATTGAATTATTTTACTGAACTTAGAAGAAAAAAATTTAAAAAAATACAGATTTTGGTTTGAATCGAATCGAATCGAACCGAACCGATTTTATCGGTTCGATTCAGTTCGGTTATATTTTTATAATCAATTTTTTCGATTTTTAATATTTTTACAATTCGATTTTTGGTTTTTTCAGTTCAATTCGATTCGAAACCGAACCTACCGATTGCACAGTCCTAAGCATAAGAGAAATTTTAAGTCACAAAAACCTGTCCTTTCATGATAATATCATAAGAAATCTAAATAAATTTTTACTAATAAATATAAAAGTTTAGCTATAAAAGTTAAAGACAAACAAAAATTACCAAACACTCCCTTTTTCTCTCTCATCCTTTCATGTCCCTTTTCGATTTCTTCATTTTCTTCTGTTCTTTTTGTTTTTCTCTCTCTCCTGTGAGGAAGATGAAAGCCACGTGGGTAGCAGTTGGCACCTTCCTTTTCTTTTCTTTTTTCTTTTTGAAGTAAAATACCTTTTGATCCTGTAATCTTTTTCATATTTCCATTTTAACCCTTTCAAATAATTCAAACTTTTATTTTTCACTCAAAACTCTAAGATATTAACTTTTAAATCCAAATTTAATTTAAATTTCATCCTAAATTTTATAATTTTATTTTATCTCTAATTATAATAATAAATATTATTTATCTAAAAATTAATGTTATATTTTAACTTATTTTATCGCCAACAAAATCATAACTAAATAGCAATGTGTTAGAAATTTTATAAAATTATAACTAATTATTTAATTTACATATTAAAAAAATCTTTGAAATTGAAAAGGGAAAATAAATTTTTAAAAAATATTTTTTTATTGATGACTTAAGTTCTAAATAAATTAAAATTCAATACCAAAGCAACTATAAAATAGTTTAATATTTTTTTTTAAATTATTAAATTCCAAAATATATCACAATTAAACTATATTCACAAGTTTGGTCTAATAGTAAGTGTATTTGAATAAATTTGAGAGATCTTAATCTACTCCCTAATTTATATTTTAAAGAAAAAAAATTGCAATTATTGTTAACTGAATCCACTTAACTAATTTATTACCTAACATATGAAAATTATTTTAATATGATTATATTAATATTTTCTTTTTAATAAGTTTTTCATTATTAAGATTTATATACATCGTAACATATACAATTTAATATTTTTGTAAAAAAAGTAATTTTATTATTTTAAATTGATTTAACTAATAATAATGAAACTTTAAAGTAGTAATGATGACAATAATAAAAATTAAATAAAAATTAATTTTTTAATAATAATAATTTATATTATTTAAAGTTAAAATTATTTGAAAATGAAATTTAATTTATAACAAAGAGTTATATGCAAAATAAATACAAATTATACTTACATGAACATTGCCCTATAATTAATAGATTTGTTAAAATTTTAACTACTTTTTAATGTATTTTTAAAATTAAAGAGTTAATAATAAATTTTTTTAAAATATAAGATGTAAATAGTAATATTTTATAATAATAAAATAAAAATATATTTTATAAATTAACGATGAATATATATTTAAAAAATGAAATTTAATTGATAAAGTTAAAATTTTAAAATTATTAATAATAATCCATAAAAATTATAAGGAAATATAAATATTTGATAAAATTTGTAATAAGAAAATCAATATTTATGATTTTAGATTTTTAATTTCAAAAATATTTTCTACTAGTAATAAAAATGAAACGCCAAAACGGTAATAACTGAACAATTTTTAAATTTTATATCAAATAAAAAAATATAAAATTACAACAAAAATGACAACACTCTTAAATTTTTAATGAAAATTGAAAACCGCACTGTCATAATTATTTTAAAAACTGATTGTATTAATAAAATTTTATTAAATAAAGAGAATTTCATCACAAATAGAGAGACGATTATGTCTGATAGATTCTCTAGCCAAAATATGAGCAGTTCGAGTAGCATTACGACGAATCCATCTAACAGAAATATCACTTCTAGAGTCTTACAAAAATTTACAATCATTCAAAATCAAACCCCTTCATAAGATAATTTGGCAAAAATACTTCTTAAGTGCCTATCTAAATTCCTACATAAAATAATTTGGCAAAGATACTCCTTCCTTTTTCTCAACTCTCGAGCATAAATAATTAAAGTCTCCCGAACAAAACCACGGAAGAGAGTTTCTACGAGATAAAACTCGAATAAGGTTTCAAGGCTGACGTCGTCTTTGCGATTTCGGAAACCTATAATAACCAGTAAACCTCCATTGAACATTACCATCCGTAACAACCGAATCAATCAAATTTGAAGAAAAGCCAACTAGAGAAACAAACCCATGACTCTTCCATATTAACGAAAGGTCTCCTCCTAATTCTTGTTTATTAACCATCAAAATGTAAAAAACTACGAAAAAATTTCATACGAGAACTAATAGCTTTTGTTTTCATCAAAAATAAAATGTCCAGCTTGTAATTAGAAACTAAATCCTTCAACGCAATAACTGTCCGATAATTGCTGTCATAAATCTGCTAAAGGGGTCTGCATATTCTGAAAATTGATTGAATTGTATGTGAGAAATATTCCCACCATACAGAAATCATAAGTGACGATCGGAATATCTCTAGAGCTCTTAATAGGAACAACAACATCTTATTTCTCATTATAGTCAATTGACGCAGATCGTCTTCTATGAGGAAGGGGAAAGAAGAAGTTAGATTTAAGAAAGAGAAAAAGACGAGAGTATCGAGTCACAGAGGGGCTATAGAGGGAAACTTGCGTCGAAAGTGGCACACTCATAATTATAAATAGAGTAAATAAAATTTTAATTTTTAAATTTTAGTGTAATTAATGAATTAATCTCTCTATTTTTAAAATTTAATATTTAAATTTTATATATTTACTCCGTCTAACAAGTGGTTCTTTCATCTATTTTTTTTTAAATTGTTAAGTGATATAAAAATATTTATTTTATCTTTATATAATTGTGAGATTATAAAATTAAACATGAAATTACAATATAATATTCAATAAATTTTAAACACCTTAATCCTTTAATATTAAAGAAATTGTTAAGTGATATAAAAATATCTATTTTACCCTTATATAATTATGAGATTATTAAAATTAAATATGAAATTACAATTTAACATTTAACAAATTTTAAACATTTTAATTCAGTAATTATTAATTATTAATACATTTTAGTTCCTAAAAATTAAAACCACATAATAAAACTAGAACCAAAACCCACCATCTTCCTCACTAGAGCCAATCAAAAGCACTTTTAAATAGGAACCAACAGAGACAACTTAAAACCATAGAATTTGCAACTCAGCAAGTAGAAGACCAAACAATTGCTCAATTTCAATCCCAACTGTGTAAGCCTAACTAGGTTCCATTCACCCTCAACATACTAGCCCACGGTGGTGAGGTCCCAAATCAAGCCCACGGCCATGTCTCTTGGGTCCTGCTTATTCAATCCTAATTGAGCCAAGTGTCGGGCTTTGCGCTCTCATTGCAAGCCAAGCAAGTGAGAGGTCCACAGATAACGAGTTGAGGAGTTCTTTTTTTTTTTTTTAATCAATCTGCGGGGAGTTGAAGGAATAAAACTTGAAGGGTTGAAGGAATAAATACTATTTGAACTGAATGCACTCTAGCTGAGAGTCTCCCTTATTAAACCCTTTCCTTGCCCATCCAAACAGGGTGTAAACTTACGGGCAGGGTTTAATGTCGCTGTTTTTTTGAACCTCTAATCCACCTTTCCCTCTGTTGCTGCTTCAAGTTTTTATTCTCTCTTAGCCTCCATGAAGTTTCTTCTGCGATCAAATCCTAACTTATGGCGTCGTGGTCATCTAGTTTTACGGGCTCAGTTGTTTTCTACTGATGCTCTAACTTCTTCATCATACTCATCTTCGGCGCCAATTGGCACTCTGTATGGTAGGATCTCGAGGTCGGGAAATGCAGAGCTCTCCATTATTCCGGTTCTCGAGAAATGGTTTGAAGAAGGCAAAGACGTCAAACAATCTGAGCTGCTAAGAATAATCAAGCAACTTCGCAAGTACCGCCGCTTCAAACACGCCCTTCAGGTGTCTTGTTTTTCTATCTTTTGTGTGTCTATCAACTTACCCATATCTTTTAGTCGTTGTATCATTACATGTGTGCTTAATATTTGACATTTTGGGTTTGATTGGGCATTTATTCGTATGTAAAATTGTTATAATTTGTGCCAAAAGATTTGTACTTTTGTGTGGACACTCGATTAAGTATGATGTGGGTTGAAGTGGTGAAAATTTATTTAATTTGTGTAAGTTCCTGGGAAATTTGTCCTGAACCAGAGAAATGGAGACAAAGGATTCGTGTTGCTGACTCAACATTCGGCACTAAGGTTTTAGTGGGGTTGTATGAGGAAGCTTTGTAATTGATTGGCTACTATGTTATGAGGCATTTTCCCCCTCTTTTTATAATAAACTGCTTGATTAATGCTTTTGAATTTTTGTTTATCATTATAAAAAGTTGTCTGAATTCTATTTGTGAAGCGAAGGGGAAGTTTTTTTACTTCATGATACTATGTGTCAAACCCCTGAACTGTGTCTCATTTTTATAATAGATTTCACAATGGATGAGTGACCAAAGGAGCTATAATATATCACCCGGAGATGTTGCAATTCGGCTGGATTTGATCTCCAAAGTTCATGGATTAGATGATGCAGAGAAATATTTTAACAGCATCCCTGATGCTTCAAGAGGCTACGAGATTTATGGTTCTCTTTTAAATTGCTATGCGCATAACAAATGTTTGGAAAAGGCAGAGGGCATCATGCAAAAGATGAAGGAATTGCAGTTTGTAAAAAGTGCACTGTCATACAATGTAATGTTGAATCTTTATTCTCAGATGGGTAAATATGAGAAACTAGACATTCTAATGCAAGAGATGGAAGAAAATGGTATTGATTGCGACTTGTTCACATTTAACATCAGGTTGAATGCTTATGCAGTCTCTTCTGACATTGAGGGAATGGAGAAACTTCTAATGAAGATGGAAGCTGATCCTTGCATCAAGGTGGACTACCACGCTTATGTTGTTGCAGCAAAAGCTTATTTGAAAGCTGGCCTAATTGAAAAAGCATTAACGATGTTGAAAAGGTCAGAAAAATTAATTCAAGGTTTCTCAAAATGGTTGGCCTTGGAAATGCTCATCACTTTATATGCTGCTGCTGGGAATAAAGCTGAAGTCTATCGTGTTTGGAATTGGTATAAGGATATTGGGAGGTTTTTAAATTCAGGCTATATGTGTATGATAAGTTCACTGGTGAAGTTTGATGATATGGATGGTGCTGAGAAGATCTGGGAGGAGTGGGATTCTGGGAAGAAGATGTTTGATATTCGCATTCCAAATTTGATGATTGGTGCCTATTCCAGAAGAGGTCTTTGGGAAAAGGCAGAAGCATGCATTAACAGGATTATAGATAGTGGGATGGAGCCTGATGCAACCTCATGGGATCATTTGGCAGCTGGATATCGTGTAGGTAAGCAGATGGAGAAAGCAGTAGAAGCAATAAAGAAAGCAATCTCAACAAGTAAACACGGATGGAAACCCAGCCTCAATACTTTGAACACATGTCTTAAGTATTTGGAAAGTCAGGGAGATATGGAAGCAGTAGAAGAGCTTTTGAAGATGGTCAAGGAGCAATGTCATTTCTCACCAGGTGCTACTGATAAATTATCAAAATTTAGCAGCCAAAAAAACCCAACAACCAGCCTTGATCAGATGGAAGATGATAAAATTTCTGGAGGAGAAGACGAGTTCAAAGACAAGTGAAGCCCCTGAATTTTTCCAGGTTAATTATGGCTGTTTGATGGTGAATTAATGTTATTATTATTATTAGTTTAATTATTAGCTTATTGCAATGTTTGTTTTCTATAGAACAGCCTATTGGCATTGAAACCACTGTTAGCTGATATGAGGTAGTGCTTCCATCTGACATTGTGGTGATCCCTTTCCATTGAATATTTTTTATTTGGCTTCATTGTGCATTCTTTTCTCTTGAAGTAAGTTTGCAAGATAATGATAAAATGGTAGAACTGCTGATCTATTAAGGTGAGCTGATTGGTAATTTAACGTAAATTTTTTATAATCATTGATGCATTTTGTGTAGGAAGACATGCATGCAAAAGAGGACAGGTTGTAAATGTGGAAATTCATATTTATATTGCCAAGTGGATGATTTAGTCCCTCTCCTAGAGAAGCAAAAGTAAAATGAACGATTCATTTATGAGTTTTCTCCAAGACTTTGTTTTTATAACTTGGGTTGCGCTTGTGATGAGGATAGTGCCTTTACCTTTGGTGGGTAAATTATTTAAAAAAAATTATCATAAATAAAGCCTCTGAGATTGATGGTTTCAATAATTTATTTTTCAAGACGACTTGGAATATAGTGACAAGAGATGCTATAGTCAAGACAATGCACAATTTTTTAAGATTTTGAATCAAATTGATTATGCCGAATCACATTAGAATTTAAAAAAAAAAATATTTTAAGAATTCAACTATACTGAATTTAACTCATTTAGTTATTTAATATATATATATTTTTTATTTTTAATAAGAATCATGCCATAATCAAATTAAAAATATATTAATTATAAATAAACTAAGCTGAGATATTTAAAGTTCAACCTGGTAAAAATTTCATATATATATATATATGCATATATATTATTTTTATATTTAATATTATTTACCTATTTTTAAATTAAATTATTCATATAATTTAGTTAGGGACAAGTTCTCAATTAATTATTAAATAGTTATTAATAATATAAAATAACCATATATTTTAGTTATTAAAAATTTTTTATTATAAAATTTTGAAATTTTAATTAGTTAGTTATAATTTGTTGTATTCAAATGGATGGTATATATAATACTTCCATATTAGTAGAATATATATTAATAGAATATAAATTATATTTATATATATTATTTTATCCATATAAATATATTAAATTACTTTATAATTTTTAATCGTATGATTAATAACATACTAGTTATATAATATACTTTTATATATTAATTATAAATACATCTTTTAATTAAAAATTAAATTATATATATATATATATATATATATTAATATTAATATTTTTATTATTTAAATGTTGGTATTATTATTTTGTTGTTGTTTTAATTTTAAGTAACCGATTAGGATATTATCTTTTCATAACGCTATCACAAGATCAAGATATTTTAGTGTTAAGTGAAAAGCGAAGAAAAAGAGTCGCTACTCTGATGCAAGTAGGAAACAAATAAAAGGATGTGATTGTGCGACCTACCCTTAATATGGATTCAATATCCTTTTAATCTATAAGCCAATGCTCTAGTTTCAAGATAAAGGGTACGAGAGAAGGAAGGTGTTAGATACCCTTTTTGTTTGGACTTTACTTGAGAACTAATGTCAGCCCTCTATATTAATTCTTATATACTGTTTTTAAGTATTTATTGAAAAATCTATTTCAGGCAATATGCAATCTATATATTCGATGCCCATTTCATACGCATCCATTTGTCTAAACATCGCCAAGTTTCTACTTTAAATTAATGCAAAAGAGTGTACTAAGTTGCCCTAATTAATTATGTTCATATGCTCATTTCATGCTATTTGATCAATTTGCACCAAAGAGGGGAACCTAATATTGCATAATTTTATATTAATATTTAGCACATAGTAAAAAGGTCTCAATAAGTTTCTAGCATGCATCCTTGAACTCCAATTTATGGTCATCTTACCTTATAGTCATTAACACTTAGTCATTTTCATGCTAAAAGTATAAATCACTCCCTAAGTATGCATAACCATGTCTCTATCACTTTTAATGATGTCTAAGATTCAAGAATGGATATAGGCTCAGGTGTATTTATGTAAACTTGGTCTTCTATTTTTTCCTTTGTTCCCTTTTATTTCTATTCTATTTTGTCTTTTCTTGGGCGTGTAACTGCCATTCTGTGCCCGTACCCCTCTGCCACATTTACGCTGGCGATATGTACGGATGTATTGTGTCATTTTCTCTTGTCAGATGACCATTTAATTTCATCCAGTGCCACTTGGACACAATCTGAGACATCACAGGGTCTATTTTTCTATGGGGTTAACGAGTATCTGGGGCCAAAATGCCTCGAGCGGGTTCAGGTCCAGTTCGACTTGCGTGGACAGGCTCTAAACTGGTATGAGGCTTTAAGCCGCGTACGAGGCCTTCATTAGGCTATGGCTTGGTTCTTTTTGCTTGGACTGTCTCAGGCACAGGCATCCGGAGCTCGATGGTTATCAAGTGCCCCTTTACCCGCTCATTAATTATTCCATGATATATAAGGGGGTAGATTTTGAGATCCCAATAATTATCCCACTACTCTAGGAGGGTTCTGTCAAAACGTCCTCTTTCTTCCTTTCCCAATTTCAAATTTTTACTTTCGCTTGTTGCTCTGTCTCTTGCGCTGCTTTTGCTATTTCACCTCCTCTTTTCCCTGTTATCTCGATTCTCTGATCCGAGGTATATTTTGCTCCTCTCATGGCTTCTACTAGGATTCTTGAAGTGGGCGGTGTGGCCTCTTCTATTACCCCTTCTTCCTTTTTTCATTATTTCTATCACGACCTTGCCGATACCTCAATCTTTAGGATTAGGGCTCCCCTGCCTAATGAGAGCATCGTTCTCCCTAACCCACCACTGATGGGCCTAATAGATGCTCAGCAAGGTGCAATTTGGTCTTTTTTGTCAAACAACACAAATTTGAGCTAACATTTCCTTTTACTCCTTTTTTCATCAAGGTCTTTCGACATTTTAGGGTGACTTCTTAAATGTTTTCCCCTAAATCCATCTTGTTCATGTGTTGTTTTGAGTCCATCTACTTATGTTGGGGTTTTGCCCCTTCTGTTGATTTATTTTCCATATTCTTCTGTTTAGTTAGGTCTAACTATGGGTTTTATTACTTTGATCCCTTAGCCAGGTTATCTATATTTGCGAGGTATAAGGACTCAATCAAGGGTTGAGTAGAGAATTTTATTTTTATTGAGCTAAAGGAGAGCTCAAGAATTAGCTGGGTGCCTCAGAACTGTAATGAATTCTCTAGGTTAAGCCTCATAGATCAGAACTGCCTTCTTCGACTGATCTCTGTAAAGAAAAAATATGATGTCGAGAAGTGCATATTCATATCCCACTTAAGGGATTGTTAGCAAGCTGGTATCTTTAATTTTTCCTCTTGTGTTTTTTTTTTTGCCATTTTGAGTTTTGATTGGATTGGTTCTTCTTTTTTAGCCTCCGACATGCCAATGAGCAACATCAAGCTCCCCAAGAACTTTACCCTGTCCAGGGAGAGCATGAAAGACACATTGGCCACTTTCAAGGCTAACAAGTTCGTCGCTAATGTGGCTAAGGAGGTTTTACAGGCTGTGACTCCAACGTCATCAACTTGCCCTTCTGCTCATGCTGCCACATCTTCATTAGCTTTGGTGCCCATGTTAGGGGGTTCTCGTATTGCGGCTTTCAGATCCCTCCTAAGACTCTGACCTCCTCTAAAGCTCCATTTGCCCCAAAAAAAGTTCCTAAGGAGCTTATCGTTGTTATTGAGTCACTAGAGAGCAGTTTGGAGGAGGGCACTAGGTCTCCCACCTTAAGCATTTCTCCCATTAGGAGTGTGGATGATATCGTCATTGGGGGCAGGGCTGCTAAGCGCGCTAGAACTTTAGAATTCGTGGAGACAGTACCTTCCCCTCCTATTGATAAATGGAAAAAGGTGGTGGAGAACCTATCTTTTGCCCCTGACAATGAATTGTTGAATTCTGTAGATGTAATACCCGGCTAGACTCCGGTATCGGAATTCCTACCGTCCGGTGGAATTTCGGATGTCGGGAACTTCTAGAAGGGTAAAGACATGTTTTATAAAATGTTTTCATGAATTTTAATGGTTTTAAAGTATGAAACTAAATGAGTTTTTGCATGAAAATAGCATGAAAGGAAAACCCAGGTTCGGCCGCCGAAAGTCAAGTTCGGCCGCCGAAAGTCAAGTTCGGCCGCCGAACATTTGCATGGATGCGGAGGCACATTCGGCCCCCGAACGTGGCCTGGCCAGCCACCTATAAAAGGGTCCCTTAGCCGAAAATGGGCGAGCTTTTTCTCCCCATTTCGGCCAAGGTGAGCATTCCGCCATCCTTCCCCAATCTTGAGTCTTTCCTTCCTTTTTCCATGATCTTTACAAGTTTATAACTTCGGTTTTGAAGATCTTTGAGCTTAGAACGAGTTTTGGAGCTTGAAGACCAAAAGTTGGAACTTCTTCCATCTCCAAGTGTAGATCTCCTCAACCCTCGATCTTCAAGAGGTAAGAGCCGATCTTAAGCTCAATGTATGATTTAAACAAGTTTTATGAAGTTTTAAGAGGGTAGAATGGCATGTATAGGGTTGTGTGAGTTTTTAAGCAAATGTTAGGTTTTATGTGATTTATGAACAATGTGGCATGTTTGAGTATGTTTGAAGTGTTGTAGTTGGGGTATTTGATGTTTTGAGGCCCCTAGGAGCTTGTATGCATGTTTTGGTTGAGTGGTATGCATGGTTTGTGAGTTTGGAGGCGAGAATGCACAAAGGAGCCAAGTTTCTGCCCTTTGGCAGAAACCAGGTTCGGCAGCCGAAGGCACTTTCGGCCGCCGAACATGGCTGGGGAGGCAGGCCTTTCAGCTGCCGAAGTTGCCCCCGAAAAGAGACTTTCGTCTCTGTCTGGGACTTTCGGCCGCCGAAGGTGCCGCCGAACCTACCTGAGTTTCGTCTCTGTCCAGGACTTTCGGCCGCCGAAGGTGCCGCCGAAAGTGCCCTGTTCAGCCACTTCATGCATATCTCTATGTGATATTTTCAGGATATTTTAGGGGGTTTTTGGGGAATATATTAGAGTTATGTTTATGTATGTTTGGTCCCTCATTGGAGTCCACCTGTGTAGGTTCGGACCCGAGGAACCAAGGACCCCAGCAGTGAGCCAGCTGCTACAGAGTTTGTCAGAGTCAGCCAGAGGTGAGTGGAACTAAACTTAACCTTTTAAATTAAGAAATGAAATGCTTTTATCATGCTTCATGCATCATGATCATATTATAGGTTGTTTGCATTAGAATTCACGACTATGCCGCATTGTATTGCTGTGATAGATGATAGTGGATGGACATTAGGATGATTCATTAGCCTTCTATATACGAAGTCCTGTGGTGCCCATAATAGGGCCGGGCAATACGAAGACCTGTGGTGCCCATAATAGGGCCGGGCAATAACTCCGAGTACGAAGTCCTGTGGTGCCCATAATAGGGCCGGGCAATACGAAGTCCTGTGGTGCCCATAATAGGGCCGGGCATGGAGTTGAGGGATTTTTGAATCAGTCCATCCGTGGTGTGATTTGTTTGTGCAGTGACGCATTTCATGATGGCATGTTTTAAATATTCCTTTTTACAGTTCTACTCACTGGGCATCTAGCTCACCCCTCTCCCCTAACCCCAGGTTTGCAGGTTCGGGATAGATAGAGAAGGCAAGAAGAAAAAGTCCTATGTATGTAATAGTTAGATTGTGGACATGACAAATGTATTATGATGTAATGTAAAAATGTTCAGGATGTTATGTAATGAGGTTATTGAGGATAGAGTTGTGCTTGACCATAATATATTGTTAATCCCTTTTGTATATACATGATCTTATGTTATAATGTTTATGTAAACTAACTCAACACAGGTTGTTTTGCCTTTAAGGCTTGATGAGATCCCACAGAGGGACTATGTTATGTATATGTTCAGAGTATGCACAGGTTGAGTTAGTTGATGACAGTATGTATGAAGAAAAGTTTTAACTTTTATGCATGTTGTTGATCATGTATGGGATTATACAGGTTTACAGGTTATATGTCAGGCTTGCTACGGGTCCCGGCGGCCTTAAGTCGACCCGGATCCTAGCGCCGGTAGCGGTCCGGATTTCCGGGGCGTTACAGTAGAGGTCGGTACTGACTCAACACGGGCCTTTGTAATTGAGATGCTATGCAGCAGGATGTTTGGGGAAGTTTCACATGCCTCTGACCCTCGTTTTCTAGCCCTTGTTAGCCATTTGACTTGCGTCACTATGCAGCAGGCAACTTTTAGCTCTCGCTCCATAGAAGCTCTTGGAGATGGTTTGAGAGAGATGCTCCTTATAGTAAGTTGCTTGTATTTCTCATCAATACTTCTGAATTTAAGGTTTTCATAACGTTATTTCCTTTTCGTAGTAGTCTTTGGGCATGTACATAGAGATTGATGCTTAGAATTGATCTCTTCAGGCTCAATGGACCGCCGTGTTAAGGAGGCATGCTGGGATCAGAATCTACTTGCTACGGCTGTGGCCTGTGAACATATTATTGTTCTCAAAGGGCAAGTCGCAGACCTCACTAGGTAGCTGGGAGAGTTAGGAGAGGAGGTTGCCAAGTCGTCTCAGCAGGCCTTGGTGGGTCTTATAATTTAAAAGTTCTAAAAGTTATGTCTGCTGATTTATACAGATATTCTAAAAATGAATAAAGCAGGTTAAAAAAACTTTGCAAAATAAGATCAATATGATGCGTCACTGACTAGATCATTATCACCTTTAATATTTTCCATTTAGATGTGTATTTATAAGTCAACAAACAAATCAATGAATGGAAGAAGTTGAAGTTGAAAATATATATCATAGCTTTAATGATAGTGAAGAAAGTGATTTTATAAAATATCTTCCTCGATGGCTACCAAAATATTATTAACGATAATAGTAAAATTTAATTTTTATGTGTGAATTATTCTGTATTGTGGTAATTAAATATATTTATATATTTTTTTTGCATATTTATGTTTTAATTATCGATTATAAGAAAATGTCAGTAACATATACATCAAAGGACATATTTCGTATGACGGGTTGATATTAAGTATTTGTTATGATTTCATTTATCCTTTAAATCTAAGCATGCATGAAAATAATGAAATTTATAATATTATATTGTGTGAGTGGAACTACAGATTAGATCAAGTTATCTCCTTATATGAAGAGATTGTCTAATATAATATAAAAGTATCAAAAGCAAAAACATTTGATATGCAATATTAAATGTAAATGCACTACCTACAACATTATATCATATAAAAGAAGAAAATAATTAAATTAAAATATATTTAGATTATTTTTATTTCATTTCAGGGCTCAACAGTTTTGTGATGATAGAGATATTAATCAATATAATTTTTTTTAATTTAGGAAATGCGTTTGAATATCAGCTAGATGTTGAAATGTTAAACGAGAATACTAATATATTAAAATATGTATAACGTATTATGTATTTATGTTATAATTTATTTGAAGATAATATTATATACAAAAGATTTTATTATTTCATTGAACACTACAAATAACCCTTCAATAACTATGGCAAGGACTCAATAATTATCACTTACAATAGTGGAAAGTAGGGAAAAAATACCATAGATTCTCATTGATACTAAATTGTGTTTATCCAAATCTTGAATCCAACTGCCTTATCTGTGGAACCTAAAATTAATACATATTTACAATATTAAATTAGTATCTATTTATAATTTAACTATGATATTCAAAAGATGAATTATACCAACTATTCAACAATAGGAGTTTGCATTAGTAACATTCAAAATCCACTATTAAAATTATCTTGAAATAATTAAATCTACTGAAATTTCTCTGAATGAAATTTTAATAAGTTATAGTTGAGCATCAAAATTACCTCAAATGATAAGATGAATTAATTCAACTATATTAATTCCAAACTTAATAGGTTCCAAAATTTCAATAGCAATCGGCAAAAGTGACTGTCTTCCAAATTTATTAATTAAGAATACAATGCAAATATTCATCACTATCTTCAATGATAATATGAAGTGAAAATGAAATGTACACTGTAATAATCCCAAATTATAACTGCTATTAGCGTTAGGGTTTGATGTGAGCATGAGAATGATAAGATTTTTCAACAAGTTGTTCATAAAAGTCTTCACACTCTTCAAAAATTCAATATGAGAAGCTTTTCGAATCATGAGAAATAAAGTTATCTTCGATTAGTTCGAGGTGTTCGGGATAAGAATTATGTTTACAAAATATAGGAGCAATCATGGAATGATATTTACAGTATGATTTCACAAAATGCATCAAAATCACTTATAGTAGCAAACGGCCTGAACTCATGTTTCTTTATGTTGGCCCATATAGTTTATTCTGGTGATTTTGGATTTTGAATTATTTTGGGCTTTAATGTTGCATAGGACTTATTTAGGTCTATTAGTATTATTTTGATTAAGCTTATATTTATTTTAGTTAGTTTTTTCAAGTTAAATTAGGATTTTCCAATTTAAATTCTTTCTAATTCAAGTATTATTTCCTTTTATTAGAAAGATTAGATTAAGTTTTTTTTTATTCAAATAGGATTAACTTATATTTTTCTATTTCAACTAAAATTTATTTTATTTTCCTATTTCAATTAGAATTTGTTTTATTTTTCTATTCCAATTAGGGTTAGAAGAGCTTTAACTATAAATAGCTTTCATTATGTATATAAGTAGAAAAAGTTAAAGTTGATATTTTTTTGATATTTTTTCTCCATTATGAGATTCTTTTTTTCATGGATAAACATATGTTCTTCTTTGATTCTTTGCAAAAATGTTTCTTATTTGTATTTCTCAATACTTAGTTAACTTATTAAAAATTCCTTATGGCGTTTTCTAGCTTGATTATTTTTATTTTTAGTCAGATTATTTTTATTTTTAGTCACATTATTTTGAGAGTGTAGTAGAGCAACTCCTAGAAATTATTTTTGTCTCATTCATTATCAAGTTGTGTAACGAGATTTTTTATTATAGGTTGGTCCTAGATTCCGCATCAAGGTTCATGTCGACTTAATGTCGTCAAAACTTATGACAATTGTAATACCCAGCTAGAGTCCGGCACCGGAATTCTTGTCGTCCGGTGGACTCCGGGATGTCGGAATCCTCTAGAGGGTTGTTGTGTGGTTTACTGTGTTACAGGTAAATGGAACCAAGTTTTGAGTTGAAATGAACCAAGGCAGAGGAGCCAAGTTCGACCGCCGAAGGTAAGTTCGACCGCCGAAAGTGCCCAATGTTCGGCTTCCACAGTTCAGGTTCGGCCCCCGAAGGTTGCATGGTTTTGCATGCGATTCGGCAGCCGAAGCTGAGTTGGCTAGCCAACAATTGAGCATTCCTTAGTCAGCATTTTTGGACAGGTGTTGGCTCCAAACCCTGTCCAGAAGCTTGGCCACATCTCCTTTTGTTGGTTTTCACAAGGTGGTGAAGGTTTTGAAGCAAAAAGCTTAGGTTTGAGAGTTTATGAGTTTGAAGAGAGTTGATCCATTTTCTTTGTTCAGATCGTTCATCTTCTTGACTACAGGAGGTAAGTGAAGATCTTGAACATGTTTTACTGTTTTACAGATGTTTTATGAAAGTTTGGGTAGAGATGCATGCTTAGGTGACAAAGGGTGTTTTTGATGGTTTAGCTTGTAAGCATGATTATGTGTTTTGTTTGATGTGTTTGTTGGGGTTTTTAGGTAGTTTTGGACCCCTTTGTACATATACATGAGTATATGTGTGTTGAGGAGTTGCAGTTTGCATGTTTGGCGAGATTGAAGGGATGGAGGAGCTTGTTTGCCGTCGGGGCTGAGTTCTGGATGAACTCAGGTTCGGCAGCCGAAGGTTCATTCGGCCGCCGAACCTCTTGCATGGTGGCTTAGGCTGCCACAGCTTGCCCCCGCGAGTTTTGCATGTTCGGCTCTGTTTGGGGGATTCGGCCGCCGAAGGTGCCGCCGAAGGTTAGAGACTTTCGTCTCTGGAGTGCCTTTTGGCCCCCGAAACTTGCCCCCGAAAGGGTTCGGCCGCCGAAGCTTGAGATTCGGCCGCTGAAGGTGCTTGAGTTTCGTCTCTGGAGAGGACTTTCGGCCGCCGAACCTGCCGCCGAAAGTGTCATGTCCAGCTTTCTTTTGCATGCTTTGCATGGATAGTTGAGTGAGTTTAAGGGGATTCTTGGGGAGTTTAAGAGAGTTATTCATACGCTTGTTTGGTCCCTCATTTGAGTCCATCTGTATAGGTACAGACCAGAGGAACCAGAGAGAGCAGCAGTGAGTACTGCTCCAGAGGTTCAGAGCCTGCAGAGTCAGTCAGTCCAGATAGCCAGAGGTGAGTGGAACTAAACTTAACTCTTTTACTTGCACACAATGGAATGTTTTAGCATATCTCATGCATCATGATTATGCCTTAGGTTGAGTGCATTAGTAACCACGAATATGGTGCATTGCATAGTTCTTTGTTGATGTGGGTAAATGCTGCATGATCCAATAGTCTCAGACAGGAAGTCCAGGAGTCTTTGACTACGCCCTGGCAGGTATAGAGAAGTCCAGGAGCCTTTGACTACGCCCTGGCAGGTATATAGTAAAGTCCAGGAGCCTTTGACTACGCCCTGGCAATGGTAAGTACAGAGGTGTTATATACACATATACATATATGACAGGAAGACCAGGTGCTCGATTCTACGCCCTGGCACAGAGTTACTGGGACTATGTGGTGACAGGTTTACTCTTGATGTGGCTTGTCTGTGCTATGGTGCATTCCATGAGATCATATTTTACTGAGATGTTTTACTGTTCTACTCACTGGGCTATAAAGCTCATCCCACTCCCTTAACCCCAGTTTTGCAGGTTCAGTGTACTGTGTACAGGGACAGTCCAGCAGAGTACAGAAAGAGTAAAGAGATTTGTAATAGCTTAGAGTGGACATGTAATATTAAAGAGATGTAATAGTTGTGTGTAAAGTTAAAAATGTGCTTGACCTAGTGATGTATGTTTTGTACATGATCTGTATATGTATATATGTTTTCTTGTATGTGAAAACTAGGCTTAACAGGTATGAGTTAACCCATCTAGAGCAAGCTCTAGCCAGGGGTACAGAGTACAGAGTACAGAGTACAGTGATAGTGCATGCACAGGTTAAGCCTTGGTTCAGAAAAGAGTTGTTATTTTCACAGAAAATGTATGATCATGTATGAGACGTACAGGTACACAGAGAGTATAGCAGGCTTGCTACGGGTTCTGGCGGCCTTAAGCCGACCTGAATCCTAGCGCCGATGACGGTCCATTTTTGGGGTCGTTACAGATTGGTATCAGAGCCCTAGGTTCACATGATCGGACCTATAGAGACAGTGTCGGGCTCATACAGGGTAGAAGTGGTCAAGCACAATAGGAAATCATGTCCACTAGGATAGGGTCTTGAGTCCTATCTGCTATGATATGCCATGAGTGTTGCATGTGTATTATTGATATGTGATGTTTATGTGCTAAAGTGGTATGTTATATGTTGTGTTTCCAGAGTAAAGATGAGAGGAACTCGTCGATCAGCTCGATTGACTGGAGTCCCACCAGAGAATGAGAGACCAGCTGCTCATCCTCCTGCATTGCCAAGGGTAAGGTCTCAGAGATCTAGCAGGGAAGGTATGTCAATAGACCCTCGAAGGTCTGTTGACGAGAGCAGAAGAGGAACAGCTAGGGGAGGAGGATCAGAGGAAAGGAGGGAAGCTATGGAGATTGATCAGTCTAGAGATGACAGCATGGGTATTGGCAGCTTTGAGGAAGGTATGGGAGAGTCGCAGGGAGGTGCTCAGACCTTAGGTTTTGGCTATCCAGAGTATCCGATGGGAGGTATGTCGGAGTACTCGAGTTTTGTGCCATATCCTCCTTACATGCCTTATATGCCTTATCCTTACTATCCACCATATCCTATGTATCCCTCTTCCCCTACCCATCCAAGTGCAGCACACCTAGAGCCAAATGAACCAGTACTACCACCAGAACCAGTAGCCCCTGTTGTTGACAGACATGAACCTAGCTCATCTGGAGGTAAAGTCCAAATGACGGAGTACTTGAAATTGGATGCTCCGAAATACAACACGGGAGATGATCCATTTGATTACCTCAGAGCAGTTAGGATGATAACCAGTGAATTGGGAGCAGATGATAGGAGAGCCATTGAGATGGCAGGTTTCACATTAAAATGCAAGAAAGCCAGAGAATGGTTTAAGAATTATGTGGAGCCTAGAATGGACAGTATGTCATGGGGAGAGTTCGCCAATGAGTTTGCAGAGTGGGCTTTTCCTGATAGTTCCAGAGAGATGAAAGTCATTGAATTTGAACAGTTGAGACAGACAGATGAGATGAGTGTTGATGAATTCACAGATAAGTTCCTGGATCTGCTTCAGTACGTGGGTCAAGCCTATGATACTGATCAGAAGAAAGCAAGGAGATATACTATGAGACTGCATCCCAGGTATGCTTCCTTGATTCTTCCAGCAGAAAAGGAGAGTTTCCATACCATAGTAGACGCAGCCAGGAAAATGGAAGCTAGTGCCAATATTCAGAAACAGTCAAAGGCACAGGCTTCGGGTTCTAAAGCCCCCACTCCAAGCAGTAAAAGATGGGATAGAGCAAAAGGAACAAAGAGTAAGTTCTGGAGTCAAGTCAAGTCAGGTCTGGGAATAGGTAGTGGCTCAAGCTCTGGCACAGCTCCAGTATGCAGACGATGCAGAAAACCACATGGAGGAGTTTGTCAGTTGGGATCTACAGCTTGTTTTCGCTGTGGACAGGAAGGGCATATCGTTCGAAATTGTCCGCAGGTGACATTTGCACCATCCCAGCAGATGAGTTCAGGCAGTGTGGTACAGCCAGTTGTACGGCCAGCAGCTCCAGTCATGCCTCAGAGTAGTGGCAGAGGTAGAGGGAGAGGGGCAGCCTCTACGTCAGCAGCAGGTTCCCGAGGTGGAAATCCGGTAGCCCCAGCACGGATTTTCACAGTGACACAGGAGGAGGCGAACACATCTAACATAGTGGTGTCAGGTAATCTCATCATTGGGTGTTCCGATGTGTATTCTTTGATGGACCCCGGTGCTTCTCATTCCTTTATTGCTTCGAGAGCCATCGAGAGATTGGGTTTGATCAGTTCTGAGTTAGAGTATCCTCTCTGGGTCAGTGGACCTAAGTGTGACCCATCAGTGGCAGTGTCAGTCTGTCGGTTCAGTCCAGTGTTTATAGAAGGTAGATACCTTCCAGCTGACCTGGTGGTTCTAGATTTGACAGATTTTGATGTCATTCTAGGGATGGATTGGTTATCTACATATAGTGCTACTTTGGACTGTAGAGAGAAGATAGTGAGTCTCAGAGACCAGGATGGGTCAGAGTGTGTCTTCAGAGGAGACAGGAGAGGTACACCCAGAGGTCTGATTTCAGCCCTTCAGGCTCGTCGTTTGCTTAAGAGGGGTTGTCAGGGGTTTCTAGCTCATGTGAGAGAGCTAGACAGTCAGGTTAGGGAACCAGCCACAGTACCAGTTGTCCGAGAGTTTATCGATGTGTTCCCAGACGATTTACCAGGACTCCCAGCTGATAGGGAGATAGGGTTTGAAATTGAATTGCTGCCAGGGACCAGATCTATCTCTATTCCTCCCTACAGGATGGCACCAGCAGAGTTAAAAGAGTTAAAAGAGCAGTTGCAGGACTTGGTAGATAAGGGTTTCATCCGCCCTAGTACCTCACCTTGGGGTGCTCCAGTGCTCTTTATTAGAAAGAAAGATGGATCCCTCAGACTTTGTATCGACTACAGACAGTTGAACAAGGTCACTATCAAGAATAGGTATCCTCTACCTAGGATTGATGATCTATTTGACCAGCTAGCTGGAGCAGGTTGTTTCTCGAAAATAGATCTGAGATCCGGGTATCATCAGTTGAGAGTCAGAGAGGCAGATGTGCCTAAGACAGCTTTCAGGACCAGATATGGGCATTATGAGTTCTTAGTGATGCCGTTCGGGTTGACTAATGCCCCTGCAGCATTTATGGATCTCATGAACAGGGTATTCAGTGAGTTTCTGGATCACTTTGTCATTGTGTTCATCGATGATATCTTAGTGTATTGCAGAGATGCAGAGGAGCATGCCCAGCATCTGAGGATCGTTCTGCAGACACTGAGAGAGCACGGTTTGTATGCCAAGTTCTCAAAGTGTGAGTTTTGGTTGAGGAGCATTGCTTTCTTGGGACATGTGGTATCAGCAGAGGGTATTGAGGTAGACCCCAAGAAGATAGAAGCTGTAGCTAACTGGCCCAGACCCACAACAATGACTGAGATTAAAAGCTTTCTGGGACTGGCAGGTTACTACAGGAGGTTCGTTCAGAACTTCTCAAAGATAGCAGCTCCTATGACCAAATTGACTCAGAAGAACCAGAAGTTTATCTGGTCAGATCAGTGTGAAGAGAGCTTTAAGGAGCTCAAGAGGAGATTGACAACAGCACCAGTGTTAGCTCTGCCTGTCAGTAATGAAGAGTTCACAGTGTTCTGTGATGCATCTCAAGTGGGATTGGGTTGTGTATTGATGCAGAGTGATAGAGTGATAGCTTATGCTTCTAGACAGTTGAAGAAGCACGAGTTGAATTACCCTACCCATGACCTAGAGATGGCAGCAGTTATCTTTGCACTTAAGATGTGGCGGCATTACCTCTACGGGGTTAAATGCGAAATCTTCACTGATCACAAGAGTTTACAGTACATCTTGAGTCAGAGAGAGCTGAATTTGAGGCAGCGGAGATGGGTGGAATTGCTCAGTGATTATGATTGTAAAATCCAGTATCATCCGGGTAAGGCGAATGTGGTCGCAGACGCCCTAAGCCGGAAGTCACTAGGCAGTTTATCCCATATAACAGCAGAGCGGAGACCAGTTGTGATGGAGCTTTATAAGCTCTTAGACGAGGGATTACAGCTAGAGTTGTCTGGTACAGGTGCGTTGATAGCACAGATGAGAGTGACACCTGTGTTTCTGGAGCAGATAGCTCAGAGACAGCATGAGGACCCTGCGTTAATGAAAATTGCCAGGACTGTTCAGTCAGGCAACAGTGCAGAATTCAGATTTGACAGTAAAGGGATCCTTCGCTATGGGAATCGACTTTGTGTACCAGATAGGGGCAGTGTGAAGGAAGACATTATGAGGGAAGCTCATAATGCGAGGTATAGTGTTCACCCAGGAGCCACCAAGATGTATCAGGATCTAAAAAGGGTCTATTGGTGGCCAGCCATGAAGAAAGAAGTGGCGCAGTTCGTGACAGCCTGTGAGGTTTGTCAGAGGGTGAAACTAGAGCATCAGAAACCAGCCGGAATGCTTAACCCATTACCGATTCCAGAGTGGAAATGGGAGAACATAGCTATGGATTTTGTAGTGGGTTTACCAGCTACGTCCAACAGGATAGACTCTATATGGGTGATTGTGGACAGACTCACGAAATCTGCTCATTTTCTTCCAGTACGGAGTAACTATGCTGTGGATAAGTTGGCACAGGTCTATCTGGATGAGATCGTGAGATTACATGGAGTTCCAGTGTCGATAGTTTCAGACAGAGGACCTCAGTTTACCTCCCGCTTTTGGCGGAGTCTGCAGAGTGCGATGGGCACGCGATTGGATTTTAGCACTGCTTTCCATCCACAGACTGATGGACAGTCAGAGAGGACCATCCAGACTATAGAGGATATGCTTCGACTCTGTGTGTTAGACTTTGGCGGTTCTTGGAGGCAGCATCTACCTCTGGTGGAGTTTGCCTACAACAACAGCCATCATGCTAGCATCGGGATGGCTCCTTATGAAGCGTTGTATGGGAGGAAGTGCAGATCCCCTGTTTGCTGGGAAGAGATAGGAGAGAAGGCTCTTGCAGGGCCAGAGTTAGTAGACATTACCAGTAGAATGGTGCCCATGATCAGAGAGAGAATCAGAACAGCGCAGAGCAGACAGAAAAGTTATGCAGACGTTCGCAGAAAGCAGTTAGAGTTCCAGGAGGGTAATTGGGTTTTGCTGAAAGTGTCTCCAATGAAAGGAGTGGTTCGTTTTGGGAAAAAGGGTAAATTAGCTCCACGGTACATTGGACCCTTTGAGGTGTTGCAAAGGATCGGAAATGTGTCATATAAGCTGGATTTACCTGCTTCTATGGAGAGAATTCACCCGGTATTTCATGTTTCTATGCTACGGCAGTTTGTGTCAGATCCGAATCAGGTTCTGAGTGAGCCTGAGGTGGAGATTCATACGGATCTCACCTATATCGAGCAGCCAGTGCGGATTCTGGACACGCAGATCAGACAGCTAAGGAACAAGGAGATTCCGATGGTGAAAGTTCTATGGAACCACCATAATCTAGAAGAGTGCACCTGGGAGACGCGGGAGTCTATGCTCCAGCAGTATCCATATTTGTTTTGAGGTTAGTTTTCTCCGTTTCATGTGTTAATTGTGTCTTTTAGGAACCTTCGAGGACGAATGTTCTTAAGGGGGGGAGAATGTAATACCCGGCTAGAGTCCGGCACCGGAATTCTTGTCGTCCGGTGGACTCCGGGATGTCGGAATCCTCTAGAGGGTTGTTGTGTGGTTTACTGTGTTACAGGTAAATGGAACCAGGTTTTGAGTTGAAATGAACCAAGGCAGAGGAGCCAAGTTCGGCCGCCGAAGGTAAGTTCGGCCGCCGAAAGTGCCCAATGTTCGGCTTCCACAGTTCAGGTTCGGCCCCCGAAGGTTGCATGATTTTGCATGCGATTCGGCAGCCGAAGCTGAGTTGGCTAGCCAACAATTGAGCATTCCTTAGTCAGCATTTTTGGACAGGTGTTGGCTCCAAACCCTGTCCAGAAGCTTGGCCACGTCTCCTTTTGTTGGTTTTCACAAGGTGGTGAAGGTTTTGAAGCAAAAAGCTTAGGTTTGAGAGTTTATGAGTTTGAAGAGAGTTGATCCATTTTCTTTGTTCAGATCGTTCATCTTCTTGACTACAGGAGATAAGTGAAGATCTTGAACATGTTTTACTGTTTTACAGACGTTTTATGAAAGTTTGGGTAGAGATGCATGCTTAGGTGACAAAGGGTGTTTTTGATGGTTTAGCTTGTAAGCATGATTATGTGTTTTGTTTGATGTGTTTGTTGGGGTTTTTAGGTAGTTTTGGACCCCTTTGTACATATACATGAGTATATGTGTGTTGAGGAGTTGCAGTTTGCATGTTTGGCGAGATTGAAGGGATGGAGGAGCTTGTTTGCCGTCGGGGCTGAGTTCTGGATGAACTCAGGTTCGGCAGCCGAAGGTTCATTCGGCCGCCGAACCTCTTGCATGGTGGCTTAGGCTGCCACAGCTTGCCCCCGCGAGTTTTGCATGTTCGGCTCTGTTTGGGGGATTCTGCCGCCGAAGGTGCCGCCGAAGGTTAGAGACTTTCGTCTCTGGAGTGCCTTTTGGCCCCCGAAACTTGCCCCCGAAAGGGTTCGGCCGCCGAAGCTTGAGATTCGGCCGCCGAAGCTTGAGATTCGGCCGCCGAAGGTGCTTGAGTTTCGTCTCTAGAGAGGACTTTCGGCCGCCGAACCTGCCGCCGAAAGTGTCATGTCCAGCTTTCTTTTGCATGCTTTGCATAGATAGTTGAGTGAGTTTAAGGGGATTCTTGGGGAGTTTAAGAGAGTTATTCATACGCTTGTTTGGTCCCTCATTTGAGTCCATCTGTATAGGTACAGACCAGAGGAACCAGAGAGAGCAGCAGTGAGTACTGCTCCAGAGGTTCAGAGCCTGCAGAGTCAGTCAGTCCAGATAGCCAGAGGTGAGTGAAACTAAACTTAACTCTTTTACTTGCACACAATGGAATGTTTTAGCATATCTCATGCATCATGATTATGCCTTAGGTTGAGTGCATTAGTAACCACGAATATGGTGCATTGCATAGTTCTTTATTGATGTGGGTAAATGCTGCATGATCCAATAGTCTCAGACAGGAAGTCCAGGAGCCTTTGACTATGCCCTGGCAGGTATAGAGAAGTCCAGGAGCCTTTGACTACGCCCTGGCAGGTATAGAGAAGTCCAGGAGCCTTTGACTACGCCCTGGCAGGTATATAGTAAAGTCCAGGAGCCTTTGACTACGCCCTGGCAATGGTAAGTACAGAGGTGTTATATACACATATACATATATGACAGGAAGACCAGGTGCTCGATTCTACGCCCTGGCACAGAGTTACTGGGACTATGTGGTGACAGGTTTACTCTTGATGTGGCTTGTCTATGCTATGGTGCATTCCATGAGATCATATTTTACTGAGATGTTTTACTGTTCTACTCACTGGGCTATAAAGCTCATCCCACTCCCTTAACCCCAGTTTTGCAGGTTCAGTGTACTGTGTACAGGGACAGTCCAGCAGAGTACAGAAAGAGTAAAGAGATTTGTAATAGCTTAGAGTGGACATGTAATATTAAAGAGATGTAATAGTTGTGTGTAAAGTTAAAAATGTGCTTGACCTAGTGATGTATGTTTTGTATATGATCTGTATATGTATATATGTTTTCTTGTATGTGAAAACTAGGCTTAACAGGTATGAGTTAACCCATCTAGAGCAAGCTCTAGCCAGGGGTACAGAGTACAGAGTACAGAGTACAGTGATAGTGCATGCACAGGTTAAGCCTTGGTTCAGAAAAGAGTTGTTATTTTCACAGAAAATGTATGATCATGTATGAGACGTACAGGTACACAGAGAGTATAGCAGGCTTGCTACGGGTTCTGGCGGCCTTAAGCCGACCTGAATCCTAGCGCCGATGACGGTCCATTTTTGGGGTCGTTACAGATCCTAACATGCATCTTGAATACTAGATAAAATTGGATATAATATCAACAACATATAAGAAAGTGTTAATATAAATCAAACTTAGAGTGTAAAAACTTTGATATAATATGTAGTTTGATATAATATGTAGTCATACACTAGGAACTCTCTTTAATTGCTTCTATATAAACATTAATTACGTGACACAAAATTCGATAAGATATAGACATATAAGATAAAATTTTATATACATAGAAGATCATATAGAGACTAGGACCAGAACCAAAACAAAGAACATTGCACAACTCTAAACCAAAAAATAGTTTGCATGTCCATTACTGAAACTATTACATGAACAAAACACTCTATTTCCTATGATCTTTAACTCTATATTTGAAACTATAAAATTGGGATTTAGGGGAAATAGATAAGCTATATGGATAACTTAGTGAGCAAAAACATACAAAGTAATTAATTTAAGAAAATATATGCTCATATGAATGCAACACATAACAAACATTTCACATCATAACATACTTATCACTAGTAGCGTTTCATATAATCAAATTATGTCTCGCTCACAATTGATGCTTCTCAGGACGTCCCTTTAAAACATAAATATAATCCATAATACTAGGAGTTTAGGGCTAACTTGGTCTCTTTTTTTTTTTTTTTTAAATAGTGCCATAGGGGTATAATGGGCATTAACTTGGACTTCCATATCCATCATATGATAAATATATCATAAGCATATCATAAGGGCTAGTGGGTCATCTAATATTCATCTAACAACCACATACAAAGAAAAATGCAATGTAACAACCACATACAAAGAAAAATGCAATGTAACAACCACATACAAAGAAAAATGCAATGTAACATATTCATGCTTCTAATATATATAACTTATTATATATATCATGGAATTTATAATGCATGAGCATGCTGAATTTAATTTGCTTAACTATAACTAAATTTTAGTTTAGTTCTACTTAGTTGTTGTAAATATGAAACTCTTGCCTGACTTGCAATTACCTCACTACGGGCCTCGGCGATCTCCCAAGTCCTGTCTTACACAGGTGAACTTCGAATAAGGGACCAAAACATAATATTAAAACTTAAAAACTACCCTATGAAATCCCCAAACACAAAGCTTAAAATACATAGAAGAAACACTTAAAAAGATTGGACATTTAACTTTCAATAGCACTTTCATCGACCTAAAGTCTCTTGTGTAGAGTCAAAATATTAGGTTAGGTGAAACCTTAGGTTGCCAAAGGAGGCAACTTGATAATACAAGTTCAATAGTCGAACTTGAGTTTCTTAAAAATCCCAAAGCTCGATTTTCTAAAACTTATAGCCACTAAAAATACTAATAAACATAGCATCCAACAACACAAACTTGCTCCAATTGCTTCCATAAGAATTCCAGCAACTAAAAAGGCGGGAAAAAGCAATATGAATCCAAGAACAACCCTTGAGAGAAAATAAAATTCAACTCTTTAGTATATAAGAATATGCATATTTGATGACTAAAGGAGCATGTTCATTTAGAATGTGTTTTTTTTAATACATGATAAACATTTAAAATTTATTTATAAAAAGACCAGTTTACCCTTGCTTATAACCTCAGGTTCAAAGATTTTAAATTCCAATGGAAATTTCATCAGAGATTCCAAATTCCAATATCAAACTTTAGGCAAGTATTACATGCACCTTCAAAATTGCCAGATTTAAGCATTTTCAGGAAAAAGATATCAATAAAGAGAGACAATTGTTACATGATTTTATTCAATTAATATATATGTGGTTGAGTGAAAAAAAAATCTAGATATATTCAAATATATGACTTTTACCAATGTATTTTTTAATATAGCAGTTGAGGATCACATTTCTCTTCCTTACCCAATTGAACAGTGATTCTAAAGCACCTAACTCAACGAATCTCCTTCTCTCACTACAAAAAAAAAAGACTTTTAGAGATGAAATTTGTGACATAATCTATTTTTGCCGAAAATAAGATTAATTACTGACGGAAATAGTGACAGATTTGCAACGAATTCAATGTCACCATAGTTTCTGACAAATTTTCAATGGATTGTAACGAAATAAGTTTCTTTTTAGCGACGGACTCGAGGTCCTAAAATCACAAAACCTCAAACTTTAACATTTTGTTTTCATCTCTGCAGCCAGCCACGTAATAGTACACCTCTCTTCCCCTTGGATCGACCAACAGCCATAGCTAGGGGTGAGCAGTATTCGGTTCAAACCGAAAAAACTGACCGAATCGAATTAATTCAAAAATTCGGTTCAATTTTTTTTATTTATTTCGGTTCATTTCGGTTTTTAATTTCAAAATTTTTTCTTATTTCAGTTCGGTTCGGTTTTGAACAGAAAAAATCAAAAAAAATAAACTAAACCGATTAGTGATAATAATATATCATTTTTAATAATATAGAGAGATTAGATCATATTAAGATTAAAAATATTCTAATTAAATTTTAAAATACTAAAAATAAAGTGTAAAAAATAAAAAAAATTATTAAAAATTCAAACTAATTAAACCGAACTGAATCGAATTCAGACCGATTCAGTTTGAATCGATTTCTGATCAAAATCGGTTCGATTTGATTTTTATAAATACTAAAATTTTGGTTTTTAATTTATTCGATTCGGTTTTGAACCCAACCGACCGAATGCTCACCCCTAGCCATAGCTATGTCCTTCGCTGTTGCCCATCAACGCCGATCGGTCTAAGACACAAGCCAACCACTAGCGATGACGCGAGTAGTAGCCATACAACCCGACGAAATGCAAGTACCAGACTCCCCTGGGTGCCGTGCGATAGCACTTCCTCCCAGCCGTAGGACCACACCTCCTCCTCTCCCAACTGTGCAACCGACATTAGCTCTTCCAATTGCCGACAGCCCAGCTGCCGATAGCTTAGCCACTTATGTCCTCTCCTTTCCTCTTCTTCACAACTCCAACATCAACACTAACCTCAATCTCAAGGTAGATTTCTACCCCAATCTTCTTTTTGCATGCTTACTGAAGCTTCATCCATTTCATCTTCCTTCTTAGTGTAGCTGGATCCTCTTAACTCTTTTTCTTGCTATAGTACATATTGGATTTTTATCTCAGTTTTGATGTATTTTAGAAGACAAATGAAAAAAAAAGTTTTTATATATATATATTTTACATATGTATTACCCATTACACCATTTGATGAAGGATACACCTAGCTTTTTGGGATGACAATCTGGTTATTTACAAAGATGGCAACAAAGTCTATTTATAACTAGATGAAAGAATAAGTCCTCTGATTTTTTTTTCTTAGTTGTATTATTTTATTTTGGGGTTATTTGTTTTTATTTCAAAGTGTTGTTTTTTATTTTAAGTTTTTGATTGAAAGTTATCTTTTAGATTTGTGAACAGGGTCTAGATTCATTTATGAGGATTTATATTTACATGGCTATTTTAGTGCTTCTTTCAAGTTGTCGGCAGATTATACTGCTGGAGTTGTGGTTACTTTTTATGTGAGTATTCTGATAGTAAACTTGTAGTATTCAATTTTCTTCAATAGTTTTTTGGTCGTATTTGGAAGTTTGATACTCTAACCGAATCAATCAGGCCTAAATTGATTTTCTTAATTTTTGACTCTTTTTATTTCTTTGCATATCAATAATCAAAGGAGTTCTATTATGATTTTATTAATCAAATACAGATGGATATATTTTTTTTAATTTTTCAATTTCAATGCTTTTTTTTTCCTTGCTAAGATGGAAAGTATGATCTAACCATGGAGAAATAATTTTTTTTTTCGCATGTTTGTTAGTTATTGAGCTCACTTGAGGATCGTGTGTCAAATTATTCATTTATTCATGTATTTTTAACAATCAGATAGGAACAATAGTAGCCCATAGATTTTTTATTGATATGTTTTGCCTTTGAATGGCATTTTTGAACCCATCCTAGAAAAAAAATGAGTTTCACTATTGCTAATCTCTTCTTCGATATTTCACCATAATACTTATTCTTGGATGAATTTCAATATTTAGATTTAGAAGCAATGAGTATTAAATGTGAATTTTCTTGTTGATGCAGCAAGTGCAGCTTGCTGTGCGGCAAGTGCACTGCTAAACTTGCTCAGCAACAATGCTCTTGCTGCAAGTGCAACAACAAGCTGCACTTGCTGTGCAGTAGTGCACTTGCATCACCTAGTCCGTGGCTAATTTGAATTTTGTTGCTAATTTACTCTAAGCTCTTTTGTACAGTTGAACAGTATATATGCAAATGCAAGAAAGGATTTTAACTTCTAGATATTGTAATAACTCATTAATTGATGTAAAATATGAAAGGGAAATAAAAACATTTGTTTAGGATATTATTTTGTATTTCAAGTATATGGTTTCTTTTACATTTTGTGTTTACTTCTAGTTAGATGCTTGTAATGTTGATATCTTTTTGTATTTTCATTTCATTATCTGCTCGCTGGGTTGCTTTCTTTGTTTGAGTGCCATCACATGAATTTAAGACTTATACTAGATGGGTTGCTGATTTATTGTTGGTGTTTACTTATTGTTTCACATATTGTGCATAGAGACATCAAAACTAGTAATATACTTCTCAACAAATGGTGTTTACATGGTATGGTAAAGTCCAATTGGTTTGATTTCTTGAGATTTTATTAAAGTGAATGATTCGTATTTGCTTAATAAAGCTATTATTTCAATTCAGAGGACTTGCCATTTGAATTTAGAGCTCTGGAATTGGCTTTGGAGTTAACTTCCATGTCTCTTGATGCTCAGGTATGCTATGATATTCACAATAGCTAATGATCCATGTCCAGTTTGGTGAAGTCCTCTGACATTCTATTTTATAAAATATTTCCCTCTAGAAAATCTTGTTAAGTTTAGAAAATGCAACTATTTATGTTGCATTACTAAATTATGTCAAGTGTAGAACCCTTTTTAAGATCATTGACTATTGTAACCTTTATCCAACCTTAACAAGTTTGAAACTAGTAGTTTGGGAATGAGATGAAATTAAGTTGAGTGGATTTCTTTACTTTACCATAATAAAAATGATTTTATACTAAAAAAATAAAATGAAATAAATAGTTCGGAAGGGTTGAATCGGTAAAGTTAGTTAGCAACTATTATATCGCATTGATGGTGGTCACTTCTGATGTATTATTAATTGGTGAATGTAATTAACCGTGAGTACATATGAATAATTACTTTAGCTATTTTGCATGCAATATGGATTAACAGGAGCTTTAATCATATGTGATGTTAATAATTTGTTATGAGTTTGAAATTTATTTTTATATGTTTTTAAAAACTTATTATTGGATTATGTTTTATTATTATTTATAATTATTGTTAATTGAAGCTTATGCATAATTATTTTTTCAGATACTTCGAAGTGTAATATCATTTAAAGGTGGAGGACATAGCGAACAGCTCCCTATAAATGAAACACATGAGGCAGCAAAGGTGTAAGAGGAAACACGGGAACATACTCCATAAGTAAATGCATTATCATCACACAACTGCAGATTCTACTTCTCCATAAGATATTTCAGCAAATTGATAAATTTATTCTAAACTTTATGAATATTATTAAGTATATGAATTTATTCTAAACTTTCAACTTTATAAATATTGTTAAATATTTGTGTGTATAAACATGAATCATAATGATTATGGATGATATTTAATTTATATTAAATTTATTTTTTAGTTCTAAATTATTTAGATTATACTTGGGAATATCTAATTAAAAATAGAAAATTATTTTGTTGATCATAATGAATATTATTGAAAATATAAATAATTTTGTGACGAATTAGCAATGGATTTGATAAAATAATTTTAATATTTTCGATGGATTTGCAATGAATTCTGATAAAATGGTCTTAATAGTTCCGCCGAATATTTTCTGTCACTAATTATTTCTGACAGATTAGTGATGGATTGGTTATTGGATGGATTTTGCTTTTTTAATGGATTTTGTAATACCCGGCTAGACTCCGGTATCGAAATTCCTACCGTCCGGTGGAATCTCGGATGTCGGAAACCTCTAGAAGGGGTAAAACTATGATTTTATGAAATGTTTTCATGTATTTCATGTTTTTAAGTAAGAAATTAAATGAGTTTTTGCATGAAAATAGCATTAGAGGAAAACCCAGGTTCGGCCGCCGAAAGTCAAGTTCGGCCGCCGAACATGCATGTGTTTTGGAGGCACATTAGGCCCCCGAAAGCATGAGTGAGGGGAAGTCCAGGTTCGGCCGCCGAAAGTCAAGTTCGGCCGCCGAACATTGCATGGGTGCGGAGGCACATTCGGCCCCCGAACGTGGCCTGGCCAGCCACCTATAAAAGGGTCCCTTAGCCGAAAATGGGCGAGTTTTTTTCTTCCCATTTCGGCCAAGGTGAGCATTCCGCCTTCCTTCCCCAATCTTGAGTTTTTCCTTCCTTTTTCCATGATCTTTACAAGTTTATAACTTTGGTTTTGAAGATCTTTGAGCTTAGAACGAGTTTTGGAGCTTGGAGACCAAAAGTTGGAACTTCTCCCATCTCCAAGTTTAGATCTCCTCAACCCTCGATCTTCAAGAGGTAAGAGCCGATCTTAAGCTCAATGTATGATTTAAACAAGTTTTATGAAGTTTTAAGGGATAGAATGCATGTTAGGGCATATGTTGAACCTATGGGTTTTTGATGACTTTTTGAACAATGTAGCTTGATTGTGTGTGATTGAAGTGTTGTAGATGGGGTATATGCATGTTTGAGGCCCCTAGGAACTTGTATGCATGCTTTGGTTGAAAAATATGCATGTTTGGAAGGTTTGGAGGCGAAATGTGCTAAGGGAGCCAAGTTTCTGCCCTTTGGCAGAAACCAGGTTCGGCAGCCGAAGGTACTTTCGGCCGCCGAACATGGCTGGGGAGGCAGGCCTTTCGGCTGCCAAAGTTGCCCCCGAAAAGAGACTTTCGTCTCTGTCTGGGACTTTCGGCCGCCGAAGGTGCCGCCGAACCTGCCTGAGTTTCGTCTCTGTCCAGGACTTTCGGCCGCCGAAGGTGCCGCCGAAAGTGCCCTGTTCAGCCATTTCATGCATATCTCTATGTGATATTTTCATGATGTTTTAGGGGATTTTTGGGGAGTATATTAGAGTTGTAATTACGTATGTTTGGTCCCTCATTTGAGTCCACCTGTGTAGGTTCGGACCCGAGGAACCGAGGACCCCAGCAGTGAGTTCAGCTGCTTCGGTATTGTCAGAGTCAGCCAGAGGTGAGTGGAACTATAACTTAATCTTTTAAATTAAATGCTTTATCATGTTTCATGCATCATGATTATGCAATAGGATGATTGCATTAGTTTTCACGAATATGCCGCATTGCATAAATTGTTGTTGTTGTGGGTGAATGTCGGATGACCCAGTTAGTCCAAGACAGGAAGACCAGGCCCCATGCTACAGGCCTGGCACAGAGTAAACAAGTCCAGGCCCCAGTCTACAGGCCTGGCACAGAGTAAGGCACGGTTATGGGACTTGAAGACCAGGAGCCAGAGGAGGCCCTGGGAAAATGGTAAGTAATGTATGTTCTGACAGGAAAGACCAGGACCCCATTCTACAGGCCTGGCACAGAGTTAACTTGGACTAATTGGTGACGAGTTCGCCCAACCCTTATGTGAATTGTTTGTGTTATGATGCATTTCATAGAGCATAGTGTTAATGTGTTTTAATAGCTCTACTCACTGGGCTTTTAGCTCACCCCTCTCCCTTTTCCCCCAGGCTTACAGGTACAGGATAGAGCAGGAGTCCGGATAGGATAATGAAGTCATGCCTATGTAATAGCTAGCAATGGACATGATCAAATTGTAATGTAAAAGTACAGTATAGTTATGTAATGAGTTTTATGGATGTTAGTGTGTGCTTGACCATAGAATGTTGTATCCCTTTTTATACATGATCTTAGAGGTTTTGATGATGTTTATGTAAACCAGCTCAACACAGGTTATGTTACCCTTTGAGGGCACAGATGAGATCCCACAGAGGGATCAAAGTTATGTTCATATTTATGCACAGGTTGAGTTTGGTTGATGTTTTTGGAAAGAAAAGTTTTAATTTTTATGCATGTTGTTGATCATGTATGGGATTATACAGGTTTACAGGTTTTATATCAGGCTTGCTACGGGTCCCGGCGGCCTTAAGTCGACCCGGATCCTAGCGCCGGTAGCGGTCCGATTTTCGGGTCGTTACAGAATGGTATCAGAGCCCTAGGTTCATATGGTCGGACCTAGAGTGTCGGGCTCATAGAGGTTATAGAAGGTCAAGCACAATAGGAGAAGATCATGTCCACTAGGATAAGATGTGGAGTCCTGTCTTGCATGATGATGTGAAATACCATGACTTTATGCATGTGCATTAATGATATGCTATGATATGTGATGTATGTGATGCGGGTTCATGTGTGCCCACATGAACCATATGATGCTAATGTTTATGTGATGTGTACTGTTTTTCAGAAAACAGGATGAGAGGAACTCGTCGATCAGCAAGATTGACTGGAGTACCACCTGAGGATGAGGGCATGAGCGCCCGTCCTCCTACATTGCCTAGGGCAATGTCAAGCAGGTCCAACAGGGACAGAGTAGCAAGAGACCCTAGAAGGTCTCTGGATCTGGGTAGAAGCAGATCAGTTAGAGGAACAGTTCAAGGTGGTATGTCAGAAGATGTGGGAGATGATATGGACGTGGAACAGAGGAGGGATGGCAGTTTGGGAGTCAGTATGCCAGAAGAAGGAATGGGAGAGTCCCAAGGAGGCACTCAGGCCTCGGGATTTGTACAGCCACCTCATTACCCACCTTTCTCACAACATCCCGGGTATTCGATGGGAGGTACATCGGGTTACCCTAGTTTTAGTCCTTACCCCACACAGATGCCATACCCACCATACTACCCACCATACTCTCAGTACCCAATGTATCCACCTCCACCCTACTATCCAAATCCAGCAAACCCTACCTCAGAAGATGTTGTACCACCTCCCCCACCTGCAGAACCAGCAGCCCCAGTTGCTCAACCACCTAGACCTAGCTCAGCCAGTGGGAGCAAGGTCAAGATGACAGACTATATGAAGCTGGGTGCTCCCCAGTTTGAAACCGGTAATGATCCGTTCGTGTACTTGGAGCGGGTCAAGGCAATTACAGATGAGATTGGGGCTGATGACAGTAGAGCCATTCAAATGGCCGGGTTCACGCTCAAGTGCAAGAAGGCACGAGAGTGGTTCAAAAATTATGTGAACCCGAGAGTGGACAACATGACTTGGGAAGAGTTTGCAAACGAGTTTGCAGGATGGGCTTTCCCTGATAGTTCAAGGGAATTGAAGATGATAGAATTCGAGCAGTTGAGGCAAACTGATGACACGAGTGTAGACGAATATACCGACAGGTTTATGGAGTTGCTGCCATTTGCAGGGCGAGACCTTAGCACAGACCAGAAGAAGTCGAGGAGGTATATCATGAAGCTCCATCCCAGGTATTCCTCCTTGGTACAATCAGCAGATAGAGAGAGTTTTCACGCCATAGTAGATATGGCTAGGAGAATGGAAGCTAGTGCCATCATTCAGGGGACAGTTAAGCAGACAGTGGCACAAGCTTCTGGTTCTAAAACTCCGGGTGGGGGAAAGTTAGATCCCTCTACCCTTAGTGCAGCAGCTTCAGGCAGTAAGAGATGGAGTAAACCCAAGGGTAAGAAGAATAAGTTCTGGAACAAGGTTAAGTCCAGTCTGGGATTTGGAAGTGGCTCAAGCTCTGGTGCGGATAATGCAGTTTGTGCAAGGTGTGGTAGACCACACAAGGGAGTATGTCGGTTTGGGACAAACACCTGCTTCAGATGCGGTCAGGAGGGGCATATAGCTCGAGACTGTCCAAGAGCGGCCCCGATGGCTCAGTCCCAGCAGACAGCTTCAGGCAGTGTAGCGCAGCCAGCAGCTCCAGCCATGACTCAGGCCAGTGGCAGAGGCAGAGGGAGAGGAGCAGCCTCTTCTTCAGCGGGTTTCAGAGGAGAAGGTCCGTCAGCCCCAGCACGGATCTTCACAATGACACAGCAGGAGGCAGACGCATCCAACACCGTGGTGGCAGGTAATCTCGTCATTGGATGTTCGGATGTATATGCATTGATGGACCCTGGTGCATCTCATTCTTTTATTGCCCCGAGGGCCGTAGAGAGGTTGGGATTGATGACTTCTGGGTTAGAGTGTCCTCTCTGGGTCAGTGGACCCAAGTGTGATCCATCAGTGGCAGAGTCAGTCTGTCAGTGTAGTCCAGTTTTTGTTGAGGGGAGATGCATGTCCGCCGACCTAGTGGTTCTAGATTTGACAGATTTTGACGTCATTCTAGGGATGGACTGGTTATCTACCCATGGTGCTACCTTGGACTGCAGGGACAAGGTAGTCAGGTTCAGAGGTCAGGATGGATCAGAGGTCGTCTTCAAAGGAGACAGGAGGGGTACACCTAGAGGTATGATCTCAGCTCTTCAGGCTCGTAGGTTGCTTAGGAGGGGATGTCAGGGGTATTTGGCTCATGTGAGAGAGCTTAATAGTCAGGTTAGAGAGCCCGCCTCAGTGCCAGTGGTTAGAGAGTTCTTAGATGTGTTCCCAGACGAACTGCCAGGTTTACCACCTGCTAGGGAGATAGAGTTCGAGATAGAACTGATGCCTGGAACCCGACCGATCTCTATCCCTCCCTACAGGATGGCGCCAGCAGAATTGAAAGAGTTGAAGGAGCAGTTGCAGGAGCTGGTAGACAAGGGCTTCATCCGACCGAGTACCTCACCTTGGGGTGCTCCGGTTTTGTTTGTGAGAAAGAAGGATGGATCCCTTAGAATTTGTATCGACTACAGGCAGTTGAACAAAGTCACTACCAAGAATAAGTACCCATTGCCAAGGATCGACGATCTATTCGACCAGCTAGCAGGAGCGGGTTGTTTCTCCAAAATAGATATGAGATCGGGGTACCACCAGTTGAGGATCAGGGAAGAGGACGTTCCAAAGACAGCTTTCAGGACCAGATATGGGCATTTTGAGTTCCTTGTAATGCCGTTCGGGTTAACTAACGCCCCTGCAGCATTCATGGACCTCATGAACAGAGTGTTTAGCCAGTACCTGGATCACTTTGTTATTGTCTTCATAGATGATATCTTAGTGTATTCCAGGAGTGCAGAGGAGCATGCCCATCATCTGAGGTTGGTTCTACAGACCTTGAGGGAGCATGGCTTGTATGCCAAGTTCTCCAAGTGTGAGTTCTGGCTAAGGAGCATTTCATTCTTGGGGCATGTAGTGTCAGAGAATGGTATAGAGGTAGACCCCAAGAAGACAGAGACTGTGGCTAACTGGCCTAGACCCACTTCAGTGACAGAGATCAGGAGTTTCTTGGGTTTGGCAGGTTACTACAGGAGGTTCGTTCAGGACTTCTCAAAGATAGCAGCTCCTCTGACCAGACTAACCAGGAAGAATCAGAAATTTGTGTGGACCGACCAGTGCGAGGAGAGTTTTGAAGAGCTTAAGAACAGGTTGACTTCAGCACCAGTTTTAGCTCTGCCATCTAGTGGAGAGGACTTTACAGTCTTTTGTGATGCGTCCCGTGTGGGACTGGGTTGTGTGCTTATGCAGAATCAGAGGGTGATTGCTTATGCTTCTAGGCAGCTGAAGAAGCATGAGTTGAATTACCCCACACATGACCTTGAGATGGCAGCAGTAATCTTTGCACTCAAGATGTGGAGGCATTACCTCTATGGGGTTAAATGTGAGATCTTTACAGATCATAAAAGCCTACAGTACATCCTGAGTCAAAGAGATTTGAATTTGAGACAAAGGAGATGGGTAGAGTTGCTGAGTGACTATGATTGCAAGATTCAGTATCATCCGGGTAAGGCGAATGTTGTGGCAGACGCCCTAAGCCGGAAGTCACTAGGCAGTCTATCCCACATCACGGCAAAGAGGAGACCAGTGGTGAAGGAGTTTTACAAGCTCATTGAGGAAGGTCTACAGTTGGAGTTATCTGGTACAAGTGCCTTGGTTGCTCAGATGAAAGTGACACCCGTGTTTCTGGAGCAGGTGGCTCAGAAACAGCATGAGGACCCAGAGTTAGTAAAGATTGCCAGGACTGTTCAGTCGGGCAAGGACAGCGAGTTCAGATTTGACAACAAGGGGATCCTCCGCTATGGGAGTCGATTGTGTGTACCAGATGACATTGGGCTAAAAGGGGACATTATGAGAGAGGCTCATAATGCAAGATACAGCATTCACCCCGGAGCCACCAAGATGTATCAAGATCTGAAGAAAGTTTATTGGTGGCCAGCTATGAAGAGAGAAGTGGCACAGTTTGTGTCCGCCTGCGAAGTATGTCAGAGGGTGAAGCTGGAACATCAGAAGCCGGCTGGAATGCTTAACCCGCTACCTATTCCAGAGTGGAAATGGGAGAATATAGCTATGGACTTCGTAGTGGGGTTACCGGCGACGTCCAACAGATTGGACTCCATATGGGTGATTGTGGACAGACTCACCAAATCTGCTCACTTTATCCCTGTCAGGAGTGGCTATTCTGTGGACAAGTTGGCGCAGGTGTACGTTGATGAGATAGTCAGACTGCATGGGGTTCCTGTTTCTATAGTGTCAGATAGAGGGCCCCAGTTCACCTCCAGGTTTTGGCGGAGTCTGCAGAATGCTATGGGTACTAGGTTGGATTTCAGCACTGCCTTCCATCCACAGACAGACGGACAGTCAGAGAGGACCATCCAGACCATAGAAGATATGCTCAGAATGTGTGTGCTGGACTTTGGCGGTTCTTGGAGGCAGCATCTACCTTTGGTGGAGTTTGCCTACAATAACAGCCATCATGCTAGCATCGGGATGGCTCCATATGAAGCTTTATATGGAAGGAAGTGCAGATCACCTGTTTGCTGGGAAGAGGTAGGAGAGAGGTCTTTAGCAGGACCCGAGCTAGTAGAGATCACCAGCAGGGTGGTGCCCATGATCAGAGAAAGAATCAAGACAGCTGCAAGCAGACAGAAGAGTTATGCAGACATCCGCAGAAGGCTAGTAGAGTTTCAGGAGGGGGATCTGGTATTGCTCAAGGTGTCTCCAATGAAAGGAGTGGTTCGGTTCGGGAAGAAGGGTAAACTGGCTCCGCGGTACATCGGACCCTTCGAAGTCTTGCAAAAGATTGGGAATGTATCGTACAAGCTGGATTTACCTGCTTCAATGGAGAGAATCCATCCGGTTTTCCATGTTTCTATGTTGAGAAAGTTCGTGTCAGATCCGGGCAAGGTTCTTAGTGAGCCTGATGTGGAGATCCAAGAGGATCTCACCTATGTTGAGCAGCCAGTGCGGATTCTTGACACTCAGATCAGAAAGTTAAGAAACAAGGAAATCCCAATGGTGAAAGTCCTTTGGAACCACCACAATATTGAAGAATGCACCTGGGAGACACGGGAGTCCATGCTCCAGCAATACCCCCATTTGTTTTGAGGTGAGTGTTAGTTGTTCTATGTGTTGCATGTATGATATATTGTATGCTATGCTTTGTATGTTAGTTGAGGAACATTCGGGGACGAATGTTCTTAAGGGGGGGAGAATGTAATACCCGGCTAGACTCCGGTATCGAAATTCCTACCGTCCGGTGGAATCTCGGATGTCGGAAACCTCTAGAAGGGGTAAAACTATGATTTTATGAAATGTTTTCATGTATTTCATGTTTTTAAGTAAGAAATTAAATGAGTTTTTGCATGAAAATAGCATTAGAGGAAAACCCAGGTTCGGCCGCCGAAAGTCAAGTTCGGCCGCCGAACATGCATGTGTTTTGGAGGCACATTAGGCCCCCGAAAGCATGAGTGAGGGGAAGTCCAGGTTCGGCCGCCGAAAGTCAAGTTCGGCCGCCGAACATTGCATGGGTGCGGAGGCACATTCGGCCCCCGAACGTGGCCTGGCCAGCCACCTATAAAAGGGTCCCTTAGCCGAAAATGGGCGAGTTTTTTTCTTCCCATTTCGGCCAAGGTGAGCATTCCGCCTTCCTTCCCCAATCTTGAGTTTTTCCTTCCTTTTTCCATGATCTTTACAAGTTTATAACTTTGGTTTTGAAGATCTTTGAGCTTAGAACGAGTTTTGGAGCTTGGAGACCAAAAGTTGGAACTTCTCCCATCTCCAAGTTTAGATCTCCTCAACCCTCGATCTTCAAGAGGTAAGAGCCGATCTTAAGCTCAATGTATGATTTAAACAAGTTTTATGAAGTTTTAAGGGATAGAATGCATGTTAGGGCATATGTTGAACCTATGGGTTTTTGATGACTTTTTGAACAATGTAGCTTGATTGTGTGTGATTGAAGTGTTGTAGATGGGGTATATGCATGTTTGAGGCCCCTAGAAACTTGTATGCATGCTTTGGTTGAAAAATATGCATGTTTGGAAGGTTTGGAGGCGAAATGTGCTAAGGGAGCCAAGTTTCTGCCCTTTGGCAGAAACCAGGTTCGGCAGCCGAAGGTACTTTCGGCCGCCGAACATGGCTGGGGAGGCAGGCCTTTCGGCTGCCAAAGTTGCCCCCGAAAAGAGACTTTCGTCTCTGTCTGGGACTTTCGGCCGCCGAAGGTGCCGCCGAACCTGCCTGAGTTTCGTCTCTGTCCAGGACTTTCGGCCGCCGAAGGTGCCGCCGAAAGTGCCCTGTTCAGCCATTTCATGCATATCTCTATGTGATATTTTCATGATGTTTTAGGGGATTTTTGGGGAGTATATTAGAGTTGTAATTACGTATGTTTGGTCCCTCATTTGAGTCCACCTGTGTAGGTTCGGACCCGAGGAACCGAGGACCCCAGCAGTGAGTTCAGCTGCTTCGGTATTGTCAGAGTCAGCCAGAGGTGAGTGGAACTATAACTTAATCTTTTAAATTAAATGCTTTATCATGTTTCATGCATCATGATTATGCAATAGGATGATTGCATTAGTTTTCACGAATATGCCGCATTGCATAAATTGTTGTTGTTGTGGGTGAATGTCGGATGACCCAGTTAGTCCAAGACAGGAAGACCAGGCCCCATGCTACAGGCCTGGCACAGAGTAAACAAGTCCAGGCCCCAGTCTACAGGCCTGGCACAGAGTAAGGCACGGTTATGGGACTTGAAGACCAGGAGCCAGAGGAGGCCCTGGGAAAATGGTAAGTAATGTATGTTCTGACAGGAAAGACCAGGACCCCATTCTACAGGCCTGGCACAGAGTTAACTTGGACTAATTGGTGACGAGTTCGCCCAACCCTTATGTGAATTGTTTGTGTTATGATGCATTTCATAGAGCATAGTGTTAATGTGTTTTAATAGCTCTACTCACTGGGCTTTTAGCTCACCCCTCTCCCTTTTCCCCCAGGCTTACAGGTACAGGATAGAGCAGGAGTCCGGATAGGATAATGAAGTCATGCCTATGTAATAGCTAGCAATGGACATGATCAAATTGTAATGTAAAAGTACAGTATAGTTATGTAATGAGTTTTATGGATGTTAGTGTGTGCTTGACCATAGAATGTTGTATCCCTTTTTATACATGATCTTAGAGGTTTTGATGATGTTTATGTAAACCAGCTCAACACAGGTTATGTTACCCTTTGAGGGCACAGATGAGATCCCACAGAGGGATCAAAGTTATGTTCATATTTATGCACAGGTTGAGTTTGGTTGATGTTTTTGGAAAGAAAAGTTTTAATTTTTATGCATGTTGTTGATCATGTATGGGATTATACAGGTTTACAGGTTTTATATCAGGCTTGCTACGGGTCCCGGCGGCCTTAAGTCGACCCGGATCCTAGCGCCGGTAGCGGTCCGATTTTCGGGTCGTTACAGAATGGTATCAGAGCCCTAGGTTCATATGGTCGGACCTAGAGTGTCGGGCTCATAGAGGTTATAGAAGGTCAAGCACAATAGGAGAAGATCATGTCCACTAGGATAAGATGTGGAGTCCTGTCTTGCATGATGATGTGAAATGCCATGACTTTATGCATGTGCATTAATGATATGCTATGATATGTGATGTATGTGATGCGGGTTCATGTGTGCCCACATGAACCATATGATGCTAATGTTTATGTGATGTGTACTGTTTTTCAGAAAACAGGATGAGAGGAACTCGTCGATCAGCAAGATTGACTGGAGTACCACCTGAGGATGAGGGCATGAGCGCCCGTCCTCCTACATTGCCTAGGGCAATGTCAAGCAGGTCCAACAGGGACAGAGTAGCAAGAGACCCTAGAAGGTCTCTGGATCTGGGTAGAAGCAGATCAGTTAGAGGAACAGTTCAAGGTGGTATGTCAGAAGATGTGGGAGATGATATGGACGTGGAACAGAGGAGGGATGGCAGTTTGGGAGTCAGTATGCCAGAAGAAGGAATGGGAGAGTCCCAAGGAGGCACTCAGGCCTCGGGATTTGTACAGCCACCTCATTACCCACCTTTCTCACAACATCCCGGGTATTCGATGGGAGGTACATCGGGTTACCCTAGTTTTAGTCCTTACCCCACACAGATGCCATACCCACCATACTACCCACCATACTCTCAGTACCCAATGTATCCACCTCCACCATACTCTCAGTACCTAATGTATCCACCTCCACCCTACTATCCAAATCCAGCAAACCCTACCTCAGAAGATGTTGTACCACCTCCCCCACCTGCAGAACCAGCAGCCCCAGTTGCTCAACCACCTAGACCTAGCTCAGCCAGTGGGAGCAAGGTCAAGATGACAGACTATATGAAGCTGGGTGCTCCCCAGTTTGAAACCGGTAATGATCCGTTCGTGTACTTGGAGCGGGTCAAGGCAATTACAGATGAGATTGGGGCTGATGACAGTAGAGCCATTCAAATGGCCGGGTTCACGCTCAAGTGCAAGAAGGCACGAGAGTGGTTCAAAAATTATGTGAACCCGAGAGTGGACAACATGACTTGGGAAGAGTTTGCAAACGAGTTTGCAGGATGGGCTTTCCCTGATAGTTCAAGGGAATTGAAGATGATAGAATTCGAGCAGTTGAGGCAAACTGATGACACGAGTGTAGACGAATATACCGACAGGTTTATGGAGTTGCTGCCATTTGCAGGGCGAGACCTTAGCACAGACCAGAAGAAGTCGAGGAGGTATATCATGAAGCTCCATCCCAGGTATTCCTCCTTGGTACAATCAGCAGATAGAGAGAGTTTTCACGCCATAGTAGATATGGCTAGGAGAATGGAAGCTAGTGCCATCATTCAGGGGACAGTTAAGCAGACAGTGGCACAAGCTTCTGGTTCTAAAACTCCGGGTGGGGGAAAGTTAGATCCCTCTACCCTTAGTGCAGCAGCTTCAGGCAGTAAGAGATGGAGTAAACCCAAGGGTAAGAAGAATAAGTTCTGAAACAAGGTTAAGTCCAGTCTGGGATTTGGAAGTGGCTCAAGCTCTGGTGCGGATAATGCAGTTTGTGCAAGGTGTGGTAGACCACACAAGGGAGTATGTCGGTTTGGGACAAACACCTGCTTCAGATGCGGTCAGGAGGGGCATATAGCTCGAGACTGTCCAAGAGCGGCCCCGATGGCTCAGTCCCAGTAGACAGCTTCAGGCAGTGTAGCGCAGCCAGCAGCTCCAGCCATGACTCAGGCCAGTGGCAGAGGCAGAGGGAGAGGAGCAGCCTCTTCTTCAGCGGGTTTCAGAGGAGAAGGTCCGTCAGCCCCAGCACGGATCTTCACAATGACACAGCAGGAGGCAGACGCATCCAACACCGTGGTGGCAGGTAATCTCGTCATTGGATGTTCGGATGTATATGCATTGATGGACCCTGGTGCATCTCATTCTTTTATTGCCCCGAGGGCCGTAGAGAGGTTGGGATTGATGACTTCTGGGTTAGAGTGTCCTCTCTGGGTCAGTGGACCCAAGTGTGATCCATCAGTGGCAGAGTCAGTCTGTCAGTGTAGTCCAGTTTTTGTTGAGGGGAGATGCATGTCCGCCGACCTAGTGGTTCTAGATTTGACAGATTTTGACGTCATTCTAGGGATGGACTGGTTATCTACCCATGGTGCTACCTTGGACTGCAGGGACAAGGTAGTCAGGTTCAGAGGTCAGGATGGATCAGAGGTCGTCTTCAGAGGAGACAGGAGGGGTACACCTAGAGGTATGATCTCAGCTCTTCAGGCTCGTAGGTTGCTTAGGAGGGGATGTCAGGGGTATTTGGCTCATGTGAGAGAGCTTAATAGTCAGGTTAGAGAGCCCGCCTCAGTGCCAGTGGTTAGAGAGTTCTTAGATGTGTTCCCAGACGAACTGCCAGGTTTACCACCTGCTAGGGAGATAGAGTTCGAGATAGAACTGATGCCTGGAACCCGACCGATCTCTATCCCTCCCTACAGGATGGCGCCAGCAGAATTGAAAGAGTTGAAGGAGCAGTTGCAGGAGCTGGTAGACAAGGGCTTCATCCGACCGAGTACCTCACCTTGGGGTGCTCCGGTTTTGTTTGTGAGAAAGAAGGATGGATCCCTTAGAATTTGTATCGACTACAGGCAGTTGAACAAAGTCACTACCAAGAATAAGTACCCATTGCCAAGGATCGACGATCTATTCGACCAGCTAGCAGGAGCGGGTTGTTTCTCCAAAATAGATATGAGATCGGGGTACCACCAGTTGAGGATCAGGGAAGAGGACGTTCCAAAGACAGCTTTCAGGACCAGATATGGGCATTTTGAGTTCCTTGTAATGCCGTTCGGGTTAACTAACGCCCCTGCAGCATTCATGGACCTCATGAACAGAGTGTTTAGCCAGTACCTGGATCACTTTGTTATTGTCTTCATAGATGATATCTTAGTGTATTCCAGGAGTGCAGAGGAGCATGCCCATCATCTGAGGTTGGTTCTACAGACCTTGAGGGAGCATGGCTTGTATGCCAAGTTCTCCAAGTGTGAGTTCTGGCTAAGGAGCATTTCATTCTTGGGGCATGTAGTGTCAGAGAATGGTATAGAGGTAGACCCCAAGAAGACAGAGACTGTGGCTAACTGGCCTAGACCCACTTCAGTGACAGAGATCAGGAGTTTCTTGGGTTTGGCAGGTTACTACAGGAGGTTCGTTCAGGACTTCTCAAAGATAGCAGCTCCTCTGACCAGACTAACCAGGAAGAATCAGAAATTTGTGTGGACCGACCAGTGCGAGGAGAGTTTTGAAGAGCTTAAGAACAGGTTGACTTCAGCACCAGTTTTAGCTCTGCCATCTAGTGGAGAGGACTTTACAGTCTTTTGTGATGCGTCCCGTGTGGGACTGGGTTGTGTGCTTATGCAGAATCAGAGGGTGATTGCTTATGCTTCTAGGCAGCTGAAGAAGCATGAGTTGAATTACCCCACACATGACCTTGAGATGGCAGCAGTAATCTTTGCACTCAAGATGTGGAGGCATTACCTCTATGGGGTTAAATGTGAGATCTTTACAGATCATAAAAGCCTACAGTACATCCTGAGTCAAAGAGATTTGAATTTGAGACAAAGGAGATGGGTAGAGTTGCTGAGTGACTATGATTGCAAGATTCAGTATCATCCGGGTAAGGCGAATGTTGTGGCAGACGCCCTAAGCCGGAAGTCACTAGGCAGTCTATCCCACATCACGGCAAAGAGGAGACCAGTGGTGAAGGAGTTTTACAAGCTCATTGAGGAAGGTCTACAGTTGGAGTTATCTGGTACAAGTGCCTTGGTTGCTCAGATGAAAGTGACACCCGTGTTTCTGGAGCAGGTGGCTCAGAAACAGCATGAGGACCCAGAGTTAGTAAAGATTGCCAGGACTGTTCAGTCGGGCAAGGACAGCGAGTTCAGATTTGACAACAAGGGGATCCTCCGCTATGGGAGTCGATTGTGTGTACCAGATGACATTGGGCTAAAAGGGGACATTATGAGAGAGGCTCATAATGCAAGATACAGCATTCACCCCGGAGCCACCAAGATGTATCAAGATCTGAAGAAAGTTTATTGGTGGCCAGCTATGAAGAGAGAAGTGGCACAGTTTGTGTCCGCCTGCGAAGTATGTCAGAGGGTGAAGCTGGAACATCAGAAGCCGGCTGGAATGCTTAACCCGCTACCTATTCCAGAGTGGAAATGGGAGAATATAGCTATGGACTTCGTAGTGGGGTTACCGGCGACGTCCAACAGATTGGACTCCATATGGGTGATTGTGGACAGACTCACCAAATCTGCTCACTTTATCCCTGTCAGGAGTGGCTATTCTGTGGACAAGTTGGCGCAGGTGTACGTTGATGAGATAGTCAGACTGCATGGGGTTCCTGTTTCTATAGTGTCAGATAGAGGGCCCCAGTTCACCTCCAGGTTTTGGCGGAGTCTGCAGAATGCTATGGGTACTAGGTTGGATTTCAGCACTGCCTTCCATCCACAGACAGACGGACAGTCAGAGAGGACCATCCAGACCATAGAAGATATGCTCAGAATGTGTGTGCTGGACTTTGGCGGTTCTTGGAGGCAGCATCTACCTTTGGTGGAGTTTGCCTACAATAACAGCCATCATGCTAGCATCGGGATGGCTCCATATGAAGCTTTATATGGAAGGAAGTGCAGATCACCTGTTTGCTGGGAAGAGGTAGGAGAGAGGTCTTTAGCAGGACCCGAGCTAGTAGAGATCACCAGCAGGGTGGTGCCCATGATCAGAGAAAGAATCAAGACAGCTGCAAGCAGACAGAAGAGTTATGCAGACATCCGCAGAAGGCTAGTAGAGTTTCAGGAGGGGGATCTGGTATTGCTCAAGGTGTCTCCAATGAAAGGAGTGGTTCGGTTCGGGAAGAAGGGTAAACTGGCTCCGCGGTACATCGGACCCTTCGAAGTCTTGCAAAAGATTGGGAATGTATCGTACAAGCTGGATTTACCTGCTTCAATGGAGAGAATCCATCCGGTTTTCCATGTTTCTATGTTGAGAAAGTTCGTGTCAGATCCGGGCAAGGTTCTTAGTGAGCCTGATGTGGAGATCCAAGAGGATCTCACCTATGTTGAGCAGCCAGTGCGGATTCTTGACACTCAGATCAGAAAGTTAAGAAACAAGGAAATCCCAATGGTGAAAGTCCTTTGGAACCACCACAATATTGAAGAATGCACCTGGGAGACACGGGAGTCCATGCTCCAGCAATACCCCCATTTGTTTTGAGGTGAGTGTTAGTTGTTCTATGTGTTGCATGTATGATATATTGTATGCTATGCTTTGTATGTTAGTTGAGGAACATTCGGGGACGAATGTTCTTAAGGGGGGGAGAATGTAATACCCGGCTAGACTCCGGTATCGAAATTCCTACCGTCCGGTGGAATCTCGGATGTCGGAAACCTCTAGAAGGGGTAAAACTATGATTTTATGAAATGTTTTCATGTATTTCATGTTTTTAAGTAAGAAATTAAATGAGTTTTTGCATGAAAATAGCATTAGAGGAAAACCCAGGTTCGGCCGCCGAAAGTCAAGTTCGGCCGCCGAACATGCATGTGTTTTGGAGGCACATTAGGCCCCCGAAAGCATGAGTGAGGGGAAGTCCAGGTTCGGCCGCCGAAAGTCAAGTTCGGCCGCCGAACATTGCATGGGTGCGGAGGCACATTCGGCCCCCGAACGTGGCCTGGCCAGCCACCTATAAAAGGGTCCCTTAGCCGAAAATGGGCGAGTTTTTTTCTTCCCATTTCGGCCAAGGTGAGCATTCCGCCTTCCTTCCCCAATCTTGAGTTTTTCCTTCCTTTTTCCATGATCTTTACAAGTTTATAACTTTGGTTTTGAAGATCTTTGAGCTTAGAACGAGTTTTGGAGCTTGGAGACCAAAAGTTGGAACTTCTCCCATCTCCAAGTTTAGATCTCCTCAACCCTCGATCTTCAAGAGGTAAGAGCCGATCTTAAGCTCAATGTATGATTTAAACAAGTTTTATGAAGTTTTAAGGGATAGAATGCATGTTAGGGCATATGTTGAACCTATGGGTTTTTGATGACTTTTTGAACAATGTAGCTTGATTGTGTGTGATTGAAGTGTTGTAGATGGGGTATATGCATGTTTGAGGCCCCTAGGAACTTGTATGCATGCTTTGGTTGAAAAATATGCATGTTTGGAAGGTTTGGAGGCGAAATGTGCTAAGGGAGCCAAGTTTCTACCCTTTGGCAGAAACCAGGTTCGGCAGCCGAAGGTACTTTCGGCCGCCGAACATGGCTGGGGAGGCAGGCCTTTCGGCTGCCGAAGTTGCCCCCGAAAAGAGACTTTCGTCTCTGTCTGGGACTTTCGGCCGCCGAAGGTGCCGCCGAACCTGCCCTGTTCAGCCATTTCATGCATATCTCTATGTGATATTTTCATGATGTTTTAGGGGATTTTTGGGGAGTATATTAGAGTTGTAATTACGTATGTTTGGTCCCTCATTTGAGTCCACCTGTGTAGGTTCGGACCCGAGGAACCGAGGACCCCAGCAGTGAGTTCAGCTGCTTCGGTATTGTCAGAGTCAGCCAGAGGTGAGTGGAACTATAACTTAATCTTTTAAATTAAATGCTTTATCATGTTTCATGCATCATGATTATGCAATAGGATGATTGCATTAGTTTTCACGAATATGCCGCATTGCATAAATTGTTGTTGTTGTGGGTGAATGTCGGATGACCCAGTTAGTCCAAGACAGGAAGACCAGGCCCCATGCTACAGGCCTGGCACAGAGTAAACAAGTCCAGGCCCCAGTCTACAGGCCTGGCACAGAGTAAGGCACGGTTATGGGACTTGAAGACCAGGAGCCAGAGGAGGCCCTGGGAAAATGGTAAGTAATGTATGTTCTGACAGGAAAGACCAGGACCCCATTCTACAGGCCTGGCACAGAGTTAACTTGGACTAATTGGTGACGAGTTCGCCCAACCCTTATGTGAATTGTTTGTGTTATGATGCATTTCATAGAGCATAGTGTTAATGTGTTTTAATAGCTCTACTCACTGGGCTTTTAGCTCACCCCTCTCCCTTTTCCCCCAGGCTTACAGGTACAGGATAGAGCAGGAGTCCGGATAGGATAATGAAGTCATGCCTATGTAATAGCTAGCAATGGACATGATCAAATTGTAATGTAAAAGTACAGTATAGTTATGTAATGAGTTTTATGGATGTTAGTGTGTGCTTGACCATAGAATGTTGTATCCCTTTTTATACATGATCTTAGAGGTTTTGATGATGTTTATGTAAACCAGCTCAACACAGGTTATGTTACCCTTTGAGGGCACAGATGAGATCCCACAGAGGGATCAAAGTTATGTTCATATTTATGCACAGGTTGAGTTTGGTTGATGTTTTTGGAAAGAAAAGTTTTAATTTTTATGCATGTTGTTGATCATGTATGGGATTATACAGGTTTACAGGTTTTATATCAGGCTTGCTACGGGTCCCGGCGGCCTTAAGTCGACCCGGATCCTAGCGCCGGTAGCGGTCCGATTTTCGGGTCGTTACAGATTTAGTGACGAATAAAGCTTGTCGCTAATGTTTTCAACGGAATAATCCATCGAAATCCATTGCAAATATTTTCGACGTCGAAAAAAAAATTAGCGACATGATTTTAAGCGATGAATCTTAGGTCGTCGAAAATATATCATTGAAAATATCAGCGACAGAATTTAGACTATCAGAGACGAAATTTTTCATCGCTGATAATCTATTTTTTGTAGTGTTTGTAGTAGAGACTGAAGTGGTATTTCTTGAATGTGAGGTTATGTCCTTGCTGTCTTTTGTATCATCATTGTCCTCCCTTTTAAAAGGCCCAAACTATTTAATTCTTGCTTAAAAAGTATAACGATGGCACAAAAATGATTTAAAAATTATTCAAATACATAATACACTAATGTATTTTTGAAGATATCAATTGGAGAATTGTATTTCCTTACCTTAAACAACTGAAAAGTTATTTCAATGAACTTAGTGTGACAAATCTTCTTCTCTATGCTAGAGGTTAAAGTGGTATACCTTAAACACAAGGTGATTATTATGCTCTTCTACTTTTTGTATCCTTGATGCCCCTATTAAGAGCATCCATATTTGCATTAATGATGGATGAAGCGGTGATGATGGAACCTAAACATGATATGGCTTGGCAAGGGTTTAAAATTATATCATTTAGGGTTTTGCTAGGACTGTCTTGGAAAAGAGAGGTGGCAGGGTGAGATTTTTTGAAACTAAAGGTAAGAAAAAGGATTTGGATTTTGATATGAAATCTCATTCCTATCATTTTTCCTCACTTTTTTTTTTCTCTCTCTTAGAAATACTCTATATCCATTCTACCAAGCAAAAACATGCCTAAATACTATCATATACACTATTCAAAAAGGGCAAAATCTAAACATGAACATTTAGGAGATCCAGAGCAAAGGCAACAAATTTAGAAGAGAAAAGCTTAAAATGGCATTAATTTTACGGAGAGATATGTGCAAAAGAAATAGTAAGAAGTTATAGTAAAGGGAAAAATATCGTCGTTTTGTACGAGGATCATGGGGTGAAAGTAAAATAGACACGATCATAAAATGAGAAAAGAATAATTGTAAAAGAGATAATAATAAGCTAACTTAAAAAAAAAAAAAAAAAAAAAAGAAAACAACCATGTGTGATGGCTGAGTAAAGATAAAATTGTAAAGCAAAATAACCAAATCAATTTCAAATTTATTATTCAAAGTGAACAAAGTTTTATTATATAATATATTAATAACTAAATAATAGTTTACTCATATATTTAATAATTATAAGATAACTAATGTATTTATAATAAAAAAATTTAAAAACTATTAATTAAAAAATAATGATACTAACATCTAAATAACAATATTTGCATAAATAATAAAATAAATTAAGATCGAAATGATTTGATTCTTATAATAACATCTCTTTTAATTTTAATTCAATTACGTATGATTTTTCTATTTGCTTTGAAACACTAATAATCATGTATACTCTAATAAAATATGAATAGAGATGGGTGATCTATGATAAGTACCATAAATTTTATAATCTAAAATATAAATATATCAGCTCGAATTTTATTTTGGGTAAATTATATTTTTAGCAAAATTTTTGTGCAGATTTTCAATTTAGCCAATTCTTTCTTTCTATTTATATAATTTTAGTCAAACTAAAAGTTATTTACAATTTTAGCTAATGGGTGAAAAGGATAATAAAATATGCTGTAACTGCTCAATCAACTACGAAAATAAAATTTTTAATGTGGATCCATCTATTATGATAGGGTAAATTATATATTTTAGTCAATATTTATACAAATTGGCAATTTTGTCCAATCATTCTTTTTTTTTTTTTTTTTTTTTTTTTTTTTTTTTTATCAATTTCAGCTAAAAGGTAAAAAGGGTGTAACAGAACGTAATATAGCTATTCGATTAGTATAAAAATTAATTTTTTTAATATGAGATCTACCTGAATCAATTGTCCTATTAATTAAAAATTATACTGTTTAATATTGGACCCATGATATGATTTAATGCAAGTAAATGCAATAATTACACTAATCTTATATTAAGAAATACGATACAGAGTATTTTATTACCATACTTAACGTAAGCTCCCTTTTCACCCATACTAAAATTGACACAATCTTATAAATTATTTTTGTAAATAAACTCTTTATTCTAAATTGATTATTTAAAAATATTATAAACAATTTTAGACAAAAGGGTAAATTTTATCCTATTTTTACCTCTTCTTAATTTGTAAATAAATACATATCAATTTTATCCTGGGTTGATGCCAATTTTTTACATTATAGTCCCATCTAGAAATAATTTGATTGAGCTATATTTTTAGTAAATTACTACATAAAAATAGTTTGATTAGTTTTAGTCGAAATTAAAAACCATTTAATTAAAAATTGTGAAATTGCGTAAAAAATAAAAAATTTAATTTAGCTTTAATATCGTGAACGTGGGCTTCATGTTAAAAATTATTTTCTTTACTGATTGAGTAATCAAATTAGCATATTTTATTTCTTTTTTCATCCTCTAAATAAAATTGTAATTAAATCTTTTGAGTTGGTTGAATTTTTTTTTTTTTTTTATAAAAAGAATGGATTAAAATTAAAAATTTACATAAATGTGTAGTTAAAATGTATAGTTTACTCTTTTATTTATATATATATATTTGTTTTGTGAAAAGTAAGAATTTTGTTGTTGAGCATAAACAGAGACTAAGAATATACAAAACAAGTCCTTTAAGGGCAAAGAATCAAGTCAGACTTAATCCATCAACCATGGTTCACCTATGCTTAAGTAAGTGTACTACTTCACAGGACTCTTATTATCCAACCATGGTTCATAATAAAAAAGAGAAATACCTTGTCTCCAATCCCTCAACTTGGTCAATGTCTCAAGGCCCAGCTAGTATCCAAAGGCATTGTAATATCCCAAAAGCTCAAATGCTTAAGCTTAGTTCTAAAATCCCACATTTCCCAAAGAGAAGCATTAGAACTTATTAGCTCCCAAATCTATTTGCCTATTGCAGCTCCATTCTAAGGATCAATTACCTTGATGCCTACCCTTTTTCACACTTTGGCCTGAACACTTTGTCTCAAACCATGACATATATCCCTTCTATCTCCATTTAAAGAAAATTCTCACGTCTTTTGTCAATTTTCTTGAGTAATTTTGAAAAAAATAAAGACGCAACACCAATGATGTGCACGTTCCTAAGGACAACAATTATCAATTGCACTTTGCTTGCATAAGAGAAGTGTTTTAAGGACCAAGAATTAATTCTAACAGTGATTTTATTTGCCAATTTTCGACAGTGTTCTTTTGAAACATAGGTAGAAACTAAGGGAAAGATGAGATACTTATAAGGAGGCTACCCTCCCTAAAATTTAGGAGCTACAAAATCTAGTTCTTAACAATATCTTCCACCCTAGCAAAATGCACAAAACTCTCATCTTTGTTAACCATCAACTCAGACACCCTTTCACAACGCTTCAAGGCGTCTCCAAAGCCCTTATAAGCCCTAAATCCCTATAGGTAAACAAAAATAAATATGCAAAACACAAATAATTCAATTTCACCCCTTATGAAATCTAAAAGAAATAGACATACACATAATAAGATACCTAGATAAGTACTCAATAACTAGTATAAATAACAGTGGGACATTGGTTGATATGGAGCAACTAACTTTGAACTTTATGGCAGATTTGGACCGAGCCTAAATTTTGCTGTCGACATCCGATGGAAACTCACGATAACTTTTGGAAAGAGAATTTTAAAACGCACGACTTTCAAAAGTGTGATAAAGGTCGCAGACCTGTCACAAAGTTCGATATGAAAATTTCATCGTTTAGGGGGTCAATTTTGCATTTTAATTATTTTTTTAGATTTTTTTATTTACATATTAGTGTTTTTTTTCTATTATAAATAGTCTCCCTTGGCTATTACAAACTCACTTTTCAATCTTTGAATAATTTTAATAAGACTTTTTGTCCTCTAACCTATCTTTTCTCTTATATCGTTTTAGCCAAACGATTGGTTAAAATTCTTGACGGAATCTAAATAGTTCTTTATCGTTGAGTCTCTTTATCTTAGGCCCTTTTGACTAGGAAAATGTCCCTTTAAACTACCATTGACCATCACAAAGAACTAAGCTGTCTAATACACCTCATTAACAAATTAATAAACTTGTTAGGAAACTCAAGTCCAGTAGCACTTCCTTAAGAAACTCCTACTGAATTGAATCATATATACCTTTCTTAAATCAACCTTCATAGCACAACAAGGAGCCATAGAGAATTTGTGATAATTCTTGACTGACTCATGTGTTAAAAAAATATTGTCAACGTTTCTTCCACAAACTACAAAAGCAGGCGTAATGATCTTGCTTAAACTACCTCCCATTCTATTGTTCAAGACCTTAATAATTGTTTCATAAATGATAGAAGAAGCAAATGGTCTATAATCAAACAACCTAGCTAGATTTTGTGATTTTGGAATGATGTTCAAGGTAGTAATATTGAATTGCTTTAATAGCTTTCCAATGTCCAAAAAACTCTTTGACGGGTGCAAGTGTGGGTATTCGGATACGATTCTAGCTAAGAATCGGAACCAAAACTATACCTTCGATTTCTTTGATTTTTAGGAGCTAAACTTAGATTTTGATTTTGATTTCAATTTATTTTTAAGCAAGTCTGATACAGTTTTGGTTCAATTTCGATTCTTGTTTTGGTTTCATTTTAACTTTTTAATTTTTGTTCAAATATTAATTATTACTAGACCCCTATTTTTTTATACTGCATTATGCACATTTAAAGAAGGGAGGGCATAATGATGTGAATCACATCATAGCTCGGTACATTTAAAATTAATTTTTAAGACTATAGAAAGATATTGTATGTCATGAAAAATAATATAAAAAAATAAAATAAAAATAAAAATGATAAAGTCAAATATAAATAATTTATTCATACGATAAGTTAATTAAATAATTAAATTAAAAAATAGAAATAAAAAGTATTAAATTTAAAAAAAATTACAAGAAAAGGAGGTGGTTGCAATAATAATAACAATAATAATAATAATAATAGTTTTCTTTTTTTTTTTTCTCATTAAAAATCCTAGTTAATAATTACTTTCTCTTGAGTCTTCTTTATGGTAGCCATTCTTCGCTCCCAACTCTTCAAATTCTCTCAAATTTGCTTCAAGAAAATAAAAGAAAAAAAATCACACTTCAAGTCTTCAAGCTACATTCTTAGATTTCTCTTTTTTCCTTTCTTTTTTTATTTATTTTCAAGATAATTTATTGAAATAAATTTTATTACATAAAAAATATTTATTTTACATTTTTTAAAATTAATTTGAGTATGTTGGGCACCTTCCACATCAATTTTAAGGGAAACACAAACTTTATACACGAAATTATGTGAGTAATTAGATTTGTTCGGGTTCTTCTATTTTGACTAGGAAAAATTATGGTTCTAAATATTTTTCTTAAATTCTCCACGAAATTCTCTTCAATTTTCATACATTACTTTAATTTTTCTGATTTATATTGAATAAGTTATGAATTTTTAAAATTACAAAGGCAAATATGAAATTTGAGTCAATTACAGTGCATTATTTGAAAATTTAAAAACCATATACTTGACCTTCAAGTCACCAAATGAGATGATTCTCGACTCTAAAATCAACTTGAAAAGTGAAATACAACTTTTATATTTTGAAGTTTTTATGTTTCTATCTCTAATATAATACCATATTATAAATAAAATCGGCGCATAGATTATAACTTATATCGTGATAGTTTAATTGCGATTGAAATAACTAAAAAAATACAAGTCTTTTGGGAGTCTTTCTTTTTCTTTCCTTGTGCTCTACATGTATAGGATATCTTCATAAAATTGTAGGAATTTTCGATAGGCCCAATTTTTATTTTTTATTTTTGTATTCTGGATTATTTAGTTTTATTTTCTTGTATTTTGATCTTCTAATTCATGTTATTAACATGTATTTGAGTATTAAAACAGATAGTGGAAGATGGCTAGGATTTTCCTTCGGCGGTAAAGATTGAGCGAACCTTTCTTTTATAATTAAGAGATTTGATTTGCTTAGATTTTTCTTCCTTAACTTCCATATCTGAATAAGTTATCTAATTGCTGTAACTTTCTTAATTTGTATTATCTATTATTTTATTTAATTTATCTTTTGATATGTTTTATTTTATTTCATTTTTTCATGTCATATTTAACTTATTTTCTTTTCATATTTGCATAGTTTCCTTTCTTATCTAATTTTGTTGCATACCATGTTTGTGAAATTTTTTTTTCATATTAAAGTAAATTTTTTATCTAAATTAAAAATAATAAAAAATATCTCTTACATTTTTTATTTATTTTTTCCTTGATTAAAAATATTCTTTCTATAATTGAATTATTTCTTTCCTTATTTGAGTTATTTCCTTTTCTTCTTAAAATTTATTTTCTTGCCCTTTTTAGTTTATTTATTTCCTATTTTGTCTTTTTTAATTACAGTAAGTTGGCTTATGCTAAGAAAACCGAAAGAAAGAAAAGAGATCTCATTCCCTTTTTTTTTTTTTTTTTTTTTTTTTACCTTCGCCAAATAGCACTTCGCTTTTGGTGAGCAAGATATTTTCTTTGTTGGACTTAAAGAGTACATGATAAAAGCTTATTTGGACATGGAGCATCGTTGAAGTGTCTTGAAAGCCCTTGACAAAGGGTAATGGGCCAAAGGCCTTGTAATAGATTAGCTTTAGTTAGTGAATTTTAATTTTTTTTTTTATTATGGATATGTAAATTAATTATTTTTTCCTTCCTCCTCCCTCTTTTTTGGGATTAATTCTATTCTCCTTCTCTTGCTTTAGCTTAGGATTGATTTGGTTAATTCATTTCTCTTTTCCTTTTTTTGGATGGTTATGCACCTTACTTAAAATGCATGTAATTAAACTAGTAAACTAGTAAATTAGGTGACGACTATCGAACTTCAGATGCCTAGGCCTGAGACAGCCCGAGCAAAAAGACCTAGGCAAGGGCCCAACGAAGGCCTCATACTTGGGTTAAAGCCTCGTACCAGTTCAGAGCCTATCCATGCAAGCTAGAGTATTAGACTTGAACCCGTTCGAGGCATTCTGGCCCCTAGATGCTCGTTAGCACCATGAAAAAATAGATCTTGTGATGTTCGAAATCGTGTCCAAGTGGCATTAGGATGAAATTAAATGGCCGCCTGACAAGAAGAAAGGACACAGTACGTCCGTGGATACTGCTAGCATGAATATGGCAGAGTGGTATGGGCATAGAACGGTCGTTACACACGTAAGAAAAGACAAAAAGGAATAGGAATAAAAGGGAACAAAGGGAAAATAGAAGACTAAGCTTACATAAATACACCTGAGTCTAAACCCATTCTCGGATCTTAGACATCAATTAGCATTGTCTGTGGGAATGAAGGAGATATTATCGTCACTGGAGTTCTCATTCTTATTCACCCGCTGAGATCCACATAGCAAACCCCGACGAAAACCATAGAAGAATCACTTAGAATGACCTGAGCTCAACTCAAGAAAGTCAACTGATAAGCGGTTGTCGAAGCCGTAAAAAATAAACCTATTATCAATCAACAAATAAATTTGTAGATAGTGGCAATAGGGTCGAACCACAGGGAATTGACACCAAAGATTTTCCTAATAATGACTAGGTAAATAGCAAGTAAATAAAAGAGGGGGGTTTTGATTTGATGATTAAAATTAAATAGCAAAAGAAAACAATAATTTAAAGTTTGAGTAAATCAATAAGAGAAAAGCTTCTAGTTGAAGTATGGATCTATTTCAGATTGTTTAGAATTGATCATTGATTCTTTAATACTCCTATTTATCTCAATAAATTAGTTTAGGATGTAAAAGACGCTTCTCACAATCCAAATTCCTCCTTAGTTCTAGTTTGATTAGGAAACGTTCGCTAATCAAACACTAGTTAACAAGTTGCCAAGGAACGTCCTTGGGGCCTTTGGCATCGAATAACTGTTAACTGCATTAAGACTTAAAGAAACCTAATTCTAACCTTGCCAACCGCGTGGCCAAGTTTAGATCATGCAACTTAATTAAATTTGTGTTCAAATAATATAAGCAATTACGGATTTAAATCATTCAAACAATTTGTTACTTAAGCAATTTAAAAGCAATGGGCCCTTATTGATTCTAAAAGCAAAGCAACAATTATGGAAAGATCAAATTGCATAAATATTGAAAATAAATAGAAGTTTAACAATGGAGATTTAAATCTCCCAATTCATCACAAAATCTGAAATTCACCAACTTCAACTAGAAAAGAAGGAAATTAGCCACTCATGGTGGACTAAATACACAAAAGATGAAAAGAAAGGAAAGAAAGAAGCTGCAGAGTTTCTGGCGAGGGGAGAAGATGCTGAGTAGCTGATCAGAAGATGCCCCTTACTGGTTTGGAGGCTGCCCTTTTATAGCTGAAGAATTCCATCCTTCTAGGGTTTTGAAATCCCTTTTTAATTTGGCTTGTGATTCCTCTTTTGATGTTGAATTTAATTGCAACTGGAATTCCTTAGGTGAGAAACTCTTTCGTGGCTCTTGGAATTGTGTTGGTAGTGATTGAGTTGGATTTGGACTTCTGAAAATTTGAAATTTGGTTCCCTGCTTTTTTCCCGCCTCTACTGTCAATTTCTGCTGTCAAGGTGATTTGGGCAGTTTCTGCGAGTGATTTGGGCAAATCACTTGCCCAATCTGCCCCAATCGCTCTCTGGGATTCAGTCAAGTTTCTGTCTCTGTCTCTGTGAGTGATTTGGCCAGTTTCTGCGAGTGATTTGGGCAAATCACTTTGACCCAATTACTTTTCCAGCTTTTTCTTCACTTTTTCTCCAACTTTCCAATTTCTTCCTTTTCTGTAAAAACATAACAAAAACACAAATTAAGTTAGAAAAATGTGTAAATAAACAGTAATAAATATAATAAAAATGTGGCTAAATTATGCTTGATCAAATACCCCCACACCTAGCTTTTTGCTTGTCCTCAAGCAACAAATAACTTAGTCAATCAAGCTCCTTTTTCTTTTGAGCCTAAGTACCACTTAATCAGCCCCCCCTAGACTCCTAAATTGAAGTATCACAGTATAGAATACATGCACCAAGGTTGTTCTTCTCTTTTCCTTGTTTCCCCTTACCTATCATGGTCAAAGGAAAGGTTTTTGATTCATTCATGCTTATTCTCTTTGTATAAGCTCAATGCAACCTCTAAGAGTGACTTGCCCTTCTTTGAGCATTTTATTTTATTTTATTCAGCAGCACTTTTTTTATTCTTGCCTGAAAAAGTCACTAACCTTTTTACGCGAAGGTGCATATTGGTGATACCCACCCCCTGTTACTCAGTTAGTCACTTGTTCAAGTGGCTACTAGCTCTGTTCATAGCTTATTTGGCCATAGGAACAGGTTTTATGATTTGTGCTTTGTGCTGGTTTTTCTTTTTCTTTTCTTTTCTTTTCATGAAAGTTTGGGAAAATCACCTCATAGGGAGTTACACTAACTTTTTATTTGCATGTATTTATATTTTTATTTCCCTTGACCAATGCAAATTTAGAGATTCAATTCAAGAAAAGAACTTTCAAAGTGAAGGTAGCACACTATAATTGATTCAATTTAGGCTTAAAGGGGTGGAAAATCAATGGGGTCATGAGATAGGAAGCTCTTTTAACCTTGTTATCTATGCTGAGTAGAGCAAAAGCTAAGTCAAAATTTTGTGTGTGTGTGTGCAAAAAGTGAAAAAATGTGTGAAAAAATTTTGGTGTGTGTTTATAGGGCAAAAAGATGCAAAAAGAAACAAAAAGAAAGCAAAAAGATAATGTAAACGGAAAAAATATAACCTAAACCTAACAGTAAATGCCCCCACACCTATCCCAAACATTGTCCTCAATGTTTAAACATAAATATGAAAAAATTAATAAGGAGAAGGAAAGGGACTGCCTGGGATGTAGGTGATTTGAGCAGGTGATTTGGGCAAATCACCCGGCCAAATCACTGGCTGTCATGGTCTGTGGGCAGAAAGTGTTGAACCAGCAGCTGCAACATGCTTTCCATGTGCTACATCCTGTCTTGAGCCTCCACCGAATGGTCTTGAGGTGCCTTTTATGTCCTCCAAGGTCCACCCAATTGCTTTCTTGTGCTTCCTTAACACATCAAGGAGCTTTTCCTCTTCTTCTTGGCTGAGCTGGTTAGAAATAATTACTGGAAGTGTGTTTTCAGCCCCTAAAAAGGCATATTTGAGATGGCTGGGCAAGGGTTTCAGATCTGGTGTATCTGCTGCCTGTTCTGATTTTTGCTGTTTGCTTTCTGATTTGGGCTGTGATTTGGGCAGATTATCTGGTAATCTGGGCAAATCACTCTCTATTGTGCCTGTCTGCCCCAGTGATTTCGGCAGATTGTTTGGTGATTTGGGCAAATCACCCGCCACCAGCTGTGAACAGTACTCCATCTAGTTTGTATCAGTGTTGCTGTCCACTTCTTCCCTCCTGCAAAGACCTTCATAAAGTAAGTTTTCTTGATCATAATAAAAAATTTCTTGGCTTAAATCATCAATAACGTCAAGGCCATAAACATGAGAAACATCATTGGGAAATTTCATGGCATCATAAACATTAAATTTGATAATTTTCCCTTCAAACTCCATGGTTAGTGTGCCATCATGCACATCAATTTTTGTTCTGGCTGTGCTCAAGAATGGTCTCCCAAGTAGGATGTCAGAGGTGATTTTGCCCTTATCCTCCTCCATGTCAATCACATAAAAATCTGCTGGGAAGACTAGTTGGTCAACTTGTACCAACACATCTTCTAGCACTCCCTTGGGATGGACGACGGATCGGTCAGCCAATTGGATCACAATGCTGGTGCCCTTGAGTGTATCTGCATTCAACAAGTTAAAAATGGAAAGGGGCATGACATTGATTGAAGCCCCAAGGTCACACATGGCCTTCTTTATTCCCACATTGCCTATTTTGCATGAAACCGCGAACATTCCTCTATCCTTGCATTTGGTGGGAAGTTTCCTTTGAATGACAGCTGAGACACACTCCCCCACACTTACCTTTTCATGTTCAACAAGTTTCCTCCTATTGGTGCATAGCTCTTTGAGAAATTTAGCATACCTTGGTATTTGTTTGATAGCATCAAGTAGAGGTATATTGATTTCCACCTTGCGGAGTGTCTCAAGTATCTCTTTCTCCTCTTTTTCTTTTTGAGATCTTACAAATCTTTTGGGAAAAGGGTAAGGTACCTTGAATTTTTCTGCTGGTTGCTGTATTTTCTACTTTTGGCTGGACTTTGCCTGATCTGTTGATTTGGGCAAATCGATCTCTGCCTTCTCTGGTGATTTGGGCAGATCACTGCTGGGCAGCTCAGTCTGCCTAGCGATTGGGTCGGTGATTTGGGCAAATCGACTGCCCTGATCACTTTCTGGCAGATTTTTTTCAATGGCCTATTTTTGCAATTTTTCAGCCCTATTATCTTGCAGCTCTTTTCCACTCCTCAATGTGATGGCACTAACATTTTGTCTTGGGTTTATCTCAGTTTGGGAAGGTAGCTTCCCTTGAGACTCATATTTGCTCATTGAAGAGGCCATTTGACTCACTTGTTTCTCAAGACTTTGCACAGTATTTGCTAAATTCTGCACAATCTCTTCAAGAGGTGCTTTGGAGTTCTGAGGTGCAGCTTGAGCTTGATTCCTTTGCTGGTAGTGTAATACCCGGCTAGACTCCGGTATCGGAATTCCTACCGTCCGGTGGAATTTCGGATGTCGGGAACCTCTAGAAGGGTAAAAACATGTGTTATAAAATGTTTTCATGAATTTTAATGGTTTTAAAGTATGAAATTGAATGAGTTTTTACAAGAAAAGTCTTTGGAGGAAAACCCAGGTTCGGCCGCCGAAAGTCAAGTTCGGCCGCCGAACATGCATGCGTTTTGGAGGCACGTTAGGCCCCCGAAAGCATGAGTGAGGGAAGTAAAGGTTCGGCCGCCGAAAGTCAAGTTCGGCCGCCGAACATTTGCATGGATGCGGAGGCACATTCGGCCCCCGAACGTGGCCTGGCCAGCCACCTATAAAAAGGGTCCCTTAGCCGAAAATGGGCGAGCTTTTTCTCCCCATTTCGGCCAAGGTGAGCATTCCGCCATCCTTCCCCCAATCTTGAGTTTTTCCTTCCTTTTTCCATGATCTTTACAAGTTTATAACTTTGGTTTTGAAGATCTTTGAGCTTAGAACGAGTTTTGGAGCTTGGAGACCAAAAGTTGGAACTTCTCCCATCTCCAAGTTTAGATCTCCTCAACCCTCGATCTTCAAGAGGTAAGAGCCGATCTTAAGCTCAATGTATGATTTAAACAAGTTTTATGAAGTTTTAAGGGATAGAATGCATGTTAGGGTATATGTTGAACCTATGGGTTTTTGATGACTTTTTGAACAATGTAGCTTGTTTGTGTGTGATTGAAGTGTTGTAGATGGGGTTTATGTATGTTTGAGGCCCCTAGGAACTTGTATGCATGTTTTGGTTGAGATATATGCATGATTTATGGTTTTGGGAGGCAGGAGGTTCATTTGAACCAAGTTTCTGCCCGTTTGGCAGAAACCAGGTTCGGCAGCCGAAGGGAGTTTCGGCCGCCGAACCCCTTTTGAGGAGGCAGCATTCGGCTGCCGAAGGTGCCCCCGAAAAGAGACTTTCGTCTCTGTCTGGCACTTTCGGCCGCCGAAGGTGCCGCCGAACCTGCCTGACTTTCGTCTCTGGAGGGACTTTCGGCCGCCGAACCTGCCGCCGAAAGTGCCCTGTCCAGCCATTTCATGCATGTATTCTTATGGTTAATTTATGATGTTTTAGGGGGTTTTTGGGGAATAGTTTAGAGTTATGTTCAAGTATGTTTGGTCCCTCATTTGAGTCCACCTGTGTAGGTTCGGACCCGAGGAACCGAGGACCCCAGCAGTGAGTTCAGCTGCGGTGTTGTCAGAGTCAGCCAGAGGTGAGTGGAACTAAACTTAATCTTTTAAATTAAATGTTTTATCATGTATCATGCATCATGATTATGTAATAGGATGATTGCATTAGTTTTCACGAATATGCCGCATCGCATAAATTGTTGTTGATGTGGGTGAATGTTGGATGACCCAATTAGTCCAAGACAGGAAGACCAGGACCCCATGCTACGGCCTGGCACAGAGTAAGAAAGACCAGGCCCCAGTCTACAGGCCTGGCACAGAGTAAGGCACGGTTATGGGACTCGAAGACCAGGAGCCCAGAGGAGGCCCTGGAAAATGGTAAGTAATGTATGTATGACAGGAAGACCAGGACCCCATGCTACGGCCTGGCACAGAGTTAACTTGGACTAATTGGTGACAAGTTCACCCAACCCTTATGTGAATTGTTTGTGTTATGATGCATTCTCATAGAGCATAGTGTTAATGTGTTTTAATAGTTCAGCTCACTGGGCTTTTAGCTCACCCCTCTCCCTCTACCCCCAGGTTTGCAGGTACAGTATAGAGCGGGAGTCCGGATAGAGTAAAGAAGTCATGCTTATGTAATAGCTAGCAATGGACATGATCAAAATTGTAATGTAAAAGTACAGTATAGTTATGTAATGAGTTTTATGGAAGTTAGTGTGTGCTTGACCATAGAATGTTGTATCCCTCTTTATACATGATCTTAGAGATTTTGATGATGTTTTTGTAAACTAGCTCAACAGATGTTATGTTACCCCTCGAGGGCACAGATGAGATCCCACAGAGGGATCAAAGCTATGTTAATGTTTATGCTCAGGTTGAGTTTGGTTGATGAGTATGTAAAGAAAAGTTTTAATTTTTATGCTTATTGTTGATCATGTATGGGATTATTCAGGTTTACAGGTCTTATGTCAGGCTTGCTACGGGTCCCGGCGGCCTTAAGTCGACCCGGATCCTAGCGCCGGTAGCGGTCCGATTTTCGGATCGTTACAGGTAGCTTGGATATTGATTTCCCCTTGCATAACTGAAATTTGGATGGTCCCTCCAACCTGGATTATAAGTATTGGCATAGGGATCATACCTTCTTTGCCCATTGAAACCTCCAACAGCATTGACTTGTTGGTCCTCCTCTTGAAGGGAAGGACATAGATCAGTTGGGTAGTTGTTGGCACATATTCCACATGACTTGGGCTGCTGAATCTGCTGGGCTTGTTGGGTTTGACCCACAACAAGGCTACGGACAACATTGGTGAGATTAGAAATTTGGGATGCTAGAATGGATGTACTCACCTCATTTACACTCCTTGATGGTGGCTCTTGGTCTCCAAATTGTTGAGAAGCTGCAGCCATGGTGGAAATTAATTCCCTCATCTCTCTAGGTGACTTTCTTTCAATTGATCCTCCACAAGCTGCATCAATAAATTTTCTCTCTGAGGGTAGCAGACCTCCATAGAAATACTCAATGAGAGATTGGTCAGAAATATCATGCTGGGGGCAGCTTGTGCACAACTTTTTGAACCTCTCCCAGTACTCATACAAGCCTTCAGAGTGCTTTTGCTTTATCCCACTTATCTCTCGACGGATGCCTATAGCTTTTGAGGTAGGGAAGAATTTTCTCAAGAATGCTCTCACCATACCAGCCCATGATGTGATGGATCCGGGTGGTAAGTAGAATAGCCATTCCTTGGCATAGTCATCAAGGGAAAAAGGGAAGGCTCTAAGCTTGACATGCTCTTCAGTAATACCTTGAGGTCTCATGGAGGAGTACACAATGTGGAATTCCTTCAAGTGCTTGTGAGGATCCTCATTTTTTAAGCCTCTAAATTTGGGAAGGAGATGGATTAGGCCTGTCTTTAACTCAAATGGTGCTGTCAAAGGGGGATATTTAATGCATAAGGGTGCTTGGTCTCCTGCTGGTTCAGCTAGCTCTCCGAGAGTTCTTTCCCGTGGCTGTGGCTGTTGTGCTTGGACAGGGATAAGCAAATTTCCAGCTTGAAGTTTCGCTTCCTCACGGACAGCAGGTTGTTGCGCCATTGCTGGATTTTCTGCCATAACCTGGAATCGGGTATCAGGTTCAAATGCAGTAGTGGCTGTAGGAGAGTCTGCTGGTGCAAAAATTTCTGCAGCAGGGGCAGATGTGACAGCAAGTGCTTCAGCTGGTGCAGAGGTAGGTGAATTTGCTGGTGCAGAAAAATCAGCAGGTATAACAACAGCTCTGTGAGATGGTGTTGCTGATGAAGATGCTTTTGAGGCTTGGTTCCTCAAATTTGCTTGCTTCCTTAAGTGCTTGGCAGTTTTCTCAATCTCAGGGTCGTAAAGAAGAGTGTCTTTACGGCCAGACCTGGTCATAAAGGGAAAATACGTTAGTTTAAATCAAATCCCCGGCAACGGCGCCAATTTTTGATAAGCGGTTGTCGAAGCTGTAAAAAATAAACCTATTATCAATCAACAAATAAATTTGTAGATAGTGGCAATAGGGTCGAACCACAGGGAATTGACACCAAAGATTTTCCTAATAATGACTAGGTAAATAGCAAGTAAATAAAAGAGGGGGTTTTGATTTGATGATTAAAATTAAATAGCAAAAGAAAGCAATAATTTAAAGTTTGAGTAAATCAATAAGAGAAAAGCTTCTAGTTGAAGTATGGATCTATTTCAGATTGTTTAGAATCGATCATTGATTCTTTAATACTCCTATTTATCTCAATAAATTAGTTTAGGATGTGGAAGACGCTTCTCACAATCCAAATTCCTCCTTAGTTCTAGTTTGATTAGGAAACGTTCGCTAATCAAACACTAGTTAACAAGTTGCCAAGGAACGTCCTTGGGGCCTTTGGCATCGAACAACTGTTAACTGCATTAAGACTTAGAGAAACCTAATTCTAACCTTGCCAACCGCGTGGCCAAGTTTAGATCATGCAACTTGATTAAATTTGTGTTCAAATAATATAAGCAATTACGGACTTAAATCATTCAAACAATTTGTTACTTAAGCAATTTAAAAGCAATGGGCCCTTATTGATTCTAAAAGCAAAGCAACAATTATGGAAAGATCAAATTGTATAAATATTGAAAATAAATAGAAGTTTAACAATGGAGATTTAAATCTCCCAATTCATCACAAAATCTGAAATTCACCAACTTCAACTAGAAAAGAAGGAAATTAGCCACTCATGGTGGACTAAATACACAAAAGATGAAAAGAAAGGAAAGAAAGAAGCTGCAGAGTTTCTGGCGAGGGGAGAAGATGCTGAGTAGCTGATCAGAAGATGCCCCTTGCTGGTTTGGAGGCTGCCCTTTTGTAATACCCGGCTAGATCCCGGCATCGGAATCCCTACCTTCCGGCGGAATCTCCTTTGGAATCAGGAATTCTGAAGATGCCAGAGGCTTTTAGAGGGATAAAATGTGTTTTCTAAAAAGGTTTTTACTGATTTCAGGGTTTTAAATGAAAAAGAATTGAGTTTTGAAAGGAAATGACCAAGGAGGCGTTTGCCAGGTTCGGCCGCCGAAAGTGGAGTTCGGCCGCCGAACGTGGAAAGGCTTCGGGAGCGCCTTTGGCCTCCGAAAGTCTTGTTTGAACGAGCCAAGGTTCGGCCGCCGAACCTCAAGTTCGGCCGCCGAACATGCATGAGTTTAGGGGGCACGTTAGGCTGCCGAAGGTCTTCGACCAGGCCACCTATAAAGGGCCCTCGGATCGGAAATGGGCGAGTTTTCTCCCCATTCTCGAGCTCAGGTGAGTTTTTGTCCTCCCTTGGCCGTTTTCATGTTTTTCTTCATCTCCTTCATGTTTTCATGAGTTTTATGGTTATTTTGAAGAGTTTTAAAGCTTAGATCGAAGTTTTGGGAACTTGGAGCTTTTGGAGCTTGGATTCTCCACACCTCCGAGTTAGAGATCACGCAACCCTCTATCTTCAAGAGGTAAGTGTGGATCTATGCTTTCTTTTACGTTTCATGAAGTTTTAAGTAAGTTTTAAGAGGTTTTGATGGTTGAGTATGGGTAGATATGCATGTTAGGCTTTATGTGGGTTTTTATGCAAATGTATGTTTATATATGTTTATGTGATGATATGTAGGAGGTTTAAGCTAGTCTATGCATGTGGGAGTGAGTATGAATGATGGGGAGAGAGTATGTGAGGATTTGGGTTGTTTTGATGGTTTTGGCCTATGTGGGTCATAAGCTATCTATGCATGTTTTTTATGTTGTTTTTGGAGTTTAATCAAGCTATTAAGCTCCTTTGTGCATGGTTAAGGGTTTATGCATGTTTTGGTTAAGTTGGGTGCTTGTTTTGGGGTGTTGGAAGGTTTGGAAGGCTTCAATGCATGAGAAGCTGAGTTCTGCCCTTCTGGGAAGAACTCAGGTTCGGCCGCTGAAGGTGGTTTCGGCCGCCGAACCTGCCTTTGGATCCATGGATTGGCCGCCTAACCTTGCCCCCGAAAGTTGAGTTTTGGCTTGAAAGCAGACTTTCGGCCGCCGAAGGAAGGATTCGGCTGCCGAAAGTGCCTGACTTTCGTCTCTGGAGTGGGATTTTCGGCCGCCGAAGGTGCCGCCGAAAGTACCTGAGTTTCGTCTCTGGAGAGAGGGTTCGGCCGCCGAAGGTGCTGCCGAAAGTGCCCTGTCCAGCCTTTTCAAGGTTGTTTTCTATGCATGTTTAAGTGATGTTTTAGAGGGTTTTTGGGGAGTTGTTTAAGTTGTTTAGAGTGTGTTGGCACCTCATTCGAGTCCACCTGTGTAGGATCGGACTCGAGGGATCGAGGAGGCCATCAGTGTTAGCAGTTGCAGAGTCAGTCCAGCGTCTGCCAGAGGTGAGTAGAACTAAACTTAATCTTTATTTTATGAAATCAAATGCCTAAAGCATGCTCATGCATCATGAATAGGTTGATTGCACTAGTTACACGAATATGAAGCATTGCATTATTTACTGTTGATGGAGATTGGACCAAGGACGACCCCACTAGCTCTAGAAATGTTGTGAGACCTGGCCGGGCCAGGCATACATATCCAGTTGTTGTAAGACCTGGCCGGGCCAGGCATACGAAGGTTGTGAGACCCGGCCGGGCCGGGCATACTGAGACTGGAAGGGTTGTTTTGGGGTTGGGTCCAATTCGTGATATGATTTGTTTGTGCTGTGACGCATTTCATAAAAGCACGTAATTAATGAACTGCTTTCTTTGTTTCTACTCACTGGGCTTTTTAGCTCACCCCTCTCCCCTAACCCCAGTTTTGCAGGTCAGTTGTAGGCCAGGAAGACGTCAAGGGTAAAAGTCTTGCTCATGTAATAGTATTAGCTTAGTACTTTTAGTGTGGACATGTAATGTAAATTGATATAATGATTTGTAAGAGAATGTAATGTAAAGTTAAATGGAGTTATGTTTATGGTTTAGTACTGTGCTTGGCCCTAAGACTTGGTTAGTCCCTGTTTAGTACATGATGTATGTTATGGTTTAATGTTGAGTTGTGCTTGAACTAATCTTGTGGCATGTGTTGTTTACCACGCTAGTGTTTGATGAGGACCCTAGAGGAGGTCTTATGTTTGTGGTTTGATGCATGCACAGGTTAGGTTCTAGTTCTCTGGATGTTATCCCAGCTTGATGTATGTTTTGTTGACCCAGCTAGAGTTTTGATGAGGGCTCTAGTAGGGGATCCTTTTATGTTTCCAGTTATGTTGCATACAGGTCAAGCTCGGTCTATACATCATATGTTTAAGTTTTTATGTTAAAGTTTTGATCATGTATGGGATTTGACCAGGTGATAGGAGGTATGTTTGGCTTGCTACGGGTCCCGGCGGCCTTAAGCCGATCTGGATCCTAGCGCCGGTGGCGGTTCGGGCCGATACGGTAGGGTATCGATTTCTGGGTCGTTACAGAGTGGTATCAAAGCTTTGGGGCTCTAGAGTACGGTGTGTTGCACATCGGAAAGAGGTTGGCTTAGAGGTCATAGAAGGGCAAGCACAGTAGGAAGAATCATGTCCACTAGGATAGGATGTTGAGTCCTGTCTTGTATGATGATGATGTGAAATGCCATGATTTTATGCATGTGCATTAATGTTATGTATGTATGATATGTATGTGGGTTCATGTGTTTTCATATGAACCGTATGATGCTAATGATTGTTTGTATGCTTGTGTGTTGTTCTTCAGAGGAGCCAGAATGCGAGGTGCTCGTCGATCTGTGGAATCGACTGGAGTTCCATCTGAGAGGGAAGGTATGGACACCTTTCCCCCTGCTCTGCCAAGAGCGCAGTCGTGGGGAGTCAGCAGATGGGGAACATCAAGGGACCCTGGAAGGTCTTTTGATGTAAGCGGAGAAGGAATGGCTCCAAGAAGGATGTCAGCTAGTGTGAGGGAAGTAGAGTTGGATGGTCAGAGAAGGGATGTCAGTTTGGGAATCAGAGTGCTGGAAGAAGGTATGGGAGTTTTTCAGGAGGATGCTCAGACTCAGGATTCCAGGATCTCAGGTTCAGGAGGGATTGATCCCTCCACTCTGAGTACAGCCTCCACGAAAAGCAAGAAGTGGGGCAGAACCCTGAGGGGGGAAGAAGAAGAAGTTTTGGCAGAATTTGAAGGCTAGTCTGGGTTTTGGTGGCTCAAGCTCTGGCTCAGGCAGTTCAAGATGCTTGAGGTGCGGAAGGCCGCACAAGGGAGTCTGCCGTTATGGGACTAATCTATGTTTCAGGTGCGGACAAGAGGGGCACATAGCACGTGAGTGTCCCACTGCACCCGGGATGGCTCAGTCCCAACGGATAACTTCGGGTAGGGCAGCTCAGCCAGTAGCTCCAGCCATGTTTCAGGTTAGTGGTCGAGGCAGAGGAAGAGGGTCAGCCTTTTCTTCTGAGGGTTTCCGTGGAGAAGGTCCGTCAGCTCCAGCTCGGATCTTCACCCAAGCTCAGCAGGAGGCAGACACATCGAACACGGTGGTGCCAGGTATGCTCACTTTTGGATGTTCTGATGTGCATGTTTTTGTGAACCCTGGTGTTTTTCCTTTTTCTTTAGTTGCTCTAGGAGCCGTCGAGAGGTTGAGTTGATAGCTCTGGGCTAGAGTGTTCTCTTTGGTCAGTGGAACCGAGTGTGATCCATCTGTGGCGGAGTCAGTCTGCCGGTCCAGCTCTGTGTCAGTTGGGGGTAGATGCCTTCCACCCGACTTTGAGGTCCTAGACTTGACTGTCTGGACGTCAGTTTAGGGTTGGATTGGTTTTCTACTTGTGGTGCTACCGAGTCTGCAGAGACAAAGTAGTCAGGTTCAGAGGACAGGATGGATCAGAGGTAGTCTGTTGAGGGGACACGGTAGGGATGCCTAGAGGTTTGATGTCAGCCCGTCAGGTTCGTAGGGTGCATAGGAGGGGTTGTCAGAGGGTTCCAGCTCTTGTTTGAGAGTTTTGCAATCTGGTCAGGGAACCGGCCTCAGTGGTAATAGTTAGAGAGTTCTTAGTTGTTTTCCCAGGCGAGTTGTCAGGTTTACCATCTGTCAGGGAGTTAGAGTTTGGTATAGGAGTGGTGTCTGGACGCAGAACCATTTTTGTCCTTCCCTATAGGATGGCACCTATAGTTGAGATTGTCAGAATAGAGGTGAGGCTTGGTAGATAAGGGTTTTATCTGACCTAGTACCTTACCCTGGAGTGTTCCAGTGTTGTGGTGGGAAACGGAGGATGGATCCTTGAGATTTTGTGACGACTGTAAGCAGTTGACCAAGGTCACTACCAAGGGCAGGTATTTCCCATGCAGGATGGATGATCTATTGGGGCAGCTAGTAGGAGCTGTTTGTTTTCCAAGATAGATCTAAAATCCGGGTACTACCTGTGAGAGTTAGAGTTAGTTTTGGGTCAGAAGTGAGAATAAGCCAGTTAGTGAAGATGGAGAGAAAGAGAAAGGATCAGAGTAGCGCAGTGGAAGCGTGTGGAGTTTAGGAGAAGGTTGGGTATTGCTAAGGTGTTTCTTTTGGGATAAGGTGTGCCTGGAAGACCCGGGAGTTCTTACTCCAGCAGTACCCGTGTGTCTCTCTTTTAGGAGAGAGGTTTTTAGGTTTGCTTGCTTGTTTGCTTGCTTGATGCAATGATTTGAGATGCCTGTTTGTTTGTGGAACATTCGGGGACGAATGTTCTTAAAGGGGGGAAGAATGTAATACCCGGCTAGATCCCGGCATCGGAATCCCTACCTTCCGGCGGAATCTCCGTTGGAATCAGGAATTCTGAAGATGCCAGAGGCTTCTAGAGGGATAAAATGTGTTTTCTAAAAAGGTTTTTACTGATTTCAGGGTTTTAAATGAAAAAGAATTGAGTTTTGAAAGGAAATGACCAAGGAGGCGTTTGCCAGGTTCGGCCGCCGAAAGTGGAGTTCGGCCGCCGAACGTGGAAAGGCTTCGGGAGCGCCTTTGGCCTCCGAAAGTCTTGTTTGAACGAGCCAAGGTTCGGCCGCCGAACCTCAAGTTCGGCCGCCGAACATGCATGAGTTTAGGGGGCACGTTAGGCTGCCGAAGGTCTTCGACCAGGCCACCTATAAAGGGCCCTCGGATCGAAAATGGGCGAGTTTTCTCCCCATTCTCGAGCTCAGGTGAGTTTTTGTCCTCCCTTGGCCGTTTTCATGTTTTTCTTCATCTCCTTCATGTTTTCATGAGTTTTATGGTTATTTTGAAGAGTTTTAAAGCTTAGATCGAAGTTTTGGGAACTTGGAGCTTTTGGAGCTTGGATTCTCCACACCTCCGAGTTAGAGATCACGCAACCCTCTATCTTCAAGAGGTAAGTGTGGATCTATGCTTTCTTTTACGTTTCATGAAGTTTTAAGTAAGTTTTAAGAGGTTTTGATGGTTGAGTATGGGTAGATATGCATGTTAGGCTTTATGTGGGTTTTTATGCAAATGTATGTTTATATATGTTTATGTGATGATATGTAGGAGGTTTAAGCTAGTCTATGCATGTGGGAGTGAGTATGCATGATGGGGAGAGAGTATGTGAGGATTTGGGTTGTTTTGATGGTTTTGGCCTATGTGGGTCATAAGCTATCTATGCATGTTTTTTATGTTGTTTTTGGAGTTTAATCAAGCTATTAAGCTCCTTTGTGCATGGTTAAGCGTTTATGCATGTTTTGGTTAAGCTGGGTGCTTGAATTGGGTTTTGGAAGGTTTGGAAGGCTTCAATGCATGAGAAGCTGAGTTCTGCCCTTCTGGGAAGAACTCAGGTTCAGCCGCTGAAGGTGGTTTCGGCCGCCGAACCTGCCTTTGGATCCATGGATTGGCCGCCTAACCTTGCCCCCGAAAGTTGAGTTTTGGCTTGAAAGCAGACTTTCGGCCGCCGAAGGAAGGATTCGGCCGCCGAAAGTGCCTGACTTTCGTCTCTGGAGTGGGACTTTCGGCCGCCGAAGGTGCCGCCGAAAGTACCCGAGTTTCGTCTCTGGAGAGAGGGTTCGGCCGCCGAAGGTGCTGCCGAAAGTGCCCTGTCCAGCCTTTTCAAGGTTGTTTTCTATGCATGTTTAAGTGATGTTTTAGAGGGTTTTTGGGGAGTTGTTTATGAGTTGTTTAGAGTGTGTTGGCACCTCATTCAAGTCCACCTGTGTAGGATCGGACCCGAGGGATCGAGGAGGCCATCAGTGTTAGCAGTTGCAGAGTCAGTCCAGCGTCTGCCAGAGGTGAGTAGAACTAAACTTAATCTTTATTTTATGAAATCAAATGCCTAAAGCATGCTCATGCATCATGAATAGGTTGATTGCACTAGTTACACGAATATGAAGCATTGCATTATTTACTGTTGATGGAGATTGGACCAAGGACGACCCCACTAGCTCTAGAAATGTTGTGAGACCTGGCCGGGCCAGGCATACATATCCAGTTGTTGTAAGACCTGGCCGGGCCAGGCATACGAAGGTTGTGAGACCCGGCCGGGCCAGGCATACTGAGACTAGAAGGGATGTTTTGGGGTTGGGTCCAATCCGTGATATGATTTGTTTGTGCTGTGACGCATTTCATAAAAGCACGTAATTAATGAACTGCTTTCTTTGTTTCTACTCACTGGGCTTTTTAGCTCACCCCTCTCCCCTAACCCCAGTTTTGCAGGTCAGTTGTAGGCCAGGAAGACGTCAAGGGTAAAAGTCTTGCTCATGTAATAGTATTAGCTTAGTACTTTTAGTGTGGACATGTAATGTAAATTGATATAATGATTTGTAAGAGAATGTAATGTAAAGTTAAATGGAGTTATGTTTATGGTTTAGTACTGTGCTTGGCCCTAAGACTTGGTTAGTCCCTGTTTAGTACATGATGTATGTTATGGTTTAATGTTGAGTTGTGCTTGAACTAATCTTGTGGCATGTGTTGTTTACCACGCTAGTGTTTGATGAGGACCCTAGAGGAGGTCTTATGTTTGTGGTTTGATGCATGCACAGGTTAGGTTCTAGTTCTCTGGATGTTATCCCAGCTTGATGTATGTTTTGTTGACCCAGCTAGAGTTTTGATGAGGGCTCTAGTAGGGGATCCTTTTATGTTTCCAGTTATGTTGCATACAGGTCAAGCTCGGTCTATACATCATATGTTTAAGTTTTTATGTTAAAGTTTTGATCATGTATGGGATTTGACCAGGTGATAGGAGGTATGTTTGGCTTGCTACGGGTCCCGGCGGCCTTAAGCCGATCTGGATCCTAGCGCCGGTGGCGGTTCGGGCCGTTACGGTAGGGTATCGGTTTCCGGATCGTTACACCTTTTATAGCTGAAGAATTCCATCCTTCTAGGGTTTTGAAATCCCTTTTTAATTTGGGTTGTGATTCCTCTTTTGATGTTGAATTTAATTGCAACTGGAATTCCTTAGGTGAGAAACTCTTTCGTGGCTCTTGGAATTGTGTTGGTAGTGATTGAGTTGGATTTGGACTTCTGAAAATTCGAAATTTGGTTCCCTGCTTTTTTCCCGCCTCTACTGTCAATTTCTGCTGTCAAGGTGATTTGGGCAGTTTCTGCGAGTGATTTGGGCAAATCACTTGCCCAATCTACCCCAATCGCTCTCTGGGATTCAGTCCAGTTTTTGTCTCTGTCTCTGCGAGTGATTTGGCCAGTTTCTGCGAGTGATTTGGGCAAATCACTTTGACCCAATTACTTTTCCAGCGTTTTCTTCACTTTTTCTCCAACTTTCCAATTTCTTCCTTTTCTGTAAAAACATAATGAAAACACAAATTAAGCTAGAAAAATGTGTAAATAAACAGTAATAAATATAATAAAAATGTGGCTAAATTATACTTGATCATCAACTGTTCTCATTTTCCTGCCCAACAACACTGGTAAACCCATCTCCCGTATTACTAAAACCCTCACCAAGCTCGACCAGAACCATGCCCCGAACGTCTTTATCTTACCAAGAACTTCAAAACATGGCCCTTTAGCTGCAAAATGTTACCCACCGGTTAAGCCAGATGATACAATAAAGAGGGCTCAGTACCCCCATTGAGTAGGCCACCCACAACAGAAGAACTCAACCTCAACGAGCCCCAACCCACGCTGAACTACCAGATTCCCTAACCAAGTAGTAGGAGGAGAGGAGACGGAGATGGGGAAATGAGTCGGAGGAATGAACCAGTGGCCCAAATGAGGGGCAGGATAGTATGAGAGCTCATTGAAAATGACGGGGGTAGAGAGCTACTCCTCTGAACCTATAGAGAAATATGAAAATGAAGAGCTGGAAGAGAGTCATTAAGAGGCCCCAGAGAGAGGACATAGATGTAGATCAGAAGCTGGAGAGGTTGAAAGAGCAGCTGATGATGGAGTTGGGTTTCAAAGACAATAACGGCCCCCCTGTTGCTAACCTCCTCACCATTTGTGAAGTGAATCCAGCAAGAGACGATACCAAAAAAGTTCATTATGCCAACCCTAGAAGCCTATGACGGGATGGAAAATCCCAGAGAACATGTGTTGAACTACAAGACTTTTATGGAGTTACAGACTCATTCTAACGCTTTAATGTGTAAGGTTTTTCCAATAATCCTAACAGGACCAGATCGAGCTTGGTTCAATAGCCTAGAGTCAGGAAACATCAAAAATTTTGTAGACCTAGCCAATGTGTTCATCAATAGGTTCATTTTTGAAGTCCTTGCTGAAAGAAAGACGAGCTACTTAGAGACCGTCAGACAAAGGAGAAATGAGTCCTTCAGGCAATACGTTTCCAGGTTCAACTCAAAAGCCCTACAGATAACAAAATTGGATGAAGGAAGGGTAGTGGAGGCCATGCAGAAAGGCATGCCCTCCTTAGAATTCTTTGGGTCACTATGCCAAAAGCCCTTTATTACCTTATCAAAGCTGATGAAAAGAGTAGAGAAGTATGCAAGGTAGGATGACACCTTAACTACTAGGCGGCTCACTTGAGATGACAAGGAAAGGGGGAGAGCTATGGATGACAGAAGGCAAAATAGGCCAAAGAGAAGGCATGATAGGGGTCTGGAGGCGCTGAATAAACACCGATGGGAGATAAAAGAATAGCAAACTTACCAACCCCGAGTTCCTACAAAAGTTACACCCCTAAACGTATGCAGAGCTGAGGTGCTCGTGACAGTCTAGGACAAGGACTATGTACAGTGGCCTAAGCCCCTGAGAACTGATGCAAATAGAAGGGACCCAGACAAATACTTTCAGTATCACAGAACCCACGGCCATGACATGAATGATTATTACCAGCTAATAAATGAGGTAGAGAGGCTAATCAAGAGGGGCCACCTTAAAATTTTTTGAAGAAACCAGAGGGGCAAAGGCCACAGCAGGGAAAAACAGGTGAAAGGCCCAAGAGGCAAATTGGAGCGCTAGTGAATGACGGCTCTAGTGGAACAATCAACATGATTGTGGGGGAAACAGAAGCCCGTATGAGACGGAGGGGGAGGAAGAGAGGAAGGACTGATAATGAAAGCGATGTAGAGGTAATCCAAGTTGTCGAGCACACCCCAATGACTATCTCTTTCTCCCCAGAAGATGCACATAGGATACAAATGCCCCATGATGATGCCTTAGTCATTGAGGCGGTTATCCATAATTTCAGGGCTCACAAAGTATTGGTTGATGACGGCAACAAGGTGAAACTGTTACCCTACTGGGTCTTTTAGCAAATGAAGATACCCAAATAATAGCTTGTAAGAGACCAGGCCCCGGTTAGAGGAAAAGGGGGCACCCCGGTAGCAGTGAAAGGCAAGGTGAAAGTTGCTTTTACCCTGGGAGAGCCTCCACTGTCACGGACTCACTATGCCGTGTTCCTAGTAGTGAAGTTACCCCTAAGCTACAATGCCATTATGGGGAGGCTGATGCTATACGATCTTGAAGCTGTCATAAGCATTCGGTACCTGACCATGTAATTCCCAACCGATGGAGGGTTCGGAGTTATTCGAAAAAGGCAAGAAGAGGCTAGAGCTATATACATGGCCACGGTAGAGGAACAGAATGCCGAGCCGGAGGAATTAAACCCTAAAGTCATGGAAGTCAGAGATGAGAAGAAAGAGGCTAAAACTGAACTGGTGGATAAGCTGGAGACCTTAACATTGTTAAAATAGCATAAACTCAAGCTTGGAAGGAAGTTAGAAAGAAACTGCAATGGCTTTAATCCAGGAGCATGCCTCAAGCTTTTCCTGGAAGCCCTCAGATATGCAAGAAATCAAGCCTGAAGTAATGACCCACAAACTCAACGTCTTCCCTGATCCAAAACCCATAAAATACAAGAAAAAGGTCTTCAGCAAGGAAAAACAGCAAGCCATGAGGGAAGAAGTAGAAAAGCTAGAGGAGATAAGGTTTGTTAGGGAGGTGATATATCCACAGTGGTTAGCTAACTTTGTGTTAGTCAAAAAGGTCAAAGAAAAATATAGAATGTGTTTAGATTTCACTTACTTGAACCAGGTAGTAACTTTTGACTATTTCAAACTACTATCATTCCCCTTAGGGCTAGTAACTTTAAGCATAAAAAACCCATGTTATTAACAAAACTATGGCAGTTTAGGACTGGGTGTCCGAGTATACCGTTATATGCCAGAGGAATATCTATCACCGCAAACTTTGCATACACTTCTCGCTTGTGCTTCTCATCCTTTAGCATAAGTGAGAGGTTGATGATGCTTAGAACTACCATAGTTTTGTCTCACAAACCTATTAAAGGATAGGAGACTTTGGTTAAAGTATTTTTATTAAGACCTAATTTATTATGAACATAAAGGGTTAAGAGATTTATCGAGCTTCCTATGTCAATGAGCACTCGTTTAACTTCATACTTGTTTAACCTTACACTTATCACCAGGAGGCCATTGTATGATGACTTGGCAACCCTGTTGCTTGAACCAAATGTCACCTCTCGCCTTGCCTATGGGTCTATTTCAATATAAAGCACATCCTCAAGGGTGCGTTATTCTTTTCTTTGTTGCAGCTTGGTCCCCCCTGCAATCATATATATGACACCTAAAGGTCTATTTTCATTAGAATTAACTGGTGTTCTTACCTCAGATTCTAATCTCCTTTCTTCCTTGTCTTTTTTAGCAAACCTCCTCAGTGTTCCATCTCTAATGAGCCTTTGTCTCATTTTTAAGCTGCTTGCATTCTTTCATAGTATGCAGTGATCCTCGTGGAATGGGTAATACTTTGCCTTGTCCTGCCTGCTTGCCTTGTATGGGTTAAGTTTGGTGGGCTATCTAACTTCTTTATCGTTTTTCCTTATCCACATGAGTATATATATTCGTGAGTCATTTAGAGAAGTATAATTTCTATACCTACCTCGTTCATCCCTATCTTATGACATTGAGTAACTCCTCCTTTCACTTTCATGGCTTTGCCTGTTAGATTTTTGAGTCTTATTCTAACTCACCCTCTTGTCTTCTTTCAGGGCCTGTACTTCATCATCCAGTCATATATACTTCTGAACTTTATTCATCAGTTGTTGATAGGTGGCTGCTAGATTCTTTATTAGGGAATTTATGAGGTTTATGTTCCTAGTTTCCTTCTTCAATCCTTCGAAAGCTTCATGATTTAGATCCTCTTCCTATATGGCTTCAGCATTGAACTGAGTACTAAAGATCCTCAGAGACTCTCCCTCACCTTGTCGAATCTTTCAAAGGTCGGAGAAAAGCTTCTTTGGAGGTATGCATGTAATAAACTTGGATTTGAATGCTAAAGCAAGCTGAGTGAGATTATTAATAGAACCTAGACTAAGATGCTGGTACCATTTCTAGGCCAGACCTATTAAGGTAGACGGGAAGACTTGACACAAGACAAAACCATTGACATCTTGCAATTGTATTGTGGTTCTAAAGATGGCCAAGTGACTCCTCAGATCCAAAGTCCCATCATCCATGTCCAAGCTTGGTAACTTGAACTTCAGTGGAAAAGTCTTTGCTAGGATTTTGTCAGACAAAGGCGAGGCATCCCTAACTCAAAGTTGTCTTCCTACTCCTTTTGAAACTTCTGGACAACGCATACCAGTTTTTAATCTACACTTCTTGAGGCTTCGTCCGAGGACTCTTCATCATCTACCTTGCCTTTCCCTTTGCAGTAGGCACGGGCTACCTCTCCCCTAGTCTGGTGCATTTCCTTAGTGGGTTTATCTCTTATCCTAGCAACTCCTTGGGAAGCCTCATCCCGAGCATTATATTGCTCAAGAGTGGCTTGCAACCTCTTAATATGCTGCACCATCTGTTCGTTGTTCAAGATATTGAGATTTATTTCAGTCGACATAAGGGAAGTGTTTTGTCCACTTTCCAAAGTAGAAGAAATAATAGCCCCCTATTTATAGCAGACTTGGTAACTGCTCGTGAGCTATCAGCCATTGGAGATAAATAGGGGTTTGAATAAGAAGAAAAAGGAAAAAAAAAAAAGTATTGAATAAGTCGAATTTCCCAAGTGATCATGAGAACTCTTTGGATCTTGGCAATAGAATCAAATAATGTTGTAAAAAATGCTCTTTATATGATTAGACAACTTGCAAAGAGGAAAAGTGAGGTGGCTGGTGTTATATGCAACCACTTTGATGCTCAAGTTAGAAAATGTTTAAGTGGGCAAGTGAAATAAGAATTGTAATTAGCTTAAGTATATTGTAGAATGTGTACCTTGAACTCCGCATCTCGATTGCTTTTAAATGTACTAGCTAGTAGATAATGGATCTTGTAAATTGTAAAAAAAGAGAGTTAGTTAATAGTTTCCCTAATAATTCAAAATGTACCAGCTAGTAGATAATTGATTCCGTAATTGAAAAATTTTGGTGATTGTATCGTAATAACCATCAACGGTAAAAAGCAGAAAGGATTGATACTTTGCCTAGACGAGTCTTCACGCTTTGAGCAACCGAGTCTTTATGCTCGAGTATCCTAATAACAAACATGTCACATAATGGATCAATGAAAAACTACCACCGAGTACTGAAGTCATATAAATATGATGAGGGCAAAAATCTGTTTCAGATGCCATTTTTTTATAGTGAATATCTTAATTATAATACTGTATAATTTTCTTTATAAATTATATTTAATTCATAACTTCATTTTTATTTTTATTTTTAATTTATTAACTAGTGTACAATAAACATTAAAAAAAACCTTTATTAAAATATATAATGTAAATTAGAGTAAGAATAATTTATTGTGGGGTGTGATCTAAATATAATTAGAGGGAAGACTATGCAGTGTGTGGACATGGGTTAATTAAGGTCAAAGTTGCCCATTTGAACATAAGAATTTCGTGCAATAAAATATTTTTCAACTATGTCATTACAAATATTATATTTTGGCGGCTTTCAAAAATTCCACATTTACATCACATTGAAATTAACGAAATCTAGAAATTAATTAACTTTCTGGATAGTCTCTCATATAATTGTGCATTAAGGATTTTGCGACGGCTTAGAATAACCTTCTGGTCAATGGTCTATTAAAGGAAGCTTCACCTGCACAATCGCATGGATTTATATATCTTTTTTTAAAAAAAAAAAAAACACTAATCATATATAAATAATTTACTAGAAGCTATAATTCTCTTTGGGTGATTTATTTTCTTGAAATATAAAACAATTCTTAGTAAGAAATATAAAATATTCCAACGCTAATTATTAAATTCTAATATTTTCTAATAATATATATTATAAAATATAATTTCTCAATATCAACTTTAATAACTATACCGAAAAAAATTTATATTTTTAAAGAAGAAGTGTTTATTATTTACGTCATATATTATTTTGATTGCTAAATAGGAATTAAATAATAAGATGATTAGATGAATTTCAGGAAATTCCAAATTATTTAGTTATTTTTTTATTTATTTTTTTGTTAATTTTTCAAATGGCTGTTAGGTAGTCTTGACTAAGCTATATTGATTTTTCTGCATGAGCGCCCGCCAAGAGAGGAAAACAAGAATTAACGGTCAAAGCCAGATTGGAAAAATATATATAACGCAACCCAAAGATCTTGTTTCACTCAATCTTTCTCATCACTTCATTAACAACTAGCCATGAACACCCTTGTCCGCAGCGCCACAACAAGTCTTAGCCGGCGATTAAACGGTTATGAGGCGTTGGATCATTACTACGATGCTTTCAACAGGCCAGAAAATCTTGGCGGGCGAACGCCAGCTTCCAAGCCTAGAAATGTGCATGCGTCGACAACTCATCCAGCTGGGATGGCTTCTTTAGGATATAGGATTGCTAAAGCTAAGCAAAGACAGATATTTCTACAGTCTTACAAGCTAGCGTCGAGAAGCAAATTGAGACGATCAAGATCAGGGAAGCTTAAGAAGGTGGTGGTTAAGGTGAGGACAATTGTGGTGTCGTTGGTATCTTTTCTGAGACTTGGGACTTCGAGATCGTGCAGTTCTAGATCAGCAATCTCAATCTCTATATCCTCTCCCATTAGATTTGGAAAATGTTGTTAATTATTTCTGAAAATGTTAGTTAATTATTTCTGATGTTCTGAGATTTAGAAAATAGGGTTTCCAGTATAAGTGTAATCTTAGCTCGGAAAGATTACGTCTATTATCTTTTATAATGTATAATTGATATCCTGCTACAGTGTTACATATCCCTGTCACATAGATCCGTACGTACGGACATACCAACTCACCTATCTCTATCAGACGGCCACTTAATTTCTCTCCGACGCGCATGCTGATAGGGTCGTGAGGTAGTTGGGGCTGCTCTTCTGCCTCCCGTCACGTCACCAGACTAGACTCTCCTCTGGTGGACCCAAGCATAGGATCAGTTTGGTCTGCTTTAGTCACAGGCTGGATGGCGCGATGTTGGGCCAATATGCTCAGTAGAGTCTGCTGGATTTTATGCCGATTTTTTTTTTCAGACTCGACCTCAGCCCGAATGTCAGAAAACCAACGATCATCAATTTCTTTTTACGCTGTTGAATTTTTTTTTTCTTTCTTTGAGTCGAATTGCTATGCATATTTATTATTATAAATCCCTGTTTGTTGGGAAATTTATGTATATATTTCTTAAAATATAAAAGTTCAAATCAAGCATCCACGTAAATTAGTTTCAATTCAATAGCATCCAAAAAAATAGGAATAAGTGTTGTATGCAATGATATTGCTTATTGTGCTTTTAAAAGAATTTAGATTTAATAGAAAACACTATTGAGAGGTACCATTAATTCTGAAATATAACTTGATTATTAAATATGTGAAAACAAAGATTTAAAAGTTTAAGGTTTAATCGAGAACTATTCAGAGTTTTATTAAGATATTATTAAATTATATATTTTTTAATAAAAAATTAATAAATTTGATTTAATTAAAACAATAAGTTATCTATGATTATTTAAATTATATTTTTATTTTTATAATAACTAGTTATAGATTAATAATTATTTATATAAATATAAATTAAAAATATATATAATTGATTACAATAATATTATAAATATTTAAGATAATTCAGGTGATAAGAGATGTATAAATTATTTGAAGAAATTTTAGAATGTCACGATATTAATATAATATTTTTTTTATTAAAAATGAGCTGTTTGAATTTAAAAATTTTGATTTAAAATATTTATACCTAATTTTAATAGCCATGAGCGACATAATACCATGTGTATAAAATTTCTTACCATGTATATCAAAGAATTTATAAGTTGGATCTTCCTAAATTAGTATATATTTTGGGAAAATTTTTGCCAGTAAAAACAAAGCAAAAAAAAAAAAAAAAATTCAAAATAATTGAAAACCCCAGGTGGGTTAGCGTCTAAAATAGAAAACTAAGTCGTGTAACCGTCAGGCTAAATATTGAATGTCCATACACATGTGACACTGTCCTTAACTAATGGAAGCAACTCCTTCTCCACGTCCCAAGATTTTTGGCTGAGAAGAAGAGAATGGCCTTTCTTTCTTCTCGTCCATTCTCTTGGAGTATGGTCACCGCAGGGTCTACCTTCCTATGACCTTAAGGCATATCAATCGAAACTCCCCCAGCTTACCAACAAAAATATGTAATGCTGAACAGTAATAATTCAACAGATCTAAGACCTCCTCCCAAGAGGAGAAACGTTCCTAGGTACCACGACCATTCTAGTAAATCCAGTGGAAGTTTTTGCCTAAAATGCATTTGTTGTTGCCTTCTCTTCTGGTTTGTTTTGATCATCCTTCTCGCTGGTGCTGCCTATATTCTTTACACTAAGATTGAGCCTGAAGTCCCTGTCTATACCGTTGATCATTTCGATGTCAATGCCTTTGATGTTCAGCATGATTTTAGTCTCCATACTGAATTGGTTGTTACTGTCAAATCTGATAACCCTAACAACCACATAGGCTTCCAATATGGGACGGATAGTTCTGTTGTTGTAATGTATAAAAACTCTATTCTTTGTGAGGGAAAACTTCCCGCCTTTACTCAACCCCATGCAAATGCCACTATGATTCAGATTCCTTTGAAAGGTGATAGCGAGTTTGGAACAGACCTTCAAGAAGCTCTCGTGAAGAATCGAAAAACTGGACAGATCCCTTTACTTGTAGAGGTTAAGGCTCCTATTTCTGTGGTGGTTCTTGATTTTCCTATGAGACAAGTCACGGTTCTTCTCAATTGTTCTTTGGTGGTTGATAACTTATCACCTAAAAAGAAAGCCAAGATTATATCATCTACGTACAACTACGCAGTTGAACTTTAAAATCCAAATGTTTTTTCTTCCCTTCTGATTGTTCTTGTTGATATTCTGGATGGAAAGGCGGAGAAGAACCAATTGCTTCTTCTCTCAATCATCAAATCAAATCATCAAAGGAATTTGCGACTGATAATTATCAAGGAAGATCATGTTACAATTAGAGACTTGTATTTTTTATATACCTGCAGTTATTATAGGCTCTTGATCGAGTTGGGATTTGTATATCTGGTGTTTCTCCACTTGTACAGTCTGTATGGAAGCTGTAAAATTTTCAAGAATTAATCAATTGATGTTTTTTCTTTTTGTGAAATGGAAGGAAAAACACAGAAGAATTACATTACACAAAGCTTGACCCTGAAATTAATTTCTAAGCATAGAAAACCGAATGCGTTAAGATTTTCCCTTCTAAGATGATGAAAACGTATAGCCCACAATCCATTGACCCTCAATTAAGCAAAGATTTTGAAACAAGTCAAGGAATGATGGTAAATTAAGTTCACCATTTCAATCTAAAAATTTTCAATAATCCGGTGCTTTCGCAAGTTCTCTCCTACAGAATGGCTGCATTCTCTGTAATACGCCAAAACCTGATTAGGGTTCTCATAGCATTTCTTTGCATAGTGAAATACAAAATCAATTTTCTAGAGATTTACAATTTACTGGGTAGCATATATATTAATCAGGGAAAATTAACCTTTTTTGTAAAAAAAGTTATGCATTTTAGTAATTTTATCTAAACTTTTCAATTTTAATAATTTAATCCAAGTCAATTTGAAATCATATTTTGGAGAATATGTATTTTATATAACATAGCACTACGATTTATTTTTTTTATTATTATTAAATATGATACACGGATAAAAATAATTGATTTTAAAAAGTAAAACGTTTACGTTTACGTGTTTTAGTAATTTTATTTAAAATTTTAAATTTATATGTTTTAGTGATTTTATTTAAACCTTTGAATTTTAATAATTTAATCTCACATTAAAAGGTTCACACAAATTTTATCTAAATTTAAAATTACATTTGGGGAGAGTAGGGCTGAGCAGAATTCGGTTCAAACCGAAAAAACCGACCGAACCGAACCGATTTGAAAATTTGGTTCGGTTTTTTATATATTTCGGTTCGGTTCGGTTTTAAATTTCAGAAATTTTGGTTATTTCGGTTTGGTTCGGTTTTGATCAGAAAAAAACCGAAAAAACCGAACCGAACCGATTAGGAATAATAATATGTTTTTTCAATAATATAGAGAAATTAAATTATATTAAAATTAAAATATTTTAATTAAATTTTAAAATACTAAAAATAAAGTTTAAAAAATTAAAAAAATATTAAAAATCGAAACCGATCAAACCGAATCGAATCGAACCGAACCAGACCGGTTCGGTTTGATTCGGTTTCTGACCAAAATCGGTTCGGTTCGGTTTTCATAAAAACTAAAATTTCGATTTTCGGTTTATTCGGTTTGGTTCGGTTTTGAACCGAACCGACCGAATGCTCACCCCTAGGGGAGAGTATAGCTTTACTTATATAGTATGATATGTGGAATTTTTTGTTATTAAATATGAGATCCATTTGACACTAGGTAAACTTTACAATGCATAAGTAATAAATTAAAATTATAATAGTAATGTGTTAGCAAGATTTTCCTAGATATTAAATGGATCTCATATTTAGTATTAAAAAAATCACACATCATGCTACACGAATAAAACTACACTTTTTCTAAATGAAATTTTAAATTTAGATAAAATTTAAGCATACCTTTTAATTTTGGATTCAATTGCTCCAATTAAAATGTTTGTATAAAATCACAAAAATGTGTAATTAATATTTGGCCAATGACATGAAAAAGCTAAATTTTTGCGAGGTTTAATGATTTTATCCTACCGTTTTAATTTTAACAATTTATGCAAAATTGAAAGTTTTGCAAATATTTTATCTCAAATTGAAATCTCAATTTGTGAGCGTGCGTCAATGCTATATGTCGTGATATGTATCAATTTTTATTGTTAAGAGTGAGCTCTATTATGACACATAAATAAACTTTAAGTAGAGATATGTAGTTAGATTGTATTTTAATTAGATTACATTAAAAATAATAATTATAGTTAAAAATAAATAAAATATTTTAACTTAAGTTAAAAATAAAATCCTAAAATAATCTTCAATACGTATAATCCCTATAAATTTACCGTGAAGAACAAAGATAGAGAGAGTAAAGGAGAGTGCTCTTTGATCGAAACTTTTGGCTTGATTTACCTTTGACTAAAGGGGATAGAAAATATAGCATCTTCATTATCCTCACTCGCTTTTGGAGGTATACAGTCCGGGTGAGTAGTCCACATGATAGAAATTATCAAAATATTTATCTTCAACGCAGCTGTTAAAAGTATAAATTAGAGGTGGTCCACAGTTTTTAAGCATGATTAGAAATAAACGTGGACAATGGATTGAGATTCAATAGAAAAGAAAAAAAAGAAAAAAGATTATAAGTATTTTATTTACTTTCTTGTGCACATTCTCCTTAATTTTTACATGTAGAATATGGTGCTTTCAAATTCTTTATTCATTTTGTAACCTTAAACAAACATTATTACTATGTCCTATTATATTATCTAATTACTGATTAAAATATTTCATTATTTGCTTCAAAAGTGAATAGTTACCTTGTTGAGGTTCACATCAATGGTGGATTTAGTGAGGGTCCACTATATACTTATATTGGGGAACAATTATTAATGATTGTTAGAGGAAAACCATTGATATGTGTTATAATGATATTGTTATCAAATATAGAGAGACTGGGTATGGTGAGGTGTCTAAGATAGGGAATTACAAACATAGGTCAGTTGGGTGCATTGAGACCTAGTTTTTAATGATTCTGATATTAAGAAAATGTGGAAAAAATGTGATGACCCAATTATAAGTCCTCCTAAATTAAAAAAAATGTCTGAAGGGCCAAAAAGAAATAGAAGAAAATAAACATGAAGTTCAAGCAGCTAGACATAATAGAAAAGGAATGGAAATGACTTGCCAACACAATTTAGAAGTTAGACACGACAAAAGAGGATGTCCAAGTACAAATAAACCACATGTTGGCAAGCCTTCAAAAGTATGTATAATGTGTAATTATATTTTAAAATCAAATCTACTTATACTGATGTGCATATGTATTTCGCAGAAGAGGAAAAGGAAGACTTAAGAAGCATTCTCATACAATTAGTCAGGGTGAAGCCCTTGGGATATAAGAATCAATTGTTAATGTGAATATAAATATCACAAAGGATTTGAGAATAGTAAGGAAAATTATCTGTTTATTTTAATAATTTTAGTATGATTAGTTGTAGCTAATTTGAGTATGATCTCATTATAGGCAAGAAATGGATATGGTGTGCTTATTTCTAAAGCTTTTGGAAATATTTATACAAGTTTAGTTTAATTTTTAATAGCATATTTATTTGTCTGAATACTATTTCAACCAATTAATTAGTAAAATATGTTTATATTGTAGATACTAGATGAAACGTATGTGAATTTTATTATTGAATTATTAGCTACAGCAAGAGTATCACAAAGGACATCACAGACTAATGTATCAACTCTAACTGCTACATTACAAACTAATGTATCACCAACTCCAGTAGCTATATCACAGACTATAACACAAACGTCACAGGGCAATGGAGGTCCATGTACTAGAAAGAAGATAAGCACATAAACAAGTCTCAATATATGACACTAGTGTAGTTAGGATTGATATGTGATGGATGGCTAAGCTTCATAGGTACAAATGTTACATTTAGATGGTATTCATTTTGAGTTGGGCGTTGTTAAGAATTTGATGCAATAACTTTTTATTATGTAGAGATGTCTCTTTTTTGAGCTATAAAATTAGGGGGGTTTTGGAGTAATAGCTTTTTTGGATAAATTGAATTTAAATCTTATTAATGAAAGTGTTCTTAAATTTTCAGTACAATATTTCACTCTAATTGTATGTCCATTATAGTACAATAAAAAAATGTTGTTAAGTAAGTTGTTAAATAAGATGTTGTTAAATACAATTGAAGTACAATTGAAATACTATATTTCACTCTAATTGTGCCATATGAATTTTTGTACAATATTTCACTCTATGTGTATTTTAAGTAAGATATTCAAAAAAAAAAATTAGATACAATTTACCATTCTTACTAACAAGCTACCGGAAATAGAAATAAAATGCAAGTTCAAACAACAAGTTTTTTTTGCATATCATTCAAGCTCAATGAGTTACTGTTTACATTCACTAAGTACAATGTAACTTATTGAAAAACTTCTCTTTCACTAATGAAATAAAGAAAAAGAAAATCAATACAAGCAAGCAAGCACCATAAATCATTTTCTATTCATCCGTTAGGTTGCATTTTTTGTATTTGTGCATAAAGCACTTCAGTTTCTTCCTTCAACTTCTTCACTTTTTCCTTATTCTTCTTCAGACTTGTCTTTGTAATCTTTAATCTCCTTCCCATGTCATCTTCATTCTGCTCCTTTGATGATAGTTCTCCTTGCAATATATCCATTTTGTCAAAAATAATGTCAAATATATTTCTTTCTCTTAAACCAGGCACAAATTATCATCATACTCGAGGAAGAAATAACAGTTATTGGACTGCAACAACAACACCCAAACAACAATATAATCTCACATTATTGTATGAACACATAAATAATTGAATACACAAGATACATTTTACCAATCTTTAAGGACAGCAAAAGAACCTTCTTCTTGGGTTTTTTCGGGTCAAGAAAGTCATGATGGCAGCAACTTCATTGTGAGCTAGACAACAAATTCTTGGTGCTCTACCAGTGGAAGAAGATGCAATCTCGTTTGGTTCCATGAAAAGCAACCACATATATTTTCGGAAGAGAGCAGATGAGACTGAGAGATGTAGGACAAAAAAAGAATATGAACTTTGATTTCAGATTCTTTCAATTTAGGGTTTGTTTTATTTAAAATGGAAATTACATATGTATCGTATAGTTAATCTCTAACTAAGATTTATTTATATATCATAATGAGGTTCGCTCTTAATAATAAAAAATGACATCTGTAATGATATGTCAGCATTGATATACGCTCCCAAATTGAAATTTCAATTTAGGATAAAATCTTTGCAAAATTTTTAATTTTGACATAAATTTCCAAAATTGAAACGTTAGGATAGAATCGCCAAACCTTGCAAAGGTTTGGCTTTTTCTGAGTATATGTTTGGATTTCTGGTGTAATCGAGGCTCCTTAGCCTGTGCAATGGTCCTGTTGTTGTCACATAATAGTTTTAATAGATCTAGGATGCTTGGGACAACTCCTAATCCTTTAATGAACTTTCTAATCCAAACAGCCTCCTTAGCAACTTCACAAGCCGCAATATACTCAGACTCTCTAGTAAAATAGTGACAGTTTTTTTCTTTGAGCTCTTCCAGCTTATAGCACCTTTATTCAAACAAAATACATAACCACTTTGCAATCTAGAGTCTTCTACGCTGGTTTGGAAAGCAGCATCAGCATAACCTTTTATGACAAGCTCTTCCTGACCACCATATACTAAGAAAAGATCTTTAGTCCTTCGTAAGTACTTTAAGATCCCTTTAACAGCAACCAGTGTTTTATACTTGGATCCTATTGATATCTACTTGTGATACTTAATGCATGTGCGACATCAAGTCGAGTACATAACATGGCATACATGATAGATCCAATAGCAGATGAATATGAAATCTTATTCTTGTATTCCCTATTCTCTCTAGTAGAGGGACAATTCCCTTTATTAAGAGTTACTTCCTGTGATAAAGGTATATACTCTTTCTTGGAGTCTATCATATTGAAACTCTTCAGTACTTTAGTTATGTAATTTTCTTGACTTAGTCCCAAGAGCCGACGCGATCTATCTTTATAGATCTTTATACCCAGTATAGTCTCGGCTTCTCCTAAGTCTTTCATTGATAAACATTTCTCTACCATTGCTTAACACTTTGCAATGTTGGGATGTTGTTTACAATGATCAAGATGTCTACTACATATAAGACTAGAAACACCACAATCTCTCACTAGCCTTCTTGTACACACATGGCTCATTTTCGTTCTTGAGGAAGCCAAACTCTGTTACTGCTTCATCAAAACAAAGATTCCAACTTTGAGATGCTTGCTTCAATCCATAAATGGATCTTTGAAGCTTGCAAACCTTGTTAGGATTCTTTAAATCGACAAAACCCTTAGGTTGTGCCATATATACATCCTTAAGGAGGTTTCCATTAAGGAAAGTCATTTTGACATTCATTTTCCATATCTCATAGTCATGATATACAGCTACGACAAGCAGAATCCTAATGGATTTGAGCATGACCACTGGTGAAAAAGTTTCATCATAGTCTATACCATGAGTTTGCTTGAAACCTTTTGCATTCAATTACCTTAGCACCTTGAGTTTATAAATCCATTTGCATTCAATTACCTTAGCACCTTCAGGTGGATCAACCAAAGTCCATACTTGGTTATCGTACATTGATTGCATCCCAGATTTCATAGCTTCGAGCCATCTTTCTGAGTTAGAACTCTCAATAGCCTCTCAGTAGGTAACCAAATCATTTTGATCCACTAACTCTACAGTTTTGTCATCAGTTATAAGAAAACCATATCTTATGGGCTCGTGATGAATCCTATCGGACCTTCTTAGGTCTTGTTAATGGGCTCGAGCTTCACAACTTGTTGTGAATCCGATTTCATTTCCAAACTATCCTGAATAGGAGTTTATGGAACTTGAATTTCTTTAAGTTGTATACTACTCCCACTGTTTTTCTTGAGAATAAATTATCTTTCTAGAAAATAAATTTTAGATAAATTTTAGAGCAACAAACACTTTATTCTCTTCGAGATTGTAGAAATAGTATCCTTTAGTTTCTTTAGAATACCCCACAAACAAGCACTTTGAAGTTTTGGCGGATAGTTTATTCGATATTAATTTCTTAACATGAGCTTTGCAATCTCAAATCTTTAGAAAAGATATGTTGGGCTTTTTCCCGATCCATATTTCATATAGTGTCTTCTCAACTGTTTTAGTTGGAGTTCTGTTTAGTAGGAATGCAGCTGTTTCATGGGCGAAACCTCTTAAGGAAGTTGGAAAATCAGCTTGACTCATCATTGATCGAACCATATCTAATATAGTTTCATTTCTCCTTTCAAACACACCATTCCATTGAGGTGTTCCTGGAGGGGTAAGTTGTGAAACTATTCCACACTCTTTTAGATGATTGTTAAACTCTTGCCTTAAGTATTCGCCACCTTGATTGGATCGAATGGCTTTTATACTCTTGTCAAGTTGGGTTTCCACTTCATTTTGAAACTCTTTGAACTTTTCAAAAGTCTCGGATTTGTGCTTCATCAAATAGACATAGCCAAATCGACTAAATTCATCCATGAATGTTATGAAGTAGCTAATACCACCTCTAGCTGATGAGCTTAATGGTCCACATACGTTAGTATGTTAGGTCTAATAACTTAGTTGCCCTTTCGCCTTTCTTGTTGAATAGGCTTTTAGTTATCTTGCTAAGTAGACACGGTTCGCATGTGTCATATGATTCTAAATCAAATGATCCAAGAATCCCATCTTTATGGAGTCTTGATATGCATTTCTCATTCACGTGTCCTAAACGACAGTGTTAGAAGTAAGGAGGATTTAACTCATTAGTCTTAACCCTTTTTGTATTTATGTTATAGATAGACTCATTGCTTTCTAAGTTTAGGATATAAAGACCATTATATAATATGGCATTGCTATAAAAATATCTTGATGATGAATTGAAATAACATTATTCCGAATAATGAAATAAAATCCATCAATATCCAAACATGAAACTGAAATAATATTCCTGCTCATAGTTGCAATAAAATAAAAATTATTCAATGAAATAACAAGTCCAGAGGGTAAAGCAATAAGATAGTCTCCTATCTCCAAGGCAGCAACTCTTGCTCCATTTTCCATGTGGAGGTCTACTTCTCCCTTTGCAAGATCTCGTCTATTTCTTAGTCCCTGCACATTTGAACAAATGTGAGAACCACATCCGGTATCCAAAACCCATGAGTTAGAAATAGAAAGGTGATTGACTTCTAAAACATAAATCCTGATGTGGAAGCCTTGTTCTTCCTCAACTCTTCTAGGTATAAAGGACAGTTCCTTTTCCAATGCCCAACATTGTTATAGTGGAAGCATGTGCTCTCTTCTTGCTTGGGCTTAGGCTTAGGTGTTTTTTTCTCCTTACCTTTGGACTTAGGCCCAGCCTTGTTATCCTTGAGCTTAGGTAGAACCTTTCCCTTGCCTTTTCCCTTCTTGCTAATACCTTTTTGAACCATAAGCACGTGATTAGTTTTATGGATGTTCTCTTTAGCACTCTTGAGCATCCCATGCAACTCAGTGACTAATTTATCCATTCTGTGCATGTTATAGTTTATGATAAATGAATCATAACTATTTAGAAGTGACTCCAAAATTAGGTCAGTTGCAAGCTCCCTACTGACGTGCATATCAAGCTTCTCAAGAGTATCAAGATACCCTTTCATCTTGAGTACATGGAAACTAATAGGAGTCCCCGGTGCCATCTTACAGGCTGTCAATGCCTTAGTAGTCACGAACCTTTTGTGAAAAGCTTGCTCTTGGAACATTTTCTTTAGATGTACTATTATTGCGAAGGCCTCTTGATCCATGAATTGCTTTTGCAAATCAAGAGTCATAGTTGCCAAAACGAGGCAGGTCACATTGTTTGAGTCACTTTTCTTTTTCTCAAAAGCCTTCCTTGTAGCAGCTATTGCATTTCTTGCAGGTTCAACGGACAATGGGTGATTGATAGAGCCAAATTTAGACCTATTTTCCATATTGTTATTTATGTTAATTTATACTTTTTCTACCTAATTTTGTGGTTTTGATCTCATTTTGCAGAAAATGGAGTAAAAGGGTAATTTGGTAAAAATGGCCTTAAATATGCCCCAAAGAGAGCAAAAGAGAGCAAGCATGGTTTGTTCATAACCAACTACCACAATCTCGCAGATACTCAAATATCTTATATGATAGAGTTCTTTTTCTGTAACAATTATAGATAGACTGCAGATCCTTTTAAATATTATTATCTTATAATAATAAATAATTAATATTAATAATAATAACACTTTATTATTATTAATTATACTAATGGGCCTTTAGCCCATTAATATAGCACATCAACAACGTTCTTGTGTGTGACCCAATAGACTCATATTAATTGGCAATAGGCCCAGTCCCACAAGACCCATAAATCATAAGCGGCTTCTAGCAAGACATTATGATTACCCAATTTCTATTCTATCTTGATTGTTCAACATCCTCTACATAATTTCTATTATGCTCAATCATAACCTTTATGATTGTCCGATTAAAGACAATGTTTGGTTATGTCAAAACATAACAGTCCTTATGTTGGAAACTATGACAATCTCAAATTAAAGAATTAAGACATAACTACTTTGAGATCCACTTATGACAATAACCCATGTAGTGATCTCAGTGCGGGTCCATCCAATACTTTATTCTCTAACAAGTATTTATGATTATTGAATTATATCAACATATATATAATCATCTCATGATTATCAATCAATAACTATACTAGTTATATTTTTTTATTATCAACATAATAATAAGTAACCAGGGATGTCAATCATTATTATGTAACATGCAAATAAATAATAATGATAGTAAAAACCTCTTTTATTAATAACCAAAACGACAAACAAAAAGGTCCAAGATAATGGCCTAGAGCAAATACACTAACAGATTAGAGATCTGATCTCTTTGAATCCTTAAAGTGTTTAGTGCCAAAAAACTTAAGAGCAAGTAGGAGAAAAATCTCTTCTTTTCTTTAAGATGTTCGGCCAAAGAGAGGAGGTGGAAGAAGTTCCTCTCTCCTTTTCTCACTTATATGTGGCCGCATCTTGAGAGTCCTATTAGGGTTTTTTTTTTTTTTCTATTTTAGCCACTCTAATTCAGCCAAGAAAGTAGAAAACCTAGAGAGAAATTTTGATTTAATTTGAATTCAAATCCAATTAGATATTGACATTTAATTAAAAATAGACTTCCTTAAAACAAGCTCTAATCCTATTAAGACTCTCTCTCTTTTAATTAATTAATTAAACCTTTTAATTAACTAATTATATTGACCTTAAGCGACATTAAGTGGGCCTAGGAATATATGCCAAAATTCACATGAGTCCATTGATAATGTTTTAAATAAAACACTTACTAATGGCCCAATAAGAAAAGACCAAAGTACCCTTTGTCCAAAATTCATCATGTATGATCTTGTAAGACTATTCAATGTTGGCAATGGATTTTTAAGGTCTATAAATTATAATTGGTCTCTAGCAAGACATTGTAATTACCCAAATTAAATAGTTATGAATTTGCTCAGAAAATCACCTTACTAGTGAATTAGTACAATCCTTTGCCATAAGATATTATGATTTGCATAAGGCATAGAACAAATCATCCTTAGTCATTTCTAAATCATTTTCCTTGACCTATTAGTGATATGGAATCAATCAAATTAATGATAACTCTTATCATACAACTTACGTGTAGCCACACTCTTATCAGTTTCACTAGTCAAGTAGCCGATTATATTTTTTCTTTCTTTGAGAGAGGCAATCCATTCACTTCTCTCATATTGCTTAGCATGAATCGTGACATACCCAATCCTACCCGTACTTGCCAACCCATTTACGGGTGCGTTAAGTGTAAATCAAAGCATACGAGGACTCATTTAGGCATCCATAGAGATTTTCAGTCTAAGGACTTCTAGTACAAGTATCATTAGAGAGACACTTATGACTTTCAACCATGTAGTGTTCTCGTAAGTGGATTATTTCCAAAGACAACGTTCTTAACTTGTATTTATGTTCTCTGATTGATATCTAATATCCTATGACCCACATGATCATCTTATAGAGACCATACTAGCCTTAGTTCGATATCACTCCCATGACAATGATTGACCAGGAAAGTTTAAAATATTGTTCTTTAAAGTTCCAAGGTTTTTCTACCAAGTGCCTCACACTTGATAACTTGAACAGATCCAATATTCAAAGATGTTTTATCAATTTAATATGCATAATAATAAATAAAGTGATAAAGCAAATGCCTCATCTTTATTTATTGTAGATAAAATGTCTTTACACTGTACATGGGACTACGGCTTACACTAACATCAATTCCATCTTTTTACAATATAAAAGTTGATGAATACAAAGACCAAGGTATGCATTCTTATACAATTACTTTGGAGTTCTAAGCAATTTATTATACTCGCCGTTTTCTTCATTTTATTGACTTGAGCGTCGGAGTGGCTGCTCCTAGGTGCCAACCACCTCACATCTTTTTTCTTGCAGATTGACCAATCATAGCACAACTTTATTTTAGCCACATCATTTGGTTTCATTACCAAAAATTTCCAGTGAATTATCGTTGTTCATTTAGATTAAAACCGGTCACTTATTCTCTTGAATCTCTTACTTTTTTACCTTTTCTAAATGGCTGATAATTCATGAGCTGCTGCTAAGACTGCTACCAACAAGAGTGCTATCATTTCCTCCACTCCTGGTAGCAGACAAAACACACTCTTAATGGTCAATGAGGCTAATATGAACAATTTAAATAATGAGCAAATATTCCAATACATAAAGAGGTTGCAGACTACTCTCGAGCAGTACAAAGCTCAGGAGGAGGCCTCATTTATAGCTCCTAAGATAAGGGAGAAATCTTCCCTAAGGACTCAGACAGAAGCGATCCAAAACGCAGTCCAAAGGAAAGGCCAAGCTGGAGGAAGAGAAATCATCAGACGAGGCTCCGAAGGTCATTGACTAGAAGCTGATACGGGTTGTGCAAAGGTATTAGAAGGAGTAAGAAGAGGACTATGGCCTGAGATCCTAGCAGAGACTTTTCCTAGCAAGTTCAAACTCCCAAGTTTGGACACATACGATGGAACAGCAGATTCCAGGAGTCACTTGGCAATCTTTAGAATAATAATGCAGCTTCAAGATGTCAATAATTTTGTATTGTGCCGAGTGTTCCCATCTACACTCACAGGTTTGGCTTAGAAATGGTATCGGCATCTGAGCCCAGGTTCAATTCAACACTTTACACAGTTTCCTATGTTGTTTAAGTCTAGTTTAATTACTTGTATACCTCATAAAAAACTCTCCTTTGACTTGTGAAAGATCCACCAAGGAGAGGGCGAGTCTTTAAGGAGTTTTACCTCACGTTTCAATGCAAAAACAATACAAGTGGAAGAATTAAATCATGAAATAGCATGTGAAGCATTAAAAAAAAAGGAATGCATAATATCAAGTTCATGGATTCTCTAATCAAGAACTCAGCTACTATTTACCAACAGCTAATAGACAAAGCCCAGTTGTAACGACCCAGAAATCGGACCGCTAACGGCGCTAGGATCTAGATCGACTTAAGGTCGCCGGGACCCATAGCAAGCCTATCATACATCCTGTACATCTGATAAATCCCATACATGATCATACATTTACATAAAAATTTTAAACTTTCACATATACCAAGCTTGACCTGTGCATGCACTAAACTGTAAACATAAAACCCCTTACTAGAGCCCTCATCAAATGCTCCAATTGGGTCAACATCTCATACATCAAGCTTGGTTCATTCTTTCTTATCATTAAAACATTTCATATAGATCATGTACAAAAAGGGATTAACCATAAACATTAGGGCCAAGCACAATACTAATCATCATTACATTACTTTACATTACATCATTTTACAATTCATTACATTACATGTCTACTAAAACTCTATTACAGGACATAACCATTACCCTTGCTGACTTCCTGCTAACTCTCCTGAACCTGCAAACCTGGGGGTTTAGGGGAAGGGATGAGCTACTAAAGCCCAGTGAGCAAAACAATAAAACAGTTCATAAAGGTATGCCATCATGAAATGCATCACAACACAAGTAAATCACCTTAAGATGGTATTGTCACCAATAGCCCTCTACATATCCAATAAATGCCCGGCCCTTGACGGAGCTCCTCAGGACTTCCTCTTAAACATAACATAACATGTCCAACTGTGCCAGGGGCGATACGGCCACACCTGGTCTTCTCTTACATATACATATTGCTAGGGGCGATACGGCCATACCTGGTCTTTCCATCTCATATCATATCATATCACATCGAGGGCTAATGGATCATCCAATATCCATCCACATCAACAATGAATAATGCAATGCGTCATATTCGTGGATTCTAATGCAACAACCTATAAACATGGCAATCATGATGCGTGAACATGCTTAAAAGTTTATTTGCTTTAAAATAAAAGTGTCGTGTTCTACTCACCTTTGGCTGACGCTTTACTGACTCTGTAGCAGTTAGCTCACTGCTGACCTCCTCGGTCTCTTAGGTCTGATCCTACACAGGTGGACTCAAATGAGGGACCAAACATACTCTAACATAACTCTAAATATCTCCCCAAAAACCCCCCTAAAACATCACAAAACATTCATAGAAAACATGCAAAGGAAGGCTGGACAGGGCACTTTCGATGGCAGGTTCGGCGGCCGAAAGTCCCTCCAGAGCCGAAAGTCACCCACTTTCGAGGGCAGGTTCGGCGGCTGAAACTCCCCTCCAGAGCCAAAAGTCCAAACTTTCGGGGGGCGAGTTTAGGCGGCCTAAACTGCCTTCCCTGGCAGGTTCGGCGGCCGAAACTGGCTTTGGCGGCCGAACTTGGGCTCTCCAAAGGGCAGAACCCGAGCCTCACATGCACATCCAACCACCCCAAAGCCTCACAACTCATACCAAGTCACACAAAAGCATGCATAAACATATTTTCAAGCATTTAGGGGCTTAAAACTAGACTATACCCCAACAAACATCACATTTAGCATACATTTAACATAAAGGGTATATAAACCCTAACATTTTAGATCTACTCTAAACATGCATTAAAACCCTTAACCCCTTCTTAAAACTTACTTAAAACATGAAAGAAGAGGAGGATCTACACTTACCTCCTGAAGATCAAGAGGAGATGCAATCCCAAACTTGGAGATGTGGAGAAACGAACTCCGGAGGTCTCCAAGCTTCTAAAACCCTGATCTTAGCTTAAAATCTTCAAAACATGGTAAAAACTCATAAAAACTCTGGGAGATTTGAAGGAAAACATAAAATCAACCATAGAGGGTCAAGAACTCACCTTTGCCCGAAAATGAAGAGAGAAAAACTCGCCCATTTTCGGACATGGGGCCTTTTATAGGTGGCTGGCCAGACCACCTTCGGAGGCCAAAGGTGCTTCCACAACTCCACCACGTTCGGTGGCCGAACTTGAGGTTTGGCGGCTGCAAAAAGGGAGCCACCTTCGGCGGCCGAACCTGGCATTTCCCCTCTAAAACTTTCTTTTCTTTCAAAACTCAATTTTCTTTCTTGATCAAACCATAAAAACATGTAAAAACATTTTAGAAAACCTTTATTTTACCCTTATAGAAGGCTTTCGACATTCGAGAAATTTTGGATTCCAACGGAGATTCCACCGGAAGGTAGGAATTCTGGTGCCGGGGTCTAACCGGGTATTACACCAGTAGTAGATAAGGCTAGATGATGAAGTCCAAGAGCTGAGAGAGGATAAGAGGACGAGTCAAAAAATAAAACCAAAAGCCAGAGAGGCGAGCATATGAAGGAGACCACAGAAGTTACCCAGTCTCCTGAAGAAGGGACAAATAAGGTAAGTATAAGAATTACACTCCACTGAATGACTCACGGACACATTTTAATATGAATTAGGAAGTCAGATGGCTTCCCAAGCTCAATCTTGAGAAAGCTGGAAGGCGAAGTAGCACTAAGTATTGCCATTTTCACGAAGACCACGGACATACAACGGAGGGTGTCAGCAGCTGAAAGATGAGATCGAGAGGTTAATAAGGGATGACACACTTTAAAATTTTGCCAGAAATAAGAAGAGAAGAGGCTCAAACTTTAGGTAACAGCTCTTAAAGCCACCCATGATAGTGAACCTGTAGGGTTTATACATGTAATTGTAGGAGGACCCAGCAATAGCAAGGAAAAAAATAAATGTGTTGCAAAAGATGTCCTATCAGTTGAGTAGGAAGCATGGGCCAAATAGGAGGTAAGGTTCGAACCTGAAGAGAAGGTGATAGGATTTTTTCGAAATGACCCACTGGTCATTAGCATCCGACTGAACAAGTATGGCGTGGGGTGAGTCTTGATTGATACAGGTAGTTCCATTAATCTCCTCACCTTGGATGTCTTTAATAAGTTGGGCTTAAATAAAAATAATCTTGTTAAAGTCTCCTACCCGTTAGTAGAATTGGGAGATAAGACGATGGCAGTACTGGGCACTGTCAACCTCCCCCTTGCGCTGGATGATAAGAAGCACAAGCGGGAGTTGTATGTGGAGTTTGCGGTGGTAGGCATCCCACTTGCATATAATGTGATACTCAGTTGCCCAGTCCTAAACTGTAACAGTATAGTTATTAATATGGGTGCTATGTGTGTTAAGCTACCAACTCCAGGAGGATTAGTTGTCATTCGAGATAATCAGAAGTTAGCCTAGGAATACTACAGACACTCCATAAAGAGCCTTAGGAAAGCGAAGATGTCCATCAACTTATTGGAGAAACTTGATTCCCACATAACATCAAAAACAACAAACCTAGTAGAAGAGGTATAGTTAGGTATAGATAAAAAGGTACGATTCGAAATAGCATTAAATGGTGAAATAAAGAATTATTTAATAGAATTACTAAAATGAAGATTACCACTTTTGCTTGGTCTCTAGAAGATGTAAAAGGTGTGGAACCGACTCTTATCACCCATAAGCTGTCTGTAGACGAAACAATAAAATCTGTACAATAGAAGAAAAGAAAATTTACACTGGAGAGGCAGCAGGTGATTAAGGAGGAGGTTAATAAATTGTTAAGTGCAGGATTAATAAAAGAGGTCTAGTATCCTGCATGGCTTGCGAATGTAGTACTGGTTAAAAAGGCAAACGGGAAATAAAGGATGTACGTGGACTTTACTGACCTAAACAAAGCATGCCCAAAGGATCATTATCCACTCTCGCCTATAGATAGGTTAGTAGACTCTACCTCGAATCATGCAGTGGTTTCATTTTTGGATGCTATTTCAGGCTACTACTAGAGCATGATGGACATCGAAGATGTAGAAAAGACCGCATTTATCACGAATGTTGGAGTCTTCTGTTACAAGATAATGTCATTTGAGTTAAAGAATGCAGGGGCAACTTACTAAAGGCTAGTGTTGGGTATTTTCAAATACATGATGGGTCAGCAGCTGAAGTGTATATGGATGATATGGTAGTAAAAAACTGGTCCTTCGAAGATTTTCTAGAGGACATCCAAAAGGTTTTTGATATACTGGACAAGGCAAGTATGAAACTTAACCCTAAAAAATAAACTTTTGGGGTAAAAGCTGGGAAGTTTTTAAGATACATAGTCTTGGAAAGAGGCATAGAGGTAAACCCATAAAAAATTAGTGCCACCTAGAAAATGGAGGCACCTAAAACCATAAATGATATACAAAAACTGAATAGATGAGTCACAACTCTTGGCCGGTTTATATCATGCTCAGTTAGGAGGTGTTTACCATTCTTTAAAGCCTTAAAAGACAAAAATAAGTTTGTTTGGGGGGAAAGAGTGTGTAGAGGCATTTGAAAATTTAAAAAACATATCCCCCTTTGCTAAGCTCGCCCATTGAAGGTGAGATTTTGTTTTTGTACTTATCTATGACTTAGGAAATTATAAGTTCGGTGCTCGTTTATGAGAACAAAGAGGAACAAAGTTCAGTCTATTATGTCAACCAAGTCTTGAAGAGAACAAAATTGAACTATCCCCCTCTTGAGAAATTGGCGTTTGCAATCTTGATAACCACTGCAAAGTTATGTCCATACTTTGAGTCACACACCATAGAAATCAAAATAGATTATTCTTTGCAAAAGGTTTTACATAGGCCGGAGCTATCAGGGCAGCTATCCACTTAGGCGGTAATACTATTAGCCTTCAATATCAAGTATGTCCCAAAAAAAGCCATGAAAGTCCAGGCAGTACCCAATTTTATTGCAGAGATGACTCCGCCATTAGAGACTTTGAAAGTGCCTAAATTGCCTACTGAGGAGTGGAAGGTTTGGGCAGATAGTGCTTATGGAGCTGAGGGTTTCGAAATTGGAATATTCCTATAGAGTCAAATCGGGATAAAGCTTCGCTACATGGAAAAACATGCCTTCAACACTACCAATAATGTAACAGCCCGGAAACCGAATTGCTACCGGCACTAGGATCCAGATCGACTTAAGGTCGCCGGGACCCGTAGTAAGCCTGCTATACTGTCTGTGTACCTGTGAAATCTCATACATGATCATACATTTTCTGTCAAACCATTAAAACTTTTCTTTCCTCCCTCCAGGGCTTAACCTGTGCATGCACTATTTCTGATCTATCAACTCATAATGTTAAGCCTGGTTTTCTCATATTCTTAACAATAAAAGAAAACATACACAAAATGATCATGTGTCTACAACAAGGGATTACTCTACCTAATCAAGCACAAGTCGATACATCTTATTACACAACTACAATCTCTTTACATGTACATGTCCACACTAGCTATTACATAACTCTTCTTCTTGCAAACCCTGCTGGACTCCCTCTGGACTCTGAACCTGCAAACCTGGGGGATAGGGGAGAGGGATGAACTATACAAGCCCAATGAGCAGAACGATAAACCGTAATTTGAAAACATGATCTCATGGAATGCACTACATCACATCATCTCAGGGATAGACATGACCACCAAAAATCCCACTGAAAGGATGCCTGGCCTAGCCAGGTCTTACAACCTCAATCTGCCTGGCCCGGCCAGGTCTTACAACTCTGCCTGCTTGGCCCAGCCAGGTCTTACTATCTCTGCTGCCTGATCTTAGTCAGGTCTTACCTACAGATTGCTGCCTGGCCCGGCCAGGTCTTATAACAGAGCTTGGGCTATTGGAGTCGCCTTGGTCTATCCACAGCCTCATATACATCGTATTATGCAATGCGTCATCTTCGTGAAACTAATGCACACATCATACTATAATCTTATGATGCATGACATATGCTCAAAGCAGTTTAGTTCTAGAAAGAGACGTTCCACTCACCTCTAGCTGACTCTGTACTAACTCTGCAGGTTCTGAAGCAGTGCTCACTGCTGCTCTCTGGGGTTCCTCTGGTCCGTACCTACACAGGTGGACTCACATGAGGGACCAAACTAACTCAAGAACATCTCTAAGAAACTCCCCAAAAACCCTTTACAAGATCCCCAAACAATCACATAAAACATGCAAAAGAAAGCTGGACAGGGCACTTTCGGCGGCAGGTTCGGCGGCCGAAACCCCTCTCCAGAGACGAAACTCATGCATGTTCGGCGGCACCTTCGGCGGCCGAAGGTCTCGTCCAGAGACGAAACTCACACACTTTCGGTGGTCGAACTCCCTCTTTCAGCGGCCGAAAGTCCCTTTCTATCCCGAAAGCCTAGCTTTCGGGGGCAAGCTTTGGCAGCCGAAACTGCCTCCACAAGGGGTTCGGTGGCCGAACCTTCCTTCGGCGGCCGAACCTGGTTTTGTCCGCTGGGCAGAACCCTGCTCTGTTTCATGCAAACCTTTCCCCCAAACTTACCCAACATGCATAGCAACTACTCCCAACTAGCACATACCATAAAAACATGCATAAAAGGGCCTAAAACTCACATATAACCTCAAGAAACATAGCAAACAACACTTAGACATGCTTAACCACAAAATCATGCAAAACCTCAACCACAACCCTATTCATGCATACTATCCATACAACTCCCATAAAACCTTCAAAAATCAGTAAAAGAGGTTCTGGATCTTTACTTACCTCTTCCAAACAAGAGATCAAGTGATCCTATCGTGGAGCTATGGAGAAATCTCCTCACAACTCTCCAAACTTCAAAACTTGGTTCTTTTGCTCAAAACTCTCAAAACCTTCAAAACCATCAAAAACACATGAAAACTCTTCAAGATTTGAGCAAGATCATGAAAATCAACTAGGGAGGGTGTTGGACTCACCTCTGGCTGAAAATGGAAGCAAAATATCATCCTTCCACCGACTTGGTGCCCTTTTATAGGTGGCTGGCCAGACCACCTTCGGCGGCCAAACGTGAATCCGAAACCATGCAAGGTTCGGCGGCCGAAAGTCACCTTCGGCGGCCGAACTTGCCATTTTCTCCCTTGGCTCTTTTCTTTCCAAAACTCATGTTCCTTTATACTTAAAACTTTAAAACAAGTCAAAATACATAGAAAACATATGTATTACCCTTCTCGAGGATTCCGACACCCGGGATTCCACCGGACTACAGGAATTCCGATGCTGGACTCGAGCCGGGTATTACATTCTCCCCCCTTAAGAACATGCGTCCCCGAATGTTCCTCAAACAAATAAACACATAAACACAAAGAAAAGGGGAAAAACTCACCTTAAAACAGATAGGGATATTGCTGGAACATCGACTCCCGTGTCTCCCAGGTGCACTCTTCGAGGTTGTGGTGGTTCCACAGGACTTTCACCATTGGTATCTCTTTGTTTCTTAGCTTTCGAATCTGGGTGTCAAGGATCCGCACTGGCTGTTCCACATAAGTGAGATCTCTAAAGATCTCTACATTTGGTTCATTGAGAACCTTACTCGGATCTGACACAAACTTTCGCAACATAGAAACATGAAATACCGGGTGAATTCGTTCCATTGATGCAGGTAAATCCAGCTTATACGACACAGGCCCGATTTTCTGCAAAATCTCAAAGGGACCTATGTACCGTGGAGCCAATTTACCCTTCTTTCCAAAGTGAACCACTCCCTTCATTGGAGACACCTTTAGCAATACCATATCCCCCTCCTGGAACTCTATCTGCTTCCTACGGATGTCTGCATAGCTTTTCTGTCTGCTTACAGCTGTTTTGATCCTCTCTCTGATGATAGGCACTAACTGACTGGTAATCTCAACTAACTCTGGCCCTGCAAGAGCCTTCTCTCCTACCTCTTCCCAGCACACAGGTGTTCTGCACTTCCTCCCATACAAAGCTTCATAAGGAGCCATCCCTATGCTAGCATGATGGTTGTTATTGTAGGCAAACTCCACCAGAGGTAGATGTTGCCTTCAAGAACCGCCAAAGTCTAACACACACATTCTCAGCATATCTTCTATGGTCTGGATGGTCCTCTCTGACTGACCGTCTGTCTGGGGATGGAAAGCAGTGCTGAAATCCAATCTTGTACCCATAGCAGCTTGCAGACTCTGCCAAAACTTGGAGGTGAACTGCGGTCCTCTATCTGAGACTATCGACACTGGAACTCCATGCAGTTTGACTATCTCTTCTACATAGACCTGCACCAACTTGTCCACAGTATAGTTGCTCCTGACTGGAATGAAGTGAGCAGATTTCGTCAGTCTGTCCACAATCACCCATATGGAGTCTAGCCTGTTGGACGTCGCCGGTAATCCCACTACAAAATCCATAGCGATGTTCTCCCATTTCCACTCTGGAATCGGCAGTGGGTTAAGCATTCCAGCCGGCTTCTGGTGTTCTAGCTTCACCCTTTGACATGTCTCGCAGGCTGACACAAACTGTGCCACTTCCCTCTTCATCGCTGGCCACCAATACACCCTTCTCAGATCTTGATACATCTTGGTGGCTCCAGGGTGACCGCTATACCTCGCATTATGAGCTTCCCTCATAATGTCTTCCTTCAAACCGCTATCATCTGGTACACATAATCTCTTACCGTGATGAAGAATCCCCTCACTGTCAAATCTGAACTCTGCACTGTTGCCAAACTGAACAGTCCTGGCAATCTTCACTAACTCAGGATCTTCGTGCTGTTTCAAAGCCACTTGCTCTAGAAACACTGGTGTAACTCTCATCTGTGCAATCAAAGCACCTGTACCAGATAACTGCAACTGTAACCCTTCATCCATGAGTCTATAAAAGTCCTTCACCACCGGTCTTCTCTCTACTGCAATGTGGGATAAACTGCCAAGTGACTTCCGGCTTAAGGCATCAGCTACCACATTAGCCTTACCCGGATGATATTGGATCTTGCAATCGTAATCACTGAGCAATTCTACCCACCGTCTTTGCCTCAAGTTTAACTCTCTCTGACTCAAGATGTGCTGCAGGCTCTTATGATCCGTATAGATCTCACACTTTACCCCATAGAGGTAATGCCTCCACATCTTAAGTGCAAAGATAACAGCTGCCATCTCAAGATCGTGTGTCGGGTAGTTCAGCTCGTGCCTCTTCAGCTGTCTAGAAGCATAAGCTATCACTCTGTCATTCTGCATTAACACACAACCTAATCCCACTCGAGATGCATCACAGAACACTGTGAAATCGTCATCACTGATCGGCAGAGCTAACACCGGTGCTGAAGTCAACCGTCTCTTCAACTCTTCAAAACTCTCATCACAATCCTCTGACCATACAAACTTCTGATTCTTTCTGGTCAGTCTGGTCATAGGAGCAGCTATCTTCGAAAAGTCCTGCACAAACCTCCGATAGTAGCCTGGCAAACCCAGAAAACTCTTGATCTCTTTCACTGTCGTGGGTGTAGGCCAATTGGCTACTGCCTCTACCTTCTTGGGATCTACTGCTATTCCTTCCTCTGATACTACATGTCCCAAAAAGGAAATGCTCCTTAGCCAGAACTCGCACTTGGAGAACTTGGCATACAAGCCATGCTCTCTCAAGGTTTGTAGCACTATCCTCAGATGCTGGGCATGCTCCTCTGCATTCCTGGAGTACACCAAGATATCATCTATAAAGACGATCACAAAACGATCCAGGTACTCCCTGAAAACCCTGTTCATGAGATCCATGAATGCTGCAGGGGCATTAGTCAACTCGAACGGCATTACTAGGAACTCATAATGCCCATATCTGGTCCTGAACGCAGTCTTGGATACATCTCCTTCCCTGATCTTCAACTGGTGGTATCCGGATCTCAGATCTATCTTCAAAAAACAACATGCTCCTGCCAGCTGGTCGAATAGATCATCGATCCTGGGTAAAGGATACTTGTTCTTGGTAGTGACTTTGTTCAACTGCCTGTAGTCGACACAAAGTCGAAGAGGTCCATCCTTCTTCCTGACAAACAGTACTGGAGCACCCCAGGGTGAGGTACTCGGGCGGATGAAACCCTTGGCTACCAAATCCTGTAACTGCTCTTTTAACTCTCTCAGCTCTGCTGGTGCCATCCTGTAGGGAGGAATAGAGATCGGTCTGGTACCAGGCATCAATTCGATCTCGAACTCTATTTCCCTATCAGGTGGTAGTCCTGGAAGCTCTTCAGGAAACACATCTGGGAACTCGCTAACCACTGGTACTGAGGATGGTTCCCTAACCTGCTTGTCTAGCTCTCTCACATGAGCTAGGAACCCCTGACAACCCTTCCTCAACAACCTATGAGCCTGGAGGGCTGATATCAAACCCTTAGGTGTCCCCCTCCTATCTCCTCTGAAGACACACTCTGACCCATCCTGGTCTCGGAAAAGGACTACCTTGTCCCTGCAGTTCAAGGTAGCATTATACGTAGATAACCAGTCCATCCCTAGAATGACATCAAAATCTGTCAACTCTAGAACCACAAGGTCAGCTGGAAGGTATCTACTCTCTATGCACACCGGACTGAACCGACAGACTGACTCTGCCAAAGATGGATCACATTTAGGTCCACTGACCCAAAGAGGACACTCTAACTCAGACACCATCAGACCCAACCTCTCTGCGGCTCTAGAAGAAATGAAAGAGTGAGAAGCACCGGGGTCCATCAAAGCATACACCTCTGAACACCCAATGATGAGATTACCTGACACCACTGTGTTCGACGTGTCTGCCTCCTGTTGCGTCATGGTGAAAATCCGTGCTGGAGCTGACGGACCTGCACCTCGGGAACCCATCCCTGATGAAGAGGCTGCCCCTCTTCCTCTACCTCTGCCACTGCTTGGTGGTCGGGCTAAAGCTGCTGACTGTATGACACTACCTGAGGTCATCTGCTGGGATGGTGTAACCAAAGTTGCCTGAGGACATTCCCGTGCATAATGTCCCTCCTGCCCACATCTATAGCAGGCTGTCAATCCCAACAAACAAGCTCCTTTGTGCGGTCTCCCACACCTATTGCAAACTGGAATATCTGTGCCAGAGCTGGAGCCGCTACTCATTCCCAGACCCGTCTTAATCCTGTTCCAGAACTTGCCTCTATTTCCTCTGAGTTTATCCCATCTCTTCTTGCTCACACTTGCCGTACTCTGTGAGGAGGAACCTGGTTTAGCACTAGAAAACTGTGCCTTTGGCTGCTTAACTACTCCCTGTAATATGGCACTGGCCTCCATCTTCCTAGCAGCATCCACAATGGAGTGAAAACTCTCCTTCTCTGCATGGAGAATCAAGGAGAAATACCTGGGATGAAGCCTCGTGGCATATCTCTTTGCCTTCTTCTGGTCCGTATCATACGCCTGACCCACGTATGGTAACAATTCCAGGAACTTATCTGTATACTCATCAACGCTCATCTCCTCCGTCTGTCTCAACTGTTCAAACTCCACAACTTTTAACTCCCTGGAACTGTCAGGGAAAGCCCACCCAGCAAATTCGTTGGCGAACTCTGCCCATGTCAGACTGTCTATTCTGGGGTCCACATAGTTCTTGAACCATTCTCTGGCTTTCTTGCATTTTAATGTGAACCCTGCCATCTCAATGGCTCTACTGTCATCTGCTCCCAACTCACTTGTTATCATTCTGACTGCACTGAGATACTCAAAGGGATCATCTCCCGTGTTGAATTTAGGAGCATCCAACTTTAAGTACTCCGTCATCTTCACCTTATTTCCCCCTGAAGAACTGGGTTGTGCTTCAACAACAGGGGCTACTGGTTCAGGTGGTGGTGGTGGAGGTATTGTTTCCCTGGATTCAGGCGATGCTGAACTTGGATGAAAAGGTGGGGGTGGATACATGTGATATGGTGGATAGAAGGAAGGATAGGGCATATACGGCATGTAGGGTGGATATGCGGCAAAGCTGGAGTAATCCAACGTGCCTCCCATCGGATACCCTGGGCCCTGTGGAACGGGTGGATAGCCAAACCCCGAGGCCTGTGCGCCTCCCTGGGACTCCCCCATACCTTCTTCCGACTTTCCTCGTATACCCATACTTTCATCTCTACTCTGATCACCCTCCATAGCAACTCTCTCTTCTTCTGATCTTCCCCCTCTGCCTATTCCTCTTCTGCTCTCGTCAGAAGACCTTCTAGGGTCTCTTGACGTTCCCTCCCTGCTTGATCTGTAAGTCCTTGCCTTTGGCAATGCAGGAGGACGAGCAGCTGTACCCTCACTTTCAGGTGGGACTCCAGTCAATCTCGCGGATCGACGAGTTCCTCGCATCTTAACTCTCTGGAAAACAACACATCACAGAGCACATAAGTAACACAGATAAAAGAATGCACATGCATCATGGCATTGCACATCATCAGATAGACAGGACTAACATCCTATCCTAGTGGACATGTTTTCCTATTGTGCTTGACCCACTAGCATCTATATGAGCCCAACTCTATCTCTATAGGTCCGACCATGTGCACCTAGTGCTCTGATACCAATCTGTAACAGCCTGGAAACCGAACTGCTACCGGCACTAGGATCCAGATCGACTTAAGGTCGCCGGGACCTGTAGTAAGCCTGCTATACTGTCTGTGTACCTGTGAAATCTCATACATGATCATACATTTTCTGTCAAACCATTAAAACTTTTCTTTCCTCCCTCCAGGGCTTAACCTGTGCATGCACTATTTCTGATCTATCAACTCATAATGTTAAGCCTGGTTTTCTCATATTCTTAACAATAAAAGAAAACATACACAAAAAGATCATGTGTCTACAATAAGGGATTACTCTACCTAATCAAGCACAAGTCGATACATCTTATTACACAACTACAACCTCTTTACATGTACATGTCCACACTAGCTATTACATAACTCTTCTTCTTGCAAACCCTGCTGGACTCCCTCTGGACTCTGAACCTGCAAACCTGGGGGATAGAGGAGAGGGATGAGCTATACAAGCCCAATGAGCAGAACGATAAACCGTAATTTGAAAACATGATCTCATGGAATGCACTACATCACATCATCTCAGGGATAGACATGACCACCAAAAATCCCACTGAAAGGATGCCTGGCCTAGCCAGGTCTTACAACCTCAATCTGCCTGGCCCGGCCAGGTCTTACAACTCTGCCTGCCTGGCCCAGCCAGGTCTTACTATCTCTGCTGCCTGATCTTAGTCAGGTCTTACCTACAGATTGCTGCCTGGCCCGGCCAGGTCTTATAACAGAGCTTGGGCTATTGGAGTCGCCTTGGTCTATCCATAGCCTCATATACATCGTATTATGCAATGCGTCATCTTCGTGAAACTAATGCACACATCCTACTATAATCTTATGATGCATGACATATGCTCAAAGCAGTTTAGTTCTGGAAAGAGACGTTCCACTCACCTCTAGCTGACTCTGTACTAACTCTGCAGGTTCTGAAGCAGTGCTCACTGCTGCTCTCTGGGGTTCCTCTGGTCCATACCTACACAGGTGGACTCAAATGAGGGACCCACATGAGGGACCAAACTAACTCAAGAACATCTCTAAGAAACTCCCCAAAAACCCTCTACAAGATCCCCAAACAATCACATAAAACATGCAAAAGAAAGCTGGACAGGGCATTTTCGGCGGCAGGTTCGGCGGCCGAAACCCCTCTCCAGAGACGAAACTCATGCATGTTCGGCGGCACCTTCGGCGGCCGAAGGTCTCGTCCAGAGATGAAACTCACACACTTTTGGCGGCCGAACTCCCTCTTTCGGCGGCCGAAAGTCCCTTTCTGTAATACCCGGCTCGAGTCCGGCCTCAGAATTCCTGTCGTCTGGTGGAATCTCGGGTGTCGGAACCCTCGAGAAGGGTAAGACCTATGTTTTCATTATTGTTTTAAGAGTTTTGAATGGTTTAAAGTGTTAAAGGAAATGCATTTTGAAAGAAAAGCAATAAGGGAGAAATGTAAAGGTTCGGCCGCCGAAGGTCACTTTCGGCCGCCGAACATTGCATGGTTTCGGATTCACGTTCGGCTGCCGAAGGTGGTCTGGCCAGCCACCTATATAAGGGCCAAAGGTCGGTGGAAGGAGGATATTTCTCCTCCACTTGCAGCCAGAGGTGAGTTCCAGCCTCTCCCAAGTTGACTTTCATGTTTTTCATGTTTTTCACCAAATCTTTCAAAGGTTTTACAAGTCTTAGTGTGTTTTGAAGGTTTTGAGCAAAACTAGCAAGTTTGGAAGTTTGGAGCTTTGGAAGAGGTTTTCTTCATATCTCCACGTTAGGATCACTCAACCTCAAGTTCTTAAGGAGGTAAGGGTGGATCCTAAACTTCTTTGCTGATTTTTAAAGGTTTTATGAAAGTTTGATGGGTAGTATGCATGATTAGGTATAGGTGGGAGCTGTGTATGTTCAAGCATGTTAAGTGTTGTTTGATGTGTTTGTTTGAGGTTTTAGGCTAGCTTTAGGCCCTTTTATGCATGTTTTATGGTATGTGCTAGTTGGGAGTAGTTGATATGCATGTTGGGTAAGTTTGGGGAAAGGTTTGCATGAAGCAGAGCAGGGTTCTGCCCAACGGGCAAAACCAGGTTCGGCCGCCGAAGGAAGGTTCGGCCGCCGAACCCCTTGTGGAGGCAATTTCGGCTGCCAAAGCTTGGCCCCGAAACTTGGGACTTTCGTCTCTGGAGGCAAGGTTCGGCCGCCAAAAGTGCCGCCGAAGGTTGAGTTTCGTCTCTGGACGAGACTTTCGGCTGCCGAAGGTGCCGCCGAACATGCATGAGTTTCGTCTCTAGAGAGGGGTTTCGGCCGCCGAACCTGCCGCCGAAAGTGCCCTGTCCAGCTTTCTTTTGCATGTTTTATGTGATTGTTTTAGGATCTTTTAGAGGGTTTTTAGGGAGTTGCTTAGAGATGTTCTTGAGTTAGTTTGGTCCCTCATTTGAGTCCACCTGTGTAGGTACGGACCAGAGGAACCCCAGAGAGCAGCAGTGAGCACTGTTTCAGAACCTGCAGAGTTAGTACAGAGTCAGCCAGAGGTGAGTGGACTTCTCTTTTCAGAACTAAACTATTTTGAGCATATGTCATGCATCATAAGAGTATAGTAGGGTGTTTGCATTAGTTGCACGAAGTTGACGCATTGCATATACGATGTGTATGAGGCTGGGAACAGACCAAGGCGACTCCAATAGCCCAAACTCTGTTATAAGACCTGGCCGGGCCAGGCAGCCATCTGTAGGTAAGACCTGACTAGATCAGGCAGCAGAGATAGTAAGACCTGGCTGGGCCAGGCAGGCAGAGTGTTAAGACCTGGCAGGGCCAGGCAGATTGAGGTTGTAAGACCTGGCTAGGCCAGGCATCCTTTGAGTGGGATTGTTGGTGGTCATGTCTATCCCTGAGATGATGTGATGTAGTGCATTCCATGAGATCATGTTTTCAACTTATAGTTTCTATAGTTCTGCTCATTAGGCTTGTATAGCTCATCCCTCTCCCCTATTCCCCAGGTTTGCAGGTTCAGAGTCCAGAGGGAGTCCAGCAGGGTTTGCAAGAAGAAGAGTTATGTAATAGCTAGTGTGGACATGTACATGTAAAGAGATAATGTATAGTGTGTAGCTTTGTGCTTGACTTATAAGAGTTGTAATCCCTTGTTGTAGTCACATGATCAGTTTATGTATGTTTCTTTTATTGTTAATGAATATGAGAAAACCAGGCTTAACATTATGAGTTGATAGATCAGATATAGTGCATTCACAGGTTAAGCCCTGGAGGAAAGACAAGTTTTCATGGTTTGACAGACAATGTATGATCATGTATGGGATTTCACAGGTACACAGACAGTATAGCAGGCTTACTACGGGTCCCGACGACCTTAAGTCGATCTGGATCCTAGTGCCGGTAGCAGTTCGGTTTCCGGGCTGTTACAGATTGGTATCAGAGCCCTAGGTTCACATGGTCGGACCTATATAGATAGAGTTGGGCTCATAGATGTTTAGTGGGTCAAGCACAATAGGAAAACATGTCCACTAGGATAGGATGTTCGTCCTGTCTATCTGCTGATGTTGTGCAATGCCATGTTGCATGTGTTGTTTTCCTCTATGTGTTGCTTATGTGCTCTATGATGTATTGTTTTGCAGAGAGCGTTAAGATGCGAGGAACTCGTCGATCCGCGAGATTGACTGGAGTCCCACCTGAAAGTGAGGGTACAGCTGCTCGTCCTCCTGCGTTGCCAAGGGCAAGGACTCACAGGTCAAGCAGGGAGGGAACGTCAAGAGACCCTCGAAGGTCTTCTGACGAGAGCAGAAGAGGAATAGGCAGAGGGGGAAGATCAGAAGAAGAGAGAGTTGCTATGGAGGAGGCTCAGAGTAGAGATGTAAGTAGGGGTGTAGGAAGGTCAGAAGAAGGTATGGGGGAGTCCAAGGGAGGCGCACAGGCCTCGGGGTTTGGCTATCCACCCTTTCCACAGGGCCCAGGGGATCCGATGGGAGGCACGTCGGATTACTCCAGCTTTGCCCCATATCCACCCTACATGCCATATATGCCCTATCCTTCCTTTTATCCACCGTATCACATGTATCCACCCCCACCTTTTTATCCACGTTCAGCATCGCCTGAAGCCAGAGAAACAGTACCTCCACCACCACCACCTGAACCAGTAGCCCCGGTTGTTGAAGCACAACCCAGTTCTTCAGGGGGAACTAAGGTGAAGATGACGGAGTACTTAAAGTTGGATGCTCCTAAATTCAATACGGGAGATGATCCCTTTGAGTATCTCAGTGCAGTCAGAATAATAACAAGTGAGTTGGGAGCAGATGAGAGCAGGGCCATTGAGATGGCAGGGTTCACATTAAAATGTAAGAAAGCTAGAGAATGGTTCAAGAACTATGTGGACCCTAGAATAGACAGTATGACATGGGAAGAGTTCGCCAACGAATTTGCTGGGTGGGCTTTCCCTGACAGTTCTAAGGAGCTAAAGGTTGTGGAGTTTGAGCAGTTGAGACAGACGGAGGAGATGAGTGTTGATGAGTATACAGATAAGTTCCTGGAATTGTTACCATACGTGGGTCAGGCGTATGATACGGATCAGAAGAAGGCAAAGAGATATGCCACGAGGCTTCATCCCAGGTATTTCTCCTTGATTCTCCACACGGAGAAGGAGAGTTTCCACTCCATTGTGGATGCTGCTAGAAAGATGGAGGCCAGTGCCATAAGTCAGGGTGTAGTCAAGCAATTAAAGGCACAGTCTTCTGGTGCTAAACCAGGTTCCTCCTCACAGAGTACGACAAGTGAGAGCAAAAAGAGATGGGATAAATTCAGAGGAAAGAGAGGCAAGTTCTGGAACAGGATTAAGACGGGTCTAGGTATGAGTAGCGGCTCCAGCTCTGGCACAGATCTTCCAATTTGTAACAGGTGTGGGAGACCGCACAGAGGAGCTTGTTTGTTGGGATCTACAGCCTGCTATCGATGTGGGCAGGAGGGAAATTATGCACGGGAATGTCCTCAGGTGACTTTGGTTGCACCATCCCAGGAGATGACCTCAGGTAGTGTTGTCCAGTCAGCAGCTTCAGCCCGTCCACCAAGCAGTGGCAGAGGTAGAGGAAGAGGGGCAGCCTCTTCATCAGGGATGGGTTCCCGAGGTGCAGGTCCGTCAGCTCCAGCACGGATTTTCACCATGACGCAGCAGGAGGCAGACACTTCGAACACAGTGGTGTCAGGTACTCTCATCATTGGGTGTTCAGAAGTGTATGCTTTGATGGACCCCGGTGCTTCTCACTCTTTCATTTCTTCTAGAGCCGCAGAGAGATTGGGGTTGATTGTATCTGAGTTAGAGTGTCCTCTCTGGGTCAGTGGACCTAGATGTGACCCATCATTGGCAGAGTCAGTCTGTCAGATCAGTCCAGTGTTTATAGAGGATAGATGTCTTCCAGCTGACCTTGTGGTTCTAGAGTTGACAGATTTTGATGTCATTCTAGGGATGGATTGGTTATCTACCTATAGTGCTACCTTGCATTGCAGGGACAAGGTAGTGAGTCTCAGAGACCAGGATGGGTCAGAGTGTGTCTTCAGAGGAGACAGGAGAGGGACACCTAGGGGTTTGATATCAGCCCTCCAGGCTCGTAGGATGTTGAGGAAGGGGTGTCAGGGGTTCCTAGCTTATGTGAGAGAGCTAGACAGTCAGGTTAGGGAACCATCCTCAGTACCAGTTGTTAGAGAATTTCCAGATGTGTTTCCTGAAGAGCTTCCAAGACTACCACCTGATAGGGAAATAGAGTTCGAGATAGAGTTGATGCCCGGTGCCAGACCGATCTCTATTCCTCCCTACAGGATGGCGCCAACAGAGTTGAGAGAGCTGAAAGAACAGTTACAAGATTTGGTAGCAAAGGGTTTCATTCGCTCGAGTACCTCCCCTTGGGGTGCTCCAGTATTATTTGTCAGAAAGAAGGATGGACCTCTTAGACTTTGTGTCGATGTAGGCGGTTGTCGAAGCCGTCAAAAATAAACCTATTAAACGATCAACAAATAAATTTGCAGATAGTGGCAATAGGGTCGAACCACAGGGAATTGACACTAAAGACCTTCCTAATAATGACCAAGGTAAATAAATAACAAATAATTAAAAGAGGGGGGTTTAATTTGTTGATTTAATATTAAACAGCAAAAGAAAGCAATAATTTAAATATGAGTAAATCAATAGGAGAAAAGCTTCTAGTTGAAGTATGGATCTTTTTCAGATTGTTTAGAATTGATCATTGATTATTCGATACTCTTGTTTATCTCAATAAACTAGTTTAGGATGTGGAAGACGCTTCTCACAATCCAAATTCCTCCTTAGTTCTAGTTTGATTAGGAAACGTTCGCTAATCAAACACTAATCAACAAGTTGCCAAGGAACGTCCTTGGGGCATTGTAGCATCGAACAACTGTTGATTGCATTAAGACTTAGAGGAACCCAATTCTATCCTTGCCAACTACGTGGTCAAGTTTAGATTATGCAATTTGATTAAATGTGTATTTGAACAACCTAAGCAATTACGGACCTAAATCATTCAAACAATATTACTTAAGCAATTTAAAAGCAATGGGCCCTTATTGATTCTAAAAGCAAAGTAATAATTATGGAAAGATCAAATTGCATAAATATTGAAAGCAAACAAGAGTTTAACAATGGAGTTTTAAATCTCCCAATTCATCACAAAATCTGAAATTCACCAACTTCAACTAGAAAAGAAAGAGTTTAGCCACTCATGGTGGTCTAAATACACAAAAGGATGAAAAGAAAAGAAAAGTGAAGATGCTGGAGAGTTTCTGGCGAGTTGAGTTACTGAACAGAAGATGCCTTTGCTGGTTTTTGAGACTCCCCTTTTATAGCTGAAGAATTCTCTAGGGTTTTGAAATCCCTTTTTGATTTGGTATTGGACTCCTCTTTTGATGTTGAATTTAATTGCAATTGGATTTCCTTGGATGAGAAGCTCTTTCGTGGCTCTTGGATTTGTGTTGGAAGTGATTGGATTGGATTTGGACTTCTGAAAATATGGATTTCTGTTTGCTGCCCATTTTCCCGCTCTGCTGTAATTTTTTTGCTGTCAGAGTGATTTGCCCGGTGCTTTGACCAGTTTCCTCAAGTGATTGGGCAAATCACTGGGCAGATCGCTTTTCTGTGAGTCAGTACTCTATGTCTTCTGCGAGTGATTTGGCCAGTGATCTTCGAGTTTCTTGGGCAAATCACTGGGCAAATCACCCTTTTGTAAATTTTCTGCACTTTTTCTCCAATTTTGCAATTTCTTCCTTTTCTGTAAAAACAAGATAAAAACCATAAATTAAACTAAAAAATGTGTAAATAAGCAATAATAATTATGATAAAAATGTGGCTAAATTATGCTTGATCAAATACCCCCACACCTAGCTTCTTGCTTGTCCTCAAGCAACAAATAACTTAGCCAATCAAGCCCCCTTTTTCCTTAGAGCCTAAGTTCCACTTAATCAGCCCCCCTAGACTCCTAAATTGAAGTATCACAGTATAGAGTACATGCACTAAGGTCATCCTCTCCTTTCCTTGTTTCCTTTCACCTACCATGGTCAAGAGAAAGGTTTTTGGTTCAATCATGCTTATTCCTTTATGTTAGTTTTAATGCAACCCCTAGGAGTGATTTGCCCATTTTCTTCTCTCTTTCTTTTTATTTTTATTTTTATTTTTAGCAGCACTTATTCTTATCCTTGCCTGAAAAAATCACTAACCTTTTTACGCGATTGTGTACATGGGTGATACACCCCCGGTTACTCAGTTAGTCACTTGTTCAAGTGGCTACTAGCTCTGTTCATAGTCTAGACCATCGAAACTTATTTGCTTGAAAAAGTCACTGACCTTTTTACGCGATTGTGTACATGGGTGATACACCCCCGGTTACTCAGTCAATAACTTCTCCAAGTGGCTTTTAGGCACAGTTCATAGTTTTAGACCATTGGAACAGGTTTATGATTTGTGCTTTGTGCTGGTTTTTTATGATAGTTTGGGCAAATCAACTCATAGGGAGTTACACTAGCTTTGTGTTTGCATGCATTTGTATTTTTATTTCTCTTGACCTTAGCACATTTAAGGATTCAATTCAAGAGAAAAACTTCCTAAGTGAAGGTAACATACTGTGAATGATTCAATTTAGGCTTAAAGGGGTGGCAAATCAATGGGGTCATGAGATAAGGGTACTCTTTCAACCTTGTTATCTATGTTGAGTAGAGCAATTAGCTACAAAATTCTGTGTGTGTGTGCAAAAAGTGTGAAGAAAGAAAAAAAAAAAAAATTTGGTGTGTGCAATAAGGGGTAAAAATAATGCAAAAAGAAACAAAAAGAAATCAAAAAAATGGAAAGATGGTGTGATCAGTGAATAAAGACTCTCTAGTACCCCCACACCTATCCCACATATTGTCTTCAATGTGTGAATAAACATATAGAAAAATGAAGGAGAAAAGGGAAAGATATTTCCTGGCCTGGGGGTGATTTGACCAGTGACTTGGGCAAGTACTGGGCAAATCACTGGGCAAATAGCTATCTGTCACGGTGCTGGGGCAGAAAATGGTGAACCAGCAGCTGCAACATGCTTTCCATGTGCTGCATCCTATCTTGAGCCTCCACCGAATGGTCTTGAGGTGCCTTTTATGTCCTCCAAGGTCCACCCAATTGCTTTCTTGTGCTTCCTCAACACATCAAGGAGCTTTTCCTCTTCTTCTTGGCTGAGCTGGTTGGAAATAATTACTGGAAGTGTATTTCCAGCTCCCAAGTAGGCATATTTGAGGTGGCTAGGCAAGGGTTTCAGATCTGGTGCATTCTCTGTCTGCTGGTTTTTTGTCTGCTTACTGTCTGATTTGAGCTGTGATTTGAGCAGATTTTCTGGTATTCTGGGCAAATCACTGGGCAAATCACTCACTTCCAGCAAGTTACAGCAGTCTGCTGTTTTCTTTGTTTCAGTGATGTTGCTGTCCACTTCTTCTCTCCTGCAAAGACCTTCATAGAGTAAGTTTTCTTGATCAAAATCAAAAATTTCTTGACTTAAATCATCAATTATATCAAGGCCATAAACAGGAGAAACATCATTGGGGAATTTCATGGCATCATAAACATTAAATTTTATAATTTCCCCTTCAAACTCCATGGTCAATGTGCCATCATGCACATCAATTTTTGTTCTTACTGTGCTCAAGAATGGTCTCCCAAGTAAGATATCAGAGGTGATGTTGCCCTTGTCCTCCTCCATGTCAATCACATAAAAATCAGCTGGGAAGACTAGTTGGTCCACTTGCACCAACACATCTTCAAGCACTCCCTTGGGGTAGACAATGGATCGGTCAGCCAATTGGATCACAATGTTGGTGCCCTTGAGTGTACCTGCATTTAACAAGTTAAAAATAGAAAGGGGCATAACATTAATTGAAGCTCCAAGGTCACACATGGCTTTCTTTATCCCCACATTGCCTATCTTGCATGAAATGGCAAACATTCCTCTATCCTTGCATTTGGTGGGAAGTTTCCTTTGAATGACAGCTGAGACACACTCCCCCACACTTACCTTTTTATGTTCAGCAAGTTTCCTCCTATTGGTGCATAGCTCTTTGAGAAATTTAGCATACCTTGGTATTTGTTTGATAGCATCAAGTAGAGGTATGTTGATTTCTACCTTGCGAAGTGTCTACAATATCTCTTTTTCCTCTTTCTCCTTTTGGGACCTTGCAAATCTCTTTGGGAAGGGAGGAAGTACCTTGAATTTCTCCATAGGTTGCTGTTTCTGCCTTTGGCTGGATTCTGCCTGGTCTGTTGATTTGGGCAGATCACTGCTGGACAGCTTAGTTTGCCCAGCGATCGGGTCAGAATTGGGCAAATCACTGCCTTGATCACTTTCTGGCAGAATTTCTTCCCTGGTCTGTTTTTGCAATTTTTCAACCCTATTGTCTTGCAACTCCTTTTCACTCCTCAATGTGATGGCACTAACATATTGTCTTGGATTTACCTCAGTTTGGGAAGGTAGCTTTCCTTGTGATTCAATTTTGTTCAAGGATGAAGCCATTTGCCCCATTTGTTTCTCAAGATTCTGCACAGTATTTGCCAAATTTTTCACAATCTCTTCAAGAGATGCATTAGAATTCTGAGGTGCAGCTTGAGCTTGGTTTCTTTGCTGGTGGCTTGGATATTGCTGTCCCCTTGCATAACTAAAATTTGGATGGTCCCTCCAACCTGGATTATAAGTATTTGCATAGGGATCATACCTTCTTTGCCCATTGAAACCTCCAACAGCATTGACTTGCTGGTCCTCCTCTTGAAGGGAAGGACATAGATCAGTTGGGTGGTTGTTGGCACATATTCCACATGTCTTGGGCTGCTGAATCTGCTGGACTTGTTGGGTTTGACCCACAACAAGGCTACGGACAGCATTGGTGAGTTCAAAAATTTGGGATGCTAAAATGGATGTACTCACCTCATTTACCCTTCTTGGTGGCTGCTCTTGGTCTCCAAATTGCTGAGAAGCTGCAGCCATGGTGGAAATTAAGTCCCTCATCTCTCGAGGTGATTTTTTTTCAATTGACCCTCCACATGCTGCATCAATAAATTTTCTCTCTGAGGGTAGCAAACCTCCATAGAAGTACTCAATGAGAGATTGGTCAGAAATATCATGTTGAGGGCAGCTTGTGCACAACTTTTTGAACCTCTCCCAGTACTCATACAAGCCTTCAGAGTGCTTTTGCTTTATGCCACTTATTTCTCGACGGATGCCTATGGCTTTTGAAGTTGGGAAGAATTTCCTCAAGAATGCTCTTACCATATCAGCCCATGATGTGATGGATCCAGGTGGCAAGTAGAATAGCCATTCTTTGGCATAGTCGTCAAGGGAAAATGGGAAGGCTCTAAGTTTGATATCTTCTTCTGGAATGCCTTGGGGTCTCAAGGTTGAGCATACAACATGGAATGCCTTCAAATGCTTGTGAGGATCTTCATTTTCTAGGCCTCTGAATTTGGGAAGGAGATGGATCAGACCTGTTTTTAGCTCAAAGGGTGCTGTCAATGGGGGATATGCAATGCATAAGGGTGCTAGGTCTCCAGCTGGTTCAGCTAACTCTCCAAGAGTTCTCTCCCGTGGTTGTGGCTGTGGTGCGTGGACAGGGATGGGCAGATTTCCAACTTGAATTTCAGCTTCTTCACGGACAGCAGGTTGTTGTGCCATTGCTGGATTTTCTGCCATATCCAGAAATTCAGTTTCTGGTTTCAACTACAGCAGTTGCAGGTGCGGTGATGAAGGTTTCTGCTGGTGCAGAAATTTCTGCAGTAGGTGCAGTAGGTGGTCTGTGAGATGGTGTTGTTGATGAAGATGGTCTTGAGGCTTGGTTCCTCAAATTTGCTTGCTTCCTTAAGCTCTTGGCAGTCTTTTCAATCTCCGGGTCGTAAAGAAGAGTGTCTTTACGGCCAGACCTGGTCATAAAGGGAAAATACGTTAGTTTAAATCAATTCCCCGGCAACGGCGCCAATTTTTGATAGGCGGTTGTCGAAGCCGTCAAAAATAAACCTATTAAACGATCAACAAATAAATTTGCAGATAGTGGCAATAGGGTCGAACCACAGGGAATTGACACTAAAGACCTTCCTAATAATGACCAAGGTAAATAAATAACAAATAATTAAAAGAGGGGGGTTTAATTTGTTGATTTAATATTAAACAGCAAAAGAAAGCAATAATTTAAATATGAGTAAATCAATAGGAGAAAAGCTTCTAGTTGAAGTATGGATCTTTTTCAGATTGTTTAGAATTGATCATTGATTATTCGATACTCTTGTTTATCTCAATAAACTAGTTTAGGATGTGAAAGACGCTTCTCACAATCCAAATTCCTCCTTAGTTCTAGTTTGATTAGGAAACGTTCGCTAATCAAACACTAATCAACAAGTTGCCAAGGAACGTCCTTGGGGCATTGTAGCATCGAACAACTGTTGATTGCATTAAGACTTAGAGGAACCCAATTCTATCCTTGCCAACTGCGTGGTCAAGTTTAGATTATGCAATTTGATTAAATGTGTATTTGAACAACCTAAGCAATTACGGACCTAAATCATTCAAACAATATTACTTAAGCAATTTAAAAGCAATGGGCCCTTATTGATTCTAAAAGCAAAGTAATAATTATAGAAAGATCAAATTGCATAAATATTGAAAGCAAACAAGAGTTTAACAATGGAGTTTTAAATCTCCCAATTCATCACAAAATCTGAAATTCACCAACTTCAACTAGAAAAGAAAGAGTTTAGCCACTCATGGTGGTCTAAATACACAAAAGGATGAAAAGAAAAGAAAAGTGAAGATGCTGGAGAGTTTCTGGCGAGTTGAGTTACTGAACAGAAGATGCCTTTGCTGGTTTTTGAGACTCCCCTTTTATAGCTGAAGAATTCTCTAAGGTTTTGAAATCCCTTTTTGATTTGGTGTTGGACTCCTCTTTTGATGTTGAATTTAATTGCAATTGGATTTCCTTGGATGAGAAGCTCTTTCGTGGCTCTTGGATTTGTGTTGGAAGTGATTGGATTGGATTTGGACTTCTGAAAATTCGGATTTCTGTTTGCTGCCCATTTTCCCGCTCTGCTGTAATTTTTTTGCTGTCAGAGTGATTTGCCCGGTGCTTTGACCAGTTTCCTCAAGTGATTGGGCAAATCACTGGGCAGATCGCTTTTCTGTGAGTCAGTACTCTATGTCTTCTGCGAGTGATTTGGCCAGTGATCTTCGAGTTTCTTGGGCAAATCACTGGGCAAATCACCCTTTTGTAAATTTTCTGCACTTTTTCTCCAATTTTGCAATTTCTTCCTTTTCTGTAAAAACAAGATAAAAACCATAAATTAAACTAAAAAATGTGTAAATAAGCAATAATAATTATGATAAAAATGTGGCTAAATTATGCTTGATCAGTCGACTACAGACAGTTGAACAAAGTCACTATCAAAAACAAGTATCCTTTACCCAGGATCGATGATCTATTCGACCAGCTGGTAGGAGCAGGTTGTTTTTCTAAGATAGATCTGAGATCCGGATACCACCAGTTGAAGATCAGAGAAGGAGATGTATCCAAGACTGCTTTCTGAACCAGATATGGGCATTATGAGTTCCTAGTGATGCCGTTCGGGTTGACTAATGCCCCTGCAGCATTCATGGATCTCATGAACAGGGTTTTCAGGGAGTACTTAGATCGTTTTGTGATCGTCTTTATAGATGATATCTTGGTGTACTCCAGGAATGCGGAGGAGCATGCCCAGCATTTGAGGGTAGTTTTGCAAACTTTGAGAGAGCATGGCTTGTATGCCAAGTTCTCCAAGTGCGAGTTCTGGCTAAGGAGCATTGCCTTTTTGGGACATGTCATATCAGAGGAAGGAATAACAGTAGATCCCAAGAAGGTAGAGGCAGTAGCCAATTGGCCTACACCCACAACAGTGACAGAGATCAAGAGTTTTCTGGGTTTGGCAAGCTACTATCGGAGGTTTGTTCAGGACTTTTCGAAGATAGCTGCTCCTATGACTAGACTGACCAAGAAGAATCAGAAATTCATATGGGCAGAGGATTGTGATGAGAGTTTTGAAGAGTTGAAGAGACGATTGACTTCAGCACCGGTGTTAGCTCTACCGATCAGTGATGATGATTTCACAGTGTTCTGTGATGCATCCCGAGTGGGATTAGGTTGTGTGTTAATGCAGAATGAAAAAGTGATAGCTTATGCTTCTAGACAGCTGAAGAAGCACGAGCTGAACTATCCGACACACGATCTTGAGATGGCAGCTGTTATCTTTGCACTTAAGATGTGGAGGCATTACCTCTATGGGGTAAAGTGTGAGATCTATACGGATCATAAGAGCCTGCAGCACATCTTAAATCAGAGAGAGTTAAACTTGAGGCAGAGACGGTGGGTAGAATTGCTCAGTGATTACAATTGTAAGATCCAATATCATCCGGGTAAGGCTAATGTTGTAGCTGATGCCTTAAGCCGGAAGTCACTTGGCAGTTTATCTCACATTGCAGTAGAGAGAAGACCGGTGGTGAAGGACTTTTACAGACTTATAGATGAAGGGCTACAGTTGCAGTTATCTGGTACAGGTGCTTTGATTGCACAGATGCGAGTTACACCAGTGTTTCTAGAGCAAGTGGCTCTGAAACAGCACGAAGATCCTGCGTTAGTGAAGATTGCCAGGACTGTTCAGTCTGGCAACAGTGCAGAGTTCAGATTTGACAGTGAGGGGATTCTTCGACACGGTAAGAGATTATGTGTACCAGACGATAGCAGTTTGAAGGAAGACATTATGAGGGAAGCTCATAATGCGAGGTATAGCGTTCACCCTGGAGCCACCAAGATGTATTAAGACCTGAGAAGGGTGTATTGGTGGCCAGCGATGAAGAGGGAAGTGGCACAGTTTGTGTCAGCCTGCGAGACATGTCAAAGGGTGAAGCTAGAACACCAGAAGCCGGCTGGACTGCTTAACCCACTGCCGATTCCAGAGTGGAAATGGGAGAATATTGCTAGGGATTTTGTAGTGGGGTTACCGGCGACGTCCAACAGGCTAGACTCCATATGGGTGATTATGGACAGACTGACGAAATCTGCTCACTTCATTCCAGTCAGGAGCAACTATTCTGTGGACAAGTTAGCGCAGGTCTATGTCGAAGAGATAGTCAAGCTGCATGGAGTTCCAGTGTCGATAGTATCAGATAGAGGACCGCAGTTCACCTCCAGGTTTTGGCGGAGTCTGCAAGCTGCTATGGGTACAAGATTGGATTTCAGCACTGCTTTCCATCCACAGACAGACGGTCAGTCAGAGAGGACCATCCAGACCATAGAAGATATGCTGAGAATGTGTGTGTTAGACTTTGGCGGTTCTTGGAGGCAGCATCTACCTCTGGTGGAGTTTGCCTACAACAACAACCATCATGCTAGCATAGGGATGGCTCCTTATGAAGCTCTGTATGGGAGGAAGTGCAGAACACCTGTTTGCTGGGAAGAGGTAGGAGAGAAGGCTCTTGCAGGGCCAGAGTTAGTTGAGATTACCAGCAAGTTAGTGCCTGTGATCAGAGAGAGGATCAGAACAGCTGTAAGCAGGCAGAAAAGCTATGCAGACATCCGTAGGAAGCAGATAGAGTTCCAGGAGGGGGATATGGTATTGCTGAAAGTGTCTCCAATGAAGGGAGTGGTTCGCTTTGGAAAGAAGGGTAAATTGGCTCCACGGTACATAGGTCCCTTTGCGATCTTGCAGAAGATCGGGCCTATGTCGTATAAGCTGGATTTACCTGCATCGATGGAACGAGTTCACCCGGTATGTCATGTTTCTATGTTGCGAAAGTTCGTGTCAGATCCAGAGAAGGTTCTTAGTGAGCCTGAGGTGGAAATCTTAAGCGATCTCACCTATGTCGAGCAGCCAGTGCGGATTATTGACACCCAGATTCGAAAGCTGAGAAACAAGGAGATACCAATGGTGAAAGTCCTGTGGAACCACCATAACCTAGAGGAGTGCACTTGGGAGACACGGGAGTCGATGCTCCAGCAATTTCCATATCTGTTTTAAGGTTAGGTTTCCCCATTTCTATGTGTTTATGTGTTTTTGTGTGTTGTTGTTTGAGGAACATTCGGGGATGAATGTTCTTAAGGGGGGAAGAATGTAATACCCGGCTCGAGTCCGGCCTCGGAATTCCTGTCGTCTGGTGGAATCTCGGGTGTCGGAACCCTCGAGAAGGGTAAGACCTATGTTTTCATTAGTGTTTTAAGAGTTTTGAATGGTTTAAAGTGTTAAAGGAAATGCGTTTTGAAAGAAAAGCAATAAGGGAGAAATGCAAAGGTTCGGCCGCCGAAGGTCACTTTCGGCCGCCGAACATTGCATGGTTTCAGATTCACGTTCGGCTGCCGAAGGTGGTCTGGCTAGCCACCTATTTAAGGGCCAAAGGTCGGTGGAAGGAGGATATTTCTCCTCCACTTGCAGCCAGAGGTGAGTTCCAGCCTCTCCCAAGTTGACTTTCATGTTTTTCATGTTTTTCACCAAATCTTTCAAAGGTTTTACAAGTCTTGGTGTGTTTTGAAGGTTTTGAGCAAAACTAGCAAGTTTGGAAGTTTGGAGCTTTGGAAGAGGTTTTCTTCATATCTCCACGTTAGGATCACTCAACCTCAAGTTCTTAAGGAGGTAAGGGTGGATCCTGAACTTCTTTGCTGATTTTTAAAGGTTTTATGAAAGTTTGATGGGTAGTATGCATGATTAGGTATAGGTGGGAGCTGTGTATGTTCAAGCATGTTAAGTGTTGTTTGATGTGTTTGTTTGAGGTTTTAGGCTAGTTTTAGGCCCTTTTATGCATGTTTTATGGTATGTGCTAGTTGGGAGTAGTTGATATGCATATTGGGTAAGTTTGGGGAAAGGTTTGCATGAAGCAGAGCAGGGTTCTGCCCAACAGGCAAAACCAGGTTCGACCGCCGAAGGAAGGTTCGGCCGCCGAACCCCTTGTGGAGGCAGTTTCGGCTGCCAAAGCTTGCCCCCGAAACTTGGGACTTTCGTCTCTGGAGGCAAGGTTCGGCCGCCGAAGGTTGAGTTTTGTCTCTGGACGAGACTTTCGGCTGCCGAAGGTGCCGCCGAACATGCATGAGTTTCGTGTCTGGAGAGGGGTTTCGGCCGCCAAACCTGCCGCCGAAAGTGCCCTGTCCAGCTTTCTTTTGCATGTTTTATGTGATTGTTTTAGGATCTTTTAGAGGGTTTTTAGGGAGTTGCTTAGAGATGTTCTTGAGTTAGTTTGGTCCCTCATTTGAGTCCACCTGTGTAGGTACGGACCAGAGGAACCCCAGAGAGCAGCAGTGAGCACTGTTTCAGAACCTGCAGAGTTAGTACAGAGGCAGCCAGAGGTGAGTGGACTTCTCTTTTCAGAACTAAACTATTTTTAGCATATGTCATGCATCATAAGAGTATAGTAGGGTGTTTGCAGTGGGATTGTTGGTGGTCATGTCTATCCCTGAGATGATATGATGTAGTGCATTCCATGAGATCATGTTTTCAACTTATAGTTTCTATAGTTCTGCTCATTGGGCTTGTATAGCTCATCCCTCTCCCCTATTCCCCAGGTTTGCAGGTTCAGAGTCCAGAGGGAGTCAAGCAGGGTTTGCAAGAAGAAGAGTTATGTAATAGCTAGTGTGGACATGTACATGTAAAGAGATAATGTATAGTGTGTAGCTTTGTGCTTGACTTATAAGAGTTGTAATCCCTTGTTGTAGTCACATGATCAGTTTATGTATGTTTCTTTTATTGTTAATGAATATGAGAAAACCAGGCTTAGCATTATGAGTTGATAGATCAGATATAGTGCATGCACAGGTTAAGCCCTGGAGGAAAGACAAGTTTTCATGGTTTGACAGACAATGTATGATCATGTATGGGATTTCACAGGTACACAGACAGTATAGCAGGCTTACTACGGGTCCCGGCGACCTTAAGTCGATCTGGATCCTAGTGCCGGTAGCAGTTCGGTTTCCGGGCTGTTACACTTTCTATCCCGAAAGCCTAGCTTTCGGGGGCAAGCTTTGGCAGCCGAAACTGCCTCCACAAGGGGTTCGGCGGCCGAACCTTCCTTCGGCGGCCGAACCTGGTTTTGCCCGCTGGGCAGAACCCTGCTCTGTTTCATGCAAACCTTTCCCCCAAACTTACCCAACATGCATAGCAACTACTCCCAACTAGCACTTACCATAAAAACATGCATAAAAGGGCCTAAAACTCACGTATAACCTCAAGAAACATAGCAAACAACACTTAGACATGCTTAACCACAAAATCATGCAAAACCTCAACCAAAACCCTATTCATGCATACTATCCATACAACTCCCATAAAACCTTCAAAAATCAGTAAAAGAGGTTCTGGATCTTTACTTACCTCTTCCAAACAAGAGATCAAGTGATCCTATCGTGGAGCTATGGAGAAATCTCCTCACAACTCTCCAAACTTCAAAACTTGGTTCTTTTGCTCAAAACTCTCAAAACCTTCAAAACCGTCAAAAACACATGAAAACTCTTCAAGATTTGAGCAAGATCATGAAAGTCAACTAGGGAGGGTGTTGGACTCACCTCTGGCTGAAAATGGAAGCAAAATATCATCCTTCCACCGACTTGGCACCCTTTTATAGGTGGCTGGCCAGACCACCTTCGGCGGCCAAACGTGAATCCGAAACCATGCAAGGTTCGGCGGCCGAAAGTCACCTTCGGCGGCCGAACTTGCCATTTTCTCCCTTGGCTCTTTTCTTTCCAAAACTCATGTTCCTTTATACTTAAAACTTTAAAACAAGTCAAAATACATAGAAAACATATGTATTACCCTTCTCGAGGATTTCGACACCCGGGATTCCACCGGACTACAGGAATTCCGATGCTGGACTCGAGCCGGGTATTACAAACAACATGGCCGAATACGAGACAATAATTATGGCCTTAAAAATCATCACGAAAATATTTATATAGAAATCTATTATTTTTAGTGACTCACAGTTGGTTGTTAATCAGTATTAGGGATAGTTTAAAGTTCGAGAACCGAACATTGTCAAATACAAAGAGAAGGTTCGCTCCTTAATGGCAAAGATCAAAGATAGGCAAGGCAATTGCGAACTTCACCAAGTGGCTAGAGTTGACAACGAAGAGGTCGATTTGCTTCCTAGTAACATTGCTTGTGTGTTAAATATTCCTTTGAGTATATCTAGATAGTTAGATAAATGGATATGACATTATACACAAAATGAGTTATATTCTGTAAAATCTGGGTATCACTTGTTAGTTAGTATGGATGAAAGCTTGGAGTAATCAATTATGCCAGGCTCATGGAAGAAACTTTAAAAATTGCAAGTGCCACCAAAAGTGAAAATTTTTTTGTGGCAGTTAGTAGAGGTATTCTACCTTCTAATGTATTACTTACTCTGAAAGGAGTTAATATTACTACTAGGTGTAATGTTTGTGGAATTGATGAGGATGATCTACATGTCCTTTTTTACTGTCCTGTTGCAGTTGAGTATTGGAGGATCTTGGGTTCCTATTTTAGATTAAAATATGCCTAGTAGTATTATTCCGATTCAAACTATATTGGGTTTATCTGATAACTCTTTGCAGCGCAAAGCATGTATGCTGTTATGAAATCTCTGAAATGGGAGAAATGCCCATTTATGGTATGATCAACACCCAGTTCCTCATTAGATTGTTTGGGGCAGTGGAGGTCTGTTTATTTTATTTGTTAAGTCGTCAACTTCTTATAGGAGGAGCTAATGGTAGCCATCAACATGTCACAAATAGTCGTTGGTAAGCACCTAGTACAGGGAGATTTAAATACAATGTGGATGCTGGAGTAATTAGTCAGTATGAAATTATCAAGTATAGCGCTATCTTGTGTAATTCTTTTGGATTGTTTCTTGCAGCATTTTCTGATCATTTGAGAGGTAATGTTCAGCCCAAAATGGCTGAAGTGTATACTTTGCGTAAATCTCTACTATGATTTGAATCCTTTAGCACTGATAGTGTGGATGTTGAACTCAATTCGAAAGGTGTGGTTGATGTTGTGTTACTATTAAGGGTTTTTCCAAATTTGATCAACTTATTTATGATCGTAGTTTTTTTTTGATGCAAAAATCCCATTGGACCTTGTCGTGGGTCATGAAACAAGTAAATATGACTACTTATGTGCTAGTTCAGGAGTCTATTTCTTATGTTAGTTTTATTTATTGCTTTTATGTCCAAATTTTTTGAACAATATTATATATTCCAATGTTACTATAAATTTTTTTATTTAATATTTTAAATTTTAAGTTGGATGTTATAGGGAGACACGTTGGTGTGGATTAGTAGGGATATGTTAAGTTTTTACGGTAGGTAATTAATAAAATTTATATTTTAAAAAAAATTCAACTCCAAAATAGACTCCTTAAAAAAGAAAAACAAAAAGAAGCAGCCAAGCCCGTCTAACTTTTATATATCCACATTGATTGGTTTAAGCCCCAAGCTTTTGGTGACCGTACCTTTTCAGAATTTTCAGATAACACTTTCGAAAGCCACGATACCAAACAGACTCTGATTTGCGCTAGGGCCTATTCTTTGCTCTCGAGTTTACTGTTCGATAACAAAAGAAGAGGAAAAGAGAAAGGACCATCTGGAACCTCTGCTTCCAGCGATTGCGAAGCCGACCGGAGCGGCAACCCAGCCCTTTCATCATCGCTCTAGTCTCTGGTAGAGCCACCATTTCATTTTGTTGCATCATTTTTCTGAGGAGAGAAACAAATCGAAGGTTTTGAAGTACGAAATTTGTGGCCGTCGATTTACATAGCTCCAGTGCCTGTTTTGCACCGGTGGCTGCCATGGACCTCGTGTGAGCTCGCTTTATCAGTCATCTCACCTGCAGCTTGATTCGGCAGACGCGGCTACAGCCCAGTTCTTCTCTAAGGAGTGGTTCGAGGATCAGTTTGATTTGGTAAATAGTTTTCTGTCTTCTCAATTTTATTAGTTTACTAAATTAAAAGGAAAAAAAATCTAATTCCAAATTCCTTCAATTTGGAAGCAGAAAACTTAATTAATGTAGTTTTATTATCGTTAGACCAATACCATTCCCTGCCTCCTCCAACGTCTCAGCCATCAGCGACGGAGAGGTCTCCCGTGCCTCCTCCAACATTAGCCATTTGCAAGAGCGCTCACCTCCTCCTCCACATTGACCCTTCCATCCATCCCGGTGAGATTTTAAGCACTTGGCTTTGAGCACTCAATGGACTGCGTTAGTCTTTAGGAATCATACTATGCTACGAATTCGAGACATTGCAATTGTGTTAAATCCATGGTGCCTAGAGCTCTTGAATTGCTTGGTAACACTGGTGGGGGTTGACCAAGATGTTTTCTTAACCCAAAAGCACAAAAAATTAGAAGAGAGAAGATGGATGTTGAGACTGGGGAGAGAGAAAAGAGAGAGAACAAAGAACACGAGGAGGAGAGATTCGTTGAAATATTGGTCTCTATTTTTTTTGATAATTTTTTCCTTTCTTAGATAGTTTTGTTTTTTCATGGGCTTTTGATGAGATGTGGTAGAAATGACTGTTAGAAAAGGAATTAATGTAAGTTCAAGGGAGATCTATATTAATGAATTTATGGGGGGGGGGGGGGGAATCAACAAAATAAAGGTCATGGACCTAAATATATGTTTTGCCTAATGAAAATAAAATTGCAGGGGCTCAATAACCATAAATAAGTAGTTAAGGCTTTATTAGACAAAACCTCAAGTGAAGGGCTTCCAAATGGTTTTGGCCTTTCATTAATTCTGTGAAAAGGGATTCAATGTCAACAACTATAAAGTTCATGTGTACAATTTCCAGATAAAAAAATTTCAGGGGTTTATGTGATGAAATAGAATTGTGGGGATTCAGAAAAAAACCTGGAAGTTTAGGGGCCAAAACATTTTAAGGCCTCCATAGATTAATATCTCTGGCATCTAAAGAACAAGCATTTTGTTCTTTTTTTTTTTTTTTTTTTTTTTTTTTGAAGTTTTTAATTTCACTTTATTTTTAACAACTCTAAAATGTTAAAACTCCATTTCAGCAAAAACCATGAATGTTAAAAAAGAAGAAGAAGGAGGGAGAGAGAGAGAGAGAGAGAGAGGGAGAGAGATTCAGAAATCAGAAGGTTGCAACAAATTCTGATAAATTCTTGGTAACTTACTTTCTTAGTTTTCCTGAATTTCAATAAGTTTATGTAGAAGGTATTCAAAGCCCTTTTGTTGAAAAAAAAAAAAAAAAATCCCTTTTTGCTTGGTTTAAGTTTTTCATCTTTATATGTTAGGGCACATGGAAATTGATAAAGCAATCAGAGAATGCGATGATAGAAGGCTCAAAACCAAGTACAATAACGCCATCTATGTTATTCAAAGAGCACTTACACTATACTCGTGAGTTCTTCTTTATCTTCCCTAGGGTTTTGGTTGATTCTTTGTAGTTTATCATATTTTCAATTTTTGTGGTTCATAATCTTGATGCTGAATCTTATGGTGAAATTTATTGATAGAGTTAGGGAAAATAATCTGTAAATTATGAAAGAGCGAAAGCAACAAAGTTTGGCAATGAAGGCTTGTATTCGTTTTCTTTCAATAATAACAGAACAGTAGATATTGGCTCCCTTCCACTACCAGTATAACACAAGACGAAAGGGAAAAAAAACATGAAAGAGCAAAGATATGACTGAAACAGTCCCCAGAGTAAATGTCCTCCCGTGCAGAGAAGAAATTCTGCCCCAATGAATTCTTGATAGCCAAAAAGATGCCTCCCAACCTTGCCTGATCCCCCTTATATTCTGGAGGTGAATCTTCTGCTCAAACCCATTTTTGACAGGTGTTCTTTGTACCCTTTAATGTACCTCAGCAATTTCCACACCAGGAGAATTAGTTCTTCCCTTGATTCTTTCTTGTCCTTCCTCCTAGAATAGACCTGAAAAGGCCTAAATGAATTCTCTGATTTGTCTTGGTCCTTCTCTGCTTTTCTTGGGCTGCACTGCAAACTATATCTTGGGCTTCTCTATCATATATTCATCTAATAACAAAGATAATTTGGACAGGAAAAAGGCATACAATTTTAAGACATTAATGCGTTAACTTAATATCTGCTGCCTAAAGTTTGTTTTTTAATTTTTAATAATCCAAACATTTGTTGATTTAAAATTTTCTCGAGTTAGTTTGGTTCGCTTTTACCATCAAGATTATTTGAGCATGAATGACCCAGTAGCATTTGTATGTTTGGTACTTTTACCATGATTTTGGATATTTTATTTTTTAAATTTAAGGGTTGATTAATTTCATCAACTGCATGGAAATGATTAAGACTTAGTGAAAGTATAAATATTTTGCGAAGAACTGTGTCAATTTTGTGGATTGGTTCTTTTTTTCTATTTGCCTATTAGATGTCTAGTGGAAACAGAATCGTGTTTGCATGGAATTTTTTTTATTATTCTCTTTTGGATCTAATAAATATTGATTAATGCATTCCTTGTCTTATTTTTGAATAATGATGCTTCTGCAAGTAGATCTGTAGATGTTTTTGTGATGTCTAGTTAGCGAAGGTACTATAATTGATTTCTATTGCAAAATTCATGGATTTTGTTTAACTGTGGTGATAATGTGTCAGTAGAGCAGAGTTCTTAATCACGGAAATTAGGGAGAAATAGAGAAAGATTAGGAAGAAGGAATAGAAGAAGATATAAAGAAGAAAATTTGCATTGATATTGATTCTTGAATGAGGTATACAGGCTTCCCTTCATTTTATACACAATCTATTGTTGGTAACTGTCAAACAGACATACTAACTGATTACAGCAGATTCCATAATAGTTCTATAACTACTTCCTTCTTCTCTATTGATACTTATATCACTGCTCCAAGAAATTGCAATGTCTATCAAGGTTTTCAGGAGCTCAGTAATTTTCCATGTACTGGAAAGGCAATTCTGTAGCATGCAAGAACCTCATTAAGGCCTTGACAGAAATTGTGGTGTTCCTGCACAATATTGAAATGCTCAAGAGATTCTGAAATTTTTCCTATAAAATAAAGTTACGTTCATTATCATCTTTATTACCAGAATCAATAGTAGCACAACCAATAATATCAACCTCTTTCTCTTCTCCATCAGCAACAACATCAACCTCTTCCTTTTCTCCATTACCAATAATATCAACCTCTTCCTCTTCTCCATCACCAACAATATCAATTATCATCTTTACTACCAGAATCAATAATAGCACAACCAATAATATCAACCTCTTCCTCTTGTCCATCAGCAACAACATCAACCTCTTCCTTTTCTCCATTACCAATAATATCAACCTCTTCCTCGTCTCCATCACCAACAATATCAATTATCAACTTCTTCCTCCTCTCCAATATCTTGAATTGCAATTCCACAATCATTTTCTTTTATAGGCTTCAGGAATGGACTATATTCTGGTACAGATCTAAAGATTGCAACATTTCCCATTTTCATTTGGATTTGTTCACCTAATTTTTTCAATCTTTGACCCTATTCTTTTAGCATCTCATTTTGTCTTTAAAGTCCTCTATCTAAAACTAAGATACAATATTTCTCTTTTCTAAAGTTATTGTCCATAGTTGGTTTACTTGATTGTGTTCAGATTCTGGTTCTGAAAGAACAAAAATTTCAAGGATTCCTAGAAGCAGGTTATTGAGATGCTGGAAGTGGAAGAAAAGAATAGAGGAAAACAGAAAGCAACAGAAGAAAGAATATGCTTCAAGAATTTAAGAAAGAAAAGAGTTTTCATATGAAATAAAGGAGTGCAAAAACATGGTTTTGCCAAGAAGAAGGAATAGAACAAGAACAGAAGGAAAACAAAGGGAAGAAAATTCAGGGAAAGAAAGAATACGAATGAGGAGGGAGAAGAAGAAGAAGAAGAAGAAGAAGAGAAATAGAGAAAAGAATAGAAGAATAAGAAGAAAAAGAAGAAGGAGAAGGAGAAACCGGTAACTTGGGAAGACTGCTACTGATCTGCACCTGATTGCGACTCCCAGAAATTCATGTTGGAGGAAACCCATTCTCCAGCGGAGCTCTGATACCTATTGTCATATATCAAAATTCTTAGTCACAGAAATCGGGGAGAAATAGAGAAAGATTAGGAAAAAGGAATAAGACAAGATAGAAAGAAAAAACAATCTGCATTGAATTGATTCTTGAATGAGGAGTACATGTGCCTTCTCTTCATTTTATACCCAATCTACTATTAGTAACTATCACACACATACTAACTTACAATAGATCTCATAACAGTTTTATAACTACTTCCTCCCTCTCTATTGATACTTATATTTCCCTCACTAATTCATTAACTACTCTACTCCCTAGTCATAACAAAATGGTAAGTGGTGGGCAAAGAAATTGGAAAAGTGAACTACAAGCTTGAAACCAAGAGAATCAAGCTAGAAAATTCTCATCTTAACTAGTAGATCCTGCGTTTAGCATTTGTTTTGGGAAAACTATGTATTTTTGTCCTGATTAGATGCTATTTTTTCTTACTAAAAACTCTATTATTTAGGTTTGATTAATATTTTGAATTAGATTTAAATAACAAAATTGATTTTTTTCTCTCGGAACAATAGTAGAACGAATTTCCAACTAGAACAACTCGATTTGATCTAAATAAAAATTGGTTTGATTGGTTAGGTTTTAATTTTATAATTTCTTGAACCAAACCCTTTACTTCACGATTTGGTTACACCCTGTAAATTATATCATATATGAAACTGTTGAAAAATTAAGAATATGGGATCTTCTAGATTGCCTATGAAATTTGGGGGTTTATAAATGTGGTATCCAATGGGATGGAATGGCTCTAAAATGACCAAATCATGTTTATGTGATCAGATCGAGTTGACCAACTTGTGCTTCTTTATTACAAAACTAATTAAGGTGTGCAATAGGTAAAAAATAAAAGACAGGAGTTTCTCCCAAAATGAAAAAAAAGGTGTGCAATGCATCAAAATAAAAGATGGGTGTGAACTAGATATTTTCCATGTAGCAAAAGGGCTAACCTAGGCCAAGGCAATATTGATCTTGTTCAATTGCATTTATCATCTTATAAATAATTCTAACATCTTGTTGCTTTTCATTGCAAGGAAATGTATCTACTTGACATACATATTGTTCCCCTTACAGGATCGAAGAGGTTGCCTTTAGCTTTAATGGAGGAAAGGATTCAACTGTAAATTTTCATCTATGTTTTCTTGAGTAGTTCTATAATTGTCTTTCTTCGTCTTGATTGTAATATTAAACTTGGATTTGTAGGTTTTATTGCACTTGCTTAGAGCTGGCTATTTTTTGCATAAAGAGGCACAAAATTGTTCGGATAGGGGTCTGAATTGTTTTCCAATTCGCACAATATATTTTGAAAGCAATTCTGCTTTCCCTGAAATCAATTCTTTTACCTATGATACAGCCTCGAGGTAAGAAGCCCATTTTCTTAATTCCATCTGTTTTAGATAGATTTGTACAAATGATAAATTATTTGTTTAAAAGCCTGATCATATAAATTTTTATTTTGGGGATAGTGACTAGACTATGAATCATCAAGCTTTCACTGAACTTTATGAATTCTTTATTTGGTTTTGATTGTTGAGTTATCTAATATGAGCAGGTATGGTTTGCAACTGGATATCATTAGCTTAGATTTCAAGTGTGGATTGGAAAGTCTACTAAAAGCTAATCCTATCAAAGCTATTTTCCTCGGTGTTCGAATTGGCGATCCTACTGCGGTATGTTTGATTCTCAAACTTTATGGGGGATGTCTTGGAGCTTTTGACTAAAAGGGGGTGTATACAAAACTTATTTACCAAAAGGAGGGGTTTGAAAATTTGTTTACTAGAAGGGGTGTGAGTTTGAAAATTGAAACACAGAGCAAATCGTGGAATATATTCATGACTAGGCTGACAAGTTGATTGGCACACACCCAATGAGCAAAACTTATTAGAAAAAGGTAAGTTGCTATTATCACCACTAGAAGAAAGAAAAAGCTACGCATGGAGCCATACTAAAACAAAATTAATAAATTTATTAATTTTGTAATTATGCATAATGAAAATATTATATATATAGATATTCTTGCATTTTTTTTGTCAAAACTATTATAAAATAATTTGCGAGTAATATACAAAAATATAATTGGTATATAAAATAAATTTTACTTGTTCGAATTTAAAGTTAGTGTGATTGTTTTATTAGTCCATATATTTGGTTTGAAATTACTAATTTGATTTTTATGAATCTATTAAGTTTAATAGCTAATTTGAAATTTTCGATATAAAATAAATGTACTTTTGGTTTAAAATATTTGATAATACAATATAATGTATCAAATTTATTTTTATTGGTTCATAATTGTTGAAAGGCATCTTCTATTTTTTTTAAATAAAATTATTATACCATAGATGTTTACTTTTTATTATTGTGTAATATGCACTTTGAATGTATTTAATCTATTAGAAAAATACAATATTGTTAAAATACTTAATTAAAAATTTTGTTGAATATGATGTTCAATCTATACAAGGTTAAAAAAATTTCCTTCACTTTATACTAGGTTATAAATATAGATAAATTAAAAAAAGTAGAACATAGTTTAGTATATTAATTATATATAATAATATTTATGTGGCTTGAATTCATATATTTTTTCATGGTTGAATTATAACCCAGCTTGAAAAGTTCTACATTGTGACTCAAATGGATTATTTGTGAGGTATATGGTGATAGTTAAGGACACTAGTCACTAGCTGCTAGGCCCAGGGCAATATGAATCTGTATAAATATTTTATTTTCTGCCTACTGTGGCAATATTGTGAGAATAATAGGAAATTCACTAGGATTATGGTTTGAGAGTTCTGTGTGATTATTCTTACTCTTTTCATCATAATTGGAGTTTTTATCTCGTATCTTACTCTTGAATATAGGCTTTATGGTCAAATCACGTAAATCTTGTGTTCATTTTTTTCGCTCTGTATATCATGATTTGTGTGTCTTAGATTTGTGTGCTTTTCATAATGTTTAAACTGGTCATTTATATGCATGGATATTATGACACTGCAATAGTATAGAACAAGATTCTTTTTTACAATAAAAAAATTATGTTACTTGTCGCCTTGCATCAGAAGGCGAGCTACATTTCCATGACAAACTTGTCAACCTAATTGTGCATATAATCCACTACTTTGAACCTACAAGACGCTTTTTATATCCACGACCCTGAGTTTGAATTTTCACACTCACCCGTGTGGTAGATAAGTTTTCTTAATACCCCTTTTTGGTCATAAGCAGCCTTGGTGATATAGTCTCCCATTGGCATGTTCCTTTTTTTGGAGAGATCTTTATGTTTGAAACTGTTATAACAAAGTGCTTTATCTTTGCAGGTAGGCCAAGAACAGTTCTCCCCTAGTTCACCTGGATGGCCACCTTTTATGAGAGTGAATCCTATCTTGGATTGGTCTTATAGGTTTACTCACATGCCATAAGTTACTTTGTAGTTGATTATTTCTTCTTTTTTTTTTTCTTATCCTTGCTGTTCATTTTTTGGTCAATTTACTAATATAAACAAACTTTATTATATTGATTCTTGATCATTAAGGATTGTTGAAGATTACTAAACTCTCAATACATGCATTAGCATGACGTAGTATCTTTTTCAAACCTTCTATAACTATTGAACTAGCAGTCATAACCTTGTTACATAGGTTTCTAAATATTCTTGAAAATGCAGAAGGCAGGAGGCAGAAGGAAGACTTGTTAATTTTGGACTGATTTCCTCTTACTGCATTTATTCTTTCTTTGCTATACAAAAAATATACCATTATTTTATTTACTTGTATATTTTATATTAACATTTGAAACAAGAGGGTCCTTGAGTTTATTCTCTATGCAAGTTCTTTCAAGGATTTACACCTGTTCTGGTGAACAATGAAATTGAGGAACATATCAAGGATTTGGTTTCCATTCTTTGTTAGGATATTGATGTAGAACCAGTTAGATAAAGAGAGATTAGGGGTTGAGAAGGACATTCTCAAAAGACAGAGAAACAATATTCTCTAGATAAACAAATTCTCCAACTTCATTATTGTCAATAGTAATCCCTTAATAATCTCTCCTAATAACATACCTAGAAGACATAGGTATTTATGGTATAATATTATTCCTACTTATATTGAGAAGAGGAATCCTTAAACAAGATTACTGTAATGAAGTACTAATTATCAATCCAAGTCAAAATAAAATTCCTAAATGACGATATGCTATACCTAATAGAACTCCAAAACAATAGAAATGTAAACTTCCTTGTTCTACAATGGATATAATTCCCTCTGTTTGTCTATGAAAACACATTATATAATGTTGCTATGTATTCAAGCTGGGAAAAAATTTTTAGAATTATGACATTCGGTTTTTGCAGAGATGTTTGGGCCTTTATTTTGACCTGCAAAGTCCAATACTGCAGCCTTTATGATCAAGGGTAATTCTTTGTCTTTGAAATTTTAAACTTTTTGTTTGCTGTACAAGCTATGCTTCTTGGCTTTTACTGTTTTGCTCTTTGATGCAAATATTGGTGTGTGTTCAACTACTAATTGGTTTTTAATCCTGTTTATTGATAATCTATAATGTGTATTTCATTTTCATTTGACAGATATACTTCAATAGGGAGCATATATGACACAATACCAAATTCAATGTTGTGTATAAATGACTCCGGTTGCAATACAAAATTTAAACCTGCATATTTGCTTTCTGATGGAAGATTAGAAAGAGCGGGAAGGGTAAAAAAGTCATCTCCTTCCATTCCTGGGCCTTTTTCTGTTGCTGGAGATATATCAGACAGTGTGGACCCACACAAAAATGGCATGCTTGTAGCCTCATTGATTGCTGTGGGAGATGAGATTCTGTAAGTTCCTTTTTAATTGGTTCTCCTCATATTATCTGTTCCTTGGATTTAGCTATTGCATTGCCCTCAAACTTATCAGGTTTTGCCATATTTTCTCTTAAGTAATTAATCCAGTTAATATGATATTTTGGATTTGCTATATAATTTTGTCTACTTGTTGAAACATATTTGCTCTACGACCACACTTTATTTCCTTTTTCTTTTTCTTTTAAATATGTTTTTTTTTTGTCGTAGTATTTCTATTAGTTTGTTAATTTTGCTTAAATATAAGGGTCTCCAGACTCAAGTTTGATTAGGTTTAATATTGATTCCAAATCTTGCTTTATTTTTTTGTTTTTTTTGAGATTACACATTAGCATTTTAGCTTAGTTAAATAGTGGTTTATGATTTTAACGCACAATTTTGTCATCCACTTTAGGATATGGGGACAAAAAGGGTTCTCATTTTCTAACATAATATGAAGAGTATGCAAATTATTGAAATTTTATTGAACGTTGCCAAGTATATTATATTATTAATTATGTTTCTTAATTTCTACTACTTGTTACTGATTATGGTTCTGTTTCTTTATCTGTTCCATAGCTCAGGCACCGTTGAGGATCAATTGAGTACTTCATTGTGTAGAAAGCTCCTTTCTATTGGGTGGTCAGTATCACAAACCGTGATTGTCCAGAATGATGTGAGTTATTATCTAAATAATCTTTTGGTATTGTTAGTACTGACACAATTATGTTATATAATTTTTTTCTATGCTGTATCTGCTGGATAGAACTGAATTCATATTTTATTTTGGAGAATATATAATAATGATTGGCTTTATATTATTTATTACTAGATGAGTTTTAGGTTTCATTTGGGACTCTAAAAATTGCATTATATCCACACCTTAAACCAACCTTTTATGACTTGTTATTTGCACCAGATAGATTCTGTTGCTGAAGAGGTTGAGCGACATAAATCTACCAATGATATGGTAAAATATTATACTTTATTACTTTGTAATGTGATGAAGCTACCAATGGTAGATTTCTTTGTAATGAAGTTGTTGCTCTCTATAATTATTGCTTATAGGTATTTATATATGGAGGGGTAGGTCCATTGCACTCAGATGTTACCTCGGCTGGTGTTGCAAAGGCCTTTGGGGTTCGCTTGGTGCGTTTTTTTCATTTTAAGTGAACTTTCTTTTCCCTACTTCCCAAATCTGGGTTCATAGGTCAACTTCTATGGATCTTTATACAATCACATTTACACTTTACTAAACGTGTAACAGTTTCTTGAAGGCCTAACGGTAAAAAATGCCAAACCCTTTCCAGTTTTTCATTTGTCTCATATTTTTAATTTTTAGTGATTTTGATGTAGGCCCCTGATGAAGAATTTGAAGAATATCTTAAGCATCTTATCGGCGATTACTGCACTGGTGATCGAAATGAGGTAATTTGGTTTTAGAATGTTTTTGATGCTTTGGTTCTTGTAGAAAAAGAATAGAAAAGAGTTCGTATTATATATTTTTTGTGAGAAGGAATGCATAAAGGACATGAATCTCATAGGAAGAATGCATTCACCATTGTAGGATCAAAGTTTACTCAGTTTGGGCAACTAATTTCTCATATTCATGCACCGCTCTATTTTGTAAATCAAACTAATGACAGATGCCATAATTATCTAGCTATTGGTGTCAATTCAAAAAAAAAAAAAAAAGAAACTCTAGATTTTTTTGCCTTTATTTATTTTTTCTTTTTTTTTTTGAAAACAAAGCCTTGCTTAAAGAAGGAAAGCCAAGTTAGTATAGGTTTCCTCAATTTAAATCTTGGTTGAATTTGTTTCTTCAGATGGCTTTGTTACCTGAAGGTATCACTGAATTATTGCATCATGAAAAGCTACTTGTTCCGATGGTACGTGTTTGGAGCTAAATTTTTGGCATTTAATATGTGGTTCTTACTCCTTTTCTTAAATAATTGAATTGATATGATTCATGAGGTTCTAGCCTGAATTACTAGCAACTAATGGTCTTTGCAGATTAAGTGCCAAAATGTAATTATTCTTGCGGCAACAGACAGTGCTGAGCTGGACAAGGAATGGGAGTGTTTGACTGAACTAGGAAAATCATATGGTCTGTTAGCTATAGGGGAACCATTTATATCAAGACGCTTAACAACAAATCTTTCAGACGTACGTATGAGGATTTCATATTTTGTACTTTTCAGCTTTGGCACTTCAACTATCTTGCCTTGTTGGTTATAAGTGGTAGATCTGAAGCTGTTTGCTTGCATTATCAACTTGTATAATATTTGTGCAATGAACTGCAGGTAGAAATTGCTCAACCCCTATCAAAACTTTGTCTTGAATTTCCTGATGTTAGTATTGGTATGTTCCCCTAAAATTATTACGTCTCATTTCTGAATACAATGTCTCCCTCCCATTCAAAACGTTTTTTTATGTTCCTTTTGCAATTTGAAGGGGCTTACCGCAAATGCAGAAGAAATGGGTCTCTAATAATTAATTTTAAAGGAAAGGTAAAAATATATCCAACTTACATTTAACTTTCATTTACAAGTTGTTCTTGTAACTATAAGTGCTTAACAAAACTGGTTGCAGAAGCGTGCGCGGATTGATTTAGCTGTAGAAGCATTATGCAAGATGTTCCCTTCAATAGCATTTACAGAAGTTAACTAAGTTGGTGGTTCTGCTTATCTTCGAATTGTTGATTTTGAAGCTTCAGAGGCCGAAAGCTTATTTCATGTTTTCATACTGGTTGTTCACAGCACGCATGGAGCAGGATGCATCATACGAGATGCTGCATCCGAAGGTATTTATTTTTTTTAGTAGAAGAAAAAAAAAAAAAAAAAAAACTGAGGTAAAACCAAGTTGCTGGTGGTTCTGCTCACCTTGGCATTGGAGCTTTAGAAACTGTAGAAGCTAATGGCTTATTCAGTATTTGTACTGCTCTGCTACATTATGGCGTAGGAGGTCGTCTTGTAGTTGATCTGAAAATAATTGGTTTCCAAACCTGGCTGAACCTATAAACTGGTCCTGGTATTGGGTCTGAAATTTAAAATTTAATATATACAATGCATTATTTCGAGTCTGTGCCACAAGTAATTTTAGCAAAAAAAAATATATATATATATTGAAATAAATAGATGTTATTAAATTTTATAACCAAAAAAGATGGGATTATTTTTTTTATATATATTTTGGCAAATTATTGAAACGTTTTATTAGATTTAAAATTTTAAAATAATTATATTGTAAAAATATAATATTTTACTTACTATAAAATTAAAAATATCTTTAAGACCGTCAAAATTTTGCTTAATTCGATGATACCATATATGTATATATGAACGGTTTCAGAATCAATCTTGCTTTTATAGTTTGTTTTTTATAATTTTAAATGCTATATGCATGGTAAATATTTTTTTTATATATTTTATATTTGAAATTTAAAGTAACAAAATAATGTTATAAAAAAATTGTGGGCTAAATAAATTAGATTTTGAATAAGAGGTTTCAAAACAATAGGGTTACTTTTAGGTTGGTTTAATTATTTTTTATTTAATGTCCCACGAACATGACCAGTGATGGACCTATCAGGGGGCAAGGAGCATTGGACCTCTTGATAATTTAAAATTTTTCATGGTATAGTTGTAATTTCTCAAGAGTATTTTACGTGGAGCTTTGATGGTGAACGTAACACCGTGGCATTTAAAATTAAAATTTATAGGAATTAGTAAATTTTTACTGCTTTATTGAAAGATTTTCCCTTATTTTTAAACAATGAAACACTTGCAAATAAAAATCCCAAACGCGGTTGCGTTTTGGTCTCTTGTTTTCATTAATTTTGCTTTACTATTTTCCTTCTGAGATTCGACGGGTTCACTAAGATAGAACACTCAGATCAGGATTCAAACTCTCGATTTGAGAAAATCAACGAGCCGGGATTGGTGGTCAAGAAGTTAATGGAACTGATCGCTGATTCGAGCAAGTTAAGATTTTGGGAGGAGTTTTAGTGTGAGGTTTCCAAGAGAAGTTAAGTGATATCGAACTCAGGTTGATTTAGGGATATGTATACTCTTATTGTCCTGACACTTTCTCTTTCACGTTTTGTCAGATTGGATAGAGACATCCTTTTGATGGGTGAGTCAGGCGGCTCATTAATGATGGATAATCGTCTAATAAAAGTGGAGTTGGTTAGTCTATGTGTTGTCTTTTTGCTCGCGTCACATCAGCTCGTCCCATAGCATGCGCATTTATACCCTCGATAAGGATTAGTGGAGCCAACTATTGTGATGAAAGTTTGTATTTATCCCCTGATCAGATCAAATTATACTCAATTTGTTCAGCATTTACCAGGGTTGATTCTTAGGTTGTTAAGGACCCGGCGGACTGAGGACACGTGCTCTGATCATAGAGTCTTATATCTCATATGTTATCAAATGTCCTTTCACTTCTCTGAAGGTTATTTATGACGGTTAGTGTAACAGCCCGGCCTTTCTCTGGGTCCGGCACTGTTACCGCTCACGGCCCAGGGCTATCCCTCGCCTGACCTCTTGCCACCTCGGGCTTTCCACTGGCGTCGTGAGCAGCTCTTAACATCCCTTCACCCTCACGGGTTCCAGGCAGGATTTGTCCCCTTGGGTTCTCGTCAAACGCATCCTTCCCCAAGTGGATTTGGCCCAAATTTCCCTTAGGAAATTAGGTCGCCTCCCCCACTGCTCGAACCCTTGACCTCCCACTTTAAGGGAATAGTCTGGTGAGAGTGAGTACCAATTGTGCCAATGGAACAATTGGTACTCACTCTCACCAGACTATTCCCTTAAAGTGGGAGGTCAAGGGTTCGAGCAGTGGGGGAGGCGACCTAATTTCCTAAGGGAAATTTGGGCCAAATCCACTTGGGGAAGGATGCGTTTGACGAGAACCCAAGGGGACAAATCCTGCCTGGAACCCGTGAGGGTGAAGGGATGTTAAGAGCTGCTCACGACGCCAGTGGAAAGCCCGAGGTGGCAAGAGGCCAGGCGAGGGATAGCCCTGGGCCGTGAGCGGTAACAGTGCCGGACCCAGAGGAAGGCCGGGCTGTTACATAAAAATAACCTGTAAACCTGTATAATCCCATACATGATCGACAACATGCATAAAAATTAAAACTTTCCTTCATACATACTGTCATCAACTAACTCAACCTGTGCATACTCTGAACATATACATAACATAGTCCCTCTGTGGGATCTCATCAAGCCTTGAAGGCAAAACAACCTGTGTTGAGTTAGTTTACAGAAACATCATAACATAAGATCATGTATATACAAGGGATCAACAATACATTATGGTCAAGCACAACTCTATCCTCAATAACCTCATTACATAACATCCTGAACATTTTTACATTTACATCATAATACATTTGTCATGTCCACAAACTAACTATTACATACATATGACTTTTTCTTCTTGCCTTCTCTATCTATCCCGTACCTGCAAACCTGGGGGTTAGGGGAGAGGGGTGAGCTAGATGCCCAGTGAGTAGAACTATAAAAAGGATATTTAAAAACATGCTATCATGGAATGCGTCACTGCACAAATAAATCACACCACGGATGGACTGATTCAAAAATCCCTCAACTCCATGCCCAGCCCTATTATGGGCACCACAGGACTTCGTATTGCCCGGCCCTATTATGGGCACCACAGGTCTTCGTATTGCCCGGCCCTATTATGGGCACCACAGGACTTCGTATATAGAAGGCTAATGAATCATCCTAATGTCCATCCACTATCATCTATCACAACAATACAATGCGGCATAGTCGTGAATTCTAATGCAAACAACCTATAATATGATCATGATGCATGAAGCATGATAAAAACATTTCATTTCTTAATTTAAAAGGTTAAGCTTAGTTCCACTCACCTCTGGCTGACTCTGACAACTCAGTAGCAGCTGGCTCACTGCTGGGGTCCTTGGTTCCTCGGGTCCGAACCTACACAGGTGGACTCCAATGAGGGACCAAACATACATAAACATCACTCTAATACATTCCCCAAAAACCCCCTAAAACATGCTGAAAACATCACATAGAAATATGCATGAAATGGCTGAACAGGGTACTTTCGGCGGCACCTTCGGCGGCCGAAAGTCCTGGACAGAGACGAAACTCAGGTAGGTTCGGCGGCACCTTCGGCGGCCGAAAGTCCCAGACAGAGACGAAAGTCTCTTTTCGGGGGCAACTTCGGCAGCCGAAAGGCCTGCCTCCCCTGCCATGTTCGGCGGCCGAAAGTGCCTTCGGCTGCCGAACCTGGTTTTTGCCAAAGGGCAGAAACTTGGCTGCCTTAGCACATTTCGCCTCCAAACTCACAAATCATGCATACCACTCAACCAAAACATGCATACAAGTTCCTAGGGGCCTCAAACATGCATATACCCCAACTACAACACTTCAAACATACTCAAACATGCCACATTGCTCAAAAATCACATAAAACCTAACATTTACCTAACTAACTTAAACATGCATTTCTACCCCATAAAACTTCTTAAAACTTCTTCAAAACATATTTTGAGCTTAAGATCGGCTCTTACCTCTTGAAGATCGAGGGTTGAGGAGATCTAAACTTGGAGATGGGAGAAGTTCCAACTTTTGGTCCCCAAGCTCCAAAACTCGTTCTAAGCTCAAAGATCTTCAAAACCAAGGTTATAAACTTGTAAAGATCATGGAAAAAGGAAGGAAAGACTCAAGATCGGGGAAGGATGGCGGAATGCTCACCTTGGCCGAAATGGGGAGAAAAAGCTCGCCCATTTTCGGCTAAGGGACCCTTTTATAGGTGGCTGGCCAGGCCACGTTCGGGGGCCGAATGTGCCTCCGCATCCATGCAAATGTTCGGCGGCCGAACCTGACTTTCGGCGGCCGAACCTTGACTTCCCTAACTCATGCTTTCGGGGGCCTAACGTGCCTCCAAAACGCATGCATGTTCGGCGGCCGAACTTGACTTTCGGCGGCCGAACCTGGGTTTTCCTCCAATGCTATTTTCATGCAAAAACTCATTTAGTTTAATACTTAAAATCATTAAAAACATGAAAACATTTCATAAAACATAATTTTACCCTTCTAGAGGTCTCCGACATCCGAGATTCCACCGGACGGTAGGAATTCCGATACCGGAGTCTAGCCGGGTATTACATTCTCCCCCCCTTAAGAACATTCGTCCCCGAATGTACCTCAACTAGCACACATAGCATGGCATAAAACATAACATACATACCAAACACATAGATACTGACCTCTAAAAGAGATGGGGATACTGTTGGAGCATGGACTCCCGTGTCTCCCAAGTGCATTCTTCCAAGTTGTGGTGGTTCCACAGGACTTTCACCATCGGGATTTCCTTGTTTCTTAACTTTCTGATCTGGGTGTCTATGATCCGCACTGGCTGTTCAACATAGGTGAGATCCTCTTGGACCTCCACATCAGGCTCACTAAGAACCTTGCTCGGATCTGACACAAACTTCCTCAACATTGAAACATGGAAAACCGGATGGATTCTCTCCATCGAAGCAGGTAAATCCAGCTTGTACGACACATTCCCAATCTTTTGCAAGATTTCAAAGGGTCCGATGTATCGTGGGGCTAATTTACCTTTCTTCCCGAAGCGAACCACTCCCTTCATTGGAGACACCTTGAGCAATACCAGATCCCCCTCCTGAAACTCTAACTGTCTCCTGCGAACGTCTGCATAGCTCTTCTATTCCCTTAAAGTGGGAGGTCAAGGGTTCGAGCAGTGGGGGAGGCGACCTAATTCCCAGAGGAAGGAATTGGGCCAAATCCACTCGGGCTAGGGCGGGCCGTAATGGCTCCCCCGAGGGACAAATTCTGCCTGGAACCCGTGAGGGTGAAGGGATGTTAAGAGCTGCTCACGACGCCAGTGGAAAGCCCGAGGTGGCAAGAGGCCAGGCGAGGGATAGCCCTGGGCCGTGAGCGGTAACAGTGCCGGACCCAGAGGAAGGCCGGGCTGTTACATAAAAAGGCGCACTGGCGTCGTGAGCAGCTCTTAACATCCCTTCACCCTCACGGGTTCCAGGCAGGATTTGTCCCCTTGGGTTCTCGTCAAACGCATCCTTCCCCAAGTGGATTTGGCCCAAATTTCCCTTAGGAAATTAGGTCGCCTCCCCCACTGCTCGAACCCTTGACCTCCCACTTTAAGGGAATAGTCTGGTGAGAGTGAGTACCAATTGTGCCAATGGAACAATTGGTACTCACTCTCACCAGACTATTCCCTTAAAGTGGGAGGTCAAGGGTTCGAGCAGTGGGGGAGGCGACCTAATTTCCTAAGGGAAATTTGGGCCAAATCCACTTGGGGAAGGATGCGTTTGACGAGAACCCAAGGGGACAAATCCTGCCTGGAACCCGTGAGGGTGAAGGGATGTTAAGAGCTGCTCACGACGCCAGTGGAAAGCCCGAGGTGGCAAGAGGCCAGGCGAGGGATAGCCCTGGGCCGTGAGCAGTAACAGTGCCGGACCCAGAGGAAGGCCGGGCTGTTACAGTTAGAGGAGTGAATCATTTTTGGCGTCTCGTTGCCAGCCGTGAACTCATTAATTTTCTTCAACTTACGATGAGACATAATAAATATATATAATGAGTGGAGCCGCATTTTCGGTATGTGTTGAACAACTACTGTCGTTTAGGATACTGAAACACTGTATTTTAAATGTACATCAATGCTTGATTTTGGGTATATATATAGGGCCTCACCTTTGCTTTCCTACTTTCGTTACTTTTGTCGCGCTTACTTACTATTCTAGAGTTATCTTCGTCTCTTTCTTCTCCTTCCCAAATTTCCAAACTAAAGGTACTAGTCCCTCCTCCGATGGATCCTTTGCCATACCCTGAGTCGAGAAAATAGTTTCTAGATTCACTCCTTCTTCCCTTTCAGAAACCTTTTCTCGAGCTTTTATTTCTACGGAGACCTATTACATTCGTCCTCCAAACTCCAATGAGCGGATCTTCTATTTGAAGCAAGTTGACTATGGCCTTTCTTATCATTTTTCTGCGTTTGTCCACTTTGTTTTTTAATTTTTCTAGCTCATACCTCGAGTATTGATCCCACACTCGATTCTGTTCATGAGTGCCTTTGAGGCGATGTGCCGAGGATGGGGTTTTGCTCCTTCGTTAGGTTTATTTAGGGCTTTCTTTAAAATTTTGAAGGCAAACAATGATTTTCTAAGTTTTTGCAGTAGGAATGGCCTAACTAGTTTCACCGGTCATAAAGACTCCATAAAACACTAGGTGGAACATTTTGCAATAGTTGGTGCCAAGGGAAGCTTCGACTAGGGTTTAGACTTAAGATGGGGGTTCAACGACACCTTTTGTAATTCTTTCCCTTTTCTTTCTGAGTGGGAACAACTGTATTTCACTCGGATAGTTTTCCTTCCCTTTAAATATAATGTCTTCAAGTGTTTAGGTATCAAACTCAAGGAAGATTGTTACTCTACTGGTATTAATAATTTCTTCTACTTTTTTTTTTATCACTTTGCACTTATTCTTTTTTTAATTTATTTTGCAATTTTCGAGTCCATATGGACAAAATCACAACGCCCCAGAAATTTTCCCTTAATCGAATGTTGTGTGAGCAGCCGTCGAGGCTTTCAAGACCTGAAAGACTATGGATGTCATCACGGAGATTCTGGGAGAGGAGCTCGTTCCGACCCAGGCTGTGCCTCCCCCTTCTTCTGTTATGGTCTGCATGGAGTTAGTCGTGGTCAGCACAGACTAAGCTGAGGTCATTCCTCTTGTGGCTGGGTATGCTCTTGCTTCTAGGGGTGATTCGGACGTTCCTATTGTGGGGGCAGTGGTTAGCCTGGAGTAGTCTTCTCCATCCGAAGAGGCTGTTGAGAGCTTAAAGAGGAAGAATTCTCAACAAGCTCAGGAGCCATTTGCTGTTCCCGCCGGGATGACCTACAAGAAGAGGAAGCTGGTGAAGGAGTCCGAGTTAGTCCCCTCGCGGAAAGGGACTTCGTCTTCCTTACCTCCGAAGAAGTCCTCAACGGACAAGGCTGGCAAAGGCAAGGGCATGGAGAGCTTGTCTCGAGGGGCCAGTGACAATCTTCCGACTGCTTTAATTCCTAACGAGTCAGGGTTGCATTTTCAGTTGAGCCCTAACTTCACGCCTACCTCTATTATCGAGCTGCTCAATAATGACGTCTTCAGGATGTCCCCAAACTTAACTGATCCTCGGATGGTGAGCACGATTTGCCATATAATCCAGCCCACGAGGTAGTTGGCTTCATTTGTTGCTCAGGCAAAAGGGGCCTTTTCAGTGCTTCTAAGAGACAAGTTCTTCTTACTCTTTCCTTACTCAATGGTTGATCCTTGGTGATTTTCTAACTTATTTTTCCTTTATAGCTTCTCAGTGCTTTGGTGGAGTTGGAGGATAAGATGACTAGTGCTCGGGAGGCCGCCCGTCATAATATTGAAAAGGCTAAGGAAGAGGAAGCTATGCGGGTGGCCACCACACTGAAAAAATAGTATGAAGGAGAGATCAGTTGACTGGAGGGGCTTTTTCAGGACAATCAACTGCTTATTTGGAAGCACAGCTTGCTAAAGAGAGATATACCATAGAAGTTAAGCTTGTTCAGGAGAGGGCTTCTGCAGATTAAAGGGAAAAGGATCTTGCTGCCCGGTTTGCTCATCTTGAGGAGGAGGTGCAAAAGCTATATGGGGAATTGGGGGAGATGAAGCTAGAGTTGAGCAATGGTCGGAAGGACTTGAGTATTTCTAAAGCTATGAAGAGTCAGCTCGAGAGTGAGATCCATGACCTATGCAAGGATTATGAGAAAAAATCATGGATGTGCGTGAGAATGCTGAGTTAGTGGCCCGAAGCCATGTTAATAAGTTTATGAAGTCGGACGAGTTCAAGTCAAGATCTTTGAGCAATCCACTTGCTTTTATGCGACAGGCTTTAACGACAGCCTTCTGAAAGCTCGGGAGTTTTTAGCTGTTCCACTCAGTACTCTCCATGCTATAGAGTATGACTCTAATGGCGATGAGGTGTAATATGGGCCCTGATGATCGTGCTCTTCCCAAAGCTCATCCTCCTACTCCTCAAAGGGCGTTAGCGCAGTTAGCAGTTGAGTTTGATTAGGGTACCAGTCAGGTCGATGATGATTCCCTTAATCTTGAGGCTGCAAATGCCCATATGGATCCTCCTTTGGAAGGTGATAATGTAGATCCGACTATTGCTACTGCTAATGTTTCAAAGAATACCTCTGAAGTTAAGCCCAACCTGATCAGTGACCTTGTTTCTTTCGAGGAGAGTTGAAGATTTTCTCCTTTGTAAAAATTTTTATTTGTATGTACATTTAGGTTATTTTCTGAAATTGTAATACACACATTTTTTCATTAATGAAGTTTCAATTTTATCTACTTACATTATTTTCCCCTTTTTGTTCGTACCTATGGTATTTTATACTTAAAGGACTGTGTTGTTGATACTTGTGGTGTTTTATACTTAAATGACCATGTTGTTGATACTTGTGTTTTATACTTAAATGACCATGCCTAGCCCTGCTTATTTATTTATACAAGCTCTGAATCCCATTAACTTAGTAAACTGGTTATTGTGGCCACTTGTTAGAAATAAATAAATAATGATGTTGTATCAAGTATTGATGCCTCGTAGAGGTCGGCAGGGCATATGTTCCTTTGCTTAGTCTTGATGGCCTGCCAGACTAAAGAGGCAAGCTAAAGTTTTTTGCTGTTTATTTTTTGTAGTTTTGGATTACAACACTTCACGAAAAGTTTTGTCTTGATGACTTTTCTTAATTTTTCTAAGTTCATTGGTTTTTGATCTATTTGGCGTTGGTTCATTTCTTCCTTCCGAGCTTTTATCCTTAAGTCTTAGTTTGAGCACTTTTGCTTTTAGGTGTTATCTGGGCTCTTAGCCTTGAATCTTTGTTCGAACGCTTTTGCTTTGTCACCTTTTGGGCCTTCGCCCTGGATTTTTATTTGAGCACTTTTGCTCTTTGTCATCTTCCGGGCTCTTAGCCTTGGGTCTTCGTCTGAGCACTTTGGCATTTAGTGTTTTTCGGGCTCTTAGCCCTAAGTCTTCGCCCGAGCATTTTGGCTCTTTGTCACCTTCTGGGCTTTTAGTCTTGGGTTTTCGTTCGAGTGATTTTGCTCTTTATCATCTTTCGGACTCTTAGTCTTGGGTCTTCATTTGAGCACTTAGGCTTTTAGAGTCTTCCGGGCTCTTAGCTTTAGGTTTTCATTGAGCACTTCTACTCTTTGTCATCTTTCGGGCTTTTAGCCCTGGGTCTTCGTCTGAGCACTTTGGCTTTTAGTGTCTTCCGAGCTCTTAGCCCTGGGTCTTCGCCAGAGCACTTTGGCTTTTTGTCACCTTCCGGGCTCTTAGCCCTGGGTTTTTGCCCGTGCACTTCTGCTCTTTGTCATCTTCCGGGATCTTAGCCCTGGGTCTTCGTTTAAGCACTTAGGCTTTTAGAGTCTTCGGAGCTCTTAGCCCTGGGTCTTCGTCTGAGCACTTTGGCTTTTAGTGTCTTCCGAGCTCTTAGCCCTGGGTCTTCGCCCGAGCACTTTGGCTTTTTGTCACCTTCCGGGCTTTTAGCCCTGGGTTTTTGCCTGTGCACTTCTGCTCTTTGTCATTTTTCGGGATCTTAGCCATGGGTCTTCGTTTAAGCACTTAGGCTTTTAGAGTCTTCCGAGCTCTTAGTCTTGAGTCTTCGTCCGACCACTTTGGCTTTTAGTGTCTTTCGGGCTCTTAGCCCTATGTAACAGCCCGCAAATCGGACCGCTACCGGCGCTAGGATCCAGATTGGCTTAAGGCCGCTGGGACCCGTAGCAAGCCTAACATACATCCTGTGAACCTGTTTAATCCCATACATGATCAACAACATACATAAAAATTAAAACTTTTCTTTCCGTCCATGAACCAAACTCAACCTGTGCATGCATTAACATAGACATTAACATTAACCCCACCATGGAGTCCTCATCAATGCTCCAATGGGGTACCATAATCATGCATTAAGTTTGGTAAAACATAAACATCAATAAAAGATCATGCATTCATAAAGGGATTACACAGCTAGGGTCAAGCACACTTTTAAACCTCGATACCGTCATTACATTACATAACTCAATATTACATTACAACATCCATCATGTCCACTACTAGCTATTACATAACCAAAACTTTACTCTATCCGACCTCCTGCTCTCTCCTGTACCTGCAAACCTGGGGGTTAAGGGAACGGGGTGAGCTAAAAAGCCCAGTGAGCAGAACCATAAAACATTTTAATTATTCATGCTTTCATGGAATGCATCATAACACAGACATTTCACATCAAGGACGGACTTATTACCAATAACTCTCATTTCTCATAAACAATCATACATTTGCCCGGACGCGTGGCATGGGCAGCCCTGGACTTTCTAGGTTACATACTGAGAGCTAGTGGGTCATCCAACATCCATCCACATCAACAGTATAAATGCAATGCATCATATTCGTGATTACTAATGCAATACAACCTACATAACATGGCATTTATGATGCATGGATCATGCTAAACATTTTATTAATTTAAAGCATAGTTCTGTTCTACTCACCTCTGGCTGATGTTCTAGGGACTCTGAAGCAGCTAGCACTGCTGACCTCCTCGGTTCCTCGGGTTCGAACCTACACAAGTGGACTCAGATGAGGGACCAAACATACATAAACATAACTCTAAAACATCCCCCAAAAACCCACTAGAACACCTCAAAACGATCATAGAAAACATGCAAGAAGTGGCTGGACAAGGCACTTTCGGCGGCAGGTTCGGTGGCCGAAAGTCCCTCCAGAGCCGAAAGTCAGGCAGGTTCGGCGGCACCTTCGGCGGCCGAAACTCCCAGACAGAGACGAAACTCATGCATGTTCGGCGGCACTTTCGGCGGCCGAAACTGCCCTCCAGAGACGAAAGTCCTCTTTCGGGGGCAGGCTTCGGCAACCGAAGGCTGCTTCCACAAGCGGGTTCGGCGGCCGAAAGTCCATTCGGCGGCCGAACCTGAGTTTCTCCAAAGTGGCAGAAACTCAACTCCAACATGCACACACGCCTCCCAAACCTTTCAAACATGCATAAACCTGATCTACAACATGCATACTCAAGCAAACAAGCTCCTAGGGGCTTCAAACTATCTTAAACCCCAACTACGACACATCAAGCAACCACAAACATCATACATTGCTCAAAAACTTAACATAACCCATAAAACCAACCAAAACCTAAACATGCATTTCTACCCCATAGATCAACTTAAAACTTGTTTAAAACATACAGTGAGCTCAAGATCGGCCCTTACCTCTTGAAGATCGAGAGGAAAACGACCCTAGCTCGGAGATGGGAGAGATTGAGTTTCTTGAACTTCAAAAGCTCCAAAACTTGCTTTATACTCGAAAATCTTCAAAACAAAGTGAAAACTTGTGAAAATCTTGAAAGATCTGAAGGAAGAACTCAAAAATTGGTGAGGGACGGCGGATAGCTCACCTTGGCCGAAGATGGGGAGAAAAGCTCGCCCATTTCGGCTAAGGGACCCCTTTATAGGTGGCTGGCCAGGCCACATTCGAGAGCCGAACGTGCCCCCGCATGCATGCCATGTTCGGCGGCCGAACATGAGGTTCGGCGGCCGAACCTGGACTTCCCTCACTCATGGTTTCGGGGGCCTAAGGCACACCCGAAACGCATGCACGTTCGGCGGCCGAACTTGAGGTTCGGCGGCCGAACCTTGGTCTTCCTCCAAGATTATTTTCATGCAAAAAACTCATTTCTTACTTGATTAAAACCATAAAATACATTAAAACCTTTTTTTGAAAACATGGCTTTACCCTTCTAGAGGTTTCCGACATCCGAGATCCCACCGGACGGTAGGGATTCCGATACCGGAGTCTAGCCGGGTATTACACCCTAGGTCTTCGCCCGAGCATTTTGGCTCTTTGTCACCTTCCAGGCTCTTATCCTTGGATTTTCGTTTGAGCACTTTTGCTCTTTATCATCTTTCGAGCTCTTAGCCCTAGGTCTTCGTTCGAGCACTTAGCCTTTTAGAGTCTTCTGGGCTCTTAGCTTTAGGTTTTCATTCGAGCGCTTTTACTCTTTGTCATCTTTTAGGCTCTTAGCCTTGAGTCTTCGTTCGAGCTTTGGATTTTAGTGTCTTCTGAGCTCTTAGCCCTGGGTCTTCGCCCGAGTACTTTGGATCTTTGTCACCTTTCGGGCTCTTAGCCTTGGGTTTTTCCTGAGCACTTCTGCTCTTTGTCATCTTCCGGGATCTTAGCCCTGGGTCTTCATTCAAGCACCTAGGCTTTTAGAGTCTTCTGGGCTCCTAGTCCTGACTCTTCATCCGAGCACTTTGGCTCTTAGCCCTAGGTCTTCATCCGAGCACTTTAGCTTTTAGTATCTTTCAGGCTCTTAGTCCTAGGTCTTCGTCCGAGCACTTTTGGTGTCTTCTAGGCTCTTAGCCTTAAGTCTTCGTCTAAGCACTTTGGCTCTTAGACATCTTCCAGGCTTTTAGCCCTGGGTTCTTGTCTGAGCGCCTTAGCTTTTAGTGTCTTACGGGCTCTTAGCACCAGGTCTTCGTCTGAGCACTTTAACTCTTTAAGTGTCTTCTGGGCTCTTATCCCTAGGTCTTTATCCGAGCACTTTAGGTCTTAGGCGTCTTCTAGGCTCTTAGTCCTGAGTCATCATCCAAGCACTTTGACTCTTAGGCGTCTATTGGGCTCTTAGGCCTAGGTTTTCATTCAAGCACTTATGCTCTTTGTCATCTTTCGAGCTCTTAGCCCTAGATCTTCATCCGAGCACTTTGGCTTTTAGTGTCTTTCGAACTCTTAGTCCTGAGTCTTCATCCGAGCACTTTAGGTCTTTAGGTATCTTCCGGGCTCTTAGCCCTGAGTCTTCGTTTGAACACTTTGGCTCTTAGGCATCTTCCAGGCTCTTAGCCCTTGGTCTTCGTCTGAGCGCTTCGACTTTTAGTGTCTTTTGGGCAGAGCCTTGAGTTTTCATCCAAGCACTTTAGCTCTTTAGGTGTCTTTCGGGCTTTTAGTTCTGAGTCTTCTTTCGAACACTTTGGCTCTTAGGCGTCTTCTGAGCTCTTAGTTCTAGGTCTTCATCCGAGCACTTTAGGTCTTTAGGCGTCTTTTAGACTCTTAACCCAGGGTCTTTGTTCGAGCACTTTAGGACTTTAGGCATCTTCTAGGATCTTAATCCTGAGTTTTTGTCTGAGTACTTTAGCTGTTTAGGTGTCTTTCAGGCTTTTAGCCCTGAGTCTTTGTCTGGGCACTTTGGCTCTTAGGCGTCTTCTGGACTCTTTGCCTTGACTCTTCGTCCGAGCACTTTAGGTCTTTAGGTGTCTTCTAGGCTCTTAACCCTGAGTTTTTGTCCTAGCACTTTGGTTCTTAGGCATCTTCTGGGCTCTTAACCCTACTGGCAATCTTGAAATTTTAGACTTGTGGTCTTACATGTAATTTTAAGAATTTAGACCGGCGGCCTTACTATAGAGTTACACATAGTACCTTTCAAGATGCTACACATTTTAGGTATGTAATTCTCTTTTTTCGCTTATGTCTTCTAAATGAAATACTCCTGGTCTAACCATTTTGATGATTTTGAATAGCCGTTCCCATATGGGGGTGAGCTTTTCTTGACCTACTCTGTTTTCAGTGGCATCTAGCTTTCGCAGGACTAGAGCTCCCACCTTTAATATTCTCTTTTTGACTTTATGATCGTAGTATCAAACTGTCATTTGCTGGTAAGCTGCAATTCAAATGCTGGCAGTGTCTCTCAATTCTTCTAAGGCGTCTAGATTACTTTGCAACATTTTATCGTTGGTTAGCTCATCACAGTACTGCACTCGATGAGTAGGGATTTTTAGTTCTATAGGTACCATCGCCTCAGTTCCATACGCCAAAGAGAAAGGTGTTTCCCAAATCGCGGCCCTAGGTGAGGTCCTACAGGCACATAATATGCTTAAAAGCTCGTCCGCCCATCCAGCCTTTGTGCCATTTAGTCTCTTCTTCAGGCCTATCACGATAGTCCAATTAGTTACCTCAGTTTTCCCATTAGTTTGGGGATAGCTATCGATGCAAATCTATGGTCTATCCCCAAGTTTTCTATGAACTTCTTGAATTCCTTGCAATTAAACTGGGCTCCATTATTTGATATGAGGACATGAGGCACCCCAAATCATCATATTATATTTGCCCCATACAAAATTGATCATCTGCCGTGCTGTGATTCTCCTGACCACTTCCGCTTCCGGCCACTTGGAGAAGTACTCTACGGCTACTATCACATACTTTCTTTGGCCAATGGTTTGAGGAAAGGGCCCAATGATATCAATTCCCCATTGGAAGAATGACCAGTGTAATGACCCGAAAATCGGACCGCTACCGGCGCTAGGATCCAGACCGACTTCAGGTCGCCGGGACCCGTAGCAAGCCTACTATACATCCTGTGTACCTGATAAAATCTCATACATGATCATACATTTTCATAAAAACTTTAAACTTTTCATATACCAAGCTTGATTTGTGCATGCACCATAACTATAAACATAAAACCCCTTACTAGAGCCCTCATCAAATGCTCTAGTGGGTCAACATAACATACATCAAGCTTGGTTCAACATATCTCATCATTAAAACATTTCATAAAGATCATGTACCAAAAGGGATTAACCATACATTAGGGCCAAGCACAATACTAATCCTCATTACATTACTTTACATTACATCATTTTACATATCATGTCCACTACTAAACTATTACATAACACTTGACACAACCTTCAACCTTGACGACTTCCCGGTCTATCCTGAACCTGCAAACCTGGGGGTTAGGGGAAAGGGGTGAGCTACTAAAGCCCAGTGAGCAGAACAGTAAAACAATTTACTAAACATATATTTTCATGAAATGCATCACAACACAAACAATTCACATCACGGATGGACTTGTCACCAATAACCCCCTTTCCTCTTAATAATAACAAAATGCCTGGACGCATGGCATGGGCAGCCCTGTACTTTCTTACGTGGTGCCAGGACGCGTGGCATGAGCAGCCTTGGACTTGCTTACATGGTGCCGGGACGCGTGGCATGGGCAGCCCTGGACTTGCTTATCATACCATACTGAGGGCTAATGGGTCATCCAATATCCATCCACATCAACATCATAGTATGCAATGCATTATATTCGTGAATTCTAATGCAAAACAACCTAATACATATCATGGCATTCGTGATGCATGAATCATGCTAAAAAGATTTCATTGCTTTGAAAATAAAAGAAGTTATGTTCTACTCACCTCTGGCTGACTCTGAAACAGCTAACACTGCTGGCCTCCTCGGTTCCTCGGGTTCGATCCTACACAGGTGGACTCAAATGAGGGACCAAACAAACTCTAACATGACTCTAAACAACTCCCCAAAAACCCCCTAAAACATCACAAACATGCATGGAAAAACAGACAAATGAAGGCTGGGCAGGGGACTTTCGGCGGCAAGTTCGGCGGCTGAAGATCCCTACAGATCCGAAAGTCAGGCACTTTCGGGGGCAAGGTTCGGCGGCCGAAGGTCCTTCCAGAGTCGAAAGTCACAACTTTCGGGGGCAGGTTCGGCGGCTGAAACTCCCCTCCAGAGCCGAAAGTCCAACTTTCGGGGGAGAGGTTAGGCGTCCTAAACTGCCTCCACAGGCAGGTTCGGCAGCCGAATATGGCTTCGGCGGCCAAACCTGGGTTCTCCAGAATGGCAGAACCCGATTCGCCTCTCTCATCTAGCCTCCCAAAACCCTCCAAACGCATACTCAACACTCAAAAGCATGCATAAACACATTTTCATGCATATAGGGGTATAAAACTAGCCTAAACTCCCAACATACTACAACATGGCATCACATTTAGCATAAAGGGTACATAAACCCTAACATTTTACAACTAGCCTAGACATGCATCAAAACCCTTAACCCCTTCTTAAAACTTACTTAAAACATCATAAAAGGTGTAGATCTACACTTACCTCTTGAAGATCGAGAGGAGATGCGATCCTAAAGTCGGAGATATGGAGGAACGAGCTCCGAGGGTCTCCAAGCTTCAAAACTTTGATCTTTAGCTCAAAAATCTTGAAAACAAAGTAAAACTCATCAAAAACTTGAAGGGATTGAAGGAAAGCACGAAATCAACCATGGGAGGGCGAAATCTCACCTATGCCCGAAAATAGAGAGAGAAAACTCGCCCATTTTCGGACAAGGGGCCTTTTATAGGTGGCTGGCCAGACCACCTTCGGGGGCCAAAAGAGCTCCCACAAGTCCACCATGTTCGGCGGCCAAACCTGGACTTTTCCTCCTTGGTCTTTTCTTTCAAAACTCAATTTCTTTCTTCATTAAAACCATAAAAACATATAAAAACATTTTAGAAAACCTTTATTTTACCCTTCTAGAAGGCTCCGACATCCGAGAAATTCCGGATTCCAACGGAGATTCCGCCGGAAGGTAGGAATTCCGATGCCGGGGTCTAGCCGGGTATTACAACCAGGGTGTTGAGATACTGATTTGACCCATTGTAGGTGCGTTGATTACCCTTCCAAACCGTTGGAAAATGTCACACTTCTTCACAAATTTTTCCACATCTGCTTTCAAAGTGGGCCAGTAGTATCCTTGTCTGAAGATCTTATTTGCTAGCATGGTCGCTCTTTCATGAGTGCCACAGATACCTTGATGAATATCTTCAATGATAAAGGAAGCCTTTCCTTGCCCTACACATTTTAGCCAAGGCGCAAACTTTCCTCTTTTGAACAGTACTCCATCTTCACATAAATAATTTTGTACTTTGGTGAAGATATTTTTTTCTTCGTTTTTGTCATTAGGCAACTCTCCTTGGTCAAGATACTTGATGAAAGGGTCCATCCAGCATGGCCCAGAGTGAAGATGCATAACAAGTATAGGCTTCTCAAAGCTCACCTGTGATATGGTCTCTATTAGTACCTATTGCGGTAATTGCCTTAGTCATTCGTGGGTTAACCAGCTCATCAAATTGGCCTCTTCATTCTACGCTCGTGGTATGAGATCCACCCCGAGAGGGATGTTTTTTTACTTGAATTCTAACTGCAGTTCTCGCACTCGGGCCAAATATCATTTCATTGTCTCGTCTCATGCTTCATATATCCCTCGAACCTGGTTGATGACCAGCCAGTTGTGCGTCACTGAGAATATTTAAATCACTTACTCCTATCCCAATTGCTAACTGCATCTCGTTGATCAAAGCTTTATATTTGGTCATGTTATTGATTACAGGAAAGTCAAAACATAGTGCATATGAGACGGCCAACTCATTTGGTCCTTCCAGTATTGCTCTTGCCCCGTTTTGACTTGGCTCGGCTGCCCTATCTATGTGTAGGATCTAGAGGTATGTGTGATTGTCTTCATCAACTTCTTTTGCTATCTTTCATTCCCTTCTACCTCCTGGTTCAACTCTTCACTGTTCTTTTCTTCATTGAACGAGCACTCGGCTGTGAAGTCTGCCTACACTTGAGCTTTTATCAACATTCGAGGCTTATACTTCAAACAGTAGGGTCCTATCTCAACTGACAAGCTAGCATCCAGCCTAACATTTCTAACCAATGTAATATTATTTTGAGGGTTGGTCTGTCACTATGATCCCTTATGATTGTCCAGATATACTTTGAATTTTCGAATGGCTAGAAGGAACGCCAACACCACTTTTTCGATGTTGGGATATCTGACCTCGACCCCCTTCAGTATCTTACTTTTATAGAAAGTTGGCTTTTATATCTCAGTCTCTTCCCAGATGAGTATTGCGCTAATTGCCCGGTCAGAAACTGCCAAATATATATATAGATCTTCTTTGTCCATGGATCGATTGAGGATCTTTGGAGAGTTCAAGTAGTCTTTAATTTCGTTTAAAGTTTGTTGGCATTGTTCTGTCCACGCAAAATTAGGAGATTTTCTCAGTTTTTTGAAGAAAAGTAAATTCTTATTTGTTGACTTTCATTCTAAAAAAGAGAATTGATAAAAAATAAATCAATTAAATTGAATTCTTATTAAATTTTTAATTTCGAAAAAAATGTTTATGCTCTACCAATTTATCACTGATCCATAGCCATAAATGCAAGGAATGTCGTTGAAATATATCGTTACACTACGTAATGAAATTGAAATGAGATAAAATCCATCATGCGAAAAAGGTTCATGCCTGCCCGTTATTATAGAAAGTTACACTAAAAGATATAGTCTCACATAGAGAAACATGTCTATGAAAAATGAAAAATCATAATGATGAGAGTTAATATGGAGGACGATTAAAAAATAACAATAACTAGATTTTTTAGTGAACTCAACAAAGAAATCACCAATATCATTAAATTATGGAGGTTAAAGATATAGTTAGCACGGTGATGAAGGATGAAAAGCATCTAAAGAGGAAAAAGAATGGTGCAAGGACCTTGGAGAAACAATTACACTTCAAAAATGGCCAAAGAAGGAAGAATAAAGCAAAGAGAAGGGAACTGGAGTAAGGATAAGGATTTTTTTAAGCAACAAATTGCAAAACACAAGTGCTCAAGATTGGAAGAAAACTTTCAGTCATATTCATAATCTATTATGCACCAGTATATCAAATGCTTCAAGTGTTTGGGAGGCTATGATTCTGTGAGATGATGGTGAAATTCTTTGTAACAATGAAAACCTATGCGCTTACTGGAAGACTATTCAGATAAAGAAAATACTGAGTATGCTATGCAAGATGAAACTCTTATAGTTGTTATATATATATAATTATTATTATTTAAAAACTTTATATATTATATTTTATTTTTTAATATTATTTAATATTTAAATATATTATTTTAATAATTTTATACTACAAATTTGACTTTTTTTAGAAAAATATATTTAAATTTTTATTATTTATATATACTCAAAATTTAAATTTTTTTTATTAATGTTAAATTAATTTAAATAATGAAATAATTATAAAAAATTAATTAAACTGAAAAATTGAAAAATTAAAATAGAATAATTTAATATTGTGAAATTATTTTAATAATTTTATTAATATTTAAATTTATTATTTTAATATTTTTATCTGAAAATTTTTTATTTTTTATTAAAATGTGAATATTATAAAAAATAATTAAGATTTAATAATTATCTTATCTGATTACCAAATAAAATGAATTAAATTAAAAAATAAAAAATTTGAATGTCCATTAATTTTAGATGAAGAATATCTAAAATTATTTTAGATGATATTTGAAATAATTAAATTATTTAAAATTATTTAAATAATAAAATTATTATATATTTTAAATTTAAAGTATAGTAAATAATATAATCAGTAATTTCAATATTTCCATCTTCTCACTTTTATATATACTATTTTTATATACAATATATATAGATAAATTATATGTGAAATAAAAAATAATAAAAAATATAAATTTATTAATAATAATAATTCAATTAAATCAATATTAAAATTATTAATTTATTTCTAAATATAATATATCATATAAAATTTCAATTCTTAATATAAACTATTTATTTTTATATCTTTACATACGATTTTTTTAATTCATTATTTTTCACAAAAATGTAATTTAACTTACAATAAAATTTTAATATATAGAATTTTAAAATTTGAAAAACATCTTCTATAAATAAAATGTAATCAAGAATTTCTTCAATTAATTTAAATTTAAATAAATTAATAATATAATTAAATAATTAAATTAAAAAAATTTAAACAATAACAATTGTAATTATTTTTTTAAAAAAATTAATTTAACTTATGATAAAATTACAATATAAATAATTTAAATATTAATAGAAGTTTTTATGATAAAATTCAATCTAATTATAATTTAAATGTTAAGAGATTTCTTCAATCCATTTGAATTTAAATAGAATATTAATATAATGAAATAATGAATTAAAATTTAAAATTTGATTGATTTAATTATATCGGTATTTTATTTAAATTTTAATAATTTTTATCAAAGTAATTTTTAATTTTTAGTGTATTTTTATTTTGGTCGTTTAACTTTAATTTTTTTTTAATTCCTTAAACTTTAATTAAATTTTCATTAAATTTTTTTTACCTATAGGGTTAACATAAATTTAAAAAAAAAAAACTTTATCTTCAATTATTTATTTTATATTTTTATTCTCTCTGTCTAAAAAAAAAATTACATACTTTCTCTTTCACTTTCTCTTCTTCTCCCTCCTAAAAATATATAATTTTATTTTACAATATATGAGAAAATAAATAAATTTAGAGTTATCTAAAATTATTTAAAAGAATTAAAGATAAAATAATTTCTTTTTTTTTTTCATAAATCAACACTCTTGTGTACTAAATTAATAAAAAAAAAGCAAAAAATAACATCACCATTTTAATAATCATCACTTATTGCATTTTTTAATAAAGTCAAAGGAATATATATAATATATAGGTTTTATTTTATTTTTTTATAATTTATTATTTTAAAGTATTTTTAAATTTTAAATATTAAAATCTTATTCCACAAAAATAGAAAAATAATTATTTAAAATTAATTTTATCATAAATATATATAAAATAATGTAAATAACTATTTAAAAAAATTATTCTTTAACCAATAATTAATAAATAATTTATTTTTAATAAAATGTTATATTTTTATTTTAAATATAAAAATATTATATATTTAAAATAAATTAATAAGTAATATACAAAATAAAATTGCTTAAAATTTTATCTATAAAATTATCTGAATTAATATTTAAAAATTATTCAAAATAAAATATAAAAATATTAATTTAAGTATTAAAATAAAATAATAAAAAATCAATAAATTGTGTGAGTAAATACATAAAAAGAAAAGTAAAATAAAAGAGGGAAGAGAGAATAAAATTAGAAAATAGACTATAAGAAAAAAAATTTTTTATTTATGTTAAGCTGAAAATTTTTTTAAAAATTTCAAAAAAGAAGTCAAAGTTTGAGAAATTGAAAAGATTGGCTTCAAAGAGACTTTAGAAAGAATTTTAATTAATTTAGAATCTCCCTAAAGTATTCTGAATATTAAAAGTTCTTTTATGGTCAATTATTTGATGGGAAATGAGATTTAGGATATCTCTTTAGGTTGAGCAGTATTCGGCTCAAATATAAAAAATCGATCGAACTGAATTAATTTTAAAATTTAGATTAATTTTTTATTCAATTCAGTTTGGTTCGGTTTTTAATTTTAAAATTTTGATTATTTCAGTTTGATTCGGTTTTAATAAAAAAAAATTGAAAAAACCGAACTGAATCGATTAGTGATAATAATATGTTATTTTCAATAATATAGATAAATTAAATTATATTAAGATTAAAATATTTTAATTAAATTTTAAAATATTAAAAATAAAGTGTAAAAAATAAAAAATTTATTAAAAATTAAAATCGATCAAACCGAATCGAATTGAACCGAATCAAACCGGTTCGGTTCGGTTTGATTTCTGACTAAAATCGGTTCGGTTTTTATAAATACTAAAATTTCAATTTTCGATTTATTCAATTCGATTCGATTTTGAACCGAACTGACCGAATGCTCACCCCTAAATTCTCTCCTTCCCTCATTTCATCAATTTAGAATTTGGCAAACATGGATGTGTCTAAGCAAAATTCTCCTAATCATCTTTAGTGGCAATTTAATTAAGAAGCCCAAAAGGAAAAATCCACCTTGATTTTTAAGCCTACTTCTGCCCAATTGGCCTTTGTAAGCAAGACCTAGTGGGCTTGGCCTTTAGTCAAGTCTAGTCCATTGCATCTTTCATCCTCTTCCCTTTGTTTAGGCAGAGGATTTTTGAAGTTTTGCTTTTGTCACACACGACACGACAAAGTCGTATGTAATTGATCCCATCCCATCTTATCTGTTGTCTTTACTTTTTGACTTATGTATGACCCTTAGTGGGACCCTTCTGCATTATATTGAAATCATCTAGTTTATCACTCAGGCCCTTGAACTCCTCCCATTCTCATCCTCGCTTTGAGCAATGGAACATATCAAACACAACCATGTAGAAGTACGAGGACTGAAGCTACATGTAGCTGAGATTGGCACGGGTAGTTAGTTTTGTATCTTTAACATATCCTTCTTCAATTATGTTTTATATTTTCTTGGCTGATTCTATATATCTGCGACCATGCACCTAAAGATTCTTGTGTTCAGGTCCGAAGGTGGTGTTGTTCCTTCATGGATTCCCAGAAATCTGGTACACATGGAGGCACCAGATGATTGCTGTTGGAGATGCTGGGTATCGATCAATTGCTATTGATTTCAGGGGCTATGGACTCTCAGATCAGCCACCTGAGCCAGAGAAAGGATCATTCATGGACCTTGTTGATGATGTTATTGCGCTTCTTGACACTCTCGGCATCAGTAAGGTTAGAGAGATTTCCGCCATTTTCCATTCTTCTGTTAGAACTGCCTTGAATTTGATTCAAATTAACATATAGACGATAATATTTGTGAATCAATTATTTTGGTGGGCTGCTAGAATTTTCAGAGTTCTTAGAGTTCAATGTTTGTAAATGACATCTACATAACAACTAATGAAAATAACCTCGTGTTTCAAAATTGGGATACAATTGAGGAATCCAAATTAACTTGGTGCATATCTGGGTTGCCTTAAGTATCAAACAATTACACAATTTAAAAATTAAACATGAGAAGTAATTTAACACACAAATTTCACAGATTTAATCGTTATTCACCGATTTGATTATGTTCACGATGGCAGTTTTTGAATATAATACACTATTTTTAGAGAAAAAAAATAAAAATAAAATAGTCCTAAAAGACCCTCGAGCCCTCCATTCCAGTGGGGCGGCCAACAGACGACTGCTCCGCGCGGAGTTGGATGAGCGACCATAGAGTATACAGTTTATAATATATTATTAAGTCTTCATATTTTAACAGGTTATTCTGAAAAAGTTAAAAATTTGATTTGTAATTCTGCTCAAGATAATAATATAGATTTGAGAGGGTAATGTTTTTTCTCTTTTATCACATTTACAGGTTTTTCTAGTTGGGAAGGATTCTGGAGCTCTACCAGCAAACATAATAGCTGCTATGTATCCAGAGAGGGTCTGTGGTCTTACAACAATGGGTATTCCCTTCATGCTTCCAGGCCTTAATGCTGTCCAAACTGATGCCTTGCCCAAGGGTTTCTATGTGACAAGGTGGCAGGTACACTCCTGAGACCCAGCTCGGCATATGGTAATAGGATGTACCTAGATTTTAGATTTGCCACTACTTGTTTCTGTAATAATCAAACACATCCAATTCCAATATGATCCCAGGAGCCAGGCAGAGCTGAAGCAGATTTTGGCAGGCTAGATGTCAAGACAGTGATAAGAAACATCTACATTCTCTTCTCTGGAGCTGAGCTACCAATAGCCAGAGATGACCAAGAGATCATGGACTTGGTTAATCCTTCCACTCCCTTACCGCCATGGTTCTCTGAGGATGATCTTGCAGTTTATGCATCCTTGTATGAGAACTCAGGATTCCGCTTTCCATTACAAGTCCCATACAGGTATATGCAGAAGCCTCAAAGCCTGAAGCCTAAAACTAAACCATGCATCTTTATCGACATTATCTTCCATGAAATATACAGAACATTTTTCTGAAATTGGTCTCGTTTGGTTTACTGTTACTTTGTTTGTGCAGGACTTTAGGTGTAGATTGTGGATTAACTGATCCGAAAGTTACATGTCCTGCATTGCTGATCATGGGAGAGAAGGACTACGTCCTGAAGTTGCCTGGCATGGAGGAGTTCGTAAGGAGTGAACAAGCAAAGCGTTTTGTGCCAGAGTTAGAGACTGTTCTTGGAAGAAGGGAACCATTTTGTTCATGAAAAACTCCCGAAGCAAGTGAATGAGATCCTCATCAACTTCCTCAACAAACATAGTACTCAAGTAGATGCTCCATGACCACCTCAAAGTGCTCGAAGTTGCATATAAAAGTAATCAAGTCCCACTCACGTATCCCTTTGCTTTGACGAAGGAAAACGGACAACGCAAAGTTGTGTCCATGAGTTGAATGCTATTTCTTCAATTGCTGAATCAAGCCAGACTGTGTCAAAAAGAGTGATGTCTTTCTGACAAAAAATAAATTCCTCCTTCATACATGGTCCTATGAATCCTTTCCTCAATAATAATTAACAATAAATAAATGAAGATGAACATAATTGTAAAGTTAATTCAAATATACGTTAATTCCTTCTATTTGAAATTCATTATCGCCATATATATATATAGTTTACGTTCCGTTATGTTTTCTGCGAAAAATATTTATCGCTATTTTCTTTGTTAATGTGTTTCCTTTGTTTACCTTTTTCTATATTTATTATTATTTTCTCTTTTTCTCATTGGTATAGTTATTCACTATTCAAATAAATTTATGCAAACATGACTATCTCTAGATAGATTTCTTCTAGGATGATCTTTAATCCATTCTACGTCCATCAAATCCCTTTATATCCATAAAGATCTAAGAAATTAAGTGAAAAAATCTTATTAGACATTAGCATTAAGAATAGAAACCAAAAAATGAGGAACCATACTCCAAACAACAAGATTAGTATGACATAAGGAAGCTCGAGATAAGCAATGAGCCACCTTATTGGCTTGTCTTCTAATTCAAGAAAGGAATAGCGCATACCATAAAAAAGTAGGGAGCCACAATCATCAAGAATGCCACCAAAATTAAAAGTATCCTCCACAGCTGATTTAAAAGTTCATATTACCTCTAGAGAATCCATTTCAATGTCAACATGTCCACGGAAGTTGGTAAGTAACCATGTCAAAACCCTTTGAAGTGCAACAACTTTAGCGATATTCTAAAGAAACAACCCATCATAAGACTGAGCAGCAGCATTGATGAACTCCCCTACTGCATTCCTAATCACAACATGATCTCCTGTTATACTTTCCAATGAAAAACAAGAAGCATCGAGATTGTACTTATTTTCCCTGCCGAAGTATTAAGGATAAAGCCTAGCTCTAACTACTTATCTCTAACTTATCTAGCTTAGCTGTAATTTGTATTCCATATTTTATGCATTCTTAGCTGTAACCTATCTATATAAGTGTTGTACTCTATGCTAATTAGTGGAATACTATTTTTCCTATATGGTATCAGAGCAGTGTAACCAGTATGAGTAACAGGCAAGAGTTTACCATCACCAAGTTGAATTTCATCTGGCCCACCATAATCCGTATAACCCTGCAAGGAAGACAGATTAGAAACAATATGGTGAGAAGCTCCACTATCAAACAACCATTGTTGAGGTGATGTGGTAGACATAGCAGTCGTAGCATTCACCGACGGAACAGCATTGGAAGCTATGGAGGAATTTGTGGAATCTGTTCGCACCACAATATTGTTTTCCCGAAGAAAACGTGCTAGCTTACGGCATTCAGCAGCAACATGCCCAACATGCTCACAAAACTGACAAATAGTAGGAGATTGATAAAAACCTCGTGTATTGTTCTGAAATTGATAAGAACGACCTCCACGATTTCTGCGTGAGAACTGATTGGAATGACCTCCACCATTCTGTTGCAGTGAACGATTTCCAGTCCTAGCAGTATAATTAACAGTAGCAATAGAAGGAGATGAAACAGGTGGATCTTTGTCTTTTAAAGATCGTCCATGATCAGTAAGCTTTTCAAACAAATCAGAAAAGGAGATCGCCGATTCTCTAACCTTTAAGGCCGCAACAATGGAGCTATAATCATCACCAAGCTATGTAATAATATGAACAATCAAGTCTTCATCACTAACAGGATTCTGAGTGAGAGCCAATTCATCAGCAATGGCACGCATCTCATTCATAAATACTGCAATAGATTTCGAACCCTTGGGATTTTGAGCAAGCTTTGTCTTGAGTGAAAGAATACGAGATCGTGAGACATTAGCAAAGCTCTGGTGAAGCCGATCCCATGCCTCTTTTGCTGTGTTCGCTGAGGAAATTAGAGGCTGAATAACCTCAGAACAGCTACCAAGAAGGGCACTAACAAGGATGTGATCTTGTCGAAACCAGAGAGAATATTCTGGGTTTATAGTTTTGTCTTTATCAGTAAGAAATTCAGATGGCGATGTTTTAGATCCATCAATAAAACCAAGCAAATCGAGCCCAATCAATGTTGATTGAACTTGTTTTCGCCAAACAGGAAAGTTTTCCTGAGTGAGTTTGATAGGGAAGTGTGTAGGAGCATTGAGTTGAATAACAGAAGAAAGAGATGAAGAAGCCATAGGAAAAGAGAAACAACTGGATCTAGAAAAACCTCGTTAGAGTATTGTTAAAGATCTGATACCATATAGGAAAAATAGTATTCCACTAATTAGCATAGAGTACAACACTTATATAGATAGGTTACAGCTAAGAATGCGTAAAATATGGAATACAAATTACAGCTATACAAATTACAGCTAAGCTAGATAGGTTAGAGATAAGTAGTTAGAGATAGGCTTTCGAAAATCACATGCAGATGCTTCTCTTTTTATTTATCACTCTAAAGATGTTCTTGCTTATTTTCTTATATATGTTGATGACATTGTGTTAACTGGCAATACCACGAGGTTTTTGGATGAATGTGTGTCCAAGTTGGCTGCTCGGTTTTCTATTAAAGACTTGGGCTCTTTACATCATTTTTTAGGTGTTGAGGTTATTCCGACCTCTACAGGGCTGTTTCTTTCTCAACATCGGCATATTCATGATTTACTCATTAAGTTTGATATGGCTGGTGCTAAGGAGGCTAGTACACCTTTATCTAGTGAGAAACTTGAACTATGTGATGGATCACCATCGGCAGACTCTACAGTTTATCGGCAACTAGTTGGTGCCTTGCAATATTTAGCTATCACTCGTCCTGATGTTTCCTTTGCAGTTAATAGACTTTCGCAGTTCATGCATGCCCCAACACAGAGGCATTTCCAAGCATTGAAGCGTGTCCTGCGATATTTGAAAGGTACAATTTATTATGGATTATATCTTCGTTCGGACTCTTCACATACATTAACTGCGTTTTCCGATTCTGATTGGGGTGGTACTCTTGAGCAAGGTCGGTCCACTACTGCATATGTCTTGTATCTTGGGTCTAATGTTATCTCATGGAAATCTACCAAACAGAAGACTGTTTCTCGATCTTCAACTGAGGCCGAATACAAGGCCTTGGCCAATGCTACCGCCGAAATGATTTGGGTTCAGAATTTGTTACAAGATTTGCATTTGCCTCTTAATCAATCTCCAGTTCTTCATTGTGATAATATTGGAGCAACATACTTTTGTGCCAATCCAATATATCACACCAAGATGAAACACCTTGCATTGGACTACCACTTCGTCAGGGAACGTATACAAGCTAGACAACTTCGAGTACAACACATTAGCTCAAAGGACCAGTATGCTGATATGTTAACAAAGTCTCTTGGACGATTACAGTTTCAGTCTTTTCGATCCAAGATTGGCGTTTCCGATGGAACCTTCATCTTGCGGGGGCGTATTAAGGATAAAGCCTAGCTCTAACTACTTATCTCTAACCTATCTAGCTTAGCTGTAATTTGTATAGCTGTAATTTGTATTCCATATTTTACGCATTCTTAGCTGTAACCTATCTATATAAGTGTTGTACTCTATGCTAATTAGTGGAATACTATTTTTCCTATACGAAGGACATAACCAAGAAATACCTTTCCCAACCTTCTAAAAAGATTGATTAATAAACAAAGAAATAGCATGAGCTATGTCCCAATCTCTTTGTAGACTATCAACAGATCTCATAACATTAGATGGAGATAAAGCACTATCATCCCAAAGCTATAGATTTCTGGCAATCATATGTATTGTGGCAGATTGCCAAACAGTATAGAGAGAATTGAGAGAGAGAAGAAATAAGAGAAGAAGTTTGAGATCGAGAGGAGTAGAAAGAGAATTTTGTATTGATTAATCTGAATGCCTTTCTTCCCGTGTGCTACTCCTATATATTCTATTTCTATAATATTAATACAGCTGTGTAACAAACTACCAACTGTCATAACAAATTTATAAAAGTAATATCCAAAATATCCTTATGTTTTCCTTCCAAAACTAATTACTTCTAACCTTCAATAATATTTTTTCTTTTCTTCCTACAATATCTAACAATACCCTCCCTATGAGGATCTTCTTGTCCCTAAAAGGTTGAAAATCAGAAAACTGTGCTGAGATGGAGGCCTAGTCTTCCCAAGTGGCATTTTCAATGGGAAGATTGATCCATTTAATTAACCTTTGCAACATTAGCTTGCCATTCTTGAGAATAGTTCTCTGCTTCAGAAGCTGCTCAGGAGCAACAAGAAATTGATCATGTGGCATAGTTGATAATTCTTGCAAAGAAGTTACACTTGTCCGCGGTTATTTCTTCAATAGAGAGACATGAAATACTGGGTGAATAGAATATGTGGAAGAAGTTTCAACTTGTAAGCAACTGAACCAACCATTGCAATTATCTGAAGGGGTCCATAATATTTGGCTAAAAGCTTGAGAGATCTTCTTAGAACCAAGGAAGTATGCCTGTAAGGCTGCAGCTTTAAGAACACCCAATCTCCCACTTCAAATATCCTTTTCGATATTTCTTATTTGCTTGTTGTTTCATTCTTAACTGCGCAGCCTATAAATTCTCCTTCAGTAATTGAGTCATGGCCTGTCTCTTGGTAAGAAGATCTGTAACAGAAGCCACTGAGGTGTCTCCTATTTGGAATAAGACCAAAGGAGCTAGAGGGTGCCCATATAAGGCTTCAAAGGGTGATATTCCAATAGCACTATGATTGTTAGTATTGTACCACTATGAAAGTCATACTCCTCAAATATCCTTCCAAACACTGGTTGAGTCTTTCAGATTGTCCATCACTCTGGGAATGATAAGCTGAACTATCGCATAGAGAAGTATCCAATAACTTAAAAAGCTCCTTCCAAAACAAGTTAGTAAAAATTTTGCCTCGGTCAGAGACTATGGGCAATGGTATTCCATGTAATTTAACCACATAATTCAAAAAAACTTTAGCAATGTCAGTAGTAGAAAAAGGATGAGCCAAGGGAAGAAATGAACATATTTAGACAATTTGCAAATTACCACCAAAATGGTATCCTTACCCCCTGATTTAGGTAGTTGCTCTATGAAATCCATGTTTATGTGCTGCCAAGATTGTGAAGGTATAGGTAATAGTTGCAATAACACAGGATTGGCATAGTGCTCTGGCTTACTTCTTGCACAATTATCATATTGTTTAACGCATTCAAGTACTGCTTCAAACATCCCTGACCAGTAGAAATGCCTCCTAAGTTTTAGATAAGTAGCTTGAATACCAGAATGCCCTCATAAATTGGAGTCATGATATAAGGCTAAGAGATGTGATCTCAATTTGCCTCCACAGCCCACATACAACCTATTCTTGTAATAAAGAAGCCCCTTCTTAATAGCATAGGCGCATGAGCTATGCTATTGATAGCCAGCTGAGAAAATAAGGCAGTAGCATGCTCATTCCCTTCATAACTGTCCACCAAAGAAGTCAACCAAACAAACTGTAATATAGAAGATCCTTGAACACCCAAGCATGCAACATTCATAAGTCTTCTTGAAATAGCATCAACTACTTTATTTTCAACCTCTTTCTATATAAAATTTTGCATCTAAGCCTAAGAGCTTAGAAACACCCTTCAACTGCAAGTTCCTATGCAACCTCTGTTCCAACAAGTGCTTAATGCTCTCATGACCAGTCTTGATAAAGAAGGGACCCTGATCAAGACAATGTCTTTACTTTTGGACAACAAAAGTAATGGCTAATAATTTCCTTTCATAAACAGATAGCCCCTGATTCTTGAGACCAAATGCCTTAGAAATATAGACAATAGGATGTCCCCATTCCAGCATTGCTTGCATCTGTCTCCGCCACAAAAGGTTGCCTAAAATCTAGCAAACTAACGTTGGTGTTTCGGTCATTGCCTCCCTGAGAGTTTCAAAAGCAATTTGTGACTCTTCATTCCACTGAATGCATCTCTCTTTAATAGGTTAGTCAAAGGCCTAATGATAAGACTATAGTGTTGCATAAACTTTCAATAGTAGCTATTTAAGCCAAGAAAACTCCTAAGTTCCTTCACTGATGCAGGCACAGGCCAAGATCACATCACCTGTATCTTAACAGGATCAGTAGCAACTCCTGCCCTAAAAATTCTATGCCCCAAGTAATCAATTTTAGCCCTCCCAAACAAACACTTCTTCTTATTACCAAATAACTGCTGTTGTTGGAGTGTTTTAAAAACAACAACTAGGTGCTGCAAATAGTGCTCCCAATCTATGTTGTAAACTAGTATATCATCAAAGAATACTAGAATAAATTTTGTGAGGTAAGGCTGAAACATATGCTTCATGAGGGCCTAAGAAGTAGCAGGGGCATTGGTAAGCCCAAAAGTTACCTTAAACTGAAAATTTCCATGGTGAGTTTTGAAGTCAGTTTTAGGGATGTCTAGTGGATCCACCCTAATTTAGTGGTATCCTGCCTTAAGATCTATCTTGTAAAAGACCTTAGCTTTATGTAATGCGTCAAGTAGGTCACCTATAATATGGAAAGGAAATTTTTTCTTAATAGTAACGCTGTTTAATTTCCTATAATCCGCACAAAACCTCCATGATCCATCCTTCTTCTTGACTAATAAAACATGTAAGGAAAAGGGGCTAGTACTAGGCTGAATTAGGGAGCTATCTAGCATTTCTATGACAAGGTTTTCAATCTCATTTTTCTGGTAATATGGGTATTTATGGGGTCTTATACTAAAAGGCCGGCTCTTTGGTTGTAAAGGAATAGAGTGATTATGGTTTCGAAAAAGTGGAAGACTGGAAGATGGCTGAAAAATAGCTTGGTATTAGTTTAGCAATAATTGTAGGTCTGCAGAGTGAGTTTGAGTTGTGGGACAAGTTTAGGTGGTTCTCCTCCTCTACTAGAACATCAATACAAAACAAAGGAGATTGAAAATCAATTCCTCCCTTATGTAAAAATAGCCAGGTCATAAGGCAGATTCTGCCAGATCACAAACTGAGCATTGGTCCCACTAATCAAGGCCCCAAGGCGATTTTTGGCAGGCAAAGTCAAAAGGCGGGTTCCGTCAGACCACAATCCGAGCATTGGTCCCACTAAACAAGGTCGCACGGCAAATGTAAGCCAGACCAAAGGATTTGGTGTTGATCCCACTAACCAAGTTGTTCATTAGGAGCCACAAGGCAGGTTTCGCTAGGCTCAACTACTAGTTGTTAGTCCCTTATAGAAAGTTATGAGGCATTTGATGCCCAAGGCTGCACAGAGAGTGTAAGTCAGGTCAATAGATTGAGTCTTGACCCCACTAACCAAGGCATTCATGAGGAGACACAAGGTAGGTTTTGCTAGGCTCAACTACTGGGTGTTAATCCCCTATAGAAAGTTCTAAGGCATTTGACGCCTAAGGCCACACAGCGAGTGTAAGCCAGTCCCAAAGGCTAGGCGATGGTCCCATTAATCAAACCCAAGGTGGGTATCTGCCGGGCCATATATCTGGGTGTTAACCCCGATGCTCAAAAGTCTTCAAGTTATTTGTTTTACCACTACTACGATGGTTGACTGTTAATCCCTTAGCAATCTTTGTCAATTATTTTTGGATTGACAGATAAAGAGAAGAGGATTATGGACGAATACTTATCATATAACACACAAAGATAATAACGACATTACAAAAAATATTTTTTCATTAAAAGTCTCGGAAGATTTCAAAGAGGGAGGGATGATTTCAAAAGTCTCTATTACATTGGCATTCTCTACATCTATTATATCTTCAATAGAGGCTTGGTCAACATCATCAACCCTCCCCTCCTCATGCTCATCCTCGGCCTCCTCCTCCTCCTTTGGAAGAATGCCGTCTATCCAAGAGAAGTTATCAAAAGAAAATCATTTTACTAGCTCCTTCTTCACATAATCTTGAGCCTCGATGAACATCTATCCTCCTTGGGCCACGGTCTCTTGAAGCTCAGCCTCTAGTTCAGCAATTCTATTCGAGGTGGCCCAGTTCTCCTCTTTTAAGATTTCAGCTCCTAGACTTGGCACTAAAGAATGGCCACTTGATCCTCAACACTTTTAGCCCAGTTCTCAAGGGCAAGACGGGAAGTGTTGTCCTCACCCAGGTCTGTCTAGAGTTTGTCCACTGACTCTAGACTCTCCTTCATAGCACTTTCCACTTTGTCAACCCGAGTCTTCAGCCTCGATCGTTCCTCCACCAGGAGCCTCCTGTCCGTTTCCTGAGCACCAAACACTCACCTTAGAACTTTGTTGCACTCTTTAGCCACATAGGACAAAGGGCACTTTGCAGGGCAGAGTGCATAGCATTGTCAAAAAGATCATCTGTTTCAAGCTCATTTAGGCGATGACGATCCCTAGGCCTTAGGGCATTCTTGGTTAATAGGATGGCCAGGGTAGGATCATTAAGGAGAGAAGGTGTCCATGTTAGTGCCAAGGCCAGGCGCTGAATGCTAAGAGGCCATGAGGAGTCAACCCCCATGTTCACGGGAACAGGCTTAGTAGGAGCGGGGACAGCAGTAGAAGGTTCAGAAAGTAGGGTAGATGTAGAAGCGCCCATGGCAGAAGACTCGAGCTGCAAGGGAGTCGTCTCTTCTACTGTAGGTTAGGGAGGAGGAGGGGGAAGCATGACCACTTCTTCTTTTTGGTGAGCATACTTAGCAGGGGACCGGTTGCCCCTACAACAGCTTTACCTTTGTAGGCAGCACGCGCCGCCTCAGCAAATCTGCTTTCTAACCCGACTATATCTACATAAAGTGAAAAGAAAATAAGTAAGGCAGTTTGAAATCTAAGAAAAAATAGAAAGAAAATGTAACAACCCGGAAACCAGACCGCTACCGGCGCTAGGATCCAGATCGACTTAAGATCACCGGGACCCGTAGCAAGCCTAACATGCAACCTGTATACCTGATAAAATTCCATATATGATCATACATTTACATAAAAATTTTAAACTTTTCCATATACTAAGCCTGTCTCGCATACATTATACCTGTCACATATACTTCTTCCTTCAAAAGATTATCGTGCAGTGACTGAGGACGCGGCGAGGAGCAGCACCGGACGGCAAGACTGGAGCAGAGGAAGCGGTGGAGAAGAGCAAAGAAGCAAGCAGACCAGCGGACGCAGGAACCGGACGCAGAACGATGTTGACAGCGTGGAGCAGAGGAACGATCGGCAGGAGGCGCACGGCTGTACCAGACGAGTGACGGAGAGGCCGAATGGGGGAGGGGAGGGCGGCAGTAGACTTGAGAGTTGAGAGAGATTTAGGGTTGGGATTTAAGGGTTTTTTTTATAGCAGGTTTGTTTATTTAGGTTTATTTTTTATAGTTTATATTATTTAATTACTTTTTTATAGTTTATTTTTTATAGTTTATTTAGATTTATTTTTTATCTTTCAATTAAGATTTTATTTTTATAGTTTATATTATTTAAAATGTTTTATACTATATGTTTATTAATTTTGTCTTTAATGTTATAATTTTTTTAAAGATAAATAATATAGCTTTATTGTATTAAAATATTATACTGTATTAATTTACAATAACAATATTTTAAATTATTTTTTAAAATAAATTGTACTAAAAATAAAAATATACGTAAAATTATAAAAAAAATATTTTAACAGTATATTTAATCTTAATTTAAAATTTTAAATAAAATAAAATTTAATTAAAAATTAAATTAAAATTTTAAAAATAAAATTGTCTGATTGGTCGCTGTTTAGCGACTAAACTAATTAGTCGCAATTTCGTCGCAAATATGGTCGCAAATATCTCGCGGCACTAATTCCCACTAAATTTAGCGACGATTTAATATTTGGTCGCTAAATAGCGACCAAATAACGACCAATTTTTGGTCGTTGAGCTTTTTATTAAATAAAAATATTATTTTATTCATGTAGTAGCAGAATGGTCACTGATTGGTTGCTATATAGCAACCAAAAATTTTAGTCGCTAATTTTGATCACAATTTCACAGTTTTTTTGTAGTGAAAATAGCACACATCACATAAAACATTAGCATCATATGGTTCATGTGGGAACACATGAACCCGCATCATATACATAACATATCATTAATGCACATGCATAAAATTATGGTATTTCACATCATCATTCAAGACAGGACTCCACATCCTATCCTAGTGGACATGGTTTTCCTATTGTGCTTGCCCTTCTAGAACATCTATGAGCCCGACACTCTCTAAGTCCGACCATATGAACCTAGGCTTATGATACCAATCTGTAACGACCCGAAATCGAACCGCTATCGGCGCTAGGATTCAGATCGACTTAAGGTCGCCGGGACCCGTAGCAAGCCTAACATACAACCTGTCATACCTGATAAATCCCATACATGATCAAACATTTACATAAAAATTTTAAACTTTTTCATTCACCAAACTTAACCTGTGCATGCATCATAACCAAAACATAAACCCCACACAAGAGCCCTCATCAAATGCTCTAGTGGGACATCATATCATACATCAAGCTTGGTCTAACATTTCTTAACATTAAGACATTTCATAATGATCATGAACAAAAGGGATTAACCATACACACTAGGGTCAAGCACAATTCTAATACTCATTACATTTTGTACAATACTTTACATTACAATATCTTTCATTATTTTCTCATGTCCACATCTAACTATTACATCCACAAAATCTTTACTCTTGCTGACATCCTGATTTATCCCGAACCTGCAAACCTGGGGTTTAAGGGAAAGGGGTGAGCTACTAGAGCCCAGTGAGCAGAATAGTAAAACAATTTATAAAACATATGCTTTCATGGAATGCATCACATCACAAACAAATCACATCAAGGATGGACTTGTCACCAATAGCCCTCTACACATTCCAATGGTGCCAGGGGCGTAGAATGGGCCTCACTGGACTTCTATACCGTATCATCGTCATCATATCTTATTGAGGGCTAATGGGTCATCCAACATCCATCCACATCAACAACATAATATGCAATGCAACATATTCGTGATTTCTAATGCAAACACCCTAGTATATATATCATGGCATTCGTGATGCATGAACATGCTTGAAATTTATTTGCTTTGAAATATAAAGATCCATTCTACTCACTTCAGGCTGACTCTGAGAAGACTCTGAAGCAGCTACCTCACTACTGGGGTCCTCGGTTCCTGGGGTCCGAACCTACACAGGTGGACTCAAATGAGGGACCAAACATACACTAACATGACTCAAAACATCTCCCCCAAAAACCCCCTAAAACATCATAAAAAAATCATAGAAAACATGCAAAGGAAGGCTGAACAGGGCACTTTCGGCGGCACCTTCGGCGGTCGAAACTCCCCTCCAGAGTCGAAAGTTCAACTTTCGGGGGCGAGTTTAGGCGGCCAAAACATGCCACCACAGGCAGGCCGAACCTGAGTTCTTTCAGAATGGCAGAACTCAGCCTCTCATGCACAAACAGCCTCCCAAATCGTCCAAACTCAAACCAAACCATGCAAAAACATGCATAAACACACTCTTAAGCATTTAGGGGCTTAAAACTAACCTATACCCCAACAACAACACATTTTAACAAACAATAACATACATTTCATCATATAACCCTAACACTTTAAATCTACTCTAAACATACATCATATACCCTTGAAACCCCTCAAAACTTATTTAAAACATAGAAGAGGGTGAGGATCTACTCTTACCTCTTGAAGATCGAGAGGAAGGACGATCCAAGCTTGGAGATGTAGAGAAACTAACCCTTGAGGTCTCCAAGCTTCAAAACTCCAATCTTTGCTCAAAATCTTCAAAACCAAGTTAAAGCTCATCAAAACATGAATGATTTGAAGGAAAACATTAAAACCAACCATGGAAGGGCATGGACTCACCTCTGCCCGAAAATGGAGAAGAAAGCTCGCCCATTTTCAGACATGGGACCTTTTATAGGTGGCTGGCCAGACCACCTTCAGAGGCCAAAGGTGCTTCCAAAACTCTACCACGTTCGGCGGCCGAACTTGACATTCGGCTGCAGCAAAAGGGAGCCACTTTTGGCGGCCGAACCTGGCAATTCCCTTCAAAACTTTCTTTTCTTTCAAAACTCAATTTCTTTCTTACTTAAAACCTTAAAACACATGAAAACATTTTAGAAAAACATATTTTACCCTTCTAGAGGTTTCCGACATCTGAGATTCCACCGGAAAATAGGGATTCCGATGCCAGGGTCTAGCCGGGTATTACAAAAAGTGATATTTAGGGAAGAAGAATGGTTCTTATAAGACGATTTTGACAGCATGCTTTAGATGCGGATCAGGAAATGAGGTAGCTATCATTAAAAAGCTAGGCAGGCAAAGCGTCGTGACCAAGAAAAAACTAATATCTATAAGCCACGTGCCCTAGATCATGAGAACAACTATCACCTTCAAATATGAAGAATCGAAGACCAGCGGGGGAATTTCTGATGCTACATAATAATCGCCCAAAATAAGTCACGAGCTGTCACCACATAATAGGTCTACGTGGCAAGGATCTAATAAATGGATAATGTAGTCCCACCCAAAGAAGGGAAGACCCAGACACCTTAATACCTGGTTCATCGCCAAGACTCGCCCTCTCCTGGTAGGACGAGTCTCGGCACAAAGTTACCGTTATCAGATACCATCCAACATATCCCCATTACGCTTGTAATCGCGGGATCATTGGCCTATTAGCTGGTGATATCCCTTATCAAGTAGTCATCATATCATCGCCAGATTATCGAAAAATATTATATTTATCTTCATCATTTTATAATATAAAAGAAAAATGATCACAGAGACAAAAGATACGCTATTCTCTCGTACTAAAATTCTAAGCAATTCTTTACATTCACCTTATTCTCCAGTATATTGACTTGAGTATCAGAGTGGCTGCAGTGGACACCAACCACCTCACGTTCTCTTTTTTGCATATCTAACCAATCACCACACAACTCTATTTTTTGGCTGCATCAGAAAGTATATCAGAAAGTATCAACTTGTTTTAGAGTTGGACATCTATATATCCCGAATCAAACTATCTTAAATTGATTTCATTAATTATTATATTTTATATTTAATTATCTATTTATTACTTATTTTACATATATAAAAGTATTTTAATTTAATCGATTTAAATTATAATATATTATTTAAGTAATGTAATGATAGTACGTATAAAAAAAATGACTTTAAAGAGTGAAAAAATACTTTTTTTTTAAGGAATTAATTGCCTCTACTTTAATTATTGCAGGATTAAGTTAATATTTCTTTAGGATATAATAAAATCTCAAAAATCACATACAATACTTTATGTGATTTTTTAGAAATTTGAGTAGAAGAAAGGTGGAAAAAAGAAAGAAGATTGTATAGAAAATTTGGAGAGTAATAGACATTTATTATAATTCTAAAATTGTTAGGTACCGTTTAGATAAATGTGTTTGAAAAATTCCAAATAAATTTAAAATTTGAATTTTAGAAAAAATAAAACTTCATGTGATTTACGCGTAATCAAGTGTCAAGTATTAAGTTTTTTAATTTTTAATATTGTTTCATTAAATTTTAGATTTTTTTTCAAAATGACCCTTCAAATCAAGTCAAAGCCTTCCAAAAATATAAACACAAAATAAAATCTTTTATTTTTTTTTTATTTGAGACTATTCTTTCTTTACTTTTTAACTTAGGCTATCACAACAACCAGTAATTTATATTAAACTTTCATGTCTTAGCAATTGTTTAATTTCAATTAAATTAAATTGAAGTAGCTGTTTCCCCTTTGCGCTTAAGGAACACGTGATATAAATGCTCCTCTACCACCTATTTTTTTTTTTTTTCTCCAAAGAGCTACCACCTAATTGACTCAATCAACGTCACCCATCCGCTCTTCCTCAGCCTCTCTCAGCCATGGAGCAGATCAAACAAAACCATGTCGAAGTGAATGGATTAAAACTGCACGTCGCAGAAATTGGCAGTGGTATTAGCCCAAACCCAGTAATCTATTTCGTTTCTTCATTTGCATGCTCTTGATCCGTCTACTTTTGTTTGACAACAGTGAATCATGTACTCCGTTTGCAGGTCCGAAGGTCGTATTATTCCTTCATGGATTTCCAGAAATCTGGTACACATGGAGGCACCAAATGATTGCTGTCGCTAATGCTGGCTACCGAGCAATAGCTATTGATTTCAGGGGCTATGGATTCTCTGATCAGCCACCTGAGCCAGAGAAAGGAACCTTCATGGACCTTGTTGGCGATGTACTGGCCCTTCTCGACACTCTAGGCATCAGTAAGGTTCGTTTCATGCCACAGGCCAATTCCCCTCTATTTATAATACTCAATTCTCATTATTTGTTCTTAAAACCCATATAGCTTAAATCTGGTACTTCAATAATTGGAAGCAGGCTTTTGTCATCGCAAAGGATGCTGGAGCTTTTCCGGCATACCTACTTGGCGTCCTCCACCCCAACAGGGTGTCTGCTCTTGCAACGTTGGGCATTCCTTTTATGCTACCAGGTCCTAATGGCATCCCAACTCATCTTATGCCCAAGGGTTTTTACATAGCAAGGTGGCAGGTAAAACTTTGTATCACCTACTTTACTGTAATTATCTGGCCATTAACAATCATAATTTTCCATTAACACTAATACTGTATGTAATTCCTGTGTAATTATAGGAGCCCGGAAGAGCTGAAGCAGACTTTGGCAGGCTAGACGTTAAGACAGTGATAAAGAATATTTACATTCTCTTCTCTGGAACTGAGCCACCAACAGCTAAAGATGATACTCAAGAAATTATGGATTTGGTTGATGCTTCTACTCCTTTACCTCCATGGTTCTCAGAAGAAGATCTTGCAGTTTATGCATCTTTGTATGAGACGTCTGGATTTCGTTTTGCTTTACAGGTTCCATACAGGTAGCATAAACACTCCAACTCCATACCCAGATTGGTTCTAGAAAGATAAGATTGAAACAGTGTACAATATCTTTCTTTTCTAGAAGGAACTTCGGTAAACACCCAGAACCACAAGCTTTTAACTGGGCAAAGTGTCAGTGTACTGATATTTCCCTGGCAACATTTAGAACCACAAAAAATTCTATACTTGATGATTGGTGCTTTTATGCAGGAATTTAAACGTAGATTGCGGAATTAAGGATCCAAAAATCACAGTTCCATCATTATTGATCATGGGTGAGAAGGACTATGTTATGAAGTTCACGGGTGTGGAAGATTTCATTAGGAGTGGGAAAGTGAAGGAATTTGTGCCTGATTTAGATATCATCTTTGTTGAAGATGGGAGCCATTTTGTTCATGAGCAACTCCCACAGCAGGTGAACGAAATCCTCATCAACTTCCTCAACAAACATAGTAAATGAAAAGGATGCTCTAATAGAACCTGATGTGTTCCTATGTTATCCTTTGAGAAAATAAAGTATCCTTAGTGCTGTCTGTCGAGAAAGGGAGTTTTTCTTTTCTTTTCTTTCTTTTTCGGTGTCTTTTATGGAAATTACAACATCTTTTTTGGAAGATGATGCATATCATTCAATAATTGGCTTCCAGGGTAAATTGAACAACAATACAGGCAGATATCTAGGGATACCAGAAAAAGCCCATAGCTATTAAAAAGCATGGCCCATTAGAACCCAACCCTAGATAGCAGAATAGATGTACAGACTACAGACCCTTTACATCAACACTATTGCCGCTGGCGGAGCAAGAAGCACTGTGAAAAATCTGCAACCCAACAATAAATCAAATTGCAATTCAGATAACTAAAACCCACTAGGCAAAACAATGAATCACTCATAAGCTTAGACGCATAAAGCATAAAGCATAAAACATAAAACATTAAAATCTAGCACCATCGGACCCAAAACTAGAGGGGAAATAACAACACTTAAAATATATGTTTTTTTTTTTTTTAAATCACGCAAAATAAAAAAAAAATTAAAAATTAAGCAAATCCAAAAAATTTTTCAAATTTAGAGTGTATAACAAATATGTTAGACACTTCACAAGCGGACATGACATGTTTGTTAGACACTCAACAAGCTAATATGGTATCAGTTGAGCATGTTCAACACTCTAAGCTTGAAATATCATTCTATTTAAAGTTTTTTTTATAATTATTTAAAACTTTTACTTTTTAAAAAAATTAAAATAATTTATAAATATAAATAAAATTAGTTAACAATAATCTCATATCGAATTATACTCTAATCTCATCAAATTACTTTTTTAGACTAAATTATTATTTAGTCTCTATAATATGAAAACATCCACTAATTAATCTATTGGTTTTGAAAAATGCATTTAAAAAGTCTATTAGTTAGTCTTTCCGTTAGTTTTAACAGTTAAGTATTGTAAAAAAGTTTAAAATATCTCTGATACAGAAGGATTAATTAATAAACTTTTTAAAAATTTAAGAGACCAAATGATAAGTTTTTTATAATTATAGAGACTAAATAGTAAAATATTTAACGACAAAATTAACAGAGTGACTAAATAGTAGACTTTTTAAAATATTAGGGATGTTTTAATGCATTTTTTAAAATCGAGAGACTAATTAGTAAGTTTTTCTATACCATATAAATTAAATAATAATTTTCTATTTTCTTAAATCAATAATTTTATAAATTATTTTCTAAATAAACCTATCAATTTGAGTATAACATATTCGTAATTGAATTTAAATATATATAAAATTCATGTAAATCTAATTAAATTAAAATTAATCACAGTAAATAAAATGCATATATTTAAACAAAAAATTGTAATCTTCAATATACTTACTTTTATAAAATAAATTTTATTTTAACAAAATGATATATGAAACTTACCGGTATTTGTCTTTAATTGCAATAGAAGCAAAAATATTAAATAGATTCAAGTATTTTCTTCTCAAATCTCTTACAAAATTATTTTTTTCTTATAAAATTTCTCACAACCCAAAAACAAAATTTTGAACGAAGTTTTTATGAGTTTAAATAGGAGCAGGCGGGAAAAGGCGATCATTAGATTTTTAGACTTTGGGTCTTGAATAAGACGTTGTGCACGGATTTCTATGACTGAATAGTCTTGTTCGACACTATAAGTGTCGAACAAATTGTTGGCCCATAACAATATTCGGTACCTAAAATGTTGAATATGTCATGTCTGTTTGAATGGCATAGATTTCTATGGACGAATTTCTATGACTGAATAGCCTTATTCAAGTAATTATTATGAAGTATTCGTTGAAATATTCAAGTGTTATACAAGTTTCGGCTGAAGTAAGGTAATGAAAAAAAAAATGTTAAGTTCAAGATTCTTTTTACTAATAAAACTTCCTGAGGTTGGCTATGTTCTAGGATCTGGCTAATGCCTTTCCATTTAAGTCTGCAAGCTTATAAAACCCAGGTCTTATTACCTTGATAACTTGGAATGGTCATTCCTAATTGCACATTAGTTTACATCTGCATTGCCTTTCTTTAAGTATGCTCTTTGGAGTACCGTGTCCCTTACTAAGAAAGTTTTTCCTTTGACTTTGGAGTTGAACAAATGGACCATCTTTGGCGGTAGCTTGCCATATTCATGAACGCTTATCCCTTTTCTCTTCTAGCTAGGCTAGGGAGAAACAAATTGTGTCAGCCAGTTTTGCGAGTTAAGGGTTAGTGGTTCAAGTACTTAGGACTCGGAATTCTATCGGAACGATTGCTTCTGACTCATAGGTAAGGGAGAATGGTGTTTCTCCTATGGCTATCCGTGGAGTGGTGCGGTATGCCCATAGCACACTTGGTAACTTTTCTGACCAATTTTCTTTGTATCGTTTAAGTGTTTTCTTCAATCCATGCAAGATAGTTCTATTAGTAACTTCCACCATGCCATTTGATTGAGGATGGTAGAGGGAAGTGAAACTTAGGTCAATTCTCCACTTTAAATAAAAGTCTTTGAACTTTTTACTGGTAAACTGCTTCCCATTGTTTGTGATCAATACTGTTGGGTCCCAAAACAACTGAAACTACGTTTTTTGCAAAAGAAAATTACCCCATCAAAAGTGATTTTCATTGTTGCCTCAACTTCTACCGATTTCATGAAATGGTCAATTGCAATGATTACATACCTCTTCAGATATTCTATGTAACGCCCCGGAAAACCGGATCGCTACCAGCGCTAGGATCCAGATCGGCGTAAGGCCGCCTGGACCCGTAGCAAGCCTAACATAACCTGTAATCCTGTTTAATCCCATACATGATCAACAATACTCATAAACCTATAAACATTCTCATATAACAACCAAGCTCAACCTGTACATAAACATAAACATAACATAAACCTCCACTGGAGCCCTCATCAAAATGCTTTAATGGGGTATCTCATCATACATAAGCTTGGCTGAAACATAACCTCATATCTCATATCATAAAGACCATGTACATACAAGTGGGATTAACAATCTGTATTGGTCAAGCACAACTCTATCCTCAATATTCAAATTACATAACATAACTTAAAACACTTTTACATTTCATCATAATACAATTGTCATGTCCACAATCTAACTATTACATAAACATATCTTCCATACTCTGGCTAACCTCCTGATCTACCCTGCACCTGCACATCTGGGGTTAGGGGAAAGGGGTGAGCTATAAAGCCCAGTGAGCAGAATAGAGAAAACGTACATTAAAATATTTCATGCTTCCATGAAATGCAACACATCACAAACATATCACATAAGGATGGTATTGTCACCTATAGTCCTCAACATAGTCCAATCGTGCCAGGGGCGTAGAATGGGCCTCACTGGTCTTTCTCTTACATACATAACATAACATAACATTCCAATATGCCAGGGGCATAGAATGGGCCTCACTGGTCTTTCTCTTAACATAGTCCAGGGGCGTAGAATGGGCCTCACTAGCAATCCATACCGTATCATTATCATATCATACCATAGGAGGACTAAAGGATCATTCAATAGCCAATCCGCATCCACATCATATTATGCAATGCAACATATTCGTGAATACTAATGCAAACAACCTAAAATATCACATGGCATATATGATGCATGAACATGCTCCAAAAAGTTATATTTCATTTATTTAAAAACTTAAGGTTCATTCCACTCACCTCTGGCTGAAGCTCTACAGACTCTGAAGCAGCTATCTCACTGCTGAGGTCCTCGGTTCCTCGGGTCCGAACCTACACAGGTGGACTCCAATGAGGGACCAATCATACATAAACATAACTCTAATAAACTCCCCAAAAACCCCCTAAAACATCAGGAAAACATCACATAGAAATATGCATGAAATGGCTGAACAGGGCACTTTCGGCGGCACCTTCGGCGGCCGAAAGTCCTGGACAGATCCAAAAGTCAGGCACTTTCGGCGGCACCTTCGGCGGCCGAAAGTCCCAGACAGAGACGAAAGTCTCTTTTCGGGGGCAACTTCGGCAGCCGAATGCTGCCTCCACAAAAGGGGGTTCGGCGGCCGAAAGTCACTTCGGCGCCCGAACCTGAGCTTCTCCCGAAGGGCAGAAACTCAGCTCCTCTATGCACATTTCGCCTCCCAAGCTCAAATCATGCAAAAACTAGTTCTATAACATGCATACATATCATACATTACACCTAGGGGTCTCAAACTATCATATACCCCATCTACAACACTTCCAACAACACATAAACAAGCTACATTGTTTAAAACATCAATATAAACCCATAAACTCAACATATGCCCTAACATGCATTTCTACTCATAGATCTACTTAAAACTTGTTAAAAACATACATTGAGCTCAAGATCGGCTCTTACCTCTTGAAGATCGAGAGAGAGACGATCTAAACTCGGAGATCCAAGCAAATGGGCTCCTGAGTCTCCCAAGCTCCAAAACTTGTTTTAAAAGCTCAAAACCTTCAATGCAAGCTCAAAACTTAAGAAAAATGGTGGGGATTTGGAGGAAGAACAAAAGATTTGGGAGAGGGAGGTTGGAAGCTAGCTGTGGCCGAAAATGGGAGAAAACTCACCCATTTCGGCTAAGTCCCCTTTTTATAGGTGGCTGGCCAGGCCACGTTCGGGGGCCGAATGTGCCTCCGAATCCATGCAATGTTCGGCGGCCGAACCTGGACTTCCCTCACTCATGCTTTCAGGGGCCTAAAGCACTCCCGAAGCGCATGCAAGTTCGGCGGCCGAACCTGACTTTCGGCGGCCGAACCTGAGTTTTCCTCCAAAGACTTTTCATGCAAAAACTCTTTTAAAATCATATTTAAAATCATTAAAACATGAAAACATCTCATGAAAACATGCTTTTACCCTTCTAGAGGTTTCCGACATCCGAGATTCCGCCGGACGGTAGGAATTCCGATACCGGAGTCTAGCCGGGTATTACATTCTCCCCCCTTAAGAACATTCGTCCCCGAATGTTCCTCAACTAACACATGCATAGCATACAACATATTATACATACATAACACACAAGCACATAGAGATCTAACCTTAAAAGAGATGAGGGTACTGCTGGAGCATAGACTCCCGTGTCTCCCAAGTGCATTCTTCCATATTGTGGTGGTTCCAAAGGACTTTCACCATTGGGATTTCCTTGTTTCTCAACTTTCTGGTCTGGGTGTCTAGGATCCGTACTGGCTGTTCAACATAGGTGAGATCCTCTTGGATCTCCACATCAGGCTCACTAAGAACCTTGCTCGGATCTGACACGAACTTCCTCAACATGGAAACATGGAAAACCGGATGGATTCTTTCCATTGAAGCAGGCAAGTCCAGCTTGTACGACACATTCCCAATCCTTTGCAGGACTTCAAAGGGTCCGATGTACCGTGGAGCCAGCTTACCTTTCTTCCCGAACCGAACCACTCCTTTCATAGGAGACACCTTGAGCAATACCAGATCTCCCTCCTGAAACTCTACCTGTCTCCTGCGAATGTCTGCATAACTCTTCTGCCTACTCATAGCAGTCTTGATCCTTTCTCTGATAATGGGTACCACCCTGCTGGTGATCTCAACAAGCTCAGGCCCTGCTAAGGACCTCTCTCCAACTTCTTCCCAGCAAACAGGTGACCTGCACTTCCTCCCATACAAAGCTTCATATGGAGCCATCCCTATGCTAGCATGATGACTGTTATTGTAGGCAAACTCTACCAAGGGTAAATGCTGCCTCCAAGAACCGCCAAAATCTAGCACACACATTCTGAGCATATCTTCTATTGTCTGGATGGTCCTTTCTGACTGTCCATCGGTCTGGGGATGGAAGGCAGTACTGAAATCCAACCTGGTACCCATAGCACTCTGCAGACTCCGCCAAAACCTGGAGGTGAACTGGGGCCCTCTATCTGACACTATTGAAACAGGAACCCCATGCAGTCTAACTATCTCATCAACGTACACCTGCGCCAACTTGTCCACAGAATAGCCACTCCTGACAGGGATGAAGTGAGCAGATTTGGTGAGTCTGTCCACAATCACCCGTATGGAGTCCAATCTGTTGGACGTCGCCGGTAACCCCACTACAAAGTCCATAGCTATATTCTCCCATTTCCACTCTGGAATAGGTAGCGGGTTAAGCATTCCAGCCGGCTTCTGATGTTCCAGCTTCACCCTCTGACATACTTCGCAGGCTGACACAAACTGTGCCCCTTCTTTCTTCATAGCTGGCCACCAATATACTCTCTTCAGATCCTGATACATTTTGGTGGCTCCTGGGTGAACACTGTACCTTGCATTATGAGCTTCTCTCATAATGTCTCCTTTCAATCCCACGTCATCTGGTACACATAGTCTGTTCCCATAGCGGAGGATCCCCTTATCATCAAATCTGAACTCTTCACTCTTGCCTGACTGAACAGTCCTGGCAATCTTCACTAACTCGGGGTCCTCGTGCTGTTTCTGAGCCACCTGCTCCAGAAACACAGGTGTCACTCTCATCTGGGCTATTAAAGCACCTGTACCAGACAACTCCAACTGTAGACCTTCATCCATGAGCTTGTAAAACTCCTTCACCACTGGTCTCCTTTCTGCCATGATGTGGGATAGACTGCCTAGTGACTTCCGGCTTAGGGCGTCTGCCACGACATTCGCCTTACCCGGATGGTACTGGATCTTGCAATCATAGTCACTGAGCAGTTCTACCCATCTTCTCTGTCGCAAATTCAAATCCCTCTGACTCAAGATGTGCTGCAGGCTCTTATGATCTGTGAAGATCTCACATTTTACTCCATAGAGGTAGTGCCTCCACATCTTGAGTGCAAAGATTACTGCTGCCATCTCAAGGTCATGTGTGGGGTAATTCAACTCATGCTTCTTTAGCTGTCTAGAAGCATAAGCAATCACCTTCTCATTTTGCATTAGCACACAACCCAGTCCCACACGGGACGCATCACAAAAGACTGTAAAGTCCTCATCACTAGATGGCAGAGCTAAAACTGGTGCTGAAGTCAACCTCTTCTTAAGCTCTTCGAAACTCTTCTCACACTGGTCGGTCCACAGAAATTTCTGATTCTTCCTGGTCAGTCTGGTCAGAGGAGCTGCTATCTTTGAGAAGTCCTGAACGAACCTCCTGTAGTAACCTGCCAAACCCAAGAAACTCCTGATCTCTGTTACTGAAGTGGGTCTAGGCTAGTTAGCCACAGTTTCTGTCTTCTTGGGGTCTACCTCAATCCCATTCTCCGACACTACATGCCCCAAGAACGAAATGCTTCTCAACCATAACTCACACTTGGAGAACTTGGCATACAAGCCATGCTCCCTCAAGGTCTGCAAAACTATCCTCAGATGATGGGCATGCTCCTCTGCATTCCTGGAATACACTAAGATATCATCTATGAAGACAATAACGAAGTGATCCAGGTACTGGCTAAACACTCTGTTCATGAGATCCATGAATGCTGCAGGGGCGTTAGTTAACCCGAACGGCATTACAAGGAACTCAAAATGCCCATATCTGGTCCTGAAAGCCATCTTTGGCACATCCTCATCTCTGATCCTCAGCTGATGGTACCCCGATCTCATATCTATTTTGGAGAAACAACCCGCTCCTGCTAGCTGGTCGAATAGATCGTCGATCCTTGGCAATGGGTACTTGTTCTTGGTAGTGACTTTGTTCAACTGCCTGTAGTCGATACAAAGTCTAAGGGATCCATCCTTCTTTCTGACAAACAAGACTGGAGCACCCCAGGGTGAGGTACTCGGTCGGATGAAGCCCTTGTCTACCAACTCTTGCAACTGTTCTTTCAATTCTTTCAACTCAGCTGGTGCCATCCTGTAGGGAGGAATAGAGATCGGTCTAGTTCCAGGCATCAATTCAATCTCGAACTCTATCTCCCTAACAGGTGGTAAACCTGGCAACTCGTCTGGGAACACATCTAAAAACTCATTGACCACTGGCACTGCGGCGAGCTCTCTAATCTGACTGTCTAGCTCTCTCACATGAGCCAAATACCCCTGACATCCCCTCCTAAGCAACCTACGAGCCTAAAGAGATGAGATCAAACCTTTAGGTGTACCCCTCCTGTCTCCTCTAAAGACGACCTCTGATCCATCCTGACCTCTGAACCTGACTACCTTGTCCCTGCAGTCCAAGGTAGCGCCATGGGTAGATAACCAGTCCATCCCTAGAATGACGTCAAAGTCTGTCAAATCTAGAACCACTAGGTCGGCGGACATGCATCTCCCCTCAACAAAAACTGGACTACACTGACAGACTGACTCTGCCACTGATGGATCACACTTGGGTCCACTGACCCAGAGAGGACACTCTAACCCAGAGACCATTAATCCCAACCTCTCTACGGCCCTCGGAGCAATAAAAGAATGAGATGCACCAGGGTCCATTAATGCATACACATCAGAACACCCAATGACTAAATTACCTGCCACCACGGTGTTAGATGCATCTGCCTCCTGCTGTGTCATGGTGAAGATCCTTGCTGGAGCTGACGGACCCTCACCTCTGAACCCTGCTGAAGAAGAGGCTGACCCTCTCCCTCTGCCTCTACCACTGGCCTGTGTCATGGCTGGAGCTACTGGCTGTGCCACACTACCAGAAGCTGTCTGCTGAGACTGTGTCACAAAAGCTGCTCTAGGACACTCTCGTGCCATGTGTCCCTCCTGCCCACATCTGAAGCAGGCTGATGTCCCAACTAGACATACTCCTCTGTGCGGTCTCCCACATTTCTTACATACTGCATTCTCTGCACCTGAGCTCGAGCCACTTCCTAATCCCAGACCTGACTTGATCCTGTTCCAGAACTTGTTCTTCTTAAACTTCTTGGTGGTACTGCCCCACCTTTTACTGCCTGAGCTTAAGGAAGAAGGATCCACTTTTCCCCTACCTGGGGTTCTGGAACCAGAAGGCTGTGCTGCTGACTGTTTGACTTTTCCCTCGATGATAGCACTAGCCTCCATCCTCCTAGCCATATCTACTATGGCATGAAAACTCTCTCTATCTGCTGACTGTATCAAGGAGGAATACCTGGAATGGAGCTTCATGATATACCTCCTTGACTTCTTCTGGTCTGTATCAAGGTTCTGCCCAGCAAATGGCAGCAACTCCATAAACCTGTCAGTATATTCATCTACACTCATATCATCAGTTTGTCTCAACTGCTCGAATTCTATCATCTTCAATTCCCTTGAACTATCAGGGAAAGCCCACCCTGCAAATTCATTAGCGAACTCCTCCCATGATAGACTATCCACCCTCGGTTTCACATAGCCCTTGAACCACTCACGGGCCTTCTTGCATTTTAGTGTGAACCCAGCCATCTGAATGGCTCTACTGTCATCCGCCCCTATCTCATCTGTTATCGCCTTGACCCTCTCAAGGTACACAAACGGGTCATCACCGGTTTCAAACTGGGGAGCACCCAACTTCATATAATCAGTCATTCTGACCTTGCTCCCTCCAGATGAGCTAGGTTGAGGTATTTGGGCTTCTGGGACAGTAGGTGCTGCTGGTGGTGGAGGAGGTGCAACATTTTCTGTAGTAGGGTTTACTGGATTTGGATGGTAGGGTGGTGGTGGATACATAGGATACTGTGGGTATGGTGGGTAATATGGTGGGTATGGCATCTGTGTGGGGTAAGGGCTAAAACTAGGGTAATCCGATGTACCTCCCATCGAATACCCGGGATTCTGTGAGAAAGGTGGGTAATGAGGTGGCTGTACAAATCCCGAGGCCTGAGTGCCTCCTTGGGACTCTCCCATGCCTTCCTCTGACATACTCATCCCCAAACTGCCATCCCTCCTCTGGTCCACATCCATGTCCTCATATCTATTTTGGAGAAACAACCCGCTCCTGCTAGCTGGTCGAATAGATCGTCGATCCTTGGCAATGGGTACTTGTTCTTGGTAGTGACTTTGTTCAACTGCCTGTAGTCGATACAAAGTCTAAGGGATCCATCCTTCTTTCTGACAAACAAGACTGGAGCACCCCAGGGTGAGGTACTCGGTCGGATGAAGCCCTTGTCTACCAACTCTTGCAACTGTTCTTTCAATTCTTTCAACTCAGCTGGTGCCATCCTGTAGGGAGGAATAGAGATCGGTCTAGTTCCAGGCATCAATTCAATCTCGAACTCTATCTCCCTAACAGGTGGTAAACCTGGCAACTCGTCTGGGAACACATCTAAAAACTCATTGACCACTGGCACTGCGGCGAGCTCTCTAATCTGACTGTCTAGCTCTCTCACATGAGCCAAATACCCCTGACATCCCCTCCTAAGCAACCTACGAGCCTGAAGAGATGAGATCAAACCTTTAGGTGTACCCCTCCTGTCTCCTCTAAAGACGACCTCTGATCCATCCTGACCTCTGAACCTGACTACCTTGTCCCTGCAGTCCAAGGTAGCGCCATGGGTAGATAACCAGTCCATCCCTAGAATGACGTCAAAGTCTGTCAAATCTAGAACCACTAGGTCGGCGGACATGCATCTCCCCTCAACAAAAACTGGACTACACTGACAGACTGACTCTGCCACTGATGGATCACACTTGGGTCCACTGACCCAGAGAGGACACTCTAACCCAGAGACCATTAATCCCAACCTCTCTACGGCCCTCGGAGCAATAAAAGAATGAGATGCACCAGGGTCCATTAATGCATACACATCAGAACACCCAATGACTAAATTACCTGCCACCACGGTGTTAGATGCATCTGCCTCCTGCTGTGTCATGGTGAAGATCCTTGCTGGAGCTGACGGACCCTCACCTCTGAACCCTGCTGAAGAAGAGGCTGACCCTCTCCCTCTGCCTCTACCACTGGCCTGTGTCATGGCTGGAGCTACTGGCTGTGCCACACTACCAGAAGCTGTCTGCTGAGACTGTGTCACAAAAGCTGCTCTAGGACACTCTCGTGCCATGTGTCCCTCCTGCCCACATCTGAAGCAGGCTGATGTCCCAACTAGACATACTCCTCTGTGCGGTCTCCCACATTTCTTACATACTGCATTCTCTGCACCTGAGCTCGAGCCACTTCCTAATCCCAGACCTGACTTGATCCTGTTCCAGAACTTGTTCTTCTTAAACTTCTTGGTGGTACTGCCCCACCTTTTACTGCCTGAGCTTAAGGAAGAAGGATCCACTTTTCCCCTACCTGGGGTTCTGGAACCAGAAGGCTGTGCTGCTGACTGTTTGACTTTTCCCTCGATGATAGCACTAGCCTCCATCCTCCTAGCCATATCTACTATGGCATGAAAACTCTCTCTATCTGCTGACTGTATCAAGGAGGAATACCTGGAATGGAGCTTCATGATATACCTCCTTGACTTCTTCTGGTCTGTATCAAGGTTCTGCCCAGCAAATGGCAGCAACTCCATAAACCTGTCAGTATATTCATCTACACTCATATCATCAGTTTGTCTCAACTGCTCGAATTCTATCATCTTCAATTCCCTTGAACTATCAGGGAAAGCCCACCCTGCAAATTCATTAGCGAACTCCTCCCATGATAGACTATCCACCCTCGGTTTCACATAGCCCTTGAACCACTCACGGGCCTTCTTGCATTTTAGTGTGAACCCAGCCATCTGAATGGCTCTACTGTCATCCGCCCCTATCTCATCTGTTATCGCCTTGACCCTCTCAAGGTACACAAACGGGTCATCACCGGTTTCAAACTGGGGAGCACCCAACTTCATATAATCAGTCATTCTGACCTTGCTCCCTCCAGATGAGCTAGGTTGAGGTATTTGGGCTTCTGGGACAGTAGGTGCTGCTGGTGGTGGAGGAGGTGCAACATTTTCTGTAGTAGGGTTTACTGGATTTGGATGGTAGGGTGGTGGTGGATACATAGGATACTGTGGGTATGGTGGGTAATATGGTGGGTATGGCATCTGTGTGGGGTAAGGGCTAAAACTAGGGTAATCCGATGTACCTCCCATCGAATACCCGGGATTCTGTGAGAAAGGTGGGTAATGAGGTGGCTGTACAAATCCCGAGGCCTGAGTGCCTCCTTGGGACTCTCCCATGCCTTCCTCTGACATACTCATCCCCAAACTGCCATCCCTCCTCTGGTCCACATCCATGTCATCTCCCACATCTTCTGACATACCACCTTGAACTGTTCCTCGTACTGATCTGCTTCTTCCCAGATCTAAAGACCTTCTAGGGTCTCTCACTGCTCGGTCCCTGTTGGACCTGCTAGACATTGCCCTAGGCAATGCTGGAGGACGGGCGCTCATGCCCTCATCCTCAGGTGGCACTCCAGTCAATCTTGCAGATCGACGAGTTCCTCTCATCCTGTTTTCTGAAAAACCACACATAGCACAAACATCAGCATCATATGGTTCATGTGGGCACACATGAACCCTCATCACAAACGTCACATAGCATAGCATATCATTAATGCACATGCATAAAGTCATGGCATTTCACATTATCATGCAAGACAGGACTCAACATCCTATCCTAGTGGACATGACCTTCCTATTGTGCTTGACCTTCTAGAACCTCTATGAGCCCGACACTCTAGGTCCGACCATATGAACCTAGGGCTCTGATACCATTCTGTAACGCCCCGGAAAACCGGACCGCTACCGGCGCTAGGATCCAGATCGGCGTAAGGCCGCCGGGACCCGTAGCAAGCCTAACATAACCTGTAATCCTGTTTAATCCCATACATGATCAACAATACTCATAAACCTATAAACATTCTCATATAACAACCAAGCTCAACCTGTACATAAACATAAACATAACATAAACCTCCACTGGAGCCCTCATCAAAATGCTTTAATGGGGTATCTCATCATACATAAGCTTGGCTGAAACATAACCTCATATCTCATATCATAAAGACCATGTACATACAAGTGGGATTAACAATCTGTATTGGTCAAGCACAACTCTATCCTCAATATTCAAATTACATAACATAACTTAAAACACTTTTACATTTCATCATAATACAATTGTCATGTCCACAATCTAACTATTACATAAACATATCTTCCATACTCTGGATAACCTCCTGATCTACCCTGCACCTGCACATCTGGGGTTAGGGGAGAGGGGTGAGCTATAAAGCCCAGTGAGCAGAATAGAGAAAACGTACATTAAAATATTTCATGCTTCCATGAAATGCAACACATCACAAACATATCACATAAGGATGGTATTGTCACCTATAGTCCTCAACATAGTCCAATCGTGCCAGGGGCGTAGAATGGGCCTCACTGGTCTTTCTCTTACATACATAACATAACATAACATTCCAATATGCCAGGGGCGTAGAATGGGCCTCACTGGTCTTTCTCTTAACATAGTCCAGGGGCGTAGAATGGGCCTCACTGGCAATCCATACCGTATCATTATCATATCATACCATAGGAGGACTAAAGGATCATTCAATAGCCAATCCGCATCCACATCATATTATGCAATGCAACATATTCGTGAATACTAATGCAAACAACCTAAAATATCACATGGCATATATGATGCATGAACATGCTCCAAAAAGTTATATTTCATTTATTTAAAAACTTAAGGTTCATTCCACTCACCTCTGGCTGAAGCTCTACAGACTCTGAAGCAGCTATCTCACTGCTGAGGTCCTCGGTTCCTCGGGTCCGAACCTACACAGGTGGACTCCAATGAGGGACCAATCATACATAAACATAACTCTAATAAACTCCCCAAAAACCCCCTAAAACATCAGGAAAACATCACATAGAAATATGCATGAAATGGCTGAACAGGGCACTTTCGGCGGCCGAAAGTCCTGGACAGATCCGAAAGTCAGGCACTTTCGGCGGCACCTTCGGCGGCCGAAAGTCCCAGACAGAGACGAAAGTCTCTTTTCGGGGGCAACTTCGGCAGCCGAATGCTGCCTCCACAAAAGGGGGTTCGGCGGCCGAAAGTCACTTCGGCGCCCGAACCTGAGCTTCTCCCGAAGGGCAGAAACTCAGCTCCTCTATGCACATTTCGCCTCCCAAGCTCAAATCATGCAAAAACTAGTTCTATAACATGCATACATATCATACATTACACCTAGGGGTCTCAAACTATCATATACCCCATCTACAACACTTCCAACAACACATAAACAAGCTACATTGTTTAAAACATCAATATAAACCCATAAACTCAACATATGCCCTAACATGCATTTCTACTCATAGATCTACTTAAAACTTGTTAAAAACATACATTGAGCTCAAGATCGGCTCTTACCTCTTGAAGATCGAGAGAGAGACGATCTAAACTCGGAGATCCAAGCAAATGGGCTCCTGAGTCTCCCAAGCTCCAAAACTTGTTTTAAAAGCTCAAAACCTTCAATGCAAGCTCAAAACTTAAGAAAAATGGTGGGGATTTGGAGGAAGAACAAAAGATTTGGGAGAGGGAGGTTGGAAGCTAGCTGTGGCCGAAAATGGGAGAAAACTCACCCATTTCGGCTAAGTCCCCTTTTTATAGGTGGCTGGCCAGGCCACGTTCGGGGGCCGAATGTGCCTCCGAATCCATGCAATGTTCGGCGGCCGAACTTGACTTTCGGCGGCCGAACCTGGACTTCCCTCACTCATGCTTTCGGGGGCCTAAAGCACTCCCGAAGCGCATGCAAGTTCGGCGGCCGAACCTGACTTTCGGCGGCCGAACCTGAGTTTTCCTCCAAAGACTTTTCATGCAAAAACTCTTTTAAAATCATATTTAAAATCATTAAAACATGAAAACATCTCATGAAAACATGCTTTTACCCTTCTAGAGGTTTCCGACATCCGAGATTCCGCCGGACGGTAGGAATTCCGATACTGGAGTCTAGCCGGGTATTACATTCTACTTTTGGGAATGGCCCAAGAATGTAAATACCCCATTGGTAGAAATGCCCTATAATACTAATTGCTGCTAATTTTTTTTGCAGCAATATGAAGATCGAAATAATGTTTTTGGCATTGGACACATCTTGTGACTAGCTTCCTTACATCCTCCACTGTTGTAGGCCAAAAAAGACCCTACTAGAAAGCTTTTCCTAGATGGTCTTGGCCCCTTCATGAGTACCATATATTCCTTTATGGATCTTGTGAAGGACCTTCATACCATCTTCCTGAATTATGCATTTTAGATATGGTTGGAGGTATGCTCTTCTGTACAACCATCTATATATCATGCCATAGTTTGAGGCTTTCATCACTACCCTTTATGCCTCTAACTTATCTTCAGGAAGGGTTCCTTGCATGAGATATAAAAGATTAGGTTCATCCAAGTGTCTTCCACTTCTATTGTGAAGGCTTTTTCTTCTTCCATCACTGGGCGATTGATCTCTTCGAGAGGCAATAATTGAGTTAAATACTGCTCTCTAATTGTGACAAGTTTTGCTAAGGAATCAGCTTCCATGTTTTCTTCTCTCAGTATCTAAATTATGGAAATCACTCCATTTTTGTATGTAAAAGTCAACAAGGAAGCATTTCACCCTTCATACTTAGCAAGATTAGGATCCTTTACTTGAAAACTGCCTTAGCACTGATTTACTACTAGTTGGGAATAACAAAAAATTTCTATGTTGGTTGCCAAGACCTCGCTTAAGATTCTCAATGCCATGAGCTATGCTTCATACTCTACCACGTTATCTGTGGCGCTGAATTAAGCTTTGCTACATATCGCAGCTTGGTTTGATGAGGGCCTTGTAGTAAAATACCTATCCTAGAACTAGTGAAACTTGATGCACCATCAGTCCATACCTTCCATTCTTCTTTCTTTTCAATTTCAATCGAAATGGTAGGAGCTCGTGCAGCTATGAAATTCGCTAATGCTTGTGCTTTTAAGGCTTGTCTTACTGCATATCTGATGTTATATGCACCCAATTGAATTGACCATTCAGTTAATCACCCGGTAATATTAGAACTATAGAGTACTTTCCTGTGAGGTTAATTTCTTCTTACTTCGATTGTGTAGGCTTCAAAATAGGGTCACTAACTTCCCAAATGCCAACAATACTTAATAAGCCAATTTCTCTAATGCTGGTTAATTGATCTTAGCTCCCTTCAACATCTGGCTAGTTTAATAGATGAGAAATTGTTCCCTATGGTCTTCTCACACTATTACCAAGCTTTTTATTTCAATTGTCACTAAAAGGTACAAGTATAGAGTTTCTCCTTCTCTGGGTGTGTCAAGCTATGGCGGTGTTATAATGGAGGTTTTTAATTCCTCGAAGGCAATTTAGCAATCTTCTCTCCATCGAAACTGCTTTGTTGCTTTTAATACTCATAAAAAGGAAGGCATCTCCATGTAGAGCATGACATGAATCTACCAAGCATCATCATTCTGCCATTCAATTATTGTACCTCTTTGATCATTTTTAGAGGTTGCATATCCATAATTGCTTTAATTTTTTATAGATTGCCTTTGATCACTCTCTTTGATACCATAAAACCTAAGAATTTTCCAGCTTTGATATCAAAAGTGCACTTCTCATTATTGAGTTTCAATTTTGCTTTGTCAAGAATATCAAAGGTTGTGGCGATATTGCAAGCATGGTCTTCCACACTCTTATTTTTTATGATCATATCATTAATATAAACTTAAATAATCTTATCAATGTGTTCCTGAAACAACCCATTTACTAGATGCTAGTATATTACTCCATAATTTTTAAGGTCAAAAGGCACACTCTGTAGCAAAAAACTCCCTTATTAGTGATACATGTTGTCTTTCCTGCTCCAGATTCATCCAACATAATCTGGTAATATATAGAAATTATATCAACTAAAGAGAAAACGACATGTCCAGTGGTTGCATCTACCAATCTATCAATCGAAGGGAAGGGATAGTGGTCTTTTAGACAACTTTTGTTTAAATTAGTGAAGTCAACACACATCCTCCATTTTTCATTTGCCTTTTTTACCAATACTATATTCGCTACCCATGTTGGGTATTGAATCTCTTTCAAAAGACTAATGTATTTCAACTTCGTATCTGTAATACCCGGCTAGACTCCGGCATTGGAATTCCTACCGTCCGGTGGAATCTCGGATGTCGGAAACCTCTAGAAGGGTAAAATCATGTTTTTATAAAATGTTTTCATGTATTTTATGGTTTTAAGTAAGAAAGAAATTGAGTTTTGAATGAAAATGACCATTGAGGAAAATCTAGGTTCGGCCGCCGAACCTCATGTTCGGCCGCCGAACATGGTGGAGTTTTGGAGTCACCTTTAGCTTCCGAAGGTGGTTTGGCCAGCCACCTATAAAAGGCCCCATAGGCGAAAATGGGCGAGTTTTCTTTCCTATTTTCAGTTAACGGTAAGTCCATGCCCTCTCATAGTTGGTTTTGATGATTTTCCTCAAATCTTTCAAGTTTTAACGAGTTTTAACTTAGTTTTGAAGATTTTTGGAGCTAAGATCAAGATTTGAAGCTTGGAGACCCCGGAGCACTCTTCCTCCATTTCTCCAAGTTTAGGTCGCCTCCCCTCTCGATCTTCAAGAGGTAAGAGTAGATCTTTAGCTCATCCCATATTTTAAACAAGTTTTATGAGGTTTATGGGGTAGAAATGCATGTTTAGGTTAGTTGATTGTTGGGGTTTAGGGTAGTTTGAGACCCCTATATGTTTGTTGCTTGTATATGCATGTTGTAGAATAGCTAAATGCATGTTGAAAAGGTTTGGGAGGCAAAATGTGCACGAGGAGGCTGAGTTCTGCCACTTTGGAAGAACTCAGGTTCGGCAGCCGAAGGTACTTTCGGCAGCCGAACCTGCCTGTGGTGGCTTGTTTTGGCTGCCGAACCCTGCCCCCGAAAGTTGGACTTTCGGCTCTGGAAGGGACTTTCGGCCGCTAAACCTGCCGCCGAAAGTGCCCTGTTCAGCCTTCCTTTGCATGTTTTCTATGATTGTTTTAAGGTGTTTTAGGGGGTTTTTGGGGAGATGTTTAGAGTCATGTTCATGTATGTTTGGTCCCTCATTTGAGTCCACCTATGTAGGTTCGGACCCGAGGAACCAAGGACCCCAGCAGTGAGATAGCTGCATCAGTGTCTTTTCAGAGCTAGCCTGAGGTGAGTAGAATGACTCTTTATGTTTAAAAGCAAATAAATAAATTTCTAGCATGTTCATGCATCACGAATGCCATGTGATATGTTAGGTTGTTTGCATTAGAATTCACGAATATGTTGCATTGCATAAATTAATGTTGATGTGGATGGGTGTTGAATGATCCATTAGCCCTCGTATAATGACGTGATATGATATGATATGGTATGGTATGTAAGACCAGTCACTACAAAAAAATATATTATCAGCGACGGATTTAGCGACGGAAATTACTTCCGTCGGAAAAAAAAAATTAGCGACGGATCAGCGACGAATATTGTATTTTGGCATTTCTGACAGATTTCCGACGGATTAGCGACGGATTATAAAAATATTAGCAACGGAATAAATTCCGTCGCTAATCCGTCAGAAAATGCAAATAATATAAAAAAAAAACCCTAATCATTCATCCTCACTTCTAATTTTAGCCGCCCACTTCCTCTCCTCTCCTCTCCTCTCCTCTCCTCTCCTCTCCTGGATCCCACATCTTTCTTCTTGCCGAAATCGCCGCCGCCGCCGCTGCCGTTGATCCCGTCACTGTCGCCGCTGCTGGACGCTCGCCACTGCTGGACGCTCCTCTCGCCACCACTGCGTTGCCGCTCGCCACTGCCGCCACTTCCGCCACTTCCGCCACTGCCTATCAAGTAAGTGTCTACTTTGATTTTTAGTTTCTTTTTATTATATTATTGAAATTTTGAGTTTTAGTTTTTGAATATGTTATGATATAGTGAAAATATTATTCATTTAGTTATAAATTTGTGTTAATCAAAATTTATTTTTAGTTTTACTAATTATATTTTTAAAAAAATTAAATTGTGGGCAGCAGTAAGCACAGCAGCAGCAGCTGCTGGTGCGCAGCATGCTTACTGCTGCTGGGCAGCAGCTGCTGGTGCGCAGCATGCTTACTGCTGCTGGGCAGCAGCTTGCAGCTGCCCAGCAGCAGGCACGCAGCTTGCTACGTGCCCAGCAGCTTGCTGCGTGGGTAGCAGCAGCTTGCTGCTGTGCGCAGCAAGCTGCTGCTAGGCAAGCAGCTGCTGCTGGGCAGCAGCAGCTTGCTGCGTAGCTACATGCCCAGCAGCAGCTGCTTGCTGCTGCCCAACAGCATCCAATAGAGGTGGCCCAATAAATAATTTTAATTCAGATTTTAATTTCTTATTTAAAATATATATAATTTTAATTGAGAAAAGAGATCAAATAATAATTGTTGGCCAATAAATCAAATAGAAATTTATTTTATCTAATTGTGTCATCATTTAAACTATATTTCTTTTCTTTTTTGTCTAATAAAGCAATATTGGATTTAGCAAAAACTCTTGTGATTAAGGAATTAGAGAAAAAAGAATAAAAAAATTAATTTCAGAAATTAATTTGATTTGATTAGTATATTAATGAATGGATTAACAAACTAATCTATTAATTTAACTTTTTTAAAAAAATAATAATATTTAAAGGTAGTTAGTTAATTAAAGACATGAATTAAAATAGTATTTGTGGGTTTGCTTTACATGCCTTCCTTTCAACTCTACTTTGATATGTTACTTATGGACAATTATTTTTTCAGATGCCTCGAAGAGCAGTATCATCCAGAGGTAGAGGACATAGCCAGCATCTGTCTATGAATGAAATAGATGAGGCAGTACAGGTCCAGGAGGAAATACTGGAGCATACTCCACAAGCATTAGGGGGCCAAGCAAACGCATCCTCATCATCATCAGTTCGAACTAGAGGTCCGAATTTGGGACATCCTATCCCATCAAACCCGTCTGATCGTCAATTGATTAGATTGAAAGGAACTGTGTAAGTCATATACAACTTTTTGCTATTGATTTAATATGTATTATTACTTACAACTACTCATTACATATAAAAATATTGCAGTTTTTTATATTCCACAGTTACTAGATCAATCACTAATGACATTAAGATGCGCTATACTGCTCCATGGAAAACTTGGTCAGAAATACCTTTAAAGACAAAAGACAAGCTCTTCAGACTTTTTCGAGTAAATACAACTTATATTTTAAAATTTATAATATGCATTTTAAGTTTTTTAAATTTATTTAACACTGATTGTTATTTGTAGAGTCGATATGCATGGGATGAGAGTGAAGAAGGTATGGTTCGAATTGCTTGGGAAAAGGTAGGTAAAGAAAGACTACATCTTTCTCATGCACATCAGCTCATCCTGGAGGACCTTCTCAAACTATGTTTTCTTTAGAGGAGGTTGAACAAATATTAGAGCAAAACCGGATCAAAATGAAACAAGACATGGAGCAAATGCAAGAGCAAATGCAAGAGCAAATGCAAGAGCAAATGCGAGTGCAGATAGAAAAACAAATAAAAGATCAGATGAAATCATTGAAGAACAAAAATAGATCTTCACCGCATAACACAACTGCAGATTCAGATGGTTCAACAAATTCATAGATTAGTTTTAAATTTTATGAACATTGTAAAGTATTATGAATTTATTTTAAATTTTATGAATATTGTTAAATATTATGGATTTATTTTAAATTTTATGAATATTGTTAAGTATTATAAAATATTTGATTTATATTCAATATGATTCTTAATTATAAATTATTTGATTATACAGGGAATATCTAAATAAAAGCAAGAATTTTTTTTTGTGATCGAATTTTAACAGACTAGCGACAGATTCAAGAGAATATTTATTAAAATGTCTTAATATTTTCGACGTTTTTCCGACGGAAAATTTCCGTCGCTAATTATTTCTGACAGATTAGCGACGGATTGTTATAGGATGAATTTAGATATTCCGACGGATTTAGCGACGAAAAAACTCGTCTCTAAAATGTTCCGACGGAATTATCCGTCGGAAAATCCGTCGCAAATTTTTTCGAAGGAGTTAAGATCCGTCAGAAATCCATCGCTAATATTTTCGACGGAAGTCCGATCCGTCGGAAAAAATTAGCGACATGAATTCAAGCGACGGATTTGAGTCCGTCGAAAATCCGTCGCTGAAAGTTTTAGCGACAGATTTTTGACTATCAGCGACGATAAAATCCGTCGCTGATAGTTTGTTTTTTTGTAGTGTGAGGCTCATTCTACGCCCCTGGCACGATGTAAGAGAAAGACCAATGAGGCCCATTCTACGCCCCTGGCAAATTGGAATGTTATGCTATGTTATGCTATGTTAAGAGAAAGACCAGTGAGGCCCATTCTACGCCCCTGGCACATTGGAATGTGATGTAGAGGGCTATTGGTGACAAGTCCATCCTTGATGTGATTTGTTTATGATGTGATGCATTTCATGAAAGCATGAATTTTAAAATATCGTTTTACTATTCTGCTCACTGGGCTCTAGTAGCTCACCCCTTTCCCTTAACCCCCATGTTTGCAGGTACGGGATAGACCAGGAGGTCAGCAAGAGTAAAGTCATGTTTTATGTAATAGCTAGATGTGGACATGAAAATAATGTAATGTAAAGCATTGAACAGTCATGTAATGTAATGATGTATATTGAGGTTTAGTGTTGTGCTTGACCCTAGTATGTATAGTTAATCCCTTTTATACATGATTCATGTAATGTTTTAATGATGTTTTATGTTAAACCAAGCTTAATGTATGATATGTTACCCCATTGGAGTATTTGATGAGGACTCCAGTGTGGGGGTTTTATGCTTATGGTTATGTGCATGCACAGATTAAGCTTGGTGATCAAAGAAAAAGGTTTAAAGTTTTTAAGTATTTGTATGATCATGTATGGGATCTAACAGGTATTCAGGATGTATGTTAGGCTTGCTACGGGTCCCAGCTACCTTAAGTCGATCTGGATCCTAGCGCCAGTAGGGGTCCGGTTTCTGGGTCGTTACAGATTGGTATCAGAGCCCTAGGTTCATATGGTCGGACCTATAGTGTGTCGGGCTCATAGAGGTTATAGAAGGGCAAGCACAATAGGAAAAATCATGTCCACTAGGATAGGATGTAGAGTCCTGCCTTGAATAATGATGTGAAATGCCATGATTTTATGCATGTGCATTGATGATATGCTATGTATGTGATGTATGTGATGCGGGTTCATGTGCTTCCACATGAACCATATGATGCTAATGTTTTATGTGATGTGTGCTGTTTTTCAGTAAGCAAGATGAGAGGAACTCGTCGATCTGCACGATTGACTGGAGTCCCACCGGAAAGTGAGGGCATGGATGCCTGTCCTCCTGCATTGCCAAGGGCAATGTCCTGCAGGTCTAGTAGGGAGAGAGTGTTAAGGGACCCTAGAAGGTCTTTTGATATGAGCAGAAGGGGAACAGTTCAGGGAGGAGTGTTAGAAGATGTGGGGGATGATATGGATGTGGATCAGAGGAGGGATGACAGTCTTGGTGTAAGCATGTCTGAAGAGGGCATGGGAGAGTCTCAAGGAGGCACTTAGGCCTCGGGGTTTGTTCAACCACCCCAATACCCACCCTTTTCACAGAATCCCGGGTATTCGATGGGAGGTACATCGGGTTACCCCAATTTTAACCCTTATCCTTCTTACATGCCATACCCACCTTTCTACCCACAATACCCACAGTACCCTATGTACCCACCCCCATCCTTCTATCCATATACAACAAACCCTAATCCAGGGGATGTTGTGACTCCTCCACCACCAGCAGAACCTATGGTCCTAGAAGCCCAAGCGCCTAAACCTAGCTCATCTGGAGGGAGCAAGGTCAAGATGACTGACTACTTGAAGTTGGATGCTCCCAAATATGAAACAGGTGATGATCCGTTTGAGTATCTCAGGACGGTCAAGATGATTACAGATGAGTTAGGGGCAGATGATAGTAGAGCCATTCAGATGGCTGGGTTCACTCTGAAATGCAAGAAGACCAGAGAGTGGTTTAAAAACTATGTGAACCCGAGGATGGACAGTCTATCATGGGAAGAGTTTGCTAATGAGTTTACAGGATGGGCTTTCCCTGATAGCTCAAGGGAGTTGAAGATGATTGAGTTTAAGCAGCTAAGGCAGACAGAGGAGATGAGTGTAGATGAGTATACAGATAAGTTCTTAGAGCTGTTGCTGTTTGCAGGGCAAACTTTTGACACAGACTAGAAGAAGGCGAGGAGGTATATTATGAGGCTTCATTCTAGGTATTCCTCCTTGATTCAATCAGCAGAGAGGGAGAGTTTCCATGCTATAGTGGATATGGCCCGGAGGATGGAGGCTAGTGCAATAATCGAAGGAAAAGTTAAACAGTCTGTGGCACAGTCTTCGGGTTCCAAGACCTTAGGCGGGGGAAAGTTAGACCCTCCTTCTTTGGGTGCAGCAGCTTCAGGCAGTAAGAGGTGGAGCAGTACCACCAAAAAGTCAAAGAAGAATAAGTTTTGGAACAAGATAAAGTTAGGTCTGGGATTAGGAGGTGGCTCGAGCTCAGGTGCAGACAGTGCTATATGTTTGAGGTGTGGTAAGCCACACAAGGGGGTATGTCGGTATGGGACAACAACCTGCTTCAGATGTGGGCAGGAGGGACACATGGCACGGGAGTGTCCTAGAGCAGCTTATATGGCACAGTCCCAGCAGACAGCTTCTGGTAGTGTGGCTCAACCAGTAGCTCCAGCCGCGACACAGGCCAGTGGCAGAGGCAGAGGGAGAGGGGCAGCCTCTTCTTCAGCGGGTTTCAGGGGTGAAGGTCCATCAGCTCCAGCACGGATCTTCACTATGACACAGCAGGAGGCTAATGCATCAAACACCGTGGTGTCAGGTAATCTCATCATTGGTTGTTCAGATGTGTATGCCTTAATGGACCCTGGTGTATCTCATTCTTTTGTTGCTCCGAGAGCCGTTGAGAGGTTGGGTTTGATGGTCTCTGGGTTAGAGTGTCCCCTATGGGTCAGTGGACCCAAGTGTGACCCGTCAGTGGCAGAGTCAGTCTGCCGGTTTAGTCTAGTGTTTGTGGAGAGTAGATGCCTTCCAGCCGACCTTGTGGTTCTAGATTTGACGGATTTTGATGTCATTCTAGGGATGGATTGGCTGTCTACCCATGGTGCTACCTTGGACTGCAGAGACAAGGTAGTCAGGTTCAGAGGTCAGGATGGGTCAGAGGTTGTATTCAGAGGAGACAGGAGGGGTACACCTAGAGGTTTGATATCAGCCCTACAGGCTCGTAGGTTGCTCAGGAGGGGTTGTCAGGGTTTTCTAGCTCATGTGAGAGAGCTAGATAGTCATGTTAGAGAGCCCGCCTCAGTGCCCGTGGTCAGAGAATTTTTAGATGTCTTCCTAGACGAGTTGCCAGGTTTACCACCTCCTAGGGAGATAGAGTTTGAAATCGAATTGATGCCTGGAACCAGACCAATCTCTATCCCTCCCTACACGATGGCACCAGCTGAGTTGAAAGAGTTGAAGGAACAGTTGCAAGAGCTGGTAGACAAGGGTTTCATCCGACCGAGTACCTCACCTTGGGGTGCTCCAGTGCTTTTTGTGAGAAAGAAGGATGGATCCTTGAGACTTTGTATCGACTACAGGCAGTTGAATAAAGTCACTACCAAGAACAAGTATCCGTTACCTAGGATTGATGATCTATTTGACCAGCTAGTAGGAGCGGGTTGTTTCTCTAAGATAGATCTGAGATCCGGGTACCACCAGCTGAGAATAAGAGAAGATGATGTGCCAAAGACGACGTTCAGGACCAGATATGGGCACTATGAGTTCCTTGTGATGCCGTTCGGGTTAACCAATGCCCCTGCAGCATTCATGGACCTCATGAACAGAGTTTTCATTCAGTATCTGGATCACTTTGTTATTGTCTTCATAGATGATATTTTAGTGTATTCCAGGAATGCAGAGGAGCATGCCCATCATCTGAGGTTAGTCTTGCAGACCTTGAGGGAACACGGCTTGTATGCCAAGTTCTCCAAGTGTGAGTTCTGGTTGAGGAGCATTTCATTCTTGGGGCATGTTGTGTCAGAGAAAGGAATTGAAGTGGACCCCAAGAAGGTGGAAGCTGTAGCCAACTGGCCTAGACCCACTACAGTGACAGAGATCTTGGGTTTGGCAGGTTACTACAGAAGGTTCGTTCAGGACTTCTCTAAAATTACCGCTCCTATGACCAGATTGACCAAGAAGAACCAGAAGTTTATGTAGACTGACCTATGTGAAGAGAGTTTTGAAGAGCTAAAGAAGAGGTTAACGTCCGCACCGGTGTTAGCTCTGTCTAACAGTAATGAGGATTTCACGGTGTATTGTGATGCGTCCCGTGTGGGACTGGGTTGTGTGTTGATGCAGAATGAGAGGGTAATTGTTTATGCTTCTAGGCAGCTGAGGAAGCATGAGTTGAATTATCCTACACATGACCTAGAGATGGCAGCTGTTATCTTTACACTCAAGATGTGTGTAATACCCGGCTAGACTCCGGTATCGGAATTCCTACCGTCCGGTGGAATCTCGGATGTCGGAAGCCTCTAGTAGGGTAGAAACATGTTTTCATAAAATGTTTTGAGGTATTTCATGGTTTTAAGTAAAAAGGAAATGAGTTTTTGCATGAAAACAACCTTGGAGGAAAACTCAGGTTCGGCCGCCGAACCTCAAGTTCGGCCGCCGAACATGCATGCGTTTCGGGTGTGCCTTAGGCCCCCGAAAGCATAAGTGAGGGAAACCAGGTTCGGCCGCCGAACCTTATGTTCGGCCGCCGAACATGGCATGCATGCGGAGGCACTTTCGGCTCCCGAACGTGGCCTGGCCAGCCACCTATAAAGGGGTCCTTTAGCCGAAAACGGGCGAGCTTTTCTCCCCATTTTCGGCCAAGGTGAGCTCTCCGCCATCCCTCGCCGGTTTTGAGTTCTTTCCTTCAAATCCTTCTCGATTTTCATTAGTTTTACCCTTGTTTTGAAGATTTTGAGCATTTGAGCAAGTTTTGGAGCTTGGAGGTTCAAGGAACTCTCTCTCTCCCATTTTCCGAGCTAGGGTCGTTCTCCTCTCGATCTTCAAGAGGTAAGGGCCGATCTTGAGCTTATGGCATGTTTTAAGTAAGTTTTAAGTAGATCTATGGGGTAGAATGCATGTTTAGCTCATGGTTAGGGTTATGGGTTTATGTTATGTTTTTGGACAATGTGGATGGTTGATGTGTTGTAGATGGGGTTTAAGATAGTTTGATGCCCCTAGGAACTTGTATGTTTGAGTATGTATGTTGTAGATTAGGAGAAATGCATGTTTGGATGGTTTTGGGAGGCAAATGTGCATGAGGAACCAAGTTTCTGCCATTTAGCAGAAACCAGGTTCGGCAGCCGAAGGACTTTCGGCCGCCGAACCTGCCTGGGAGGCAAGCCTTTCGGCTACCGAAGCCTGCCCCCGAAAGAGGACTTTCGTCTCTGGAGGGCAGTTTCGGCCGCCGAAAGTGCCGCCGAACATGCATGAGTTTCGTCTCTGTCTGGGAGTTTCGGCCGCCGAAGGTGCCGCCAAACCTGCCTGACTTTCGGCTCTGGAGGGACTTTCGGCCGCCGAAAGTGCCCTGCCCAGCCCTCCTTTGCATGTTTTTCTATGATTGTTTCATGATGTTCTAGGGGGTTTTTGGGGAGTAGTTTAGAGTTATGTTCATGTATGTTTGGTCCCTCATTTGAGTCCACCTGTGTAGGTTCGGACCCGAGGAACCGAGGGCCCCAGCAGTGAGTCAGTTGCCCCAGTGTCTGGTCAGAGCTATCCAGAGGTGAGTGGAATAACTCTTATGCTTTAAAATAAATAAACCAGTCTTAGCATGATTCACGCATCATGAATGCCATGAGATATAATAGGTTGTTTGCATTAGAATTCACGAATATGTTGCATTGCATACTTTATTGTTGTTGATGTGGATGAACATTGGATGATCCATAGCCCTCGATCTATGATGTGATGATGTGATATGTACGGTACGGAATGTAAGACCAGTGGGACCCATTCTACATTCGCTGGCACTATGTAAGAGAAAGACCAGGACCCATTCTACGTTCTGGCACATTGGAATGTTATGTTATGCTATGTAAGAGAAAGACCAGGATCCATTCTACGTTCTGGCACTATTGGATATGTAGAGGGCTATTAGTGACAAGTTCATCCTTGATGTGATTAGCTGTGATGTGATGCATTCCATGTTATCATATGTTTTAAATGTTTTATTATTCTACTCACTGGGCTCTAGTAGCTCACCCCTCTCCCTAATCCCCCAGGTTTGCAGGTACAGGGTAGACCAGGAGGTCAGCAAGAGTAATGAAGTCATGTGTATGTAATAGATAGTGTGGACATGATAAATTGTAAAATGATGTAAAGTTATGAATAGTAATGTATGTAATGATATTGAGGATTAGAGATTGTGCTTGACCCAATGTGTAAGGTATCCCTTTTTATACATGTTGTTAGATGTTTTATGATGTTTATGTAAACCAGCTTAACATATGTTACATCGCCCATTGGGGCATTGATGAGACCCCACCGAGGGGTCAATGCTTATGATTATGACTATGTTCAGTGCATGCACAGGTTGAGTTTGGTGTATGAGAGAATGTATGAAAGAAAAGTTTTAAATTTTTATGTATATTCTTGATCATGTATGGGATTAAACAGGTTTACAGGTTGTATGTCAGGCTTGCTACGGGTCCCGGCAGCCTTAAGCCGACCTAGATCCTAGCGCCGGTAGCGGTCCGATTTTCGGGTCGTTACAATGTGGAGGCATTACCTTTATGGGGTAAAATGTGAGATCTTCACAGATCATAAAAGCTTGCAGTACATCTTGAGTCAGAGAGAGTTGAACTTGAGACAGAGAAGATGGGTAGAACTGCTTAGTGACTATGATTGCAAGATTCAGTACCATCCGGATAAGGCAAATGTTGTGGCAGATGCCCTAAGCCGGAAATCACTTGGCAGTCTATCCCATATTTCAGCAGTGAGGAGACCGATGGTGAGGGAATTCTACAAGCTCATTAATGAAGGGCTGCAGTTAGAGTTATCTGGTACAGGTGCCTTGATAGCCCAGATGAGAGTAACACCTGTGTTTTTGGAGCAGGTGGCCCAGAAACAGCATGAGGACCCAGAGTTAGTGAAGATTGCCAGGACTGTTCAGTCAAACAAGAACGAAGAGTTCAGATTTGATAGCAAGGGGATCCTCCGCTATGGGAATAGATTGTGTGTACCAGATGACGTGAGTCTGAAGGGAGACATTATGAGGAAAGCTCATAATGCCAGATACAGTGTTCACCCTGGGGCCACCAAAATGTATCAAGATCTGAAGAGAGTTTATTGGTGGCTAGCTATGAAAAGAGAAGTGGCACAGTTTATGTCAGCCTGCGAAGTATGTCAGAGGGTGAAGCTGGAACATCAGAAGCCGCACTACAACATTATCCATATCTTGTCACAAAATAAATTGTAGCTAAAAATAGAATTTTGGTGGCTAGATACTTTTGCCACAACATATTTTTCTCGTGACATGCCGTAGCTAGAAGTGGCGTAACTAAAGTTTAGTTACGGGATTTACCTGTGTTGTGGCTAAAATAAATATTTACAGTCACATTTTTTATTTAAATGAAGCAAAAATATTGTCATTACAAATAAATATTGTGGCTAGTTATTAGCCACGAGAATGGAATACTTGTGACCACATTTTCTTTTTGCCACAACAACTTTTTTTTGTAAGTGATTTTGCTATGATTATGTTACAAAAAATAATAATGTGGCAATTTAAACTTATGTATAGTTACAAATTTAATGTTATGGCTAACATGTCTAAATTTAGCCATAAACTTAATTGTATGACAAAAAATATTTACTATTAGCCACATGTAAATAATTATAAGGCAAGAATAAAATTTATAGCCACAAAAATAAGAAAGTGACAAGTTCTAGTATAATTGTTACACTTAATTTTATTTTATAACTATTGAATAAAGCCACAAAATTATTAAATTAGAAGCTATTCTAAATATAGTACATACGGCTACTATTAATTATTTGTAGCTAAAATGTAATATTTATTTAATTTATTATTATTTAATGGGATTATATTATAATTTACTATTATATATGTTATTTATCTATTAATAATTTTGGTAAAATTTATAATAGAATATAAAATTTATATAAAAAATTTAGCTAAAATTTAAATTTATAAAATAATTATATATTAATATTAAGACTCAATCAGAATGACAATTATAAAATAACAATAAATTTAATCCAAAATAACTAATATCCAAAATAAACTAATTTAAGTCATAAAGCAATCACACTAAAAATACTTGAAATTATAATACTATACTAACACTAATATTAATATCTAAATTTTCTAAAAGTAGTATTATAAGGCTGCTGCCTGCTTCAAAATCCAAAACTTCAAATATACTGCAAATCATCCTCCAATTTCATCATCTTGGGAATCCTCCATAGACTGTATAAAATTTTATTTGAAAATATTAATAACAAAATTATATAAAATAGATAAGGTTCATACTAGTTATATAGCTTACAAAAATTCTTATATTAGAAAAAAAATGAGACTTAGTTTTTAATTACTTACTGATGCAATATTATTGTTTTTCTCCAAAAGCATCTTGAATTTCTGCTCCCATATTCTATTCATCTCTGCAAGTTTCTCATCCATTTGCTTCTTAACATCATTTACTTGTTCACTTGCTTCTTTTTGAATTTGTTGGACATGCTCGTTTACTTCTCTTCTTGAAGTATCAAGTTGTCTAAGTAGTTCTATCTTTGTAGGTCTAACACCAAAATATTCCGTGACATTTTTTCCAGGACCATAAGCACGTACATAACCATTTTTTTCTGGCCCAAGTACATCAGCAAACATAGCATCATCATCCAGTGAAATTTGTCATTCTTCTCGTTGTTTCTTTAGTTGCTAAAACTTTTCCTATAGAGATATTTATATTTATTGATATTAAAAAAATCAAAATATAGCATAAAATACATAACAAATAAATAAAACATATGTAAAAAGTATTACAATGGCTTCTTGTGATATTGGATCAATTTCTTTGCCTTGCTTTCTCTTTCTGGATTCAAGAAAAAGCTCTAAGCGAGAAGGTGTTTTTCCATTTTTTTTCTTCTGTTCAAATAAATATAACAATTAGTATTAGTTTATCATAGATCTATATCAATAAAAATTTGAGTTCAAACAAAACCAAACTTTCCGTAAAAGAGTGAATTGACTTAACAACAAATATGCTGTAGATAAACAAAACTTGTATAAAAGATCTAATATTTTTACAGCTAATGATATCAATTCAAGCGTTAAAATTCATAATACTATTGATTATTATTTACTCTACATGTAATACCCGGCTAGACTCCGGTATCGGAATTCCTATCGTCCGGTGGAATCTCGGATGTCGGAGACCTCTAGAAGGGTAGAATCATGTTTTATAAAAATGTTTTCATGTTTTAATGGTTTTAAGTATGAAATTAAATGAGTTTTTGCATGAAAAGTCCTTGGAGGAAAACCCAGGTTCGGCCGCCGAAAAATCAAGTTCGGCCGCCGAACGTGCATGCGTTTTGGAGGCACGTTAGGCCCCCGAAAGCATGAGTGAGGGCAGTCCAAGTTCGGCCGCCGAAAGTCAAGTTCGGCCGCCGAACATTTGCATGGATGCGGAGGCACATTCGGCCCCCGAACATGGCCTGGTCAGCCACTATAAAAGGGTCCCTTTGGTCCGCACGGGCGAGCTTTTTCTCCCCCATTGTCGGCCAAGGTGAGTCTCCACCGCTCCTCCCTCAATCTTGAGTATTTTCTTTAGATCTTTCATGGTTTTCACGGGTTTTAACTTCTATTTTGAAGATTTTCAAAGTTTTGAGCAAGTTTTGAGCTTGGAGACCCAAGGAGCTAAATCTCTCCCAACTCCAAGTTAAATCGCCTCTACTCTCGATCTTCAAGAGGTAAGAGTCGATTTCTGAGTTACATTATGTTTTAAACAAGTTTTATGCAAGATTTATGGGTAGAAATGCATGTTAGGGTATATGTTGAACTTATGGGTCTTTGATGCTTTGATGAACAATGTATGTTGGTTTTTGTGTGTTTGAAGTGTTGTAGTTGGGGTATATGATAGTTTGAGACCCCTAGGTGTGATGTATGATGAGTATGCATGTTTTGGTTGAGTCATAGGCATGATTTATGGTTTTGGGAGGCAGGAGGTTCATTTGAACCAAGTTTCTGCCCGTTTGGCAGAAATCAGGTTCGGCAGCCGAAGGAAGTTTCGGCCGCCGAACCCCTCTTGTGGAGGCAGCATTCGGCTGCCGAAGGTGCCCCCGAAAAGAGACTTTCGTCTCTGTCTAGCACTTTCGGCCGCCGAAGGTGCCGCCGAACCTGCCTGACTTTCGTCTCTGGAGGGACTTTCGGCCGCCGAACCTGCCGCCGAAAGTGCCCTGTCCAGCCATTTCATGCATGATTTCCTATGAGCTTTTCATGATGTTTTAGGGGGTTTTTGGGGAGTATATTAGAGTCTTGTTTAAGTATGTTTGGTCCCTCATTTGAGTCCGCCTGTGTAGGTTCGGACCCGAGGAACCGAGGACCCCCAGCAGTGATAGCTGCTTCAGAGTATTGTCAGAGCTAGCCAGAGGTGAGTGGAATAACCTTAAGTTTCAAAATAAATGAATATGAATTTTGAGCATGATCCATGCATCATGAATGCCATGAGATATAGTAGGTTGTTTGCATTAGTATTCACGAATATGTTGCATTGCATTTATGATCATGATGTTGATGTGGATTGGTTATTGGATGACCCTTTAGTCCTCATATGATATGATGATGTTATGGCATGATATGGTATGGAAGTCCAGGTTGTACCCATTCTACGTCCCTGGCACGATGTAAGAGAAAGTCCAGGTTGTACCCATTCTACGTCCCTGGCACAGTTGGTCCATATGATATGTTATGATAAGGGAAAGACCGGTTGACCCATTCTACGTCTCGGCACAGTTGGACCTATGTAGAGGACTATAGGTGACAATACCATCCGAGATGTGATTTGTTGTGATGTGTTGCATTCCATGAGAGCATGAAATTTTAATATATTGTTTTCTACTATTCTGCTCACTGGGCTTTGTAGCTCACCCCTCTCCCCTAACCCCAGATGTGCAGGTACAGGGTAGACCAGGAGGTTAGCCAGAGTTTGAAGTATGTCTTATGTTGTAATAGTTAGTTTGTGGACATGACAGTTGTATTATGATGTAATGTAAGAGTTTGCAGTATATTATGGTTATGTTATGTGTAATGATATTGAGGATTAGATATTGTGCTTGACATTATGTATTGAGGTATCCCTTTTATTACATGATCAAAATGTTTTATAATGTTATGGAAGCCAACTCATCTCATGATGTATTTGCCCATTGAGGCATTGTTGAGGTCCCACAGAGGGATCATAATTATGATTATGACTATGTACAGTATATGTTCAGGTTGAGTTGGATGTCTGAAAGAAAGGTTTTAAATTTTTATGTATTTTCTTGATCATGTATGGGATTAAACAGGTTTCCAGGATGTATGTTTGGCTTGCTACGGGTCCCGGCGGCCTTAAGTCGACCCGGATCCTAGCGCCGGTAGAGGTCCGATTTTCGGGGCGTTACAGAATGGTATCAGAGCCCTAGGTTCATATGGTCGGACCTAGAGTGTCGGGCTCATAGATGTTATAGAAGGTCAAGCACAATAGGAAGGTCATGTCCACTAGGATAGGATGTTGAGTCCTGTCTTGTATGATGATGTGAAATGCCATGACTTTATGCATGTGCAGTAATGATATGCTATGATATGAATGATATGTATATGTGATGAGGGTTCATGTGTGCCCACATGAACCATATGATGCTAATGTTTGTATGATGTGTACGGTTTTTTCAGAAAACAGGATGAGAAGAACTCGTCGATCTGCACGATTGACTGGAGTGCCACCTGAGAATGAGGGCACGAGCGCCCGTCCTCCTACATTGCCTAGGGCAATGTCTTGTAGAGCCAACAGAGAAAGGGTGTCAAGGGACCCTAGAAGGTCTTTTGATGCTAGCAGAAGGGGGACAGATAGAGGAGGAAGTTCTTCCGATGTGAGGGAGGTTACAGGAGAGGATCAGAGGAGGGATGGGAACCTGGATGTGAGCATGGAGGAAGAAGGGACAGGGGAGTCTCAGGGAGGCGTTCAGGCCTCGGGGTATGGTTTTCCACCCCATTATCCACCTTTCCCCCAGGGTTCAGGGTATCCGATGGGAGGTACGTCGGATTACTCCAGTTTTAACCCCTACCCTACCTACATGCCCTATCCACCTTTCTACCCACCTTACACGCAATACCCAGCTTATCCACCCTCACCTTTCTATCCAAACCCGGCAAACCCCACCTCGGGGAATGCTGCACCTCCACCTCCACCACCTACAGAACCAGTAGCCCCGGTTACTCAACCTCCTAGACCTAGCTCAACTGATGGGAGCAAGGTAAAGATGACAGATTACCTCAAGCTAGATGCTCCCAAATACAAGTCAGGGGATGACCCCTTTGAGTATCTGAGAGTAGTGAAGACTATAACTGATGAGCTAGGGGCAAGTGACAGTAGGGCCATTCAGATGGCAGGGTTCACTTTAAAGTGCAAGAAGGCACGGGAATGGTTCAAGTGTTATGTGGACCCGAGACTAGACGGTATGACATGGGAGGAATTTGCGAATGAGTTCGCTGGATGGGCTTTTCCAGACAGTTCTAGAGAACTGAAAATGATTGAGTTTGAGCAACTGAGGCAGTCAGAGCACATGAGTGTCGAGGAGTTCACGGATAAATTCTTGGAGCTATTGCCTTTTTCAGGGCAAGCTCTAGATTCAGATACGAAGAAAGCCAAGAAATATGTTATGAAGCTGCATTCCAGGTACTCCTCGTTGGTTCAGTCAGCTGAGAGAGAAAGTTTCCACACTGTGGTGGATATGGCTCGAAGAATGGAAGCAAGTGCTATAGTTGAGGGGTCAGTGAAGCAGTCAGTGACCCAGTCTTCAGGGGTTAAGACCCCAGGCAGAGGAGGACCAGGTTTCTCTTCTCAGAGCTCAGGAAAGAAGAGGTGGGATAACACCACCAGGAAGTCGAAGAAGAATAAGTTTTGGAACAAGCTGAAATCCGGTCTGGGATTTGGCGGTGGCTCGAGCTCAGGCTCAGATGGTACAGAATGCCAGAGATGTGGAAGACCGCACAGGGGAGTGTGTCGAGCTGGGACTAATACATGTTTCAGATGTGGACAGGAGGGACACATGGCTCGGGATTGTCCTAGAGCGCCTTTTATGGGCCAGCCCCAGCAGACAGCTTCTGGTAGTGTGGCACAGCCAGCAGTTCCAGCCACAACTCAGGGCAGTGGCAGAGGTAGAGGGAGAGGGGCAGCCTCTTCTTCTGGTTCCCGAGGTGAAGGTCCATCAGCTCCAGCCAGGATCTTCACCATGACTCAGCAGGAGGCTAACACATCCAACACCGTGGTGTCAGGTAATCTCGTCATTGGGTGTTCTGATGTGTATGCATTAATGGACCCGGGTGCATCTCATTCATTTATTGCTCCGAGAGCCGTTGAGAGGTTGGGTCTGATAGTCTCTGGGTTAGAGTGTCCCCTATGGGTCAGTGGACCCAAGTGTGACCCGTCAGTGGCAGTGTCAGTCTGCCAGTACAGTCCAGTTTTTATTGAGGGAAGATGCCTCTCCGCCGACCTTGTGGTTCTAGATTTGACAGACTTTGACGTCATTCTAGGGATGGATTGGCTATCTACCCATGGTGCTACCTTGGACTGCAGGGACAAGGTAGTCAGGTTCAGAGATCAGAACGGGTCAGAGGTCGTCTTCAGAGGAGACATGAGGGGCACACCTAGAGGCCTGATATCAGCTCTTCAGGCTCGTAGGTTGCTTAGGAAGGGATGTCAGGGGTACTTAGCTCATGTGAGAGAGCTAGACAGTCAGGTCAGGGAGCCGGCCTCGGTGCCAGTTGTCAGAGAGTTTCAGGATGTCTTTCCTGATGAGCTTCCAGGTTTACCACCTGCTAGGGAGATAGAGTTCGAGATAGAGTTGGTGCCTGGAACTAGACCAATCTCTATCCCTCCCTACAGGATGGCCCCAGCAGAGTTAAAGGAGTTGAAAGAACAGTTGCAAGAGCTGGTAGAAAAGGGTTTCATCCGACAGAGTACCTCACCTTGGGGTGCTCCTGTCTTGTTTGTAAGGAAGAAGGATGGATCCCTTAGACTTTGTATCGACTACAGGCAGTTGAACAAAGTCACTACCAAGAATAGGTACCCATTACCTAGGATCGATGATCTATTCGACCAGCTAGCCAGAGCGGGTTGTTTCTCCAAAATAGATCTAAGATCGGGATACCATCAGCTAAGGATAAGGGATGAGGATGTGCCGAAGACAGCCTTCAGGACCAGATATGGGCATTTTGAGTTCCTTGTAATGCCGTTCGGGTTAACCAACGCCCCTGCCGCATTCATGGATCTCATGAACAGAGTGTTTAGTCAGTACCTGGATCACTTCGTTATTGTCTTCATAGACGATATCTTAGTGTATTCCAGGAATGCAGAGGAGCATGCCCATCATCTGCGGTTGGTCTTGCAGACTTTGAGGGAACATGGCTTGTATGCCAAGTTCTCTAAATGTGAATTCTGGCTGAGGAGCATTTCGTTCTTGGGGCATGTAGTGTCAGAGAATGGTATAGAGGTAGACCCCAAGAAGACAGAAACTGTGGCTAACTGGCCTAGACCCACCTCAGTGACAGAGATTAGAAATTTCTTGGGTTTGGCAGGTTACTACAGGAGGTTCGTTCAGGACTTCTCAAAGATAGCAGCTCCTCTAACCAGGTTAACCAGGAAGAATCAGAAATTTCTGTGGATCGACCAGTGCGAGGAGAGTTTTGAAGAGCTTAAGAAGAGGTTGACTTCAGCACCAGTTTTAGCTCTGCCATCTAGTGATGAGGACTTTACAGTCTTTTGTGATGCGTCCCGTGTGGGACTGGGTTGTGTACTAATGCAGAATGAGAGGGTGATCGCTTATGCTTCTAGGCAGCTGAAGAAGCATGAGTTGAATTACCCCACGCATGACCTAGAGATGGCAGCAGTAATCTTTGCACTCAAGATGTGGAGGCACTACCTCTATGGGGTGAAATGTGAGATCTTTACAGATCATAAGAGCCTGCAGTACATCTTGAGTCAGAGGGATCTGAATTTGAGGCAGAGGAGATGGGTGGAGCTGCTGAGTGACTATGATTGCAAGATCCAGTATCACCCGGGTAAGGCGAATGTCGTGGCAGACGCCCTAAGCCGGAAGTCACTAGGCAGTTTATCCCACATATCGGCAGAGAGGAGGCCAGTGGTGAAGGAGTTCTACAAGCTTATTGAGGAAGGTCTACAGTTGGAGTTGTCTGGTACAGGTGCCTTGGTGGCCCAGATGAGAGTGGCACCCGTGTTTCTGGAGCAGGTGGCTCAGAAACAGCATGAGGACCCGGAGTTAGTGAAGATTGCCAGGACTGTTCAGTCAGGCAATGATAGTGAGTTCAGATTCGACAGTAAGGGGATCCTCCGCTATGGGAGCAAACTATGTGTACCAGATGACATAGGGCTAAAAGGAGACATTATGAGAGAGGCTCATAATGCAAGATACAGCATTCACCCCGGAGCCACCAAGATGTATCAAGATCTAAAGAAGGTTTATTGGTGGCCAGCAATGAAGAAAGAAGTGGCACAGTTTGTGTCAGCCTGCGAAGTGTGTCAGAGGGTGAAGCTGGAACATCAGAAGCCGGCTGGAATGCTTAACCCGCTACCTATTCCAGAATGGAAATGGGAAAATATAGCTATGGACTTCGTAGTGGGGTTACCGGCGGCGTCCAACAGAGTGGACTCCATATGGGTGATTGTGGACAGACTCACCAAATCTGCTCACTTCATTCCTGTCAGGAGTGGCTACTCTGTGGACAAGTTGGCGCAGGTATATGTGGATGAGATCGTCAGGCTGCATGGGGTTCCTGTTTCGATAGTGTCAGATAGAGGGCCCCAGTTCACCTCCAGATTTTGGCGGAGTCTGCAGAATGCCATGGGTACTAGGTTGGATTTCAGTACTGCCTTCCACCCCCAGACTGATGGACAGTCAGAAAGGACCATCCAGACTATCGAGGATATGCTCAGAATGTGTGTGCTAGACTTTGGCGGTTCTTGGAGGCAGCATCTACCTTTGGTGGAGTTTGCCTACAACAACAGCCATCATGCTAGCATCGGGATGGCTCCATATGAGGCTTTGTACGGAAGGAAGTGCAGATCACCTGTTTGCTGGGAGGAAGTTGGAGAAAGGGCCTTGGCAGGGCCTGAACTAGTAGAGATCACCAGCAGGGTGGTACCCATAATCAGAGAGAGAATCAAGACTGCTGCCAGCAGACAGAAGAGCTATGCAGACGTCCGCAGGAGACAGTTAGAGTTTCAGGAGGGGGATCTGGTATTGCTCAAGGTGTCTCCAATGAAAGGAGTGGTTCGCTTCGGGAAGAAAGGTAAACTAGCCCCACGATACATCGGACCCTTTGAAATCTTGCAAAAGATTGGGAATGTGTCGTACAAGCTGGATTTGCCTGCTTCGATGGAAAGAATCCATCCGGTTTTCCATGTTTCAATGTTGAGGAAGTTTGTGTCAGATCCGAGCAAGGTTCTTAGTGAGCCTGATGTGGAGGTCCAAGAGGATCTCACCTATGTTGAACAGCCAGTACGGATCATAGACACCCAGATCAGAAAGTTAAGAAACAAGGAAATCCCGATGGTGAAAGTCCTGTGGAACCACCACAACTTGGAAGAATGCACTTGGGAGACACGGGAGTCTATGCTCCAGCAGTACCCTCATCTCTTTTAAGGTTAGATCCCTACGTGTTTATGTGCCTTGTATGTATGTTATGTTTTATGCCATGCTTTGTGTGCTAGTTGAGGTACATTCGGGGACGAATGTTCTTAAGGGGGGGAGAATGTAATACCCGGCTAGACTCCAGTATCGGAATTCCTATCGTCCGGTGGAATCTCGGATGTCGGAGACCTCTAGAAGGGTAGAATCATGTTTTATAAAAATGTTTTCATGTTTTAATGGTTTTAAGTATGAAATTAAATGAGTTTTTGCATGAAAAGTCCTTGGAGGAAAACCCAGGTTCGGCCGCCGAAAAATCAAGTTCGGCCGCCGAACGTGCATGCGTTTTGGAGGCACGTTAGGCCCCCGAAAGCATGAGTGAGCGCAGTCCAGGTTCGGCCGCCGAAAGTCAAGTTCGGCCGCTGAACATTTGCATGGATGCGGAGGCACATTCGGCCCCCGAACGTGGCCTGGTCAGCCACTATAAAAGGGTCCCTTTGGTCCGCACGGGCGAGCTTTTTCTCCCCCATTGTCGGCCAAGGTGAGTCTCCACCGCTCCTCCCTCAATCTTGAGTATTTTCTTTAGATCTTTCATGGTTTTCACGGGTTTTAACTTCTATTTTGAAGATTTTCAAAGTTTTGAGCAAGTTTTGAGCTTGGAGACCCAAGGAGCTAAATCTCTCCCAACTCCAAGTTAAATCGCCTCTACTCTCGATCTTCAAGAGGTAAGAGTCGATTTCTGAGTTACATTATGTTTTAAACAAGTTTTATGCAAGATTTATGGGTAGAAATGCATGTTAGGGTATATGTTGAACTTATGGGTCTTTGATGCTTTGATGAACAATGTATGTTGGTTTTTGTGTGTTTGAAGTGTTGTAGTTGGGGTATATGATAGTTTGAGACCCCTAGGTGTGATGTATGATGAGTATGCATGTTTTGGTTGAGTCATAGGCATGATTTATGGTTTTGGGAGGCAGGAGGTTCATTTGAACCAAGTTTCTGCCCGTTTGGCAGAAACCAGGTTCGGCAGCCGAAGGAAGTTTTGGCCGCCGAACCCCTCTTGTGGAGGCAGCATTCGGCTGCCGAAGGTGCCCCCGAAAAGAGACTTTCGTCTCTGTCTGGCACTTTCGGCCGCCGAAGGTGCCGCCGAACCTGCCTGACTTTCGTCTCTGGAGGGACTTTCGGCCGCCGAACCTGCCGCCGAAAGTGCCCTGTCCAGCCATTTCATGCATGATTTCCTATGAGCTTTTCATGATGTTTTAGGGGGTTTTTGGGGAGTATATTAGAGTCTTGTTTAAGTATGTTTGGTCCCTCATTTGAGTCCGCCTGTGTAGGTTCGGACCCGAGGAACCGAGGACCCCCAGCAGTGATAGCTGCTTCAGAGTATTGTCAGAGCTAGCCAGAGGTGAGTGGAATAACCTTAAGTTTCAAAATAAATGAATATGAATTTTGAGCATGATCCATGCATCATGAATGCCATGAGATATAGTAGGTTGTTTGCATTAGTATTCATGAATATGTTGCATTGCATTTATGATCATGATGTTGATGTGGATTGGTTATTGGATGACCCTTTAGTCCTCATATGATATGATGATGTTATGGCATGATATGGTATGGAAGTCCAGGTTGTATCCATTCTACGTCCCTGGCACGATGTAAGAGAAAGTCCAGGTTGTACCCATTCTACGTCCCTGGCACAGTTGGTCCATATGATATGTTATGATAAGGGAAAGACCGGTTGACCCATTCTACGTCCCGGCACAGTTGGACCTATGTAGAGGACTATAGGTGACAATACCATCCGAGATGTGATTTGTTGTGATGTGTTGCATTCCATGAGAGCATGAAATTTTAATATATTGTTTTCTACTATTCTGCTCACTGGGCTTTGTAGCTCACCCCTCTCCCCTAACCCCAGATGTGCAGGTACAGGGTAGACCAGGAGGTTAGCCAGAGTTTGAAGTATGTCTTATGTTGTAATAGTTAGTTTGTGGACATGACAGTTGTATTATGATGTAATGTAAGAGTTTGCAGTATATTATGATTATGTTATGTGTAATGATATTGAGGATTAGATATTGTGCTTGACATTATGTATTGAGGTATCCCTTTTATTACATGATCAAAATGTTTTATAATGTTATGGAAGCCAACTCATCTCATGATGTATTTGCCCATTGAGGCATTGTTGAGGTCCCACAGAGGGATCATAATTATGATTATGACTATGTACAGTATATGTTCAGGTTGAGTTGGATGTCTGAAAGAAAGGTTTTAAATTTTTATGTATTTTCTTGATCATGTATGGGATTAAATAGGTTTCCAGGATGTATGTTTGGCTTGCTACGGGTCCCGGCGGCCTTAAGTCGACCCGGATCCTAGCGCCGGTAGCGGTCCGATTTTCGGGGCGTTACACTACAAGTTTGGATGCTCATAGGGTTGACCAATCATAATTCATTCCTATATTTAGAATATTAAACATGGTCAAATTCCACCATTAAATGAGTGAGTTATTAATGGTGTTTGCTGTCTAATCTAATACTACTAAAAAATTGCCATGTTTAACTTTCTCATCATAAACTTTCTCAAGCTCTAAACTAGAATTATCAAATACTATTTTGTTTCTTTCTAACCATAGTCCACAAAACGACAGCAGTAAAAAGGGATTATTTATGTATCATTTAATTAATAAAAAACACTATAATACTAATAAAATAAAAACAAACTCATACCATATGATCTCTCAGCCGAGTAAAGCTTTTTATCCCCGTGTATGGCGGCATAGAACGCTTGCATCTATTTGTCTTATTTTTGTTGCTTCTCTCCTAAAGAAAAACAATGAAAAATTTTCAGAATTTATGTTAGCTAACAGAAATTGAATTCATATAAAATAAATTATTAAATTTTACACAAATTTTTAATACCTGAAATGCATTTTCTGTCCAAAGATTAACCAAATACTTCCAATCTTTTACATCCATATCCTTAGGCTTGTTTCGGAGACGAAGTGAATAAGTTGCCTTTGAATCAAAGTACTTCTTCTTCAACTTATGCCTATAATACCTATATAATGCATTCATATGACCGAAAATTGCTCCATTTCTTGCATCAGAATACTCAAAAGTGAACTTTTCCTTTTAGCAAAGAAGTAAGAAACAAAAATTATGATACTTAATAGAATTAAAAAAATTATAATCATTTTATAATAGATGTAATTTAATATAAATTTTCGTACCAATATGGTAGACCACATGTGGTCGAGCTTATCATCGGTAATCTTATTCCATTGTTTCACTTGCAATGGACAACACGACACACTGCTAATAGTTTGTCCTAAAAACCAAACAAATGCAGTAGCATTATCACCAATAGCTTGATCATCTTCATCAAATTCTACTGGCAATTTTTGCCCATTCTCCAATTGTGTGATTTTCAAGCATCGTGTTGGTCCTCTAGTTTTTCTTTTAATTGTATTGGAACCTATTTCAAAACAAAAGTAAAACAATAATCATATAATAAAAAGAATTTATGTACATAGAACAAGTAAACATAATCAATTGTTTAAATAAAATTAAATGAGTAAACCTGTTGCTGCAGTTGCATTTGGATTTTGAAGTTGATTAGAAGTGTGATCAACGGTAACTGCGGGTAGCTCGTCACCAAGTCCATTTGGTAAAATATCATAATCTCGAAATAGAGTGTATATATCAATGGGTTTCGAAAGGAATTTCTTATAACTATCCATCATAGTTTTCACATATGTATCATCTTTAACCTCTATCAATGCATCAAGATCACTAAGAGCTTTATCAGCCTTCAAGTAATAAAATTTATCTCCTTTTATAACATCAAATCCACAATCCTTTTTCAAGTCATCCAATATATCAAAAAATGAGATGAAATCAACATCAAAATTAGGTTTCTCTATGAACCTACCATTTTCATATATTCTATTTGGTGAAAATATAAAATGGCCTTCATAATGATACCTCATTGTCTTCTGACTAGTATTTCCTAAAAAAAAAAAATTGAAGTTAGCCATCTAATTATTTACGAAAACAACTTAAAATTTATAAATCACATAAATATTATTTACCTTGAAAATTTGAAGCCTGATTTTGGTGTAACTCTTGAGTTTCTTGAAAGTTCTGGTTAACATTATTTTCAGTCTCATTTTCCAAGTTAATATTGATGGAATTCCCTTTCCGCAACTTGCATCGTCGAGCCATGATGTTTGCTTCTGCTTCATGGAAAAAATTGAATATTACACATAGAGGATAAATTAATATAAAAATAGTGAATCAAAGCTTTTTAACAGATGAAAAACGAATGAAAAGTAAATATCAGATGCCTTTCACGTGTTTAACCTAGAACAATTACAATGAAACATTAATTTTAAGGCTTTTGTAATTTTAAACCTACCTGATTGAATTTGATAGTGGGAGCTTCTCCTTTTGATAGTGGACAGAAATTGAAAACTGAATGAATCATGAGTAAGAATGAATCAGTAGCGGCTGTAGGGAGGGAATTTTTAATTTTAAGGTTTTCATTCCCCCAAGCCAAAAATATATATATTAGCAAGTTTATCATTATATTGCCGCCACTAATTAATAGGGTTCCCTTTATTAATTAATATAATATTATTTATTTTTACTTTTTTGTAATTAAAATATTTTATATTTTTAATTAAATAAGTAAAATAAAATAATTTTAATTTGTTTAAGCAGATTCAAAATCAACGCTATGAATTTTTTTTTAAAAGACAAAAAATCATGACCACACCTTTGTAGAGCTGTATTTTTAACATCAAAATAAATTTATTTTCAAAAAAAAAACTTCAAAATTAATTTATGCGCAAAATACAAATATGTAGGTAAAAAAAATTCAAGTATGTAAAAAAAAAAAAATTTAAGTGTGCCAAATTTGGCATAATTGTGTTTTTTGATGGAATAAGACCCTAAAGGTGTTAAATCGTTGGTTAAAAATTTGGAATAATTTTGGTATAAATTTAATTTATATATTGTGGATAAAGAATTTTGATTTTTTGGTTACCGATTAGTAATTATGTTCAATAATTAGTAATTCTATAAGAAATTTTCAATTACCATAATTTCCAAATTTGCTAATTGGTCACGGTGATGGTTATAAAATGCTCATCTTTAAGCATATGGTAGTGTAAAGTTCATGTTACTAAGGGTGTGTAGTACCGGTTCTGAAACTAATTCCTAGAAGAAAGCGGTACTAGATAAAAAAAAATGATTTCTGGAAATTAAAATAAAACTTTAATTCTTTACTTAAATTAGTTTAAAGTCAAGAACATTAAAAAAAAAAAAGATGGGACGCAAAATAAACGATAGTGTCTTTCTTACCCTAAAATGTTACACTCATACATTATAAACAAAATTGTTATTTATTAGTAATTATTTATTCAAATATTCAATTAAAATAAAATTTTAATGGTTCACTTTAATTAGTTTAAAGTCAAGAACATTAAAAAAGAAACAATGGGGCTAAAATAAATGACAGTGACTTGCTTACCCTAAAATATTATACTTATACATTATAAACAAAATATAATAATTATTAGTAATTATTTATTCAAATATTCATTTAAAATAAAACTTTAATTGTTCCCTTTAATTAGTTTAAAGTCAATAACATTAAAAAAGAAATAATGTGCTAATTAAAGTCAATAACATTAAAAAAGAAATAATGTGGCACACAATAAACCGCAGTGCATTTCTTATCCCAAAATATTATATTGTTAATCATTAGTCATCATTTATTCAAATATTTAATTAAAATAAAACTTTAATTCTTTACTTAAATTAGTTTAAAGTCAAGAATATTAAAAAAAAAATAGGACGCACAATAAATGACAGTGTCTTTCATACCCCAAAATATTATACTTATACATTATAAACAAACTTGTTATTCATTAGTAATCATTTATTCAAATATTCAATTAAAATAAAACTTTAATTCTTTACTTAAATTAGTTTAAAGTCAAGAACATTAAAAAAAAAGATGGGACGCATAATAAACGACAGTGCCTTTCATACCCCAAAATATTATACTTATACATTATAAACAAACTTGTTATTCATTAGTAATCATTTATTCAAATATTCAATTAAAATAAAACTTTAATTATTCACTTTAATTAGTTTAAAGACAAGAACAATAAAAAAAGAAACAATCGGGCGCAAAATAAACGACAGTGTCTAAACATTAAAAAAGAAATGATGGGTGTAAAATAAATAACAATGCTTTTTTTACCCCAAAATATTATACTTATATATTATAAACAAACTTGTTATCTATTAGAAATTATTTATTCAAATTTTCAATTAAAATAAAACTAAAATTGATAATTATAACTAAAATTGATTCATTAATATGTAACTTTTTAAGTTAGAAAATAATTCTCAATAACTTTTCTATCTAAACAAATGGACAATAGAAGAAAAATTGATTGAGAGACAAAAAAAAAACATATTATATGAAATTTTTTAGAACCTCTAAGCATATTTTTTGAACTTGATAAACCAATATATAATACCTAAAGGACCTCAGAGTAATTCTCCAAATTATTTTATTAGTTATAGTATTCTATCGTAGTTATATAATTGTGGCTAATTTGATAGCTAATTCCATGACTCTTTGATAATTATAACTAAAGTATCATAGTACTCATACAATTCATTTATCTACGATGTTGTGGCTAATAATTTAGTAATAGTTATGACAAACATAATAAACTATAGCTAATAAAAAAATTATTACTACAATCATATTAGCTTCGTGGCTATTAAAATTATTACCTATAATATTAATGTGTTGTGACTACAATGGTAGTAATTGTTACAAAAAAATTAAATTTATAGCTATTATATCTATTAGCTATGATATTACTTTGTAGCTAAAATTAATTGTGGCAAATAGTCAACAAACAGTTACATTATATATAAAATAAAACAAAAAATATATATTAGTTATAATTGTTGCATTTTTGTTACTAAATAGTTTAAATTAGCCACAATAGGTTTTTAGCCGTAATAAAATAAATATATTAGCCACAATAATTTTTTTTGTAGCTACGTATCGTAACTAGAGATGTAATATGTTGTAGTGCCGGCTGGAATGCTTAACCCACTACCGATTCCAGAGTGGAAATGGGAGAATATCGCTATGGATTTCGTGGTGGGGTTACCGGCGACGTCCAACAGATTGGACTCCATATGGGTGATTGTGGACAGACTGACCAAATCTGCTCACTTCATCCCTGTCAGGAGTGACTATTCTGTGGACAAATTGGCACAGGTGTTTGTGATGAAGTGGTCAGGTTGCATGGGGCTCCTGTTTCAATAGTGTCTGATAGAGGACCCCAGTTCACCTCCAGGTTTTGGCGGAGTCTACAGAGTGCTATGGGTACCAGGCTAGACTTCAACACTGCTTTCCATCCTCAGACGGACGGACAATCAGAGAGGACCATCCAGACGATAGAAGATATGCTCAGAATGTGTGTGCTAGATTTTGGCGGTTCTTGGAGGCAGCATCTACCTTTGGTGGAGTTTGCCTACAATAACAGCTATCATGCTAGCATAGGGATGGCTCCATATGAAGCTTTGTATGGAAGGAAGTGCAGGTCACCTGTCTGTTGGGAAGAAGTTGGAGAAAGGGCCTTAGCAGGGCCTGAGCTAGTAGAGATCACCAGCAGAGTAGTGCCCATAATCAGAGAAAGGATCAGAACTGTGATGAGCAGGCAAAAGAGTTATACAGATGTCCGCAGGAAACAAGTAGAGTTTCAGGAGGGAGATTTGGTATTGCTCAAGGTGTCTCCTATGAAAGGGGTGATTCGGTTTGGGAAGAAAGGTAAGCTAGCTCCACGGTACATCGGACCCTTCGAGATCTTGCAGAAGATTGGGAATGTATAGTACAAGTTGGACTTACCTACTTCTATGGAGAGAATCCATCCGGTTTTCCATGTTTCCATGTTACGGAAGTTCGTGTCAGATCTGGGCAAGGTTCTCAGTGAGCCTGATGTGGAGATCCTTGGAGATCTCACCTATGTTGAGCAGCCAGTATGGATCCTTGACACCCAGATCAGAAAGCTAAGGAACAAGGAAATCCCGATGGTGAAAGTCCTTTTCAATCTCCACAACATCGAAGAGTGTACCTGGGAGACACGGGAGTCCATGCTCCAGCAATATCCTTATCTCTTCTAAGGTGAGTGTTATGCGTTTTGTATGTATGTTTATGTTTTATGCTAGGTATGCTTGTTTGGTGAACATTCGGGGACGAATGTTCTTAAGGGGGGGAGAATGTAATACCCGGCTAGACTCTGGCATCGGAATTCCTACCGTCCGGTGGAATCTCGGATGTCGAAAACCTCTAGAAGGGTAAAATCATGTTTGTATGAAAACATAGTTTTCATGTATTTTATGGTTTTAAGTAAGAAAGAAATTGAGTTTTGAATGAAATGACCATTGAGAAAAATCCAGGTTCGGCCGCCGAACCTCATGTTCGGCCGCCGAACATGGTGGAGTTTTGGAGTCACCTTTGGCTTCCGAAGGTGGTCTGGCCAGCCACCTATAAAAGGCCCTATGGCCGAAAATGGGCAAGTTTTCTTCCCTATTTTCGGTCAACGGTGAGTCCATGCCCTCCCATGGTTGGTTTTGATGATTTTTCTCAAATCTTTCAAGTTTTAACGAGTTTTAACTTGGTTTTGATGATTTTTCTCAAATCTTTCAAGTTTTAATGAGTTTTAACTTGGTTTTGAAGATTTTTGGAGCTAAGATCAAGATTTGAAGCTTGGAGACCCCGGAGCTCTCTTCCTCCATTTCTCCAAGTTTAGGTCGCCTCCCCTCTCGATCTTCAAGAGGTAAGAGTAGATCTTTAGCTCATCCCATGTTTTAAACAAGTTTTATGAGGTTTATGGGGTAGAAATGCATGTTTAGGTTAGTTGATTGTTGGGGTTTAGGGTAGTTTGAGACCCCTATATGTTTGTTGCTTATATATGCATGTTGTAGAATAGCTAAATGCATGTTGGAAAGGTTTGGGAGGCAAAATGTGCATGAGGACGCTGAGTTCTGCCACTTTGGAAGAACTCAGGTTCGGCAGCCGAAGGTACTTTCGGTCGCCGAACCTGCCTGTGGTGGCTTGTTTTGGCTGTCGAACCCTGCCTCCGAAAGTTGAACTTTCGGCTCTGGATGGGAGTTTCGGCCGCCGAACCTGCCGCCGAACATGCATGAGTTTCGTCTCTGGAAGGGACTTTCGGCCGCCGAAGGTGCCGCCGAAAGTGGCTGAGTTTCGGCTCTGGAGGGACTTTCGGCCGCTGAACCTGCCGCCGAAAGTGCCTTGTTCAGCCTTCCTTTGCATGTTTTCTATGATTGTTTTAAGGTGTTTTAGGGGGTTTTTGGGGAGATGTTTAGAGTCATGTTCATGTATGTTTGGTCCCTCATTTGAGTCCACCTGTGTAGGTTCGGACCCGAGGAACCAAGGACCCCAGCAGTGAGATAGCTGCATCAGTGTCTTTTCAGAACTAGCCTGAGGTGAGTAGAATGACTCTTTATGTTTAAAAGCAAATAAATAAATTTCGAGCATGTTCATGCATCACGAATGCCATGTGATATGTTAGGTTGTTTGCATTAGAATTCACGAATATGTTGCATTGCATAAATTAATGTTGATGTGGATGGGTGTTGAATGATCCATTAGCCCTCGTATAATGACGTGATGTGATATGATATGATATGGTATGGTATGTAAGACCAGTGAGGCCCATTCTACGCCCCTGGCAAATTGGAATGTTATGCTATGTTATGCTATGTTAAGAGAAAGACCAGTGAGGCCCATTCTACGCCCCTGGCACATTGGAATGTGATGTAGAGGGCTATTGGTGACAAGTCCATCCTTGATGTGATTTGTTTGTGATGTGATGCATTTCATGAAAGCATGACTTTTAAAATATCATTTTACTATTCTGCTCACTGAGCTCTAGTAGCTCGCCCCTTTCCCTTAACCCCCATGTTTGCAGGTACGGGATAGACCAGGAGGTCAGCAAGAGTAAAGTCATGTTTTATGTAATAGCTAGATGTGGACATGAAAATAATGTAATGTAAAGCGTTGAACAGTCATGTAATGTAATGATGTATATTGAGGTTTAGTGTTGTGCTTGACCCTAGTATGTATAGTTAATCCCTTTTATACATGATTCATGTAATGTTTTAATGATATTTTATGTTAAACCAAGCTTAATGTATGATATGTTACCCCATTGGAGTATTTGATGAGGACTCCAGTGTGAGGGTTTTATGCTTATAGTTATGTGCATGCACAGATTAAGCTTGGTGATCAAAGAAAAGGTTTAAAGTTTTTAAGTATTTGTATGATCATGTATGGGATCTAACAGGTATTCAGGATGTATGTTAGGTTTGCTGCGGGTCCCGGCGACCTTAAGTCGATCTGGATCCTAGCGCTGGTAGCGGTCCGGTTTCCGGGTCGTTACAGTATCTCTTCAGCAATTATATTTTGTTATTCAGGAGTAAATTTCTTCTTTTTCTACTTTACCATTTTAGCCGAAGAGTTCATATTGAGCTTATGAGTAATGATGGAGGAATCCATCCCTCTTATGTCTTTGGATGTCCAAACAAAAGTGGACATATGGCTTTTAAGAGTTTTTAAGACTTTGATTCGGTTTTCTCCATCTAGTGCGGATCCCAATCTGACCTTTTTCCCTTCCTCCAATTCTATTGTGGTAACCTCATCTATTGGTTTTGGGGAGATGGTCTACTCAGGCTTTTTCAAAAGGTCGATTAGTAGAGAGGTTTAACAAATCACTTTAGTGGACTATTTGTAATATTCTTGAGCAGATTTTTGACTTCTCATCACTGCTAAGGATGAGTCATCTAAACATTGCATTATATGACAAAGAAATGTCTACCACTATGAATTTGATGCAAATCTCACTTTTGAATTTCTCATCTCCAATTATTATAGTAAGGTTGTGCTATCGGCTACTGGGCCAAATTATCACCCAAATTGGCTTTACATAATCTCATGAATTGGGCTTTATAGCATTCCCAAAATTTTACTTTTCATTCCAAATTTGTTTTAAATATTTTTTAACCTTACCTGTAAACAGTCATATTTAACCATTTAAATTTTTTAAACTATATGATTTCATGAGATTATGTAAAGCCAATTTCTCTATTGCAGATTTGATTTTCAAAATTAGATTCTCTTTTCCTAATTTTTTGAACAGCTCCTAACAACTATATTTTTCACCATAAAAGGATGCATCACTATAAAGTAAATATTGCATTCACTGTTCTATTTCCTTTTATGCTCTGTTTTATTTATTCTCTCTTATTGGATTACACATTAAATGTATTCTTACTATTCTAACCTTAGGAAAAATAAATTTTCTAGACAAGTGTATTGTATCCTAGGAGATTGTGAAATAAATATTTTAGATTAGTGCTTTTGTAGGCCTCTTGCAATTTTATTTTTTTGTCATCCAAATATTAATAATATTATATCTTGAATTTATAATAAATTAAATATGGCAAGATTTCCATACCCTTCCACTCATTTTGTACAAAATTGATGACGGTGAGCATATGAGGCAACTAATGTAGATTTTGGGTTCGATGGTTCCTCATTCTTTGTCCGCTACACTTTATCCCATTTGAACTATTATATTCAATTTTTTAATAGTTATATTTAGGTGTAGAACATGAATATACTAAGAATGGTGAAAGAAATTATACACCCAAAATAGAGGTGAAAATAAAAAGGTCAAAATGAAATTCTATATCTTCTTTGTAATAGTCCAATTTTAATTTATTTTATATAAACTAAAAATATTTAAATTTTAAATTTTGTTTTGGCAGTTACATGGCTTTAGTTACATGGTAAAAGCCATGTAACTGCCTTTGAGAGATTAGTGGCCATAACTGACCACCAACCCTCATTCTCTCGACTGAGAGTTAACCAAAAGAAAAAACTCTTTCTCTATTCTCTCTCTCGGTTCTCTCCCCCAGCTCTCAAGAAAAAGCTCTCTACTCTCAAGAAAAAATTTTTCCCTCTAAAAAAACACATTCTTCTGCTCTGCCCTTCTAAAAGGCTATTTATCATCAAAACAGTTTAACGGGAGAACAAAAAGTTTGTTCTCGTTTTTTTCTTTTGAATGGATTTTTTTCCTATGGATGTCGAGCTATCTCCTGAATGCGTTAGGTGACCTTCTGTGTTCGTGTGGAACAAAAGAACATTGGTCGTAGAATATAAGGATATTCAGTTACTTGAGTTATTATGGAATACACTGCAATTTCAAGTTACCTTAGACTGTGCATAGTTCGTAGAAAATACATGATTATGCATGGGTTATGTGATACAAGATGAACTATGGTTTGTTGTTTAATTATTTTGATCTAGAAAATTTATGAATTCTCCAACATTGGTATCAGAGTTAGGTTCCTTGTATGCCATAGTTTTTTTAAATTACGGATGCTTGTTTTCTTTATTTTATCCAAACATATTTTAAGGAGACATCTTGGATTATTTATACCATGCTCTATACATTTTTTAAAAGAAAATGTAAAATTAGTATCAAGAAAATGTAAAATTAGTATCAATGTAAAGCTCTTAAAATAAGATTTCCAACAATATATTGCATGAACTTTTTCAATTTATACTCTTAAAATAAGTTTTCCAACGATATATTGCATGAACTTTTTCAATTTATATTGGCTGAGATATAAATTATCAAAATTGAGACTTTTTGATACAAATTTATTTTGTTCTAGAATGTTTATAGAATATTTTTTTTAATCATAATAAAGGTTAGAAGAATCCAAACTCTAAGATTTATTAGTTTTTGGCAAAATTAATTCACAAAATATCTTGAAACACTACATCTCATACCAAAAAGATTCAAAAAAAAAATATTGGAGCGCATGAGAAGCTGATCCAGGCTACTAAGCCTAAACTCAGGCACGCAGCAGTGGGCTGCGCAGGCCTAGGCGTACGGCGCTCCCCAGCGCCGCCCATGCATGTTGTGCTGTGTTGCGTGGGCCCAGCCTAGCCTGGCCATCTGGACAGCCCAGGCCTGTTTTTTATTTTTATTTTTTAAAATTGAAAAAAGAAATTAAAAAAATAAAAACAACAGAATAATTTCTTGTCCAAAATTTATAATTTTTTTTTGAATGAGTGACATTTTAAAAAATTATTAAAATTAAATTGGACATTTTTTTATAATTTTTTTATAATATTTTTTCAAATTATTATTAAATAATTTGTTTTAATAATATTTTTCTTTAAAAAAATCCATTTTTTTATTATTAGTAATGTGACTATCATTTTTTTTTTATTTTGAACCGTTATTTATTTATTTATCTATTTATTTTTATATGTGTACAAAAATATAATATCAATTTCCAATGGAATATAAATCGTTCGTGACTCTATATGAGCACTTCTATCAAGCAAAGTGCTCAGGTAAATGAGATGATTAGATAGCTGATTATCATTGAGATGGATCCTATAAACACTTTAAATGAAATAAACCATCTAGTGTAGTTTATTATGGATGTGAATGATAATTTTGTTTTGGAAATATTTTTTTTATAAGACAAAGAAAGATGTGCTTTTTCTTTAAGGATCATGTTGTCTAATTTCAATCTAGAAGGAATTATGGATTCCATTTGGGAGAATACCAAAGAGTCCTACTGTTGCCTTGTATTGAAATTAATTAGTAAATATTCCAAATAAGTTACAAATAAGACGGTATGTAGTTTGATTGGATTATCAAAATTTAATAGTAGGTCTATAGTTAAGTTAAACCTTCCTAAAGTTGATTGTGATCTGAATCGACTAGAGGGAATTCTCTATATGTTTCTTGAACATTCTATTCTTGTGTCCCAAGTCTATATTAGACGTGAATAATTTCTTTTAAAAATTATTGTTATTTATTTAGTTTATTTATGCTACTGTAAATAATTTTATAATGAATAATATTATTTTTTATTGTTTCATGATTTTAAATAATATTTTATTTTATTTCATGAATTTCTAATTATTTATTATTTTTATATCATATGTTGATATATGGTATATGAATTGATGTTTCTGGATATCAATTAAAAAATATTTTTAAACTCTTAAATTTTAAGTAATTTAAGACATGAACCATAACATAATTAATTATGATTAATTTTTATAATACATTAGGATTTTAGATGATAATTGAGAACATAGTGAATTTTCGACTCTAAAACCTAATGTAAAATAATTATTAATATAATTCATTATTATTAAGGTTAGTGTATGTATGAACTAAGAAATTAACTCATGTACATAAATATCCCTATTTTAGACTAAGAATAATTTTTACTTCTAAATCTTTTTAGTTTACCTTAATAAGTGAGAGAAGTTAAATAAGGATAATTATGAAATCTAAAATAAGAAAATCTAGTATGTGCTCGAGGAACTAGGAGCTCTAGAATCTCTTAATCTAGTTATGAAAATACTAGAATAGGGTAACATGGCCTAGTATAGGCTAGACTGTTAGGCATATGATGTTTGGAAAAGTGAATTTAAATGCTCACATCACTTTAATGAGTAATATACATAATATTGTTATGCTTGAGTTTACAAAAATATGATTTAACAATAGACATATGGTCTGCACCTGAAGGTGAGGTTTAATGGAATCTCGCATATCAATTTTATAGCTTATACTATATAATCAGACGCTTATAAAAATAGTTCTCGTCATGATATAAGAATACATCTTAAGATTATGAGTAGTATAGTGAATGAGCTAAAAGATGCTCATCATATTTTGATTGACAAATAGAATGTTCAAGCGGTCATATGCTCTCTGCCCAAATACCTAGGATTACATGAAAAATGTTATTTACCCACAATGTCCATATTAAGTATATGGAAGATGTTATGCACTTCTTAGAGTTAAAGTAGGAACATTTGCATGTAAATCTATTGAGTATAAAAGTGTATATAACTAGCTCTAATTTCTAAAGAAGAAATGGAAACTAGTGAAAATATTAAGGTGGTAAATAGCATGAGAGAGAAAAAGTTAAGCTCAATAAGAAATAACAGTAGAGGGAAGGCCAAAGGTCCTTTTGTATAGAAGAAGGAAAATATTGCTAAGATCAAATGTTTTAACTGTATAGAACAGGATCAGGATACCTTCGTGGAATTTTTGATGACTTCTTGATACAGGACTATTTAGACTCTGTCAGGAGTTTTAACCAATATCGTTTGGTTAAGACGAAATAAGAGAAAAGATAGGCTAAAAGACGAAAAGACTTATTGAAATTTCTTAAAAATTGGAAAGTGAGTTCCTAATAGCCAAGGGAGGCTATTTATAATAGAAATAAAATCCTAATATGCAAAAATAATCCTAATCCTAATAGGAGTCTAAAATCCTAATAGTCAAGGGAGGCTATTTACAATAGAAATAAAATTCTAATATGCAAAAATCATCCTAATCCTAATAAGAGTTTAAAATCCTAATAGCCAAGGGAGACTATTTATAATAGAAACAAAACTCTAATGTCAAAATTATGAAAATACCCAAAATATCCAAAAATAATAATTAAAATACAAAAGTTAGCCCCGGTCTAAATCTGCCTTAAAATCCAAGACTAGTTGCTCCGTGTCACTTCTTCTATGAGTAAAATGGATATTCTTTAGGAAACAACTCCAAAGTGGAAGTAAAGAGCTTAAACACCTTCGAGCTTACTATATGTAGTAAGCAAATTCTATTCCTACATAATATTTGTTCCATAAATTCAATGGAATTTATTATTTGTGTTGATGTTGATTAAAATTATTTTTTTATATATATTTTTCATGAACTAAGTATAAACTTATTTTAAGTGCAAATTCTAGATCCAAATATTTTATGAATGCTCATATTCACTTAGAAGTTAAATGTAACTTCAATAGTATATTTTTTTTGCTATTTTGCATCTTTAGATACATCCATGAATGATGTAAATACATGGTATGCTATGCTTGGCCATATAGATTAAAAGATATGCAACAATTAGTCAAAATAGGCCTATAAGGTAATATTAACAAAGTAGATATATCCACTTGTAAATATTGCTTAATTTGAAATTATCTAGGAACAAGAGCTGAATTTCTATTGTGTTTAATATTTTCTAGTAAATGTGATTATATGTATGTGGGGCTAGACATAGGGGACATCTATTTCGAAATTAATGACTACTCTCTGTAAAGTTTTGTCTATTTGATATCTCATTAAATTGAGACTTTAAGTTGCTTCATTAAATTTTTAAATTTAGTTGAGAATTAATTAGCTAGAAAAGTAAAGGCTTTAAGAACCGACTAGGGTAGAAAATTTCAGTTAAAGCAACTTAGGTATTGTGTACCAGAAAGGAGAAATAGAACCCTGTTAGGTTAGGTCAATAATGAGATGAGCTAATTTTGTCAATCATCTATAGGGTGATACATTATTAGTAATCACTATTGAACTTAACATTATACCCATATAATTAGTAACTTCCACTCCATATGAATTATGGACTAAACACGAATTTGTTTGTAGACTTTAAAACTATAGTGTTGTAGAATTACTCATGAACCTTCATATAAATTTGGAGGACCAAGGGGAAGAATATGTTCTTTCCAAGGTATCTTTGAGTAGTTAAAAGGATATGTAATTTTTAGTGAGCAAGAGAATGGAAGTTTTAATTGCATTTGAATCATAGGGGATCACGTCCATTAGAATTTTTTCCCAAGCATATGGAGTTAGGATAAATCTTACCTCTAAATTAACTTGTGACCAGTCTGCTTTCGCTATAGAAATTTTTGACAGACACACATCCAAGTGGGAGCAAAATGGATACAGATGAATATGATCATTAGTTTCATAATTGCATCTTAAAGTGAGTGTAGACATTGAATCTGGTCGTGTGGGAGTAACATGCATATTGATGAGTCAATAGATCAATCTCAGCTACGATGACCATGTCATCTAAGGATTTTCAGTTGTTATTTTGAGATTAAAGGGGAATTATTTATTGTTACTCCTAATAGAGATGGGCTTAGAAATGTGTTTCTTAGACTCTTAGGTCTTCAATTAAGAAAAAAATGGATTAAAATAATGGAATGAGAAATAAAGTCAATAAAGAGCTAGTCAATATAGAGTTGCAATTAGAACATAAAGCAATTGAGAATTAGTAGATTGTCAAAGTAAAGCATAAGGAGTTGCAATTAGGACGTAAAACAATTGAAAATTAGTGGATTCTCAAAGTAAAGCATAAAGCTGATAATAGTACCAAGAGGTACAAAACTTGTTTGGTAACTAAAGGGGTATACACAATAGGAAGGAGAGAATTATAAGAATTTTTTTTAATCCTATTGTGAGGTTTACATCGATAAGGTTATTTTTTTTATTGTTAAATTGCATTAGTTGCTAACTTGGATCTTAAATTATATCAAATGGATATGAAGGCTATTTTTTCTCAAATGGAGAATTAAAATTTACATGATACAGTCCACAAGTTTCGGTATAAATGGCCAAGAGCACAAAATGTATAGATTGTTGAAGTCATTCTAAGGCCTTAAACAGTCTTCGGGACTATGGTATTTTAGATTTCATAATACCGTTGGATTTTATGATTTCTTTGTGATCAATGAAGATCATGGGAATATACGTAAAACATCCAAGAATAAATTAGTAATTTTATCATTGTATGTAGATAACATACTAATAGCCAGAAACGATAGTGAGTATATCGCAACTATTAAAGTTTGATTATAATCTTTTGAGATGAAAAGGATGAAGAAGTTGCATATAATCTTAGAGCTAAGATTCTAAGAGATCATTAAGAAAACTATTATCTCTTTCCAAGAGTAATATATTATGAAAGTCTTACAATGATTAAATATATAAGATTTCAAACCTGTGGATACTCATTTTTTCCAAAGGAAAAACTTTAAGTCGTAGATTATGTCTTAAAACTCCAAAAGAGAGAGCTCAAATAAAAATGTTCCACATAAGAGTGAGGTTAGAAGCCTGATGTATGCTATAAAGTATATTAGAATTGATATGTTCTATGCCTTGAGTATAGTAAATCAATCTGACTCTAGGGGAGCACACTAGATGAAATGGATATAGAGATATCTTAGACTTATACTAGATAATTCATGATGTTATCAAGGAAATAGTTTACGAATGGGAGACTATAAGGATGTAGAAAGGAGAGGAGATTTAGATGAGTCTAAATCTATCTCAAGATATATCTTTTTAAGAAGTAAGAAGTTATAGTTTACTATATTAGGAATATACATGCACATAACTTGAAAGTCTTTTCTACGCATGAAATTACTTTAGGTCTTCTAGTGAAGACGAGTACATAAGATTTTTTGTATAGCCTTGTAAAGTGATTAAGTTAGTGTAGAGGATAAGATAATTGGTTAATGTATTTAAATTATTAATTGCAATTGTGAAATTTATACATGCTATTTTATATTAGGGATATAATTATAAGAAGGATGTTAGACAGATAACAAATGCTTCCTCATATAGTATTGATTTTATTATCTAGTAAGATAATAAAACATAAGACAATTATAAGTTTCATGTTATCTATGAATAAAATTGTGAGCTTAGAAAAACTTATAATACAAGATGTAATTGATAGCGGTTGTCGAAGCCGTAAAAAATAAACCTATTAAACAATCAACAATTAACTTGTAGATAGTGGCAATAGGGTCGAACCACATGGAATTGACACTAAGGATCTTCCTAATAATGACTAAGGCAAAATAACAAATAAGTAAAAGAGGGGGGTTTTGTTTTGATGATTAAAACTGAATAGCAAGAGAAAGTAATAATTTAAATAGATGAGAAGTTCAATGGGAAAGAGATTCTAGTTGAAGTATGAGTCTATTTCAGCTTGTTTAGAATTGATCATTGATTATTTAAGACTCCTATTTTATTTCAATAAATTAGTTTTGGTTGTGGAAGACGTTTCTCACAACCAAATTCCTCCTTAGTTCTAGTTTGATTAGGAAACGTTCGCCAATCAAACACTAATCAACAAGTTGCCAAGGAACGTCCTTGGGGCATTTAGCATCAAACAACTGTTGATTGCATTAAGACTTAGAGAAACCCAATTCTATCCTTGCCAACCGCGTGGTCAAGTCTAGATTATGCAACTGATTATATTTGTGTTCAAATAATATAAGCAATTACGGACCTAAATCATTCAAACAATTTATTACTCAAGCAATTTAAAAGCAATGGGCCCTTATTGATTCTAAAAGCAAAGTAACAATTATAGAAAAGATCAAGTTGCATAAATATTGAAAGCAAATAAAAGTTTAACAATGGAGTTTTAAATCTCCTAATTCATCACAAATCTGAATTTTCTCAACTTCAACTAGAAAAGAATGAATTTAGCCACTTATGGTGGACAAAATACACAAAGGAAAGAAGAAAGGAAGAGAAAAAGAGTCTGCTGTAATTCTGCAGAATTTCCGAGGAGGAGAAGATGCTTTGCTGGTCTGGAGGCTGCCTTCTTATAGTTGGAGAGTCCAAGTTCAATTAGGGTTTGGAATCCCTATTTTGACTTGGTCTTTGTGGTCTTTAATTCCTCTTTTGTCTTTGAATTTTGTTGTAGATGGAATTCTCTTAGTAGAAGGGCCTCCTCGTGACTTTTGGAATTGAGCTGGTGGTGTTTGAGGTGGATTTGGACTTCTTTTCTTTTTGAATCTGATTTTTCCCTTTTTCCCGCTCTGCTGTCGGTTTCTGCTGTCAATGTGATTGGGGCAGGTGATTTGGGCAAATCACTTGCCCCAATCGCTTTTTGTGAGTCAGTCCAGTTTTTAGCTTTCTGTCTCTGCGAGTGATTTGGCCAGTCTCTGCGAGTGATTTGGCCAAATCACTTTGACCCCATCACTTTTCCAGCCTTTTCTGCACTTTTTCTCCAATTTTCCAATTTCTTCCTTTTCTATAAAAACAAGATAAAAACCATAAATTAAGCTGAAAAATATGTAAATAAGCAATAATAAAGATAATAAAAATGTGGCTATTTTATGTTTGATCAAATACCCTCACACCTAGCTTTTTGCTTGTCCTCAAGCAACACATAACTTAGTCAATCAAGCTCCTTTTTCCTTTGAGCCTAAATACCACTTAATCAGCCCCCCTAGACTCCTAAATTGAAGTATCACAGTATGGAATACATGCACTAAGGTTGTTCTCTCTTTTCCTTGTTTCTTTTCACCTACCATGCCCAAGAGAAAGGTTTTTGTTTCAATCATGCTTTATTCTTTTGTTTTAAGCTTGATGCAACCCTCTAAGAGTAACTTGCCCTTTTTAGGCACACTTTTTTATTCAGCAGCACTTATTCTTTTTCTTGCATGAAAAAGTCACCAACCTTTTTACGCAAAGGTGAATATTGGTGATACCCACCCTCGGTTACTCAGTTAGTCACTTGTTCAAGTGGCTACTAGCTCTGTTCATAGTTTATTTGACCATTGGAACAGGTTTAAGATTTGTGCTTTATGCTGGTTTTTTTTTTTCTTTTCATAACAGTTTGGGCAAATTAGCTCATAGGGAGTTACACTAACTTTTTATTTGCATGTGTTTATATTTTTATTTTCCTTGACCACAGCAAATTTAAGGATTCAATTCAAGAAAAGAACTTCCTAAGTGAAGGTAGCACACTGTAATTGATTCAATTTAGGCTTAAAGGGGTGGAAAATCAATGGAGTCATGAGATAGGAAGCTCTTTTAACCTTGTTATCTATGCTTAGTAGAGCAAAAGCTAAGACAAAATTCTGTGTGTGTGTGCAGAAAGTGAAAAAATGTGTGCAAAGGAAAAATGTGTGAAAAGAAAAAATTTTGGTGTGTGTCATAGGGCAAAAAGATGCAAAAAGAAACAAAAAGAAAGCAAAAGATAATGTAATCAATGCAAAAATAACCGAACAGTACTCCCACACCTATTGCAAACATTGTCCTCAATGTGTAAATATATATAAAAAAAACTTAAGAAGGAAAGGGAAAGGGACTTCCTGGCCTGTGGGTGATTTGGGCAGGTGATTTGGGCAAATCACTCGGCCAAATCACTGGCTGTCATGATCTGTGGGCAGAAAATTATCCACCAGCAGTTGTAGCAGGTGCTCCATGTGCTGCATTCTGTCTTCTATTCTGCTGAGACGAGCCTCCCCCGAATGGTCTTGAGGTGCCTTTTATGTCCTCCAAGGTCCATCCTATGGTTTTCTTGTGCTTTCTCAATACTTGTGGGAGGCTTTCTCCATCTTGTTGGCTTAGCTGATTGACAACTATGACTGGTAGTGTTTTTTCAGCTCCCAAGTAGGTGTATTTGAGGTGCACTAGTAGAGGTTTCAGATCTAGTGCAGTTGCTGTCTGGTCTGTTGCTTGCTGTCTGCTCACTGATTTGGGCAGATTGCCTGATGCTGGGTCTGGTGATTTGGGCAAATCACCCTTTGTCATGTCTGTCTGCTCCAGTGATTTGGGCAGTTCAGGATCTGCCTGTTCTGGTGATTTGGGCAGATCACCCGCAACCAGTAGTGAACAGTATGCAGAGTCTGTGTTTTTTTTGGAGCTGCTGCTGTCCATTTCTTCAGATCTGCATAAATCAGCATTGAGTGAGTCATCTAGATCAAAATCAAAGATTTCTTGACTTAAATCATCAATAACATCAAGACCATAAACAGGAGACACATCATTGGGGAATTTCATAGCATCATAAACATTAAACTTGATAACTTCCCCTTCAAACTCCATGGTTAATGTGCCATCATGCACATCAATTTTGGTTTTGGCTGTGCTTAAGAATGGTCTTCCAAGTAGGATGTCAGAGATGGTGTTGCCCTTATCCTCCTCCATGTCAATCACATAAAAATCTGCTGGGAATACTAGTTGGTCCACTTGTACCAACACATCTTCTAGGACTCCTTTGAGGTAGACAACAGATCAGTCGGCCAATTGGATTACTATGCTGGTTGCCTTGAGTGTACCTGCATTTAACAAGTTAAAGATGGAAAGGGGCATAACATTAATTGAAGCCCCAAGGTCACACATGGCCTTCTTTATCCCTATGTTGCCTATTTTGCATGAAATGGCAAACATTCCTCTATCCTTACATTTGGTTGGAAGCTTCCTTTGAATGACAGCTGAGATACACTCCCCCACACTTACCTTTTCACGTTCAGCAAGTTTCCTTCTATTGGTGCATAGCTCTTTGAGAAATTTAGCATACCTTGGTATTTGTTTGATAGCATCAAGTAGAGGTATGTTGATCTCTACCTTGCGAAGTATCTCAAGTATTTCTTTTTCCTCTTTTTCTTTTTGAGATCTTGCAAATCTTTTGGGGAAGGGAGGAGGTATCTTGAATTTTTCTGCTGGTTGCTGTTTCTGCTTTTGACTGGACTCTGCCTGATCTGTTGATTTGGGCAGATCGATTTTTGCCTTCTCTGGTGATTTGGGCAGATCACTACTGCTGGGCAGTTCAGTCTGCCTAGCGATTGGGTCTGTGATTTGGGCAGATCGATTGCCCTGATCACTTTCTGGCAGATTCTCTTCAGTGATCTGTTTTTGCAATTTTTTAGCCCTACTGTCTTGCAGCTCTTTTCCACTTCTCAATGTGATGGCACTAACATTATGTCTCGGATTTATTTCAGTTTGGGAGGGTAGCTTTCCTTGTGATTCAAGCTTACTCAAGGATGAAGCCATTTGTCCCACTTGTTGCTCAAGATTTTGCACCGTATTTGCTAGGGACTTCACAATCTCTTCAAGAGGTGCATTGGACTTTTGAGGTGCAGCTTGTGGTTGATTTCTTTGCTGGTGGCTTGGATATTGATTGCCCCTCGTATAAATGAAATTTGGATGGTCCCTCCAACCTGGATTATATGTATTTGCATAGGGATCATACCTTCTTTGCCCATTAAAGCCTCCAACAGCATTGACTTGCTGGTCCTCTTCTTGAAGGGAAGGACATAGATCAGTTGGGTGGTTGTTGACACATATTCCACATGGCTTGGGCTGTTGAATCTGCTGGACTTGTTGGGATTGACCCACAACAAGGCTACGGACAGCATTGGTGAGATCAGAAATTTGGGATGCTAAAATGGATGTACTCACCTCATTTACCTTTCTTGGTGGTTGCTCTTGGTCTCCAAATTGCTGAGAAGTTGCAGCCATGGTGGAAATTAAATCCCTCATCTCTCGAGGTGATTTATCTCGAATTGATCCTCCACATTCTGCATCTATAAACTTCCTTTCTGCAGGTAGTAAACCTCCATAGAAATACTCAATGAGAGACTTGTCAGAAATATCATGCTGAGGGCAGCTTGTGCACAGCCTTTTGAACCTCTCCCAGTACTCATATAAGTCTTCAGAATGCTTTTGCCTTATACCACTTATTTCTCGACGGGTGCCAATGGCTTTCGATGTTGGAAAGAATTTGTTCAAGAATGCTCTTACCATACTGGCCCATGATGTGATGGATCCGGGTGTCAAGTAGAATAGCCAATCCTTGGCATAGTCTTCAAGAGAGAAAGGAAAAGCTCTAAGTTTGACATGGTCTTCTGAAATTCCCTGAGGTCTCATGGTTGAGCAGACAATGTGGAATTCTTTTAAGTGCTTGTGGGGATCCTCATTTTTAAGGCCTCTAAACTTGGGAAGGAGATGGATCAGACCTGTCTTCAATTCAAAAGGTGCTGTCAATTGGGGATAAGTTATGCATAATGGTGCTTGGTCTTTAGCTGGCATATCCAGCTCTCGGTGTGTTCTCTCCCATGGCTGTGGTGCTTGGACAGGCAGGTTTCCAGCTTGAATTTCAGCTTCTTCACGTGCAGCAGGTTGTTCTGCCATTGCTGGATTTTCTGCAACAACCCAGAACTCAGTTTCTGGTGCAATTTCAACAGTAGCAGGTGCGGCAGTAGGTGAATTTGTTGGTGCAGAAATTTCAATAGCAGCAGGGGCAGTAGCAGCTCTGTTTGATGGTGCAGTGGCAGATCGGATGGTAGATTCCAGATTTGTTGGTGTTGCTGATGAAGATGCTTTTGAGGCTTGGTTCCTCAAATTTGCTTGCTTTCTTAAGCTCTTGGCGGTGCGTTCTATCTCCGGATCGTAAAGAAGGTTTTCTTTACGGCTAGACCTGGTCATAAAGGGAAAATACGTTAGTTTAAATCAATTCTCCGGCAACGGCGCCAATTTTTTATAGCGGTTGTCGAAGCCGTAAAAAATAAACCTATTAAACAATCAACAATTAACTTGTAGATAGTGGCAATAGGGTCGAACCACAGGGAATTGACACTAAGGATCTTCCTAATAATGACTAAGGAAAAATAACAAATAAATAAAAGAGGGGGGTTTTGTTTTGATGATTAAAACTGAATAGCAAGAGAAAGCAATAATTTAAATAGATGAGAAGTTCAATGGGAAAGAGATTCTAGTTGAAGTATGAATCTATTTCAGCCTGTTTAGAATTGATCATTGATTATTTAAGACTCCTATTTTATTTTAATAAATTAGTTTTAGTTATGGAAGACGCTTCTCACAACCAAATTCCTCCTTAGTTCTAGAAACCCAATTCTATCCTTGCCAACCGCGTGGTCAAGTCTAGATTATGCAACTAATTATATTTGTGTTCAAATAATATAAGCAATTACGGACCTAAAATATTCAAACAATTTATTACTCAAGCAATTTAAAAGCAATGGGCCCTTATTGATTCTAAAAGCAAAGTAACAATTATAGAAAAGATCAAGTTGCATAAATATTGAAAGCAAATAAGAGTTTAACAATGCAGTTTTAAATCTCCCAATTCATCACAAATCTGAATTTCCTCAACTTCAACTAGAAAAGAATGAATTTAGCCACTCATGGTGGACAAAATACACAAAGGAAAGAAGAAAGGAAGAGAAGAAGAGTCTGCTGTAATTCTGCAGAATTTCCGAGGAGGAGAAGATGCTTTGCTGGTCTGGAGGCTGCCTTCTTATAGTTGGAGAGTCCAAGTTCAATTAGAGTTTGGAATTCCTATTTTGACTTGGTCTTTGTGGTCTTTAATTCCTCTTTTGTCTTTGAATTTTGTTGTAGATGGAATTCTTTTGGTAGAAGGGCCTCCTCGTGACTTTTGGAATTGAGCTGGTGGTGTTTGAGGTGGATTTGGACTTCTTTTCTTTTTGAATATGATTTTTCCCTTTTTCCCGCTCTGCTGTCGGTTTCTGCTGTCAATGTGATTGGGGCGGGTGATTTGGGCAAATCACTTGCCCCAATAGCTTTCTGTGAGTCAGTCTAGTTTTTAGCTTTCTGTCTCTGCAAGTGATTTAGCCAGTCTCTGCGAATGATTTGGCCAAATCACTTTGACCCATCACTTTTCCAGCCTTTTCTGCACTTTTTCTCCAATTTTCCAATTTCTTCCTTTTCTGTAAAAACAAGATAAAAACCATAAATTAAGCTGAAAAATGTGTAAATAAGCAATAATAAAGATAATAAAAATGTGGCTATTTTATGTTTGATCAGTCATCTCAAAGAGATTGAGAATAATAGTGGGAGATCATTGTATTTTATAATGATCTTATGTGAATAAGTCACATTATTTGTCTTAACAGTCAGATGCAGTTCTGTTTTAAAAAGTGTAGCTTTCAGAACTCAGATTTGAACATTAAGTATGCTCAAATTATCATCTGTACGATATCTTAAATAGAGACATATGCTCCATTATGAATAGAATGTGATATCGTAGCATGTAATTCATACCACATGTGCTTGTGATCAATGATGGGAGTACAAACGCTAATCTCTGCTTGTTAATGTGTGAGGTCCTAAAGATTATGAGTAATCTTACTAATATCCTTAGGACTTTGATATGTTACTTAAGTCTTAATTTGGTGTTTGCTATCTTAGGATATTATCAGATGATTATGAATGATGTGATCTGATGAGATATTTCTAGAAAAATAAATTGAATCAAGGTTGAGAGTATCGAGATACGAGGAAGATCATGTGAAAGTATCACATTAGTTTTGTATTCATTGATATGTCAATTATGTTTATTTGTAGATAAAACATAATAATGATCATTGAGATTATATGGATATTTAATATGATAAATGATCTAAGGTATTGCATACTGAAAATACTTTGAATTTCGCCATTTGAGCGATTATATTACCCTAATAGACATAATATTTGAGCTCTCAAAGTATACACAGGTGTAATACCCGGCTAGAATCCGGCATCGGGATTCCTGCCTTCCGGCGGAATCTAGGGTGTTGGATCTCTCTAGAAGGGGTAAAATGTGTTTTCTCAAATGTCTTTACTGATTTCATGGTTTTTAATGGAAATGAATTGAGTTTTGAAAAGAGAAAAGACCAAGGAGGCGTTTGCCAGGTTCGGCCGCCGAAAGTGAAGTTCGGCCGCCGAACATGGAAAGGCTTCGGGAGTGCCTTTGGCCTCCGAAAGTCTTGTTTGAACGAGCCAAGGTTCGGCCGCCGAAAGTCAAGTTCGGCCGCCGAACCTACATGAGATTAGGGGGCACGTTAGGCCGCCGAAGGAAGTTTAGTCGGCCACCTATAAGAGGCCCTCAGACCGAAAATGGGAAAGTTTTCTCCCCATTCTCGTGCTCCGGTGTGTTCATGTCCTCCTTAAGTCGTTTTCATGCTTTTTCTTCAATCCTTCTCGTTTTTATGAGTTTTATGTGGATTTTGAAGAGTTTTAAGCTTGGATCAAGGATTTGGAGCTTGGAGACCCCAGAGCTAGTTTCCTCCACATCTCCAAGGTTCGGGTCACACCAACCCTCGGTCTCCAAGAGGTTAGTGTAGATCCTTGCTTTTCCTTATGTTTAATGAAGTTTTAAGTAAGTTTTAAGGAGATTTGATGTTTGAGTTTGGGTAGAAATGCATGTTTAAGGTTTATGTGGGTTTTATACCCAATGTATGTTATGTGATGTTTGTGTTGAGGAGTTTATGTTAGTTTATGCTCCTTTATGCTTGTGGGAGTGAGTATGCATGATTGGGAGAGAGTATGTGAGGATTTGGGTATATTTGAGTTTGGTTTTTGGCTTGGCAGAATCGGACCTGTCGTCCAGAGGGGACCAGGTTCGGCCGCCGAAAGGAGTTTCGGCCGCCGAACCTGCATGGGAGGCAGTCTTTAGGCTGCCGAATGTGCCCCCGAAGGAGGGACTTTCGTTTCTGTCCTAGGGTTTCGGCCGCCGAACCTGCCGCCGAACCTACCCGAGTTTCGTCTCTGGAAGGGACTTTCGGCCGCCGAAGGTGCCGCCGAAAGTGCCCTGTCCAGCCGTTTCTTGGGCGTTTTCCATGCATGTTTAAGTGATGTTTAGAGGGGTTTTTGGGGAGTTGTTTATGAGTTGTTAGAATGTGTTTGGCACCTCATTCGAGTCCACCTGTGTAGGATCGGACCCGAGAGACCGAGGAGGCCATCAGTGTTAGCAGTTGCAGAGTCAGTCAGCGTCTGCTAGGAGGTGAGTAGAACTAAACTTAATCTTTTATGCATAAAATCTAATGCCTAAAGCATGTTCATGCATCATGATTATATGTAGTAGGTTGATTGCACTAGTTTCACGAATATGACGCATTGCATTATTTGATGTTGATGGAGGAAGGGTGGACCGAGGCGACTTCAATAGCCCATATCTGTCACGAGTCTTGTCTTAGTCCTTTGAGAGCCGGACAAGTACATGTAGGAAAGTCCATGTGAGCTCTCTGTGGACCAGACACCATGTCATGTATGTTACAGGCCTTTGTGAGCTCCTATGGGGGAGCCGGGCACCGACAGAGGGATTTTTGATGTCATGTCCATCCTCTGAGAGGAAAGATGCATGCAAAAAGACAGACTCTCAGAAACCAGGGTCCGTGGGGAATAAATATTGCATAAGCCCCGAGGCGGACAAGATTATGTGATTTCTCTGTGTTATGATGCATTTCATGAAAGCATGTAATTAATGAACTGTTTTCTATGTTTCTACTCACTGGGCTTTTTAGCTCACCCCCCTCCCCTAACCCCAGTGTTGCAGGTTTAAGTCAGAGCTCAGAAGTCAGCAGGGTAAAGATAAAGTGACGTGTGTTTGTAATAGTATTAGAGTAGTACTTTTAGTGTGGACATGTATTGAAATTGATATTTAATGATTTGTAAGAGAAATGTAATGTAAAGTATAGTAGAGTTATGTTTATTGGATTAGTACTGTGCTTGGCCCTGAGACTTGGTTAGTCCCTGTGTAATACATGATGTATGTTATGCTAAATGTTGAGTCATGTTTGAACTAATCTTGTGGCATGTGTTGTTTACCACGTTATGTAATGGATGAGGACCCTAGAGGAGGTCTGATGTTTGTGGTTTGAGGCATGCACAGGTTAGGTTCTAGTTCTTTGGATGTAATCCCAGCTTGATGTATGTTATGTTGACCCAGCTAGAGTTTTGATGAGGGCTCTAGTAGGGGGTTCTTTTATGTTTCAGTTATGTTGCATACAGGTCGAGCTCGGTAATTACATCAGATGTTCCAGTTTTTATGTTAAAGTTTTGATCATGTATGGGATTTGACCAGGTGATAGGAGGTATGTTTGGCTCGCTACGGGTCCCGGCGGCCTTAAGCCGATCTGGATCCTAGCGCCGGTGGCGGTTCGGGCCGTTACAGAGGGGTATCGGTTTCCGGGCTGTTACAGAATGGTATCAGAGCTTTGGGCCTCGAGAGTACGGTGTGTTGCACATCGGAAAGAGGTTGGCTTAGAGGTCATAGAAGGGCAAGCACAATAGGAAGAATCATGTCCACTAGGATAGGATGTTGAGTCCTGTCTTGATGATGATGTGTAATGCCATGATTTTATGCATGTGCATTAATGTTATGTATGATATGCTATGTATGTATGTATGACATGTATGTAGGTTCATGTGTTTTCATATGAACCATATGATGCTAATGATTGATTGTATGCTCGTGTGTTGTTCTTTAGAGGAGCCAGAATGCGAGGTGCTCGTCGATCTGTGGAATCGACTGGAGTTCCATCTGAGAGGGAAGGTATGGACACCTTTCCCCCTGCTCTGCCTAGAGCGCAGTCGTGGGGAGTTAGCAGATGGGGAACATCAAGGGACCCTGGAAGGTCTTTTGATGCAAGCATAGAAGGAATGGCTCCAAGAAGGATGTCAGCTAGTATGAGAGAAGTAGAGTCGGATGTTCAGAGAAGGGATGTCAGTATGGGAGTCAGAGTACCTGAAGAAGGTATGGGAGATTCTTAGGAGGATGCTCAGACTCAGGATTCCAGGATCTCAGGTTCAGGAGGGATTGATCCCTCCACTCTGAGTACAGCCTCCACGAAAAGTAAGAAGTGGGGCAGAGGCCTCAGAAGGTCGAAGAAGAAGTTTTGGCAAAATTTGAAGGCTAGTTTGGGTTTTGGTGGCTCAAGCTTTGGCTCAGGCAGTTCAAAATGCTTGAGGTGCGGAAGGCCGCACAAGGGAGTCTGTCTCGCGGGGACGACAGCATGTTACAGGTGCAGACAGGAGGGGCACATAGCACGTGAGTGTCCTACTGCGCCCTGGTTGGCTCAGCCCCAGCGGACCGATACAGGTAGAGCAGCTCAGCCAGTAGCTCCAGCCGTGTGTCAGGTTAGTGGTCGAGGCAGAGGAAGAGGGTCAACCTTTTATTCGGAAGGTTCCCATGGAGAAGGTCCGTCAGCTTCAGCTCGGATCTTCACCCAAGCTCAGCAAGAGGCAGACACATCGAACATGGTGGTGCCAGGTATGCTCACTTTTGAATGTTCTGATGTGTATGTTTTATGAACCCTAGTGTTTTTCTCTTTCTTTAGTTGCTCTAGGAGCCGTCGAGAGGTTGAGTTGATAGCTTCTGGGCTAGAGTGTTCTCTTTGGTCAGTAGACTCTCGTGTGATTCATCTGTGGCAGAGTCAGTCTGCCGGTCCAGTTCTATGACAGTTGAGGGTAGATGCCTTCCACCCAACATTGAGGTCCTGGACTTGACTGTCTGGACGTCAGTTTAGGGTTGGACTGGTTTTTCTACTCGTAGTGCTATCTTGGCCTGCAAAGACAAGGTAGTCTGGTTTAGAGGACAGGATGGGTCAAAGATTTTCTTCGGAGGGGACACAGTAGGGATGCCTAGAGGTTTGATGTCAGCCTGTAAGGTTCGTAGGGTGCGTAGGAGGGGTTGTCAGAGGGTTCTAGCTCTTGTTTGAGAGTTCAGCAGTCAGGTCGGGGAACCAGCCTCAGTGCCAGTTGTTAGAGAGAGTTCTTAGATGTCTTCCTAGGCGAGTTGTCAGGTTTACCATCTGTCAGGGAGTTAGAGTTTGGTATAGGAGTGGTGTTTGGACGCAGAACCATTTCTACCCTTCCCTATAGGATGGCGCCTGCATTGAGGGAGGTAGCAGTAGAGTAGAGGCGAGACTTGGTAGACAAGGGGTTTTGTCCGACCTAGTACCTCACTCTGGATTGCTCCAGTATGGTTGTGGGAAACGAAGGATGAATCCTTGAGACTTTGTAACGACTGTAAGCGGTTAAACAAGGTCACTACCAAGGGCAGGTATTCCCATGTAGGATGGATGATCTATTGGGACAGCTAGTAGGAGCTGTTTGTTTTCACAGATAGATCGGAAATTCGGGTACTACCTGTGAGAGTTAGAGTTAGTTTTGGGTTAGTAGTGAGAAGAAGCCAGTTAGTAAAGATGAGAAGAGAAGAGTAAGAACAGAGAAGGAGGAAGATAGAGAAGGATCAGAGTAGCGCAGCAGAAGCTCGTGGAGTTTAGGAACCTGGGAGTTCTTACTCCAGCGTTTGGTGTCTCTCTTTGGAGAGAAGCTTTAGGATTCGCTTGCTTGCTTGCATGCTCGTGTTTGTTGTTTTAACATTCGGGGACGAATGTTTTTGTAAGGGGGGTAGAATGTAATACCCGGCTAGAATCCGGCATCGGGATTCCTGCCTTCCGGCGGAATCTAGGGTGTTGGATCTCTCTAGAAGGGGTAAAATGTGTTTTCTCAAATGTCTTTACTGATTTCATGGTTTTTAATGGAAATGAATTGAGTTTTGAAAAGAGAAAAGACCAAGGAGGCGTTTGACAGGTTCGGCCGCCGAAAGTGAAGTTCGGCCGCCGAACATGGAAAGGCTTCGGGAGTGCCTTTGGCCTCCGAAAGTCTTGTTTGAACGAGCCAAGGTTCGGCCGCCGAAAGTCAAGTTCGGCCGCCGAACCTACATGAGATTAGGGGGCACGTTAGGCCGCCGAAGGAAGTTTAGTCGGCCACCTATAAGAGGCCCTCAGACCGAAAATGGGAGAGTTTTCTCCCCATTCTCGTGCTCCAGTGTGTTCATGTCCTCCTTAAGTCGTTTTCATGCTTTTTCTTCAATCCTTCTCGTTTTTATGAGTTTTATGTGGATTTTGAAGAGTTTTAAGCTTGGATCAAGGATTTGGAGCTTGGAGACCCCAGAGCTAGTTTCCTCCACATCTCCAAGGTTCGGGTCACACCAACCCTCGGTCTCCAAGAGGTTAGTGTAGATCCTTGCTTTTCCTTATGTTTAATGAAGTTTTAAGTAAGTTTTAAGGAGATTTGATGTTTGAGTTTGGGTAGAAATGCATGTTTAAGGTTTATGTGGGTTTTATACCCAATGTATGTTATGTGATGTTTGTGTTGAGGAGTTTATGTTAGTTTATGCTCCTTTATGCTTGTGGGAGTGAGTATGCATGATTGGGAGAGAGTATGTGAGGATTTGGGTATATTTGAGTTTGGTTTTTGGCTTGGCAGAATCGGACCTGTCGTCCAGAGGGGACCAGGTTCGGCCGCCGAAAGGAGTTTCGGCCGCCGAACCTGCATGGGAGGCAGTCTTTAGGCTGCCGAATGTGCCCCCGAAGGAGGGACTTTCGTTTCTGTCCTAGGGTTTCAGCCGCCGAACCTGCCGCCGAACCTACCCGAGTTTCGTCTCTGGAAGGGACTTTCGGCCGCCGAAGGTGCCGCCGAAAGTGCCCTGTCCAGTCGTTTCTTGGGCGTTTTCCATGCATGTTTAAGTGATGTTTAGAGGGGTTTTTGGGGAGTTGTTTATGAGTTGTTAGAATGTGTTTGGCACCTCATTCGAGTCCACCTGTGTAGGATCGGACCCGAGAGACCGAGGAGGCCATCAGTGTTAGCAGTTGCAGAGTCAGTCAGCGTCTGCTAGGAGGTGAGTAGAACTAAACTTAATCTTTTATGCACAAAATCTAATGCCTAAAGCATGTTCATGCATCATGATTATATGTAGTAGGTTGATTGCACTAGTTTCACGAATATGACGCATTGCATTATTTGATGTTGATGGAGGAAGGGTGGACCGAGGCGACTTCAATAGCCCATATCTGTCACGAGTCTTGTCTTAGTCCTTTGAGAGCCGGACAAGTACATGTAGGAAAGTCCATGTGAGCTCTCTGTGGACCAGACACCATGTCATGTATGTTACAGGCCTTTGTGAGCTCCTATGGGGGAGCCGGGCACCGACAGAGGGATTTTTGATGTCATGTCCATCCTCTGAGAGGAAAGATGCATGCAAAAAGACAGACTCTCAGAAACCAGGGTCCGTGGGGAATAAATATTGCATAAGCCCTAGGCGGACAAGATTATGTGATTTCTCTGTGTTATGATGCATTTCATGAAAGCATGTAATTAATGAACTGTTTTCTATGTTTCTACTCACTGGGCTTTTTAGCTCACCCCCCTCCCCTAACCCCAGTGTTGCAGGTTTAAGTCAGAGCTCAGAAGTCAGCTGGGTAAAGATAAAGTGACGTGTGTTTGTAATAGTATTAGAGTAGTACTTTTAGTGTGGACATGTATTGAAATTGATATTTAATGATTTGTAAGAGAAATGTAATGTAAAGTATAGTAGAGTTATGTTTATTGGATTAGTACTGTGCTTGGCCCTGAGACTTGGTTAGTCCCTGTGTAATACATGATGTATGTTATGCTAAATGTTGAGTCATGTTTGAACTAATCTTGTGGCATGTGTTGTTTACCACGTTATGTAATGGATGAGGACCCTAGAGGAGGTCTGATGTTTGTGGTTTGAGGCATGCACAGGTTAGGTTCTAGTTCTTTGGATGTAATCCCAGCTTGATGTATGTTATGTTGACCCAGCTAGAGTTTTGATGAGGGCTCTAGTAGGGGGTCCTTTTATGTTTCAGTTATGTTGCATACAGGTCGAGCTCGGTAATTACATCAGATGTTCCAGTTTTTATGTTAAAGTTTTGATCATGTATGGGATTTGACCAGGTGATAGGAGGTATGTTTGGCTCGCTATGGGTCCCGGCGGCCTTAAGCCGATCTGGATCCTAGCGCCGGTGGCGGTTCGGGCCGTTACAGAGGGGTATCGGTTTCCGGGCTGTTACAACAGGTCACATAGTCTAATTGTTAAATATGAAAATTGCTGTATATATGTCATCATGCCCTATCAGGTGTGAGTGGGAGATGAAAAAAATTATACACCCAAGATAGAGGTGAAAATAAGAAGCCCAAAATAAGATTTTGTATCTTATTTATGATAGCCTAGTTTTAATTTATTTTATATAAATTAAAAAAATTAAATTTTAAATTTTATTTTGCCATGTAATTGCCTCTGAGAGAGTGGTGAGGATAACAGTCCACCAACTCCCATTCTCTCGAGTTAACCAAAAGAAAAAGCTCTTTCTTTGTTCTCTCTCGGTTCTCTCCCCCAGCTCTCAAGAAATATTTTTTCCTTCTAAAAATAATATTTTTCTGCTCTCTCCATCTAAAAGGCTATCTACCATCAGAACAGTTTGATGGGAGAATAAAAAGTTTGTTCTTGTTTTTTTCTTCTGGATGGGCTTTTTTCTTGTGGATGTCAAGCTACCTCCTAAATGCGTTGGGTGACCTTCTGTATTCGTGTGGAACAAAAGGATGTCGATCGTAGAATCTGAGGATATTCAGGTACTTAGGTTCTTATGGAATACGGTAACTCTAAGACTGTGAACTATATGCACAGTTCATAGAAAATACATGATTATGTATGGGCTGTATGATACAAAATGAAATGTGGTTTATATTTTAATTATTTCAATCCTAGAAAATTTATGGATTTTTCAACAAATGGGAAGGTTATAAATATGACCATTAAATGCAAATATGAATTAAATTTGTCTAAATAATGAATCAATGGAAAAATGGGAGGTATAATAGTGAAGGGACAAGAAAAAGAAACCAAATTTCAATGACGCCCAGAAAATCCCATAGGAGTTAAGGAAGAAGTTTGCAATTGGCAATAACCTAGATCTAAGTCAAGAAAACCTGACGGGGCTACAATTATTCTTTTAAAAATGGTTATGCAAAATATATAAAGAACAACAAGAAATTAAAAAAAAAATGGTGGTGTGTCATCATTCAGTTGTTGGTGGATCATTTGCAGCATCTTTATCTCCCTTAGCACCAATCGGTGTCTCTATTTTAGATGAGTTGGAAGCACCATCATCTTTAACAAGTAAAGCAGGCTGGGTGTGTGGAGCAGTTTCTGTTGTAGTAGGTGGTGTAGTAGGAGGTGCAATAAAATTTTTCTTATCTTTATCTTCATTCCCTTCTTTTGCATCCTTGCTATCTTTCCCTTCCTTTGTATCTTTGCCCTCTTTAGTATCCTTCCCTTGCTTCCCATCTTTCCCATCCTTCATATCTTTTCCCTCTTTAGTATCCTTCCCTTGCTTCCCATCTTTCCCATCCTTCATATCTTTGTCCTCTTTAGTGTCCTTCCCTTGCTTCACATCTTTCCCATCCTTCATATCCTTACCATCTTTTGCAGGCGGTGGAGGCATCATATGAGTTGGAGGAGTCTGTTTGAGCTTTGCAAAAATTTGTCTCATCCTTGAAAGGTCAGTGGGTTTTCCAGGTTTTGGACCTTGAATTACCATGATTGAAGCTCTGCTATTAGGATCTTTCCTACCTCTTTTTTCAATATTTGGCACCTCTCGAGGAATGATTTCAGCAATGGCTTTCCAATAATGTTTGTCTGCTTCTTTATGGAATTTCTCTTGGTTAGCCAGGTACAACTGTAGAGAATGAGTCATTTTATTACAATAATAAAGCTAAAATAAGTATTACAATAATAAAGCTAAAATAAGTACAGAAAGCATATGCAAACTAAAGTGCTTAACAAAAAGAAAAAAGTAAAAGCACGAAAAGTGACTTTCAGATGTCATACCTTCTCTCTTTCTCTATTGTGAGCCTTGTTAGTTTCAGAATTAAGTTGCCTTTTCTTATAAAATTCTCTTACATATTCTTCAGCTTCATTAATAATTTGATTTCGCATTTCCTTCTCTCTATTTTCTTTTTCCTCGAGATGGAGTGCGTTTTGTCTGTGCGAGATAGAGGTAAGAGATTATACTATCTACAAATTTCATGCCCACAATTACATGCAACAAATACTAACAATGAAATGGTTTCTAGAGAACCTTTTCACTATCCTATAAATATAAGATCAAGCAAAGCAAACATCAGTTTACACTCTCTCAACAACTGTAATGATTTGATCAATATATGTTTGTGCTTTATCTTTCTATCTAGTTTTTTTTTTAGTTATTATTGGTTGAACCCTTGTTAGAAATTATCATAGAAAGGTAATTGAAAATAAGACATAAAACAAGCTAAAAATGTAACATCCTCTGGGCCCACACCAGTGAATATTGTCCGCTTTGGGTTCACTCCCAGTGTCCTTCCCCTCACGGTTTTATTTCTGGGTCAAGGGATTTACTACTCTGTCTTCCCAAAACGCGTCCACTGGGGTCTCTTGGGGCTTGCCCTTATAAGGCTTCCCCCCTCCTTACCTCTTTTCGATGTGGGATACTTTTAATCCACCTCATGGGGTTCCTTCCCCCCATAAGGCCTGAGCGTCCTCGCTCAGCACACCTGTAACAGCCCTGAAACCGAACTGCCACCGGCAATAGGATCCAGATCGACTTAAGGTCGCCGGGACCCGTAGTAAGCCTGCTATTCTGTCTGTCTACCTGTGAAATCCCATACATGATCATACAGTGGCTGTAAAAACATAAACAGTTTCTTTAGGCTTAACCTGTGCATGCACTCTCTGTGTGCTCTACCAATCCCTACTAGAGCTCCTCATGGCTCTAGGCGGATCAAACTCATCATGTTAAGCCTGGTTTTGCTCACAACCATACAACACATAAAGCAACATACATAAACTGATCATGTGACTCCACAAAGGGATTACAAGTCTTATAAGTCAAGCACCATTCTATATACTGTACATATACACTATCTCTATACATTTACATGTCCACACTAGCTATTACACCACTCTGTACTCTTCCTGTACCCTGCTGAGTTCTCTCTGACCTCTGAACCTGCACAACTGAAGTTAGGGGAGAGGGATGCGCTACTATAGCCCAGTGAGTAGAATAGGAAGAAAATAACAGGTGATAAAACATGCTCTCATGGAATGCATCACATAATCACATCACCTCGGCCGGACGGATCAAAACTCCCTCTATCTCATCTGGGGTACCTAAGTACCATGTGCCTGGTCCCCGTAGGGCTGTTCCAGGTCTTTGTGTGCCTGGTCCCCGTAGGGCTGTTCCAGGTCTTTCCTCTGAGGGCTAATGAATCCTCACGAAGTCCGTGCCGTCTCACATAAACAATGTATAAGGAGCAGTGCCAAGTACAAGGAAAATGCAATGCAGCATCTTTGTGTACACTAATGCACTCACCCTATAGCATATTCATGATGCATGAAGCATGATAAAATATTTAGTTCTCATATTAAAACATTAAGTTAAGTTCCACTGACCTCTGGTTATCTCTGAACTCACTCTGCAGGTTCTGACACTGGACTCACTGCTGACCTCCCTGATTCCTCTGGTCCGTACCTACACAGGTGGACTCAAATGAGGGACCAAACTCACTCAAGAACATCTCTAAGAACCTCCCCCAAAACCCCTCTAAACAAACCAAAACTATCACATAAAACATGCAAAAGAAAGCTAGACAGGGCACTTTCGGCGGCAGGTTCGGCAGCCGAAACCCCACTCCAGAGACGAAACTCATGCATATTCGGCGGCACCTTCGGCGGCCGAAGGTCTCGTCCAGAGACGAAACTCACACACTTTCGGCGGCCGAACTCCCTCTTTCGGCGGCCGAAAGTCTTTGTCTAAACCGAAAGCCTAGCTTTCGGGGGCAACCTTTGGCAGCCTAAACTGCCTCCACAAGGGGTTCGGCGGCCGAACCTTCCTTCGGCGGCCGAACCTTCCTTCGGCGGCCGAACCTGGTTTTGCCCGAAGGGCCGAACCTGGTTTTGCCCGAAGGGCAGAACCCTGCTCTGTTTCATGCAAACTTTGCCCAAAAACCTACAAACATGCATCTCAACTACTCCCAACTAGCATATACACATATATATGCACAAAGGGGTCTAAAACTACCCTAAAACCCCAAACAAACATAGCACATAACACTGAATCATGTGTGAACACCTCAAAACACCAAAAACCTCACCTAAACCTAAACATGCATACTACACATACAAACTGTATAAAACCTTTTAAAATCATCAAAGAAGCTCAGGATCTTCACTTACCTCTTACACAACTTGAGGATGAAGGATCCTAACGTGGAGATATGAAGAAAAGCTCTGCCAAAGCTCCAAGCTTCAAAACTTGGTTCTTTTGCTCAAAACCTTCATAAGTCACCAAAACTCTTAAAACTCTTGAAAGATTTGATGAAAATCCTGGAAAACATGAAAGTCAACGTGGGAGAGGCTGAAACTCACCTCTGGCTGCAAGTGGAGGAGAAATAACCTCCTTCCACCGACCCTTGGCCCTTTTATAGGTGGCTGGCCAGACCACCTTCGGCAGCCGAACGTGAAGCCGCAACCATGCAATGTTCGGCGGCCGAAAGTGACCTTCGGCGGCCGAACCTTTGCATTTCTCCCTTGTTGCTTTTCTTTCAAAACTCAAGTCTTTTAACACTTCAAAACATGAAAACAAGTGAAAATACCTTGGAAAACATATGCATTACCCTTCTCGAGGGTTCCGACATCCGAGATTCCACCGGACGACAGGAATGCCGATGCCGGACTCGAGCCGGGTATTACATTCTCCCCCCCTTAAGAACATTCGTCCCCGAATGTCCCTAACACAACATAAACACATAGAAAAGGGGAAACTAACCTCAAAACAAATATGGGTATTGCTGGAGCATGGACTCCCGAGTCTCCCAAGTGCACTCTTCTAGGTTGTGGTGGTTCCACAGAACTTTCACCATTGGTATCTCCTTGTTTCTCAGCTTTCTGATCTGGGTGTCAAGGATCCGCACTGGCTGCTCTACATAGGTGAGATCCCTTAAGATTTCCACCTCAGGTTCACTAAGAACCTTCTCTGGATCTGACACAAACTTTCTCAACATAGAAACATGCCACTGACCCATAGAGGACACTCTATCTCAGACACTATCAAACCCAACCTCTCTGCAGCTCTAGAAGAAATGAAAGAGTGAGAAGCACCGGGGTCCATTAAAGCATACACCTCTGAACACCCGATGATGAGATTACCTGACACCACCGTGTTTGACGTGTCTGCCTCCTGCTGAGTCAGGGTGAAAATCCGTGCTGGGGCTGACGGACCTGCACCTCGGGAACCCATCCCTGATGAAGAGGCTGCCCCTCTTCCTCTTCCTCTGCCACTGCTTGGTGGTATGGCTGAAGCTACTGGCTGTACTACACTGCCCGTACTCATCTGCTGGGATGGTGCAACTAACGTCGCCTGAGGACATTCCCGTGCATAATGTCCCTCCTGCCCACATCTATAGCAGGCTGTGGATCCCAACTGACAAGCTCCTCTATGTTGTTTGCCACACCTCTTGCACACTGGAAAATCTGCGCCAGAACTGGAGCCACTACTCATTCCCAGACCCGACTTAAGCCTGTTCCAAAACTTGCCTCTCTTTCCTCTGAATGTCTCCCATCTCTTCTTACTTGCACTTGTTGTACTCTGTGAGGAGGAACCTGGTTTAACACCAGAAGACTGTGCCTTGACTACACCTTGACTCATGGCACTGGCCTCCATCTTTCTCGCAGCATCCACAATAGAGTGGAAACTTTCCTTCTCCGCATGAAGAATCAAAGAGAAATACCTGGGATGAAGCCTTGTGGCATATCTCTTTGCCTTCTTCTGATCTGTATCATATGCCTGACCGACATATGGCAACAATTCCAGGAACTTATCTGTATATTCATCAACGCTCATCTCCTCCGTCTGTCGCAACTGCTCAAACTCCACAACCTTTAGTTCCCTGGAACTATCAGGAAAAGCCCATCCAGCAAATTCGTTGGCGAACTCTTCCCATATCATACTCTCAAGTCTCGGGTCCACATAGTTCTTGAACCATTCTCTAGCTTTCTTGCACTTTAACGTGAACCCTGCCATCTCAATGGCTCTACCATCATCTGCTCCCAACTCACTTGTTATCATTCTGACTGCACTGAGATACTCAAAGGGATCATCTCCTGTATTGAATTTAGGAGCATCCAACTTTAAGTACTCGGTCATCTTCACCTTACTTCCCCCTGACGAACTGGGTTGCTGTGCTTCCACAACAGGGGCTACTGGTTCAGGAGGTGGTGGTGGAGGAACTGGTTCCCTCACTTCAGGCTGTACTGGACTTGGATGTACAGGTGGGGGTGGATACATGTGATATGGTGGATAAAAGGAAGGATAGGGCATATATGGCATGTAGGGTGGATATGGAGCAAAGCTGGAGTAATCCGACGTGCCTCCCATCGGATACTCTGGGCCCTGAGGAAAGGGTGGATAGCCAAACCCCGAGGCCTGCATGCCTCCCTGGGACTCCCCCATACCTTCTTCTGACCTTCCTACACCTATGCTTACATCTCTACTCTGATCCTCTTCCATCACACCTCTTTCTTCTACTGACCTTCCCCCTCTGCTTACTCCTCTCCTGCTCTCGTCAGAAGACCTTCTAGGGTCTCGTGACGTTCCTTCCCTGCTTGACCTGTGAGATCTTGCCCTTGGCAAGGCAGGTGGACGAGCAGCTGTACCCTCACTTACCGGTGGGACTCCAGTCAATCTTGCGGATCGACGAGTTCCTCGCATCTTCACTCTCTGGGAAAACAACAAAGCACATAATACATAAGCAACACATCAAAAACATGCACATGCATAACTCATGGCATTGCACATCAGCATATCGACAGGACTAACATCCTATCCTCGTGGACATGTTTTTCCTATGATGCTTGACCTGCTAAACCTCTCTATGAGCCCAACTCTCTCTCTATAGGTCCGACCATATGAACCTAGGGCTCTGATACCAATCTGTAACAGCCCGGAAACCGAACTGCCACCGGCACTAGGATCCAGATCGACTTAAGGTCGCCGGGACCCGTAGTAAGCCTGCTATTCTGTCTGTATACCTGTGAAATCCCATACATGATCATACAGTGGCTGTAAAAACATAAACAGTTTCTTTAGGCTTAACCTGTGCATGCACTCTCTGTGTGCTCTACCAATCCCTACTAGAGCTCCTCATGGCTCTAGGCGGATCAAACTCATCATGTTAAGCCTGGTTTTGCTCACAACCATACAACACATAAAGCAACATACATAAACTGATCATGTGACTCCACAAAGGGATTACAAGTCTTATAAGTCAAGCACCATTCTATATACTGTACATATACACTATCTCTATACATTTACATGTCCACACTAGCTATTACACCACTCTGTACTCTTCCTGTACCCTGCTGAGTTCTCTCTGACCTCTGAACCTGCACAACTGAAGTTAGGGGAGAGGGATGCGCTACTATAGCCCAGTGAGTAGAATAGGAAGAAAATAACAGGTGATAAAACATGCTCTCATGGAATGCATCACATAATCACGTCACCTCGGCCGGACGGATCAAAACTCCCTCTATCTCATCTGGGGTACCTAAGTACCATGTGCCTGGTCCCCGTAGGGCTGTTCCAGGTCTTTGTGTGCCTGGTCCCCGTAGGGCTGTTCCAGGTCTTTCCTCTGAGGGCTAATGAATCCTCACGAAGTCCGTGCCGTCTCACATAAACAATGTACAAGGAGCAGTGCCAAGTACAAGGAAAATGCAATGCAGCATCTTTGTGTACACTAATGCACTCACCCTATAGCATATTCATGATGCATGAAGCATGATAAAATATTTAGTTCTCATATTAAAACATTAAGTTAAGTTCCACTCACCTCTGGTTATCTCTGAACTCACTCTGCAGGTTCTGACACTGGACTCACTGCTGACCTCCCTGATTCCTCTGGTCCGTACCTACACAGGTGGACTCAAATGAGGGACCAAACTCACTCAAGAACATCTCTAAGAACCTCCCCCAAAACCCCTCTAAACAAACCAAAACTATCACATAAAACATGCAAAAGAAAGCTGGACAGGGCACTTTCGGCGGCAGGTTCGGCAGCCGAAACCCCACTCCAGAGACGAAACTCATGCATATTCGGCGGCACCTTCGGCGGCCGAAGGTCTCGTCCAGAGACGAAACTCACACACTTTCGGCGGCCGAACTCCCTCTTTCGGCGGCCGAAAGTCTTTGTCTAAACCGAAAGCCTAGCTTTCGGGGGCAACCTTTGGCAGCCTAAACTGCCTCCACAAGGGGTTCGGCGGCCGAACCTTCCTTCGGCGGCCGAACCTGGTTTTGCCCGAAGGGCAGAACCCTGCTCTGTTTCATGCAAACTTTGCCCAAAAACCTACAAACGTGCATCTCAACTACTCCCAACTAGCATATACACATATATATGCACAAAGGGGTCTAAAACTACCCTAAAACCCCAAACAAACATAGCACATAACACTGAATCATGTGTGAACACCTCAAAACACCAAAAACCTCACCTAAACCTAAACATGCATACTACACATACAAACTGCATAAAACCTTTTAAAATCATCAAAGAAGCTCAGGATCTTCACTTACCTCTTACACAACTTGAGGATGAAGGATCCTAACGTGGAGATATGAAGAAAAGCTCTGCCAAAGCTCCAAGCTTCAAAACTTGGTTCTTTTGCTCAAAACCTTCATAAGTCACCAAAACTCTTAAAACTCTTGAAAGATTTGATGAAAATCCTGGAAAACATGAAAGTCAACGTGGGAGAGGCTGAAACTCACCTCTGGCTGCAAGTGGAGGAGAAATAACCTCCTTCCACCGACCCTTGGCCCTTTTATAGGTGGCTGGCCAGACCACCTTCGGCAGCCGAACGTGAAGCCGCAACCATGCAATGTTCGGCGGCCGAAAGTGACCTTCGGCGGCCGAACCTTTGCATTTCTCCCTTGTTGCTTTTCTTTCAAAACTCAAGTCTTTTAACACTTCAAAACATGAAAACAAGTGAAAATACCTTGGAAAACATATGCATTACCCTTCTCGAGGGTTCCGACATCCGAGATTCCACCGGACGACAGGAATGCCGATGCCGGACTCGAGCCGGGTATTACAACACCGTACTCATGAGGCCCAGGCTCTGATACCAATTGTAACATCCTCTGGGCCCACACCAGTGAATATTGTCCGCTTTGTTTTCACGCCCAGCGTCCTTCCCCTCACGGTTTTGTTTCTGGGTCAAGGGATTTACTACCCTGTCTTCCCAAAACGCGTCCACTGGGGTCTCTTGGGGCTTGCCCTTATAAGGCTTCCCCCCTCCTTACCTCTTTCCGATGTGGGATACTTTTAATAGCCTTATAAGGGCAAGCCCCAAGAGACCCCAGTGGACGCGTTTTGGGAAGACAGGGTAGTAAATCCCTTGACCCAGAAATAAAACCGTGAGAGGAAGGACGCTGGGCGTGAAAACAAAGCGGACAATATTCACTGGTGTGGGCCCAGAGGATGTTACAATTGGTATCAGAGCCTGGGCCTCATGAGTACGATGTGCTGAGCGAGGACGCTCAGGCCTTATGGGGGGAAGGAACCCCATGAGGTGGATTAAAAGTATTCCACATCGAAAAGAGGTAAGGAGGGGGGAAGCCTTATAAGGGCAAGCCCCAAGAGACCCCAGTGGACGCGTTTTGGGAAGACAGGGTAGTAAATCTCTTGACCCAGAAACAAAACCGTGAGGGGAAGGACGCTAGGCGTGAACCCAAAGCGAACAATATTCACTGGTGTGGGTCCAGAGGATGTTACAAAAAATATCAACATTTATACAAGGTAATTGATCAAGAAAAACAAAGTTATTAGTTTAGAAGTTTTTTGGATTTTGATGAAAACATAACAAACACATGATAGAAGAAATGTGCTTAAGAGCAACACAGTGGGGTAAGCAGTTGCAATGTGCATCAAAAAATTGCATTTTTAAGGGCATTGTCATGTTAAATAATCAAGATTAGTACAAATATCTGAAGAAATAATGGTTTATCATAAAAACTAATCCAAATTTTGATGCCTTCCAATGTGTTAAAAATAATATTTTTTTTTCATGACTTCTTCTAGAAGGTTTGAGTATTTAATGTTCATTGGATATCTAAAAGTCTTATTGGATAATTAAAAGTTATTTTCATTTTCTAGGTATGTTCTTCATTTTTTGTGCTTCTCATTAATGCTATACTTTTTCATAAAGTTTCCTATGCATATAAATATCATTTCTATCAATGAAAATTTAAGATATTTTCTAGCAAATTCTATAATTCTCTTCATCTTTCATCTATTCTCCATCTTTTTTTTTTTATCAAACTCTATCAATTGGTATTATAGCTTTATTCTGAAGGGATTATGAAGATTATTCAATCAAGTGTTAAAGTTTTTAAAGGTTAAAGGAGTATAAGATGTCTTCAAGCAACATCTTTGGTTGATGTCTTCAAGCAACATCTTTGGTTGATGTCCTCCTTAAATTTTTAGGAAAATTATCACATATGGTCAATAAAGTTAAAGACTTATCTTCAATCGTTAAACTCATGGGAAGTTATTGAAGTAGGTAATAATCCAACACCTTTTGACAATAATTTCACTGCTTCTCAAAGCAAGGAAATTGAAGAGAACAAGGCAAAGAGACCAAAAGCTCTAGCTTTGAGGCATTGAAAATCAATCAAATTTTTGAATTTAAAAAGAGAATTTGAAGGGAATGCTAGAGTGAAATCAATCAAATTTTTGAATTTAAAAAGACAATTTGAGGCATTGAAAATGAATAAAGGGGAAAGTGTAAAGTGTAAAAGATTTCTCCTCTAAGCTTCTTAATGTTGTTAATAAAATGATATTGTTTGGAGAAGATTTTTCGGATGAGAAGGTGACAGAAAAGATCTTGATAAGTCTTCCTATGAGGTTTGAGTCCAAGGTTTCTACAATTGAAGAATCTTATGATCTTAAAACTATGAGTGTTTCTGAGCTTTTAAGCAAGTTGCAAGTTCAAGAGCAAAGGGCTATTATGAGGCAAGTAGATGTCATTGAAGGTGCTTTTCAAGAAATGGAAGCAAGGCAAGAGATAAGAGAAGAAGGGAATAAATGACAAGGGTGACAAAGGCAAAGGCATAGCAATGACTTCAGATTCAGAAAAAATGGGGAAGTTTCCTCTATAGCTCTCTTTCTTTAATGTATAAAGAAGGCCTAGCAATGGGATTGCCTAGTATAAAACAACCTGATAATGTGTACTCTTATTATTAAATCGGGAACCAACATCGGATGTCTTTTTCTAATGGATCTTCATGGAGAGCTAAGGAGAGATTGGACCTTGTTCACACTGATGTATGTGGCCCTATGAAGGATGAATCTTTGAGCAAAAGTAAACATTTTGTTTTATTTACTAATGATCTAATCATAATGACTTGGATCTATTTTATAAGTCATAAATCACAAGTATTCAGTGTATTCAAAAGATTTAAGAAGATGGTTGAAACAAAGTCCGAATGCAAACTTAAAGCATTGCGGTCAGATAATGGAAAGGGGTATAATTCAATGGAATTCAAGAAGTTTTATGATGATAAAGGAATTTCTCATCAACTTTCAATTGCTTACACTCTTGAGCAAAATGGTGTCACTGAAAGGAAGAACAAAATTGTTCTGGAGATGGTAAGATGCATGCTAGCTAAAAGAAGCTACCTAATTCATTTTGGAATAAAGCTGCTCATAATCAGTTTATTTGCAAAATCGACTACCAACTGCTGCTCTTAAAGGAGCAACTCTAATTGAAGCTTGGAATGGTGTTAAACCTTCAATTGTTCACATGAAAATCATTGGCTCATGTTGTTATGTTCACGTTTCATCTATCAAAAGAAGCAAGTTGGAACCGAAGTATGAAATTTGCATCTTCTTGGGTTATGCTACCTAATTCAAAGGCTATCGAATCTACAACATTAAGGAGAAGAAGGTTGTTATTAGTCGAGATATGATTGTGGATGAAAATTCTTTTTGGAATTGGAAGAAACAACAAGTTGAAAAATGTTCTAGCTCAAATAAGGTCAAGTTTATCTATGTGGTAGCTAATGATGATGTAAAAGCCAATGATGATGAGGAAGTTAGTGATGATTCTCCTAGTTGAAGTAAAAGCAATTCAAGTTCAGATGATGATAAGCCATTAAATCCAAAGATGAAGTCTCTTACTGAAATTTATGAGGGATGCAAATTTACAATTGAAGAGCCAATATGCTATGAAGAAGCAACTAAGGAAGAAGGATGGGTCAATGCTATGAATGAAGAATTAAATATGATAGAGAAGAATGGAACTTGGGACCTAGTTCCAAGGCCTAATGGGAGAAATGTAATTGGACTCAAATGGTTTTATTGAGCTAAGTTGAATCTTGATAATTCTTTAAACAAGATCAAAGCTAGATTGGTTGTGAAGGGATATGCACAATAGCCCGGTGAGGATTATGGTGATACTTTTGCTTCAGCGGCAAGGCATGATATAGTTTAGGTGCTAGTGGCATTAATAGCTCAATACAAGTGGAAAATCTATCACCTTGATGTAAAATCTGCATAATGGTGATTTGCAAGAAGAAATCTATGTTGATAACCTCCTTGCTATTCCACTAAAGGAAAAGAAGAAATAGTGTACAAGTTTCACAAAGCTTTGTATGGGTTAAAGCAAGCTTCTAGAGCTTAGTATAGCAAAATAGATTCTTATCTCATTGAGTGTGGATTTAGGAGGAGTCTTAATGAAGCTATTCGATATACTAGAGGTGGTGATAATGAAAAAGAAATTAATTATTTCCTCTATGTCGATGATTTATTAATAACAGGTGACGATGGTGATCAAATGAAGAAGTTCAAAACTGAAACGGAAAGGCTCTTTGAGATGACTGACTTGGGTAAGATGAAATACTTTCTTGGTATGGAAATTCACCAAAATTTTGAAGGTATTTTCATATCTCATGAAAAGTATGCTAAAGATCTTCTCAAGAAGTTCAAAATGGAAGGGTGCAAGCACATGTCAACTCTCTTGATGGTTAATAAGAAATTATCTAAAGAAGATAAAGGTGCAAGGGTTGATTCTTCAACATATAAAAGCTTAATTGGGAGTCTTTTGTATTTGACCATCTCAAGGTCTAATTTAATATTTTCAAGTAGTCTACTTTTAATATTCATGCAAAATCCAAGAGAAACACACATGGGAGCTAAAAAAGGGTTCTCCGCTATATAAATGGAACCATTGATCATAGAATATGGTTTGAAATTGGAATTCCTATGAAACTAAAAGGATATTCAAATAGTGATTGGGTCGGTAGTATTGATAATTTCAAAAGCATTTTCGGGTATGTATTCTCACTTGGCTTGGGTGTTTTCTCACGGAGTTCAAGAAAGCAAGATGTAGTTATTCTTCAGCAAAAGCAGAGTATATTTCTACTGCAAGTGCTACAAATCAAGCAATTTAACTTAGAAAGGTGATGCGAGACTTGGAGATTATTCAAGATGAAGCTGCAACAATTTGGTTGGATAATAAATCAACAATTTCTATGGCTAAAAATCCAATATTTCATGGTAGAACAAAGCACATCATAGTCAAATATCATGCTCTAAAGAAAACAGAAGCTAATGGAGAGGGGAAACTCAAGCATTGCAAGTCTAAAGATCAAGTTGTTAATATTTTGACTAAAAGTTTATCTAAAGCGAAATTTGAAGCGTTTAAATTGCAAATGGGTGTTGTGAAAAATCTTAAAGATGAGTGTTAAAATTAATTTTATTTTCATTATTTCTTCTAGAATGTTTGAGTATTTAATGTTCATTGGATATTTAAAAGTCTTATTGGATATCTAAATTTTATTAGATAACTAAAAGTTATTTTCATTTTCTAGGTATGTTCTTTGTTTTCTGTGTTTGTCATTAATGTTATACTTTTTCATGAAGTTTCCTGTAACGACCCGGAAACCGGTACCACTCAGTAACGGTCCGAACCATCACTGGCACTAGGATCCAGATCGGCTTAAGGCCGCCGGGACCCGTAGCAAGCCGACTATACTCTCTGTGTACCTGATAAATCCCATACATGATACAAAGATACTCAACAATCCTGTAAAACTTTGTAGGCTTAACTACTGCTACTCAGATATAGCAATCTGAAATGGCCCTCAGGGCCTATACCAGGGACTACTATCTGCTGTGGATCAAGGGATTAAAACCCTTTTACTCTGTAACACAATCCACTGGTATCACATCAAAGCCATACATTAAGCCTAACTCACACATTTCTCATCAAGAAACGTAAAACAGGATTCATGTACAAGGGATTAATCATACTTCACACTATAGCAAGGATACTAGGAAAAGCACAAGTCTATCCAGTATACAACAGTACATATCTATACACATTACATTACCACTAATCTTTGAGTTACATCATGTCCACTACTTTATTACAACCATACATTCATGCATATCTTCCCTCTGTACTCTTGCTGACTTTAACTTCCCATAGCTATCTCAGAACCTGCAAAACTGGGGTTAAGGGAGTGGGATGAGCTACTACAGCCCAGTGAGGAGGAACAATAAAAACAGTTCATTCATTACATGCTTTCATGAAATGCATCACATCACAAACATATCATCTCAAGGATGAACTTGTCACCAATAGCCCTCAACTACATGTGATAATCTGACCAACTGTGCCAGGGAGACGATGTCATCACCTGGTCTACTCTTATCTCTGCTCTGATATCATAACATGACCAACTGTGCCAAGGAGACGAGGTCTCACCTGGTCTACACTTAACTTGATTTGACAGCCCAGCTGTCTCACTCATAGTACCAGGAGCGACCTGGACTATCCAGGGGCGACCTGGTATGGCTATCTCATGCCATAAATCTGTATCTGCTCTCTGTCAAGGGCTAAGGATCATCCAACATTCATCCACATAAACAACAACGTATATGCAATGCATCATCGTCGTGAAGTCTAATGCAATACAACCTAATACATAACATGGCAGTTTATGATGCATGGATCATGCTAGAATCGTGTCATTTCTCAAGAGAAAATATGTAGTTTAGTTCCACTCACCTCTAGCCAATGCTGGCTAACTCTGGGCCAACTCTAACTCTGGAGCCTCCTCGGTTCCTCGGTCCAATCCTACACAGATGGACGTAAATGAGGTACCAAACATACTCTAACATAACTATGAACATCTCTCCAAAAACCCTCTAAAACATCACAAAACATGCATGCAAAACAAGCAAAGGAAGGCTGGACAGGGCACCTTCGGCAGCACCTTCGGCGGCCGAATGTCTCCTCCAGAGACGAAAGTCAGGCATGTTCGGCGGCCTAACTTGGACTTTCGGGGGCCGAACCTGAGTTTAGCCAGAACTCAGTTTCGTGCACAAGGACGCCTGCCAGTCCCTCCATCACCTGTTCAGACCTCAACACATGCATTTAACCCTTCTAAAACATGCATAAACACTTCAACAAGCCTAAGGGAGCTTCAAATAACTTTAAACTCCAACAACAAGCTCACAAGACACACATCAAACATAAAGGATTCATAAACCCTATGATGCACATCTCATGCAAACTCATGCCTAGCTCCCTTTTCCCTTTACAAAACTCATAAAAACATCATAAGAACCATGGATCAACACTTACCTCTTGAAGAACAAAGGCTGAGATGATCCAAACTCAAAGATATGGAGAAACCAAGCTTCAAAAGCTTCAAACTCCAAAACCTTGTTTCAAGCTCACAACTCTTCAAAACAAGGGTAAAACTCATTAAAACCGTGAAAGATTTGAAGAAAAACCATGAAAAGACTTTAAGGAGATCAAGACCTCACCTAGGTCAGAAGGAGAGAAGAAACCTCCTCCTTTTTCTGCCATTCGGTGCCCTTATAGATGAGCAACCGCCTCAGGTTCGGCTGCCGAATCGCATGCAAAACTATGCAACCTTCGGCGGCCGAACTTAACCTTCGGGGGCCGAAACTAGGGAACTTTAGGCGGCCGAACTTAACCTTAGGGGGCCGAACATGGCAAAATGCCTCCTTGGCCATATCTCTTCAAAACTCAATCCTTTTCTACACTAAACCTTTAAAACACTTGAAAATATTTTAAAAAACTTTCTCTTACCCTTCCAGAGACCTCTGACATCCTCGAACTCCCCCGGACGGTAGGAATTCCGATGTCTGAATCTAGCCGGGTATTACATTCTTCCCTTCTTTAAAAACATTCGTCCTCGAATGTTAAAACAACAACACTAAACATACAGGGAAACAAAAAGAAAGCCTAACATCGTTCTCTACCAAGAGACACAGATACCCCTAGAGTAAAACTCCCGGGTTGGCTATACTGTCTGACTTTGCTGACCCTTCACTGCTTAAGCTATGTCTACACTAATTGTTTACCACGTACACAATCGACTTGACTCTTTCATATGACTACTAACTTTCCTTTTCTTTGCCTTTTCTCAGCTTATTCACACTCCTCTGGTTATACTACCCTTTACTTCTCTTTACTTATCACTTCTGTCAGTACACAACAACTGACTTGAATCTTTCATCTGACTACGGATCTTCCTTTCTCTTTGATGCTTCTCGGCTTTATAACTCTACGGAAATGCTAGATGACTTGGCTATCACGTTCTCTCTCTCTACTTACTTTCAATGTTATATTGTGACACATCACAATGAAACCGACATGCCCTGAAATTGCACTCAGCTTACAGAACTTGACCTCTATGCCATGTTCTCTGAAAATCTACAACATTTCGTAGATAACGGGCATGCTTCTCTGTTTCTCTAAACTATTCTACGATTTTGCTGCGCACTCTGATCCTTGCCCGCTTTTCTTCTTCTTTACTATACTGGTTTCTTCTCTTTTGATCCCTTTTTAACTACACTGGACTATCTCTAGCGCTCTAGCTCTCTAGCTCTCTAGCTATCTGTTTCTGTAGGATAACTTGAAAAGCAACTTCTGACTGAGGGCAGCTAACATCTCATCTGCCTCACCTAGGACATACTGTCTTGTATACTCAGAGTCGCTGAGCAGTTTTACCCCTTACCTCTGGTTTAGACTCTTCACTATCATAAAGATCTCACCTCTACGCAACTGCTATATTGACTTTTCTCTAACTGACTTTGGCCATATAATTCCCAACTCTTAGATCTATTATGGAAAACAACCAGCTTCTACTAGCTGGTCCTATAGATCATCCATTCTGCATGGGAACACCTGTCCTTGGTAGTGATTTTGTGCAACTAGTCACAGTTGTGACAAAATCTCAAGGTTTCATCCTTCGTTTCTCACAACGATACTGGAACATTCTAGGGTGTGTGGTACTAAGTCGGATAGAATCCTTTACTACCAAGTGCACATTATTCTACTATCTCTCTTCATTCTGTAACTGCTTTTCTAGCTCTTATAGGTTTCAACTCTTACATGCTACAGGTATCATTCCAAAGGAAAAGGTGAAGATGCATCTAGTCTCCATTCTCACGTAACTTTCAAACTCCACTGGGTTTACTAATGGTAAACCTGCTAACTCGTCTGGGATAACATATAACACTCTTTCTCTTTTCCTGTCTATGAATACTGAGGCTGGTTCCCTGACCTGGCTATGCGCTCAAACAAGAGCAAGAAAACTCCTGACTAACTTCCCTAACGAATTCACGAGCCTGTAGGGTTGATATCAAACTGCTGGGTATGCTAAACTGTCCCCCTCTAAGGACTAACTCTGACCCATCCGAGCCTCTGAACTCTGAACTGTCCTACCTTGTCTTTGCAGACTTAGGTAGTACCTCAAGTAGCTAGCCAATCCGCCCTAGGTTGACATCATCAGTCACCCCTAGAACCATAAGGTCAGCTGGACGGCATCTACTACTCTCAACAAACTCTGAACTGAACCGACAGACTGACTCTGCCATAGATGGATCACACTCTTGGGCCCTCTGACCCAAAGAGAACACTCTACGCCAGAAGTTATCAACCCCTCCTCTATTTATGGCTCTCAAAACAACAGGGAAAGAAACATCAGGGTCCACTATAATCTACACATCTGAACACCCACAAGTGAACGTATTTAACGTCACCGTGTTCAATGTGTTAACCGCCTACTAAGTCAGGATGAAGATCCAAGCTAAAGCTAACGAATCTTCCCTCGAGAACCGACCAAAGAAAAGGAGAACTCTCTTCTCTTGCCTCAACCCCTGTCCTAAAACATGGCTAGAGCTACAGGCTGAGTTACACTACTAGAAGTCATCTGCTGGGACTGTGCCAATCAGGGCCGCAGTAGGACATTCACATAACATGAGTCCTTCCTGCTCGCATCTATACATGCCGTAGTCCCATACCAACAGACTACTTTTGTGTACACTCCATGCCGCACGTATCCAAACCAATCTGAATTAAAGCTCAATCGCCACCTAATCCCAGACTAACCTGAACTCTCTATTTATTCTCTGCTCTCTTCTCCCTTATATACTCTTCTCTTTGCTTACTTTTCTCTTACTTACCTTTATTCTTTTTCTTACTTTTCACCTACGCTCTGCCTTATTTCTGTACTTAAGGTCTACCCTCAGAGATGAGAGATCACTCTCTCTCTACTTGGATTTCTATAATCCACGGCTATTGCTCTCGAGTTCTTTCCCGGCGCACTAACCTTTAACGACTCACTCGTCTCTGACCATCTAACTCTATTACACTTTACTATTTTCACATCAACTGTTAGTCTATACACATCAGAACACTCAAAAGTGAGTTTACCTGGCACCACTGTGTTCCGTGTGTCTGTCTCTGGCTGATCCTGGGTGAAAATCCGAGCCGGAACTAACGGACTTCCACTTAAGGCACCTCCTGAAGAAGGGACTATCCCTCTTTCTCTACCTCTGCCCTGTACCGAGGCTGGCGCTTCTGGTGGAATTATATTGTCTGCGGATGTCTGTGGGAACTGTGCTGACATGACCGTAATGGGACACTCTCGTGCCATGTGCCCCTCCTGTCCGCACCTGAAACATGCTGTTGTCCCAGCCCGACATACGCCTTTGTGCCTCCTACCGCACTTCACACATCTAGAACTATCCCAACCAGAACTCGAACCCTCGCGACAACCTATGCCAAACTTTACCCTATTCCAAAACTCTCTTTTCTTTGACCCTTTCAGGCCTCTCACTTTCTTTTTATTCTTTGCAGCAGCTTCACCCAAAGGAAAATGATCACTAGTCTCTGGGTAAGTTTCTACACTCATGTTTTCTGTCTGCTCAGGCTGCACAAATTCACTCTCCTTACGCTCCCTTGGGCTATCTGGACAAACCCATCCTGTAAACTCTGTAGCAAACTGCTCCCAGGATAAGCTTTCTACCCTCGGGTCCACATACTGGTTGAACCATTCCCTTGCCTTCTCACATTTCAATGTAACCCCTGCCATCTGTATGGCTCTACTCTCATTAGCTCCCAACTCATCGGTTATCAGCTTAACTGTAATACCCGGCTCGAGTCCGGCACCGAAATTCCTGTTGTCCGGTGGAATTCGGGGTGTCGGAATTCTAAAAAGGATAGGATTTATATTTTACTAGGTGTTATAATGTGTTTAAATGTTTTAAGGATTAAGGGAAGTGAGTTTTGAGTTGAAATGACCTAAGGCAGTTGAGCCAAGTTCGGCCGCCGAAAGTAAGTTCGGCCGCCGAAAGTGTTTGGCTTCCGAAGGGAAGTTCGGCCCCCGAATGATGCATGATGTTGCATGCGAGTGGGCAGCCGAAATTGAGTTGGCCAGCCAGCTTTTGGGCATCCTTAGTCAGCATTTTGGACAGGTGTTATCACCAGTTCATGTCCAGACGTTGGCCACGTCTCCCCTGGTTTATTTGCTGAGTTTGAGCAGCTCATGCAGAGTGTTTGATCGCTCACAAGGGTTTGAATGGTTTGAAGCAAAAAGTGAGTTTTGGAGAGTTAGTGAGGGTGAAGAAGAGTTGAGCCGTTTTCCTTTGTTTCGATCACTCATCTTCTTGTTCTAGGAGGTAAGTGATGTTCTTGTTTATGTTTTGATGTTTTCTGAAGGTTTTAGGGGGATTTGTGGAAGGAGATGTATGCTTAGGTATTAATGCTAGTTTTGATGCTTTATGCCTGTATCTATGTTTATGTGTTATGTTTCCTTTGTTGTTTGGGGTTATTAGATAGTTTTGGACCCCTGTGACCATATACTTGAGTATATGTGAGTGGAGTAGAGGAGGTAAGCATGTTTGGAGAGATTGAAGTGAAGGAGAAGATGGTTTGCCGTTGAAGCTGAGTTCTGGATGAACTCAGGTTCGGCAGCCGAAGGTTCATTCGGCCGCCGAACCTCCTGCATGGTGACTTAGTTACCACAACTTGCCCCCGAGTGTTTTTGCATGTTCGGCTCTATTTGGGGGATTCGGCCGCCGAAGGTGCCGCCGAAGGTGCTTGAGTTTCGTCTCTGGAGAGGACATTCGGCCGCCGAACCTGCCGCCGAAAGTGTTCTGTCCAGCTTTCCTTTGCTTGCTTTGCATGACTATTAGAGTGAGTTTAAGGGGAGTCTTGGGAAGTTTAATAGAGGTATTGATACGTTAGTTTGGTCCCTCATTTGAGTCAATCTGTATAGGTACAGACCAGAGGAACCAGAGAGAGCAGCAGTGAGTACTGCTCCAGAGTTTCAGAGCCTGCAGAGTCAGTCAGTCCAGAGCCAGAGGTGAGTGGAACTAAACTTATGACTTTTAATTGAACTACAAACTGCTTTTTAGCATATCTCATGCATCATGTTTATGCCATAGGTTGATTGCATTAGTAGTCACGAATATGTTGCATTGCATCGTTATTTGGTGATGTGAGTGAATACTGAATGATCCAATAGTCTCAGACAGGAAGTCCAGGAGCCTTTGACTACGCCCTGGCAGGTATATAGTGAAGTCCAGGAGCCTTTGACTACGCCCTGGCAGGTATATAGTAAAGACCAGGAGCCTTTGACTACGCCCTGGCAATGGTAAGTTCGCAGGTGTTATATACACATATACATATATGACAGGAAGACCAGGTGCTCGATTCTACGCCCTGGCACAGAGTTACTGGGACTATGTGGTGACAGGTTTACTCTTAATGTGGCTTGTCTGTGATATGGTGCATTCCATGAGATCATATTTTACTGAGATGTTTTACTGTTCTACTCACTGGGCTATAGAGCTCATCCCACTCCCTTAACCCCAGTTTTGCAGGTTCAGTGTACAGTGTACAGGGACAGTCCAGCAGAGGACAGGAAAAGGAAAAGAGATCTGTAATAGCTTAGAGTGGACATGTAATGTTAAAGAGATGTAATAGTTGTTGCTTGACCTAGACCTAGTGATGTATGTTTTGTACATGATCTGTCTATGTATATATGTTTTCCTGTATGTGAAAACCAGGCTTAACAGGTATGAGTTAACCCATCTAGAGCAAGCTCTAGTCAGGGATACAGAGTACAGAGTACATGAGTACAGAGTACAGAGACAGTGCATGCACAGGTTAAGCCTTGGTTCAGAAAAGAGTTTTATTTTCACATAAAATGTATGATCATGTATGAGGTTTACAGGTACACAGAGAGTATAGCAGGCTTGCTACGGGTTCTGGCGGCCTTAAGCCGACCTGAATCCTAGCGCCGGTGACGGTCCATTTTGGGGTCGTTACAGATTTGTATCAGAGCCCTAGGTTCACATGATCGGACCTATAGAGACAGTGTTGGGCTCAGACAGGTTAGAAGTGGTCAAGCACAATAGGAAATCATGTCCACTAGGATAGGGTTTTGAGTCCTATGAGTGTTGTATGTGTATGATTGATATGTGATGTTTATGTGCTAAAGTGGTATGTTATATGTTGTGTTTCCAGAGTAAAGATGCGAGGAACTCGTCGATCAGTTCGATTGACTGGAGTCCCACCAGAGAGTGAGAGACCAGCTGCTCGTCCTCCTGCATTGCCAAGGGCAAGGTCTCAGAGATCTAGTAGGGAAGGTACGTCAATAGACCCTAGAAGGTCTGTCGACGAGAGCAGAAGAGGTACAGTTAGGGGAGGAAGATCAGAGGAAAGAGGGGAAGCTATGGAAATTGATCAGTCTAGAGATGATAGCATGGGTATAGGCAGTTTTGAGGAAGGTATGGGAGAGTCGCAGGGAGGTGCTCAGACCTCAGGTTTTGGCTATCCAGAGTATCCGATGGGAGGTATGTCGGAGTACTCGAGTTTTGTGCCATATCCTCCTTACATGCCTTATCCTTACTATCCACCATATCCGATGTATCCATCTTCCCCTACCCATCCAAGTGCAGCACACCTAGAGCCAAATGAACCAGTACGACCACCAGAACCAGTAGCCCCTGTTGTTGACAGGCATGAACCTAGCTCATCTGGAGGTAAAGTCCAAATGACGGAGTACTTGAAATTGGATGCTCCGAAATACAACACAGGAGATGATCCATTTGATTACCTCAGAGCAGTTAGGATGATCACCAGTGAATTGGGAGCAGATGATAGGAGAGCCATTGAGATGGCAGGTTTCACAATAAAGTGCAGGAAAGCCAGAGAATGGTTTAAGAATTATGTGGAGCCGAGAATGGACAGTATGTCATGGGGAGAGTTCGCCAATGAGTTTGCAGGGTGGGCTTTTCCTGACAGTTCAAGGGAGATGAAAGTAATTGAATTTGAACAGTTGCGACAGACAGATGAGATGAGTGTTGATGAATTCACAGCTAAGTTCCTGGATCTGCTTCAGTATGTGGGTCAAGCCTATGATACTGATCAGAAGAAAGCAAGGAGATATACGATGAGACTGCATCCCAGGTATGCTTCCTTGATTCTTCCAGCAGAAAAGGAGAGTTTCCATACGATAGTAGACGCAGCCAGGAAAATGGAAGCTAGTGCCAATATTCAGAAACAGTCTCAGGCACAAGCTTCGGGTTCTAAAGCCCCCACACCAAGTAGCAAAAGATGGGATCGAGCAAAAGGAACAAAGAGTAAGTTCTGGAATAAAGTCAAGTCAGGTCTGGGAATAGGTAGTGGCTCAAGCTCTGGCACAGCTCCAGTCTGCAGACGATGCGGAAAACCACATGGAGGAGTTTGTCGGTTGGGATCTACAGCTTGTTTTCGATGTGGACAGGAAGGGCATATTGCTCGGGATTGTCCGCAGATGACTTTTGCACCATCCCAGCAGATGAGTTCAGGCAGTGTGGTACAGCCAGTTGTACGGCCAGTAGCTCCAGTCATGCCTCAGAGTAGTGGCAGAGGTAGAGGGAGAGGGGTAGCCTCTACCTCAGCAGCAGGTTCCCGAGGTGGAAATCCGGTAGCCCCAGCACGGATTTTCACAGTGACACAGGAGGAGGCTAACACGTCGAACACAGTGGTGTCAGGTAATCTCATCATTGGGTGTTCAGATGTGTATGCTTTGATGGACCCCGGTGCTTCTCATTCCTTTATTGCTTCGAGAGCCATAGAGAGATTGGGTTTGATCAGTTCTGAGTTAGAGTATCCTCTCTGGGTCAGTGGACCTAGATGTGACCCATCAGTGGCAGTGTCAGTCTGTCGTTTCAGTCCAGTGTTTATAGAGGGTAGATGCCTTCCAGCTGACCTTGTGGTTCTAGATTTGACAGATTTTGATGTCATTCTAGGGATGGATTGGTTATCTGCATATAGTGCTACGTTGGACTGTCGAGAGAAGCTAGTGAGTCTCAGAGACCAGGATGGGTCAGAGTGTGTCTTCAGAGGAGACAGGAGAGGTACACCCAGAGGTATGATTTCAGCCCTTCAGGCTCGTCGTTTGCTTAGGAGGGGTTGTCAGGGGTTTCTAGCTCATGTGAGAGAGCTAGACAGTCAGGTGAGGGAACCAGCCACAGTACCAGTAGTCCGAGAGTTTCTCGATGTGTTCCCAGACGATTTGCCAGGACTACCACCTGATAGGGAGATAGGGTTTGAAATTGAATTATTGCCAGGTACCAGACCTATCTCTATTCCTCCCTACAGGATGGCGCCAGCTGAGTTAATAGAGTTGAAAGAACAGTTGCAGGACTTGGTAGATAAGGGTTTCATCCGCCCTAGTACCTCACCTTGGGGTGCTCCAGTGCTCTTTGTCAGAAAGAAGGATGGATCCCTTAGACTTTGTATCGACTACAGACAGTTGAACAAGGTCACTAGCAAGAATAGGTATCCCTTACCTCGGATTGATGATCTATTTGACCAGCTAGCTGGAGCAGGTTGTTTCTCGAAAATAGATCTGAGATCTGGGTATCATCAGTTGAGAGTCAGAGAGGCAGATGTGCCTAAGACAGCTTTCCGGACCAGATATGGGCATTATGAGTTCTTAGTGATGCCGTTCGGGTTGACTAACGCCCCTGCAGCATTTATGGATCTCATGAACAGGGTATTCAGTGAGTTTCTGGATCACTTTGTCATTGTGTTTATCGATGATATCTTAGTGTATTCCAGAGATGCAGAGGAGCATACCCAGCATCTGAGGATCATTCTGCAGACACTGAGAGAGCATGGTTTATATGCCAAGTTCTCGAAGTGTGAGTTTTGGTTACGGAGCATTGCCTTCTTAGGACATGTGGTATCAGCAGAGGGTATTGAGGTAGACCCCAAGAAGATAGAGGCTGTAGCTAACTGGCCCAGACCCACGACAGTGACTGAGATTAAAAGCTTTCTGGGACTGGCAGGTTACTACAGGAGGTTCGTTCAGAACTTCTCAAAGATAGCAGCTCCTATGACCAAATTGACTCAGAAGAACCAGAAGTTTATCTGGTCAGACCAGTGTGAAAAGAGCTTTGAGGAGCTCAAGAGGAGATTGACTACAGCACCAGTGCTAGCTCTGCCTGTTAGTGACAAGGAGTTCACAGTGTTCTGTGACGCATCTCGAGTGGGATTGGGTTGTGTATTGATGCAGAGTGATAGAGTCATAGCTTATGCTTCTAGACAGTTGAAGAAGCACGAGTTGAATTACCCTACCCATGACCTAGAGATGGCAGCAGTTATCTTTGCACTTAAGATGTGGCGGCATTACCTCTACGGGGTTAAATGCGAGATCTTCACCGATCATAAGAGTTTACAGTACATCTTAAGTCAGAGAGAGCTGAATTTGCGGCAAAGAAGATGGGTCGAATTGCTCAGTGATTATGATTGTAAGATCCAGTATCATCCGGGTAAGGCGAATGTTGTCGCAGACGCCCTAAGCCGGAAATCACTAAGCAGTTTATCCCATATAGCAGCAGAGCGGAGACCAATTGTGATGGAGCTTTATAAGCTCTTTGCCGAGGGATTACAGCTAGAGTTGTCTGGTACAGGTGCGTTGATAGCACAGATGAGAGTGACACCTGTGTTTCTGGAGCAGATAGCTCAGAGACAACACGAGGACCCTGAGTTGATGAAAATTGACAGGACTGTTCAGTCAGGCAATAATGCAGAGTTCAGATTTGACAGTAAAGGGATCCTTCGCTATGGGAGTCGACTTTGTGTACCAGATAGGGGCAGTGTGAAGGAAGACATTATGAGGGAAGCGCATAATGCGAGGTATAGTGTTCACCCAGGAGCCACCAAGATGTATCAGGATCTGAAAAGGGTCTATTGGTGGCCAGCCATGAAGAAAGAAGTGGCGCAATTCATGACAGCCTGTGAGGTTTGTCAGAGGGTGAAATTAGAGCATCAGAAACCAGCAGGAATGCTTAACCCATTACCGATTCCAGAGTGGAAATGGGAGAACATAGCCATGGATTTTGTAGTGGGTTTACCAGTAGCGTCCAACAGGATAGACTCGATATGGGTGATTGTGGACAGACTCACGAAATCTGCTCATTTTCTTCCAGTACGGAGTAACTATTCTGTGGATAAGTTGGCACAGGTCTATCTGGATGAGATAGTGAGATTACATGGAGTTCCAGTGTCTATAGTTTCAGACAGAGGACCTCAGTTTACCTCTCGCTTTTGGCGGAGTCTGCAAAGTGCGATGGGCACGAGATTAGAATTTAGTACTGCTTTCCACCCACAGACTGATGGACAGTCAGAAAGGACCATCCAGACCATAGAGGATATGCTTCGACTATGTGTGTTAGACTTTGGCGGTTCTTGGAGGCAGCATCTACCTTTGGTGGAGTTTGCCTACAATAACAGTCATCATGCTAGCATTGGGATGGCTCCTTATGAAGCATTGTATGGGCGGAAGTGCAGATCACCTATTTGCTGGGAAGAAGTAGGAGAGAAGGCTCTTGCAGGGCCAGAGTTAGTAGACATTACCAGTAGAATGGTGCCCATGATCAGAGAAAGAATCAGAACAGCTCAGAGTAGACAGAAAAGTTATGCAGACGTTCGTAGAAAGCAGTTAGAGTTTCAGGAAGGTAATTGGGTATTGCTGAAAGTGTCTCCAATGAAAGGAGTGGTTCGTTTTGGAAAGAAAGGTAAATTAGCTCCACGGTACATTGGACCCTTTGAGGTGTTGCAAAGGATCGGAAATGTGTCGTATAAGCTGGATTTACCTGCTTCTATGGAGAGAATTCACCCGGTATTTCATGTTTCTATGCTACGACAGTTTGTGTCAGATCCGAATCAGGTTCTGAGTGAGCCTGAGGTGGAGATTCAGACAGATCTCACCTATATAGAGCAGCCAGTGCGGATTCTGGACACGCAGATCAGACAGCTAAGGAACAAGGAGATTCCGATGGTGAAAGTATTGTGGAACCACCATACCCTAGAAGAGTGTACGTGGGAGACGCGGGAATCTATGCTCCAGCAGTATCCATATTTGTTTTGAGGTTAGTTTTCTCTGTTTCATATGTTCATTGTGTGGTTTAGGAACATCCGAGGACGAATGTTCTTAAGGGGGGAAGAATGTAATACCCGGCTCGAGTCCGGCACCGGAATTCCTGTTGTCCGGTGGAATTCGGGGTGTCGGAATTCTAAAAAGGATAGGATTTATATTTTACTAGGTGTTATAATGTGTTTAAATGTTTTAAGGATTAAGGGAAGTGAGTTTTGAGTTGAAATGACCTAAGGCAGTTGAGCCAAGTTCGGCCGCCGAAAGTAAGTTCGGCCGCCGAAAGTGTTTGGCTTCCGAAGGGAAGTTCGGCCCCCGAATGATGCATGATGTTGCATGCGAGTGGGCAGCCGAAATTGAGTTGGCCAGCCAGCTTTTGGGCATCCTTAGTCAGCATTTTGGACAGGTGTTATCACCAGTTCATGTCCAGACGTTGGCCACGTCTCCCCTGGTTTATTTGCTGAGTTTGAGCAGCTCATGCAGAGTGTTTGATCGCTCACAAGGGTTTGAATGGTTTGAAGCAAAAAGTGAGTTTTGGAGAGTTAGTGAGGGTGAAGAAGAGTTGAGCCGTTTTCCTTTGTTTCGATCACTCATCTTCTTGTTCCAGGAGGTAAGTGATGTTCTTGTTTATGTTTTGATGTTTTCTGAAGGTTTTAGGGGGATTTGTGGAAGGAGATGTATGCTTAGGTATTAATGCTAGTTTTGATGCTTTATGCCTGTATCTATGTTTATGTGTTATGTTTCCTTTGTTGTTTGGGGTTATTAGATAGTTTTGGACCCCTGTGACCATATACTTGAGTATATGTGAGTGGAGTAGAGGAGGTAAGCATGTTTGGAGAGATTGAAGTGAAGGAGAAGATGGTTTGCCGTTGAAGCTGAGTTCTGGATGAACTCAGGTTCGGCAGCCGAAGGTTCATTCGGCCGCCGAACCTCCTGCATGGTGACTTAGTTACCACAACTTGCCCCCGAGTGTTTTTGCATGTTCGGCTCTGTTTGGGGGATTCGGCCGCCGAAGGTGCCGCCGAAGGTGCTTGAGTTTCGTCTCTGGAGAGGACATTCGGCCGCCGAACCTGCCGCCGAAAGTGTTCTGTCCAGCTTTCCTTTGCTTGCTTTGCATGACTATTAGAGTGAGTTTAAGGGGAGTCTTGGGAAGTTTAATAGAGGTATTGATACGTTAGTTTGGTCCCTCATTTGAGTCAATCTGTATAGGTACAGACCAGAGGAACCAGAGAGAGCAGCAGTGAGTACTGCTCCAGAGTTTCAGAGCCTGCAGAGTCAGTCAGTCCAGAGCCAGAGGTGAGTGGAACTAAACTTATGACTTTTAATTGAACTACAAACTGCTTTTTAGCATATCTCATGCATCATGTTTATGCCATAGGTTGATTGCATTAGTAGTCACGAATATGTTGCATTGCATCGTTATTTGGTGATGTGAGTGAATACTGAATGATCCAATAGTCTCAGACAGGAAGTCCAGGAGCCTTTGACTACGCCCTGGCAGGTATATAGTGAAGTCCAGGAGCCTTTGACTACGCCCTGGCAGGTATATAGTAAAGACCAGGAGCCTTTGACTACGCCCTGGCAATGGTAAGTTCACAGGTGTTATATACACATATACATATATGACAGGAAGACCAGGTGCTCGATTCTACGCCCTGGCACAGAGTTACTGGGACTATGTGGTGACAGGTTTACTCTTAATGTGGCTTGTCTGTGATATGGTGCATTCCATGAGATCATATTTTACTGAGATGTTTTACTGTTCTACTCACTGGGCTATAGAGCTCATCCCACTCCCTTAACCCCAGTTTTGCAGGTTCAGTGTACAGTGTACAGGGACAGTCCAGCAGAGGACAGGAAAAGGAAAAGAGATCTGTAATAGCTTAGAGTGGACATGTAATGTTAAAGAGATGTAATAGTTGTTGCTTGACCTAGACCTAGTGATGTATGTTTTGTACATGATCTGTCTATGTATATATGTTTTCCTGTATGTGAAAACCAGGCTTAACAGGTATGAGTTAACCCATCTAGAGCAAGCTCTAGTCAGGGATACAGAGTACAGAGTACATGAGTACAGAGTACAGAGACAGTGCATGCACAGGTTAAGCCTTGGTTCAGAAAAGAGTTTTATTTTCACATAAAATGTATGATCATGTATGAGGTTTACAGGTACACAGAGAGTATAGCAGGCTTGCTACGGGTTCTGGCGGCCTTAAGCCGACCTGAATCCTAGCGCCGGTGACGGTCCATTTTGGGGTCGTTACATTAACCATTCTAAGATACTCAACAGGGTCATCACCAGTCTCAAATTTGGGAACATCCAACCTCAAATAAGCTGTCATCTGCACCATACTTTCCCCAGGTGAACTAGGCTTGGGTGTTTGGACAATTGGGGCTACTGGTTCTCCTGGTGGTGGAGGAGATGCAACATGCCCTAGGTTAGGGTTTACTGACCCTGGGTAACAAAAGAAGGGTGGAAACATGGTATACTGTGGATATGACGGGTAAAAGGAAGGATAAGGCATAAAGGTGGGATATGGGTTATATCTAGGAAACTCTGATGTACCTCTCATCGGGTACTCTGCCCCCCACTGATAGGGTGGATACTGAGGTGGAACAAACCTCGAGGCCTGAGTGCCTCCTTGGGACTCACCCATATCTCCTCCCAACCTACTACTAAAGCTATCATCTCTACTCTGCTCATTCTCCTCTATTTCTCTCATAAACCCGGACATACCACTCTGGACAACTCCCCTTCTACTCTCATCAACAGACCTGCTAGGGTCCCTTGATGTACCTTCTCTGCTTAAACTATCTGATGTTGTCCTTTGCAGAACGGGGAGATGAGCATCCATGTCCTCATCCTCCGGCGGAGCTCCTGTCAATCTAGCAGATCGACGAGTTCCTCTCATCCTGCCTCTGAAAAAGCACAACAGCACACACAATATCATCAAATGATCCATGTGAAAACACATGAATCCTTAACACATATCAAACATATCAATAATGCACATGCAACTCATCATGGCATTTCACATCAGCATGCAAGACAGGACTCCACATCCTATCCTAGTGGACATGATTTTAACTTATTGTGCTTTCCTTCCTATACAAGACAACACCTCTTTCCGATGTGGGAATCTGATCCTTGAGCATCTTCGCTCACCACACCGTACTCGAAGATCTACAAATCTGACATCTTAACCTCTTTCCGATGTGAGATAGCTCTGATCCCGGAGTATACTGACTCAGCACATCGTACTCTAGAGGCCCTATGCTCTGATACCAATCTGTAACGACCCGGAAACCGGTACCACTCAGTAACGGTCCGAACCATCACTGGCACTAGGATCCAGATCGGCTTAAGGCCGCCGGGACCCGTAGCAAGCCGACTATACTCTCTGTGTACCTGATAAATCCCATACATGATACAAAGATACTCAACAATCCTGTAAAACTTTGTAGGCTTAACTACTGCTACTCAGATATAGCAATCTGAAATGGCCCTCAGGGCCTATACCAGGGACTACTATCTGCTGTGGATCAAGGGATTAAAACCCTTTTACTCTGTAACACAATCCACTGGTATCACATCAAAGCCATACATTAAGCCTAACTCACACATTTCTCATCAAGAAACGTAAAACAGGATTCATGTACAAGGGATTAATCATACTTCACACTATAGCAAGGATACTAGGAAAAGCACAAGTCTATCCAGTATACAACAGTACATATCTATACACATTACATTACCACTAATCTTTGAGTTACATCATGTCCACTACTTTATTACAACCATACATTCATGCATATCTTCCCTCTGTACTCTTGCTGACTTTAACTTCCCATAGCTATCTCAGAACCTGCAAAACTGGGGTTAAGGGAGTGGGATGAGCTACTACAGCCCAGTGAGGAGGAACAATAAAAACAGTTCATTCATTACATGCTTTCATGAAATGCATCACATCACAAACATATCATCTCAAGGATGAACTTGTCACCAATAGCCCTCAACTACATGTGATAATCTGACCAACTGTGCCAGGGAGACGATGTCATCACCTGGTCTACTCTTATCTCTGCTCTGATATCATAACATGACCAACTGTGCCAAGGAGACGAGGTCTCACCTGGTCTACACTTAACTTGATTTGACAGCCCAGCTGTCTCACTCATAGTACCAGGAGCGACCTGGACTATCCAGGGGCGACCTGGTATGGCTATCTCATGCCATAAATCTGTATCTGCTCTCTGTCAAGGGCTAAGGATCATCCAACATTCATCCACATAAACAACAACGTATATGCAATGCATCATCATCGTGAAGTCTAATGCAATACAACCTAATACATAACATGGCAGTTTATGATGCATGGATCATGCTAGAATCGTGTCATTTCTCAAGAGAAAATATGTAGTTTAGTTCCACTCACCTCTAGCCAATGCTGGCTAACTCTGGGCCAACTCTAACTCTGGAGCCTCCTCGGTTCCTCGGTCCAATCCTACACAGATGGACGTAAATGAGGTACCAAACATACTCTAACATAACTATGAACATCTCTCCAAAAACCCTCTAAAACATCACAAAACATGCATGCAAAACAAGCAAAGGAAGGCTGGACAGGGCACCTTCGGCAGCACCTTCGGCGGCCGAATGTCTCCTCCAGAGACGAAAGTCAGGCATGTTCGGCGGCCTAACTTGGACTTTCGGGGGCCGAACCTGAGTTTAGCCAGAACTCAGTTTCGTGCACAAGGACGCCTGCCAGTCCCTCCATCACCTGTTCAGACCTCAACACATGCATTTAACCCTTCTAAAACATGCATAAACACTTCAACAAGCCTAAGGGAGCTTCAAATAACTTTAAACTCCAACAACAAGCTCACAAGACACACATCAAACATAAAGGATTCATAAACCCTATGATGCACATCTCATGCAAACTCATGCCTAGCTCCCTTTTCCCTTTACAAAACTCATAAAAACATCATAAGAACCATGGATCAACACTTACCTCTTGAAGAACAAAGGCTGAGATGATCCAAACTCAAAGATATGGAGAAACCAAGCTTCAAAAGCTTCAAACTCCAAAACCTTGTTTCAAGCTCACAACTCTTCAAAACAAGGGTAAAACTCATTAAAACCGTGAAAGATTTGAAGAAAAACCATGAAAAGACTTTAAGAAGATCAAGACCTCACCTAGGTCAGAAGGAGAGAAGAAACCTCCTCCTCTTTCTGCCACTCGGTGCCCTTATAGATGAGCAACCGCCTCAGGTTCGGCTGCCGAATCGCATGCAAAACTATGCAACCTTCGGCGGCCGAACTTAACCTTCGGGGGCCGAAACTAGGGAACTTTAGGCGGCCGAACTTAACCTTAGGGGGCCGAACATGGCAAAATGCCTCCTTGGCCATATCTCTTCAAAACTCAATCCTTTTCTACACTAAACCTTTAAAACACTTGAAAATATTTTAAAAAACTTTCTCTTACCCTTCCAGAGACCTCTGACATCCTCGAACTCCCCCGGACGGTAGGAATTCCGATGTCTGAATCTAGCCGGGTATTACATTTCCTACGTATATAAATATAATTTCTAGCACAATTCTCTTTATCTTTCATCTATTCTCAAACTATTTATTTCTATCAAACTCTATCACAATGTTTTCTTTATGCCCATCAAGCCTCTTCCACCATATTTCATGAGCAACAGCTTTTAAGTTGAGCAAAACCACAAAATTCTATAGTAAATATGCCCTTTCAATAATTAGCAGCACACAAACTCTCAATGTCACAATAAACCATATATTAACATTGACAAGACTTTGAATGACAGCTCCTACACAAGCATTGATTCACCATCAAAATGGCCTAAAGAAGTCCAATATTAAGGCAGTTAAAACTAGTATACTTGACAAAATTACTGACGAGTATTTAGATTGCAAAATCAAACTCTTATTCAATATAATTCCAATCAAATATTATCTTCCAATAAGCTGACCATGCTCATATTTTCTGGTTTTATATTAGGTTCCACACACTAGACTCTGAAAAAACTACACTGCAACCAATTTAGAAATAGGCCTTTCTTATAAACAAACAACTGTGTTGATCATTTTACCTTAAAATTTAAGCAACAATTATGATAATGGCAGTCATGCAGTAGAATAGGCACAAATTCTTGATCCTAGATTTATTCATGAACAATTAATTTCAAACATTCAATAGGCTTGCAGATTTAATTAAAAAAAATTATTCTTTTGAATCTCTCTTGTCTTCTTACTCGAATATATAGTTAAAATCATGAAATTTAATGAGCCAATTATACAATCATTAGATACAGATCAAACCTGATGTATGAGACGAAGACAAACACTGATGATGCAATCTCTAAATAGAAAGAAACTTACCGTCGCCACTCACGTCGTTGAAAGCCTTCCTCCTGCATCTGAGTTGGATCGGGCAAAACTGGTCCACGAGAGGCAAAAATGTCACAATCATCCTCTCCATACCCTTTTATATTCCCATTAGTTTCAGGTGTCGCCATGGTCTCGAAAGGCGAGGTGAACTGGTTTGCTTCAGGCATCCCAAACTCATGCATCTCTTGAGAATGCAAATGGTTATTATTGGTTAAGTCCACAGTGGACGTAACACTGGTAGGAGGATCAACATTGAGGTCATCGGAGATGGATGGCAACTGGTGGCCAGAGAAAGCATCGTCTTGGGAGGTGGGGGCAAGAAATGAGGAGTCGTATCCCATATAGCCATCATAGTCAAAGGGGCGGGAATTGGATGACATTTGATCATTTTGGATGTTGTTGGTGGAGTCTTCTACATCGGCACCGACTGAGTCGAAGGTAGATGCCGTTGTCAATGTTAATGAATCCTTTTCTCTACCTCTATAGGTAGTAACGGTGGTGGTAGATAGTGAGCAATGGTGGGTGTTAGTTGAGAAATTTTCTATTTCTAAATCGTTGTGTTCGGATCTGTAGACTTTGAATAATAAAGTTATATAACAGTTATGAGACTGAAATATGTTATATTGGTGTAACAAAGAGTAAATATTTGATTGTTTTAAAAAAATGGTAAAAGAAATTATTTTTCCATCCAATTTTAAGTGTACTTCATCTATCAATTTACTTTGATTTTGATACTAAAATTTTAATTAATATCAATATTGTATATTAAAGTTATAAATAAACATAAATTATTAAAAAATCTCGAAAAAAAAATACTCTAATTAACAGTTGTAAATCAATTTCATCGTGATCAAAATTTTAAGAATTTATTATTTTGTAATTGATTACTATATATATATATATATATATAAATTTATTACTATATATATATATATATATATATATATATAGAGAGGTATTTAATATTTTAAACTTATTCACGGGTCACTCTTTTATTCTATTATTATGAAATTCTAAATTTTAGGTTTTCAAAATTTTATTTGATTTTAGATTTTGAATTTATTAATAAAATAAAATATTATAAATTTAAAAATTTAGAACTTTTTATAATGATTACTATATATAATGTAGCTGAAAATAAAGTTAAATTGCCATTGGTCATTTGGAAAAGAGAAGATGTGAAGTAATTGGCGTTTATGGACAACTATTTCGACGCTTAAGTCAGTAAACTGATAACATGAGCGAACATACTGAATTTTTTTGAGATTAGAATGAATGTGTAAAAATGTATATTTTGATCTCTGTATACATTTGCTTTTATACTGTAGTGAGATGGAGTTAGTTATCGAATTTATTGGAAATCCGACTGGTACCGGCTAGTGGATAGAGATCATGTGTTTATAATTATAGGTGTAGTGGAGATTTGCTAGATTGTATCGTACTAACGATAACTTTTCATGAATGCTCAACCTACTCAGGAGATGGCAAATCTTGATAGAGCATCGAATGTTACGGCATTCTGGTCTTCATTTCTATGTGTGAGACTTCTACGATCACATGTCAGCTTATTAGACTCTTACCATGTGATCCTGTCCTATGACAACAACTCATGACTTGTTTTGGACAATTATTATGTCGCATCAGAGGTTCCCCACTAATCTTCGATTCTTCATATTCGAATATTACAATTATCTTCATAATCTTGGACACGTGGCATGTACGAATTGACTTTGTATTTTGTGTTTATTTTTACCAAGTATTGTAGGATCAGTATTCAATCAAAAAATATATCCAGAACTTTCATCACACGCCAAATAGAACTTAAATAACTTTAAAAAAAAATTATTTAAGCGGCGCACAAACACCCAACTAAGTGCCTAGCAGATACCCACCTCGTAGCTCTCCTGGTGGTTACCTGCCTTGTGGCTTCGACATGAAATGCCTTGAAAATTTTTGTTAATGGGACTAACGCGCGGTCATCATGCTGGCGAATATCTGCCTTGTGATCTTGGCATAAAATGTCTTAAATAATTTTATTAAATGAGACTAACATCCGATCATAAGCCTAGCAGATATTCGCCCTGTGGCTCTAACCTAAAAATGCCTTAGAAATTTTTCATTAGAGGGACCCACTGACACGGAGTAACTAGTGTTGGACTTTACGGTAGACTTTGATCGGACGTAACTTTTGTTGTCGACATCCTATGGAGACCCACGATAGCTTTTCAAAAAGGAAATTTTGAGACGTACAACTTTTAAAAGTGTGATAAAGGCCACAAGCCTACCACAAAGTTCGATATGAAAATTTCACCGTTTAGGGAGTCAATTTTGCATTTTAATTATTGTTTTAGATATTTTTGTAATTTTGCATATTAGGATTTTTTTTTCTATTATAAATAGTCTTTCCTTGACTATTTGGAACTCACTTTTAATCTTTTAAGAATTCCAATAAGACTTTTCGGCTTCTAGCCTCTCTTTTCTGTTATATCGTCTTAGCCAAACGTTATTACCTAAAACTCCTGACGGAGTCTAATCAGTCCTTTATCAGATTAGTATCAGAGCGAAGTTCATCCATGGCAGACAACCAAGAGGTGCGACTTGCTGCAATTGAGGCATCTTTAGTAGAATTGAGGGAGATGATCGAATAGTTAGCCCTGCAGTAGGGAATCCACCAACCCGCCGCCGCCGAACGCCCCCAGCTAGTTCCAAATCTTGTGGTCGCCAATCCCCAATAGAATTATCAGGAAGGTTACAAAATAAAGATAGACTTTTAAAATTTTTCTGGTTTGTTGGATGTAAAATCTATTCTTGATTAATTGGCGGAGGTTGAACGTTTCTTCGAAGTTATGATTACAAAATAAAGAAGCCATTTGCATGGACTTTGATGGTTTCATCAATCAATTTTCGACCTACAATCTTAAGGATAAGGTTGTTTCGTAGGAGGGAACTATTGATAGAACTGGCCTATCAAATGCAAGCTTAGGCCATGAACCAAGGGCTCCTACCGAAAGATTTAGAATTTGCATTGTTGAAGAAAAGACAAATTAGTTGGTTATGCTATTGGAGGATTCCTTGGGTGACAGAAGGAGCATAAGAATCTGAGATTGTTTATAAATAATTAGTTTATCAGCAGAGGGGATATGCTTTTGGGGTTATTTTCTCTTTGCTATATCTATTGGGCTAGCTGAAGCTAGAGAATATTTCTATTCTGATATTTTTGTAAAGGAGTCATTCAGCTAGAGAATATTTCTATTCTGATATTTTTGTAAAGGAGTCATTCTGCCATTTGCCATTGGTTTCAATACAATCAACCTTCAATTTTCTTGATTGTTACTATTTAAATTGTCTTTTTTGCTCTTAACTTTATTACATAATCTTTAATCATGGACTTGAAGTTATGTAAGGTTTTCATTCTTGAGCTCTTCACTACCACAAACGTGCATGATCTCAAGGGAACCAAAATTAGGGGTCTACACCTCCCTTCACTTTGGTAACTAGTTGCTTATTTTTAGTTGACCTTTTTTTTCACTCTAAATCGATTACCATTTACTCAAGTAACTTATCATCCACTTTAGGTGATTTTGCTAGCTTAGTTGACTCAACATCTACTATAGTGACTCATTATCTACTCTAGGCAACTTACCACTCACTTAGAGGGTTTATTACTCACTGTAAGTGGTTTATTGCTCACTTAGGAAAGCTATTACGAGAAAAATTATGGCAACACATCGCCTAAGTTAACATAAATGTTTTCATGCCAAGGCAATTCACATTATTAAGGCTTCACATTATTAAGGCTCCACCACATGGCAGATGATGCGTGCATAAAAGGTCATTATTTTTTCAATAATTTGAAGCGCATCGAAACTATTATAGTATTTAAATATTCAATATGCAAAGCGGCAAATCAAGAGAAATTAAATTATCATTGATTAATTTAAGATTTATGAGATAAGAACTATATTTGAGAAGTATAGAAGAATAAGAAAACAAGCACATCTCTTTAACCAATATGGACGTGCAATAAAATTTCAGCTTGCATAATACATATATGGTCGAAATGCACTTAGTCCCATTTTGTTATTTTGGTATTTTAGTATTTTAATAGACTTATTTTAATTTAATTAAACCCATTTTAAGTGGCTAAATTCGTGCAGCCCATAAGGAGATATAATTCTCCTAGTTCATTTAGGAAAAATATTTTTATTATAATCTATATCGAGGAAGGTTACTATCAATTAATTCAAGACTTACGAAATAATAATTATATTTGGAAAGTATGAAAAAATAAGAAAACAAGCGACACTCTCTTCAACAAATATGGATGCAGAACATAAGTTTAGCTTGCATAATGCATGTTTAACCGAAATGCACTTAGTAATATTTTATTATTTTAATATTTTAATACACTTATTTTAATTTAATTAACCTCATTTTAGATGGTTAAATTCGTGCAGTCTATGAAAGAGAAAGATTTCTCCTAATTTTATTTTTATTATAATCCATGTTGAGAAGAATTTGACTGTGTGACCAAGAATCATTCTAATATTGGAGTTAATCTTTTTACCATTAAAATTAGAGTTTAGAAGACTATAAAAGATCCCTCTATGTGATAGCCACGCTCAACTATTGTTTATGAACAACTATTTTCTTTAATTAATAAAATTCTAGTAAAAATTTTATTTAAGCAAAAATAATTCGCATTTTATGGACACTAATAATTTTCGGGATTTTATGGACACTAATAATTTTCGGGGCGATTTTATTCTTATTCGTTTATCTTTTTATTTATTTATTATTTAATAGTATAGTAAAACGTTTAAAAATTAATTTTAATATGTGGCTTGATATAATTATGCGTTGTGTTGTGTGTTGGAGTTTTAAATCATCAGCAAAGCTTTCTCATACAGAACACAATGACATAATATCTAATCATTCTTAACTTCATGGATTAATGATATGGATCCCAAAAACAAAAATAATTGTATTCAAATACAATATAAATTCTATTAAGTACAATAAGCATCCAACCTTATTCAGAATCCTCGAGTCCCACTCAAACTAGACTTCTTTCAAGATGGTAAGCTTCCGCTATTACACACCTAAACATTAAAAGGTGCATATATGATGTTTTTTTCACATTCCTAATCTAAAAGAGCTCACAGTACTCATTCCAGGTATGCTGTTATCTTTATAATCAATTATATATTCTGTAATTTTTATTATTGATTTAAATATTAGAGAGGTCGTCCAAGACAACCATGAGCGTATCTTGGGATGGAGTAAATAAAGGATACATAAAAGAAAGGAAGAAGAGCAGGAAAGAAAATTTGAGCTTTACCGTTGCAGACAAAAGAATAAACTTGTAACTTACAGTGGTGCCAACATGTGTCGGTTCAAAATTCAATGAAGTATTGTCCACTATTCAGAATCAAATTCCAAGTACATTTTGTAGGCGTCTCGGCCTGGAGAGTAGTAACCTTCTATCAAATCTTCAACTTGAAAACCAAGTTTCTTGTATAGACTCATGGCTGGAGTCCTCAAGGGATCAACGTGTAACGATATGCGATGGACCTTTCTTGACCTGCATTTCTCAATTGCTGCTTTCAGCAATGCCTCTCCATGGCCTTGCTTCCTGTAATTGTCCCTCACTGTGTTTGTTTCCCACATCAACAATTAAGCACATCCATGTAAGAAATCCAATTTGACAACAGGAACACTCATACAAGATACGAGAAATATTTTACATTCTAAGAAAAATGCGTAAATACAAAATGGGTTTAGTTCATCGTTACTGTAGCTATCTTTAATACTGGGATGTCTAGAACTTGAATCGGAACCAATTGTATTTAGAAAAAAAAAAAAAAGAAAAAGAAAAAGAAAATTAGAGAATTGGGACCATTTCTAAAGCTCCGGTGCCCCCCCCCCCCAAAAAAAAAGCATTCTCAAAATTTCTCAGGGAACTTTCATCGAACGATTTATGGGTGCGCTAAAATTTGACTGAATAGCTAATCAGAGATAACAGTTTCACCAAAATGAAACAATAGAGTGCAATTAGAACTTCCTCGGCTAATTTTTTGTTTCTTGTAAAATAAAGAGAATTGGTAGAAATAAAATGTTTGAGCAACAAGACAGTCTAAAAGAGAAGAGATGTGGAACCAAAACCTGCAAGCTTAGTAATAGAAGCAAACAAAGAAGAAGGCCAAGAATACATGACATAACCAACAACTTCACCGTCCAACTCCAAGTAAAGCAACCCAGAATTCTTCTTTTTCAGTTCTTCAGAAAAGAAATTAGCAAGAGATTCGTGTTTGGGAAAGATCTTTCTCTCCATTTTCACGATTTCTCCCACAGCCTTAGCCCAGTTGGTTGAGTTTCTTTGCAGTTCCACGATAACACTCCCCATTGCTAATGAAGCTTCCGTTGGGCTTCTCTACTAAACTCTTAGGGATCTTTGCAATTAGCAGAAAAGGCTAAATAAAATTCCAAAGTCTTAACGTTTATTCAAAATCGAAATAATTCAATTTAATATTTTTAATAAAATCAAATTTTAACCTTTAAAGTAAAGACCAAATAATTGAGTAATAAAATTTAAATTATTTGCACAAATTCATGATTTTAATCAATTTTTTTAAATATTTTTAATTAATTTAATTGTAATAAAATGATTAAATTAAACTTAAAAATGTTATAATTATAGTCCTTAATCCTTAATTTTAATAAAACTATAACTTAATCTTTATATTTTAGCAATTTACTTTTTATAATATATATACAACTTGAGTCATCCATCACCAAACCGAGTAGTATTCTGTCTAAATTAAAAACAATTGATGAAATTTAATTAATTTAAAAAATTAAATTTAATTTTTATTTATTTTGATTCAATTTAATTTTTAATTCTAAAAATTTTAATTATTTTCATTTGGTTTAATTTTATATAAATAAAATATAAAATTATTCATTTTAAAATTGCATTAAGATAAGATAATAATTAATGCACTATTTATTTTACCTATAATTTATTTTATAGCTCTATTATAATAATTTTTAAAAAAATTATATACTTAAATAACTTAATTATATAAATAACAATTCTGATATTTATATGTGTGTGAAGAAGAGAGAACATTTAGATTTTCATAGTTACCCATGGCATTTTTATATTATTCTAATAAAATATTAATTTTATGGAGTTAAATTTTTATATAAACTTATTTATTGAATTAATAATTTTAATTGGTTAAAATTAATTTATTTTTGAATTATTAATTATTTATTGATGGAAATTCTATAGGAACAATATCTGATAAACAATAATTCTCCTCAAAACCCTATAAATTTTCTCCAAATTTATTATTCTACCAGCATTTTCATCTTCACCCAGAATTAAAACTCCTGCTCTCCAGAACTTAACTATTCCAACTAAAGATCGGTATTTTTTATATTAAAATTTTACTATTTTTAAGACCTTACACAATAGATTTTTTTTTCTATCAATTTTTTATATGGTAGAACGCATATTTAATAATACATTAATAATAAATAAATTCAAATAATTTTTAAAATACATATTTTTATTTTAATAATATTTTTTTATTAATTTCATTATTCACTATTCATTCCCATTTTTATACACATATGATAGTTTAATAAAAATTTAAAATATAAAAAAATTATAGTATAAAATATATAATATTTTATTTTATTTAGGTCAATTAATTTAAAAAAGCCAAACATTTTGATCAATTCACGTATATATTCTAAATTTTTAATTTTAGACAATTAAATTATACTTTTAAGATTTGTCATAATTTTATCCATGAACTCAAATTGATTTTGACCAAAATATGATATTGCCACATTATCATCCTACTTGGTATTTCTATTATTTTTTAATTTATATTTTTTACTTGTTGGCTAAAATAATCCAAATGGTTATATGGATTCACATTTATATCCCAACCTTTTTAGTTTGTTGAATAAGATAATCCAAACTTTTCATAAAATTTACATTTATATCCTAATATTTCAATATTAAATAGTTACAAAAATAATTATCAAGACACTTAGAAAATCAATGGTTACATCCTTAGTTAAAGTACCAACAGATAAGAAAAAATTAAATTGTTCGGTAGTTTTTTTCGTAGTTTTGGGAGTAATGGAGAGAATAAAATTGAAACGAATGACAATAACAATAATGAGTAATGAAGGTTAGATTAGAGAAGAAGACAGTTAGAAAGAAATAAATAATTATTTTCTTCTCCAAACTAATCTCACTTACTTTTTTTTTATTATTATCACTCTATTTATTTAAATTTTATCATCTTTCTTATAATTAGAGCTGTAAAAAACACCGCTGATCAATTTGACTTTTTTTTCTATGCTGATACTCTTGATCAAAGATTTTATCGTTGATCTCTTGTGTGTTTTGATAATTTCATTATCACTTTTCAAGATTTAAATATAAATGTAAATTTATATTATATAAAGTATTAAATTATTTCAATTTTTAGTTTTGGATTATTTTGTCTAAAAAATTAAAAATATAATTAATTAAAAAATTATAAAAAAGTCATGTGAAATGACATGTGATATATTTAAATTTTAGTCAAAATTGACTTGGGGTCATGGACGTGACAAATCTTAATGGTTTAATTTAATTGCTCAAAATTAAAATTAAAAGTTTATGATATAAATATGAGTTTGATCAAAACATTTAGAATTTTTGAGTTAATAGGCCTTTTATTTAATATTATTAGATAGTTTTTTTATCAAATTAATCAATAAATTAATATATATTAAAAGTATAATTATTATATAGATGAACAAAAAAAATATTAAATATCTCAAATAATTTATAGAGAATGTAATTAACATGTAACGACCCGGAAATCGGACCGCTACCGGCGCTAGGATCCAGATCGGCTTAAGGCCGCCGGGACCCGTAGCAAGCCTGCCATATAACCTGTAAACCTGTATAATCCCATACATGATCAACAATACTCATAAACCTGTAAACATTTTCATATAACAACCAAGCTCAACCTGTACATAAACATAAACATAACATAAACCTCCACTGGAGCCCTCATCAAAATGCTCCAATAGGGTATCTCATCATACATAAGCTTGGCTGAAACATAACCTCATATCTCATATCAAAAAGACCATGTACATACAAGTGGGATTAACAATCTGTATTGGTCAAGCACAACTCTATCCTCAATATTCAAATTACATAACATAACTTAAAACACTTTTACATTACATCATAATACAATTGTCATGTCCACAATCTAACTATTACAAAAAAAACATGCTTCAACACTCTGGCTAACCTCCTGGTCTACCCTGTACCTGCACATCTGGGGTTAGGGGAGAGGGGTGAGCTACAAAGCCCAGTGAGCAGAATAGTAAAACATTTAAAACATATGATAACATGAAATGCATCACATCACAGCTAATCACATCAAGGATGAACTTGTCACCAATAGTCCCCTACATGGACCAACTGTGCCAGGGGCGTAGAATGGGCCTCACTGGTCTTTCTCTTACATAACATAACATAACATGGTCCAACTGTGCCAGGGGCGTAGAATGGGCCTCACTGGTCTTCCGTATCGTATCATCATCATCATAGCATAGGGGGACTAATGGATCATTCAACATCCATCCACATCATCAAACATAATATGCAATGCACATATTCGTGAGTCTAATGCAACACCCTATTATCTCATGGCATATATGATGCATGAACATGCTCCAAAAAGTTATATTTCATTTATTTAAAAACTTAAGGTTCATTCCACTCACCTCTGGCTGAAGCTCTACAGACTCTGAAGCAGCTATCTCACTGCTGAGGTCCTCGGTTCCTCGGGTCCGAACCTACACAGGTGGACTCCAATGAGGGACCAATCATACATAAACATAACTCTAATAAACTCCCCAAAAACCCCCTAAAACATCAGGAAAACATCACATAGAAATATGCATGAAATGGCTGAACAGGGCACTTTCGGCGGCACCTTTGGCGGCCGAAAGTCCTGGACAGATCCGAAAGTCTCTTTTCGGGGGCAACTTCGGCAGCCGAATGCTGCCTCCACAAAGGGGGTTCGGCGGCCGAAACTCCCTTCGGCTGCCGAACCTGGTTTCTGCCAAAGGGCAGAAACTTGGTTCAAACCAACCTCTTGCCTCCCAAAACCTCTAATCATGCATAATCTTGCTCTACAACATGCATACTTCACATACATCACACCTAGGGGTCTCAAACTATCATATACCCCATCTACAACACTTCCAACAACACATAAACAAGCTACATTGTTCATCAAAGCATCAAAACGCATAAACTCATCAATAAGCCTAAACATGAATCTTTACCCATAAAATCACTTAAAACTCACTTAAAACACATGAGGAGCTTAAGATCGGCTCTTACCTCTTGAAGATCGAGAGGGAGACGACCTAAACTTGGAGATCCACGAAAATGAGCTCCTGAGTTCCCAAAGCTCCAAAACTTGTTTCAACAGTTCAAAACCTTCAATGCAGGCTTAAAACTCAAGAAAAATGGTGGGGATTTGGAGAAAAACACTAGATTTGCAAAGGGAAGGTCAGAAGCTTGCTGTGGCCGAAAATGGGAGAAAGTTCGCCCATTTCGGCTAAGTGCCCCTTTTATAGGCGGCTGGCCAGGCCACGTTCGGGGGCCGAATGTGCCTCCGCATCCATGAAATGTTCGGCGGCCGAACTTGACTTTCGGCGGCCGAACCTGGACTGCCCTCACTCATGCTTTCGGGGGCCTAACGTGCCTCCAAAACGCATGCACGTTCGGCGGCCGAACTTGACTTTCGGCGGCCGAACCTGGGTTTTCCTCCAAAGACTTTTCATGCAAAAACTCATTTAATTTCATACTTAAAACCATGAAATACTTTAAAACATTTTATGAAAACATGATTCTACCCTTCTAGAGATCTCCGACATCCGAGATTCCACCGGACGGTAGGAATTCCGATACCGAAGTCTAGTCGGGTATTACATAACATATTTAAATTTTTATAAAAAATTATAAATTTAATATTTTTATTTTATCAAATTAATTAATAAATTAATATATATCACAAGTATAATTATTATATAGATAAACAAAATAGAAATATTGAATATCTCAAATAATTTATAAAAAATGTAATTAACATATGTAAATTCTTATAATTTATAATTAATATATTTAAATTCTTATACAAATTATAAAAGAATAACTTTAATGTATTTAATATTATTAATGTAAAATACACATAACAATGAGTATAAATCTTTAATGAAATTTTTTAATATATTTAATATATAATATTTATATGTGACATTTTATGTAGTGAAAATTTATTTATAATAAATATTTTTTTAATATTATATAAAGTAAATTTACTTTTAATATAAAATTTAAATTAAAAAAATATATATTTATTAATATAAAAATTTAGGGGTAATATTATAACTCGCTATTAATTTTTTTAGATTCAATTTATACTTTTTAATTATATGATAAATTGAAAAAAATTTAGTTTTATTATATAAAATTTAAAATTTAAAATATAAATATAAATTAATGTTGCTTTCAAAAAAAATATAAATTAATGTAAATAATAAATATTTTAAGAAATAATTTTAATAAATCTTTTGAGGAATAATTTTGGGTAGCATAATAAGTGGACTATAAATTTATTTTTTTTAAATTAATTAAGATAGATTGTTAAAATTGAAGCTAAATTCTAAAATTTTAAGATTTAAATTAAGGATAGTAATATATTAGATATTTTCAGACACCCGATCCGACTGAATTCTAATAAAATAGATTTGAATAATTATAATTAAGTTTGGGACGAATTCTTATTTAAAAAATAATATCGGTGGGTTGAAATCGAGTTTGGATTTTATATATAAATATTTATTATCCGTATCGATTTATATAAATAATTAATTTAATATAAAAAATATATTTTACAATAAAATTTATAAATTTTTTATATATTTTTATTTAAAAATTAAAATTTAAATATTTTTTAAAAATATTAAATTTTTAAATGAAAATTATTAATGAAAAATATTTTATACTATAATGGCAGTGATTCAACAGTATCCTGGAAATCCAAGAAAGTGTAACCCACAAATTGTAATCTCTCAGAGTTTGTCATTTTCGAAAACCCAAAAGAAACGGTCCATGTGTTTAAGACGGCAAAACTCTGAGTGAGTTGGAGTTTTATATATACTTATTTAATATTTCAATCTATGTATATAAATAAATAATTTAATATAATAAATATATTTTATAATAATATTTATAAATTTTTTTATATATTTTTATTTAAAACGTCAATTTAAATATTTTCTAAAAATATTAAATTTTTAAATAAAAATTATTAATGAAAAAATATTTTTTATAAAAATTATTAATTAAAATATATAAGACTAAATAAATTTGATTTTATTCGAATAATAATAATCACATTTGAGATAAATTTAAATAATTTAGATTAATTTTTAATCGGGCTCAAAAGGGTTCAAATATTGCTAATAAATCGAATTCGGAGCTTAGATAATTTAATTTTCAAAGATATCCTTGAATTTTTCAGTGTTTCTGCTGCAAAATTTTTCATGTTACAATACATTATTTGCATCTGGCAATAGAGACCTTCCATCTTCCAGAACGAGACTGATAGCTGGTCTGCAGTACTTGCCACTTACATGAAATGCAAATTTTGCATGGTCCGAGGCTTCTGATGTGAGGGATTAGGAGCCACAATGTGCTGCGACCTTTTGCTTGATAGGAGCACACGAGTAGGACAAGTACCTCTTTTAGTATTTTTCCTTCCTTCCCTCATCTCTAAGAGGAACTAGTGACCATCTGCATTAGCTTTTTGTTGATGCAAGTAACATGCAGGATATGACTTTTCCTTTCCTTTTCTATTTTTCTTAACTTTGATGTACAAGATGTCATAAAAGAACAATTTTCAAGATCCTGAAACTGCATTTTATTCAATGCAGTAGGTATTTTCTCACTGGTTGACTCTCCCTCTGCTATCTTGCTTACAGTTTTCCTTTCAAAATGTGTACTAGCAGAAGCACAAATCCTGGGATCTCTTTCATTTATAGAACCCATGCAGGCTGTTCGAAGTGAATTATAGCATTTCCCACCTGGTGAACAATATTGCAACTCCCGCTTGCCATTGCGGATTCTATACCGATAACTCCATCCCAAAGCTAAGAGATGCTTTTTTGCTTTCATGGTCATTTGTTCTATATCTTCTCTCTTCATCTTGCTTCTAAATCTCAACTCATATCCTAATCTATGAGTCAAACCCATCATCCACAAGTATACTATCGTATTTGACAGCATATTTGATATCTCAATCATGTTTAAAATGATCAATAACAGTTCCTGGGTGCCATGAACCTTTAAACCCTTCTTCCAGACTCCTTACCTACAAAGTTACAAATTTTAACAATAATAAAAGTTTTATTGCAATTGAAAAAATTTAACTTAAAGGAATTTATGTCTATTAAAATAAAAATTTAAGGATAATATTATAGTTTGCTATTAGTTTTTTTAGATTCAATTTAACATTTTTAATTATTGGACAAATTGAAAAAATTTAGTTTTATTATATAAAATTTAAAATTTAAAATATAAATATAAATTAATGTAAACTATAAATCTTTTAAGGAGTAATTTTAATAAATTTTAATAAATCTTTTGAGGAATAATCTTGCCTAGTATAATAAGTGGACTATAATGATTTTTTTGTTAAAATTGATTAAAATAGATGGTTAAAATTAAAGTGAATGTGAAAAAATTTACTTTATTATCTAAGATTTTAAGATTAAAATTTTTTAAGATTAAAATTAGAATGGTCGGGTATTTTTAAATTTAGATAATTATAATTGGGTTTGGGAGAGATTAAATTTAAAAAATAATATCTATTACAGATTTAAATTAGATTTGGATTTTATAGATATGGTATCCACTACTCAAATCCGTTTATATAAATAATTAATTTAATATAAAAAATATGTTTTATTATAATATTTATAAATTTTTTTATATATTTTTATTTAAAAATTAAAATTAAAATATATTTTAAAAATATTAGATTTTTTAAATGAAAATTATTAATAAAAAATATTTTTATATAAACTATTAATTAAAATATATAAGAATAAACGGAATCTATTTTATTGGAATAATAATAATTGAGTTAAGAATATATTTTATATAATAGGTATTCATGGTCCGAAAATGTTTATATAAATAATTAATTTAATAAAAAAATATATTTTATAATAATATTTATAAATTTTTTTATATTTTTTTATTTAAAAATTAAAATTAAAATATATTTTAAAAATATTAAATTTTTAAATAAAAATTATTAATAAAAAATATTTTTATATAAATTATTAATTAAAATATATAAGACTAAATACGATCGATTTTATTTGAATAATAATAATCGGATTTAGAACGAGTTTTATATAATTGGTATCCACTGTACTAAACTATTTATATAAATAATTTATTTCATATAAAAAATATATTTTATAATAATATTTATATTATAAAATTTTTTATATATTTTTATTTAAAAAATTAAAATTAAAATATATTTTAAAAATATTAAATTTTTTAAATGAAAATTATAAATGAAAAATATTTTTATATAAATTATTAATTAAAATATATAAGACTAACAGGTTCGATTTTATTTAAATAATAATAATCAGATTTGGGATAGATTTTATATAATAGGTATCCATTGTTGGGAAACTATTTATATAAATAATTAATTTAATATAAAAAATATATTTTACAATAATATTTATAATTTTTTTTTATATATTTTTATTTAAAAGTTAAAATTTAAATATGTTTTAAAAATATTAAATTTTTTAAATGAAAATTATTAATGAAAAATATTTTTATATAAATTATTAATTAAAATATATAAGGCTAAACGAATTCGATTTTATTCGAATAATAATAATCGGATTCAGGATGGATTTTATATAATAGGTATTCGCTGTAGGAAACGGTTTATATAAATAATTAATTTAATATAAAATTTAAATTAAAGAAATATATGTTTATTAATATAAAAATTTAAGGACAATATTATAGTTTGTTATTAATTTGTTTAGATTCAATTTAATCTTTTTAATTATAAGATAAATTGAAAAAATTTAGTTTTATTATATAAATATAAATATAAATTAATGTAAATAATAAATATTTTAAGGAATAATCCTAGTAAATTTTTTGAAGAATAATCCTGAGTAGGATAATATGTGGACTATAAATTTTTTTTTTGTTAAAATTAATTAAAATAGATGGTTAAAATTGAAGTGAGTGTGAAAAAATTTACTTTATCATCTAAGATTTTAAGATTAAAATTAAAATTATCAGGTATTTTTAAATTTGAATAATTATAATCGGTTTGAGACGGGTGGGTTTGAATTTTATGTATAAGGTATACACCACTTAAACCTGTTTATATAAATAATTAATTTAATATAAAAAATATATTTTATAATAATATTTATAAGTTTTTTTATATATTTTTATTTAAAATTAAAATTAAAATTAAAATATATTTTAAAAATATTAGATTTTTTAAATGAAAATTATTAATAAAAAATATCTTTATATAAATTATTAATTAAAATATATAAAACTAAACGTGTTAAGATTTTATTCGGATAATAATAATCGGATTCGGGATGAATTGAAATAGTTTAAATTAATTTTGAATTGGGTTGAAATATTGTAATAAGATTTTATTTATCATCTTTTAAGTAATTATTGCATTAAAATTAACTTTTATATATCTTTGAAAACTCCAACCCAAAGCTAAGATTTTGCATTCGAAAACTCCATCCCAAAGCTAAGAGATGCTTCTTTGCTTTCATGGTCATTTGTTCTATATCTTCTCTCTTCATCTTGCTTCTAAATCTCAACTCATATCCAAATCTATACCAGTCCACAGCTGCTTCAGGGCAATATTCAGGCTCCATAGCAACTACATCAGACTGAAAACAGTTGGTTGTGCACTGAAAACAGAAGGCCAATTAGCAGGGCAACTAAGATTAGTACCCTCAGCTTGGGACATTGAGGAAAGAATATCAACATGAGATTTTGATAAATTTAAACAGACTTCATGAATAGAGTAGTACAACTAAGATTGTCTTTCTCTCACAAATCATACCAAAGTTGCTTTATGGAAATTGGAATATAATTTTCTTGCTCAGTTTCCTCAACAACCTCAAGAAACAACCATGTCCCACATTCTTCCAAGTCCCTGCGACCTCACTCCAGTCCTGGGTAATCCTTATTTGATCAATATGTTACGTCATTTCATCACCCAAATCTCTGGGAAAAAGATCTTCCTCTCCTCTAAACCATCTTCATGATCAAAGACCACACCTTCCCACCAACCTTCACTATAACAGACATCCACACAATGGAGATCCCATTTGCCAAACTGAAATGGGGTGGGAACGGCCTAATGCGTCCACGATAATCACACGTGTTGATGGTGGCACGATCATTCTCATTCCGACGCTGTGAAACATGCACGTGATCAATAAGATGGTCAAACGTATTTGACAGCATATTTGTTATCCCAATCATGTTTAAAATGATCAATAGCAGTTCCTGGGTGTCATGAACCTTTAAACCCTTCTTCCAACTCCTTACCTACAAAGTTACAAATTTTAAAAAATTTAAATTAAAGGAATATATATTTATTAATATAAAAATTTAAGGACAATATTATAGTCTGCTATTAATGTTTTTAAATTCAATTTAGCCTTTTTAATTATAAAACAAATCGAAAAAATTTAGGATCTGATACGGATTCCATTTAAACAATAAATTATTCGTCGCGGGTTCAGATCATATTTGAGTTTTATTTATAAGGTATCCATCACCCAAATCCGTTTATATAAATAATTAATTTAATATAAAAAATATATTTTATAATAATATTTATAAATTTTTTTATATATTCTTATTTAAAAATTAAAATAGAAATATATTTTAAAAATATTATATTTTTTAAATGAAAATTATTAATAAAAAATATTTTTATATAAATTATTAATTAAAAATATATAAAACTAAATGAATTCGAATTTTATTCGGATAATAATCGGGTTTGGGACGGATTCAAATAGTTTAGATTAATTTTAAATCAGGTTTGAAACAGATTCGAATATTGCTAATATAAATCAGATTTGGGTTCAAATAAGTTAATTTTCGTGAGTACTCTATCCATTTACATTTCTAAATAAAATATAAAAATAAATTAGTAAATATTTAAATTTTTTTATCCAATAAACTTTATAATCCAATATGCCTTATAAAAGAAGTTGTAACGAGTCCTATTTTAATTTGAAATAAACAATTAGTTTTAATTTTATTTTAATTTAAATTTTGTTTATCATTTTTAAGTAATTATTGCATTAATTTTAAAATTAACTTCTATATAAGATTTCTTTTGCAAGCTAAAATTTTTCATTTATTAATTTTTATTTTACCTATATGTATTTTGAAACAAACGTAAAAAAAACTTTACATAAAAAAACAAACATAGAATCTGTGGTAATAAATGTTGCAGTTCAAATTCCCATTAATGTCAAATGTGTTTGAACCACCGTTGCTGTTGTCCCTTTTCTCCTTATTCAAAGTTGAATCCTCAACTGAGCTTTTCACATTGACAGCCCCATGAACGGTTCACATTCTGAATCAACTGGTTTCACCTATTGATAAAAACATGCAAAAAGAAAAAAAGCAAAAAAATAATAAATAATAAATTAAACAGGATATATGAGTTCTGGGCAAATGAAAGACATTATCAACAGAGAGTTACAGAATGCATAGACTCATCATTGCAGCTACAGTTATTGCTCTCAGGAACACTGTTCATATAGCAAGGTTCAGTACTAAGGTAGAAATTCTCAGCAGGATGTGAAAGGAGAAAACAAACTACACCAATTTGCTAAGAAATACAGCTTAATTACTCATTTTCCAATCTCATGGGACAGGATTTACAGATATCTGTTAGAAGGTAAATGATGATGTTTCATCTAAGGCTCCATAAAGATAGGTGTGAATTTCAAATGATTTTATGAGGAAGTGACACTTCATTTAAATATGAGAAAATCTTTCAATAGATTGAAAAGTTTTTGGAAAATCTTACAAATTTTTTTGAAAAATTTGTAAAATTCATAAAATTTAAATATATTGAAAGATATAATGAAAATTAAGTTATATAACTTAATAATAGGTACAAATATATCAAATAAATATAAAATGCATAAATTTTAAATATTATATGTAGTTTCAATTAATACTATGAGAATGATCGTTTAGGGTAGATTTTTAAGTAGAAATTTAAATATATAAGCCGCTATAAAAAAATTTTAGAGATTATGACAGTTTTTTGCTTGAAAAGTTGAAATGAATGCTAGAAATAAGTATGGAAGAAGTGTGGAAGAACGCTGAAGCCTAGAGCTGGAGTCTGAGGATGTCAGGGTCATAGAGTTTTCAGGGACCAAAACTGTAATTTTCCAACATTGGAATTCCTAGAAAGCAATATTAGGATAAAATAGTAGAAATTAGTAGGAAGATAATGGCCGAGACAATTTGTTGTAATTCCTTTCCATGTATTTGTTTTAGGGGGGGTGTCATATGAGACATGTTGATGTTTCCTCCTGCCATAGGCCAAGTTGTTCTTAAGGCTCTTTAGGGGGGAGTGACTAGTTGGCCACCAGCTGGGGCTGGGCCCAGTTGGCTACCGTAGGCCTATGGAGATCCAAGTTGTGCCTTCACTCCTTGTAGACCATCCCCCCTGTCTACAAGGGAGGTGAGAATATTGTAACGATTGCATCGATGATAATGTATAATTACTATTTTGCCCCTATAATAAAATAAGTAGCCTGTTCATGAATTTCCATGTTCAGTTCTTATCTTTTGTACCTACTGTGAGGCTTCTGATGGAATGCTGTCTGTTGGCTTCGTTGTTCGTTTATATAACATTGACTAATCAGGGTATTCATGTTCACAGGATATTGGGTGATTCTTAAGGCTGACTTGGCTTGAAGGTGTTCAAGTCAAGTGCCGCACGGTTCCTGGCGATTGCTAAAATCTGAAACCGTGACAATTGGTATCAGAGCAAGAAAGATCTGCGAGCAATATAAAGGAATGAAGAAGTTTGGCATATGCACGAAGACCATCGAGAGAAGGGTGAGAATCGTGCTGCCTGGTTGGTTGTCTGTACCACTTAAGAGGAGAAGGCGTTGGAGATTGATTCTGGTTAGAAGTGCTTTGAGGCACTAGAAAGAAAAAAAAAAAAAATTGAACGTTGTTGGCTATGATAGCCAAATTGGAGAGAGATTGAGGCCATCTAAAACCTCTTTCATGCGAATGACACCCAGTGGGGTGATCTTGAGCATAAAGTGGGGAAAGGGGGAGGTAGTGACCTCCCAATTATGAAGCTACGAGGAGTAATAACACATTGTGAGGCAAAGAAGACAAAAGCATGAGCCTTCGAGCTAGACTGGCCATATTAACTAGAGGTGCTGCACGCTCCATCGGGACACCATTGGGAGAGAGGTAATAGCCTAGTACTGCACACTCCATTGGAAATGTCTTCTGGAGAGAGGGTAATGACTAGGTGCTACCTACTTCCTTTTAGTGGCCCTTGGAGAGGGAGTAATGACCTCAGGGTATAGTGATAAGGGGGAGGATGAGCCAATAGAACTTGAGGCCATCTGAGAATCCTGAGACCATTTCACTCAAAATTGAGGCAAGAGGCCTCACGAGACAAAATTAAGGCAAGAGGCCTTCTGAGACATAATTGAGGCAAGAGGCCTCCTGAGATAGAATTGAGGCAAGAGGCCTCCTAAGACAAAAGTGAGGCAAAGGCCTCTCATGTATTGTTTTGCTTGCAGGAATGGTGCAAGAATATTAAAGATAACATAGGAGAGACTATGAGCAATACTTCAGAAGTGAACTAGAGGAACATTTATTAATGGCGTGCATTACGAGCTAATGCCTATGAAGTAGGCGAGGGTGGAATCCCAGAACCTCAATCTGTGTCGTGGGATGTAGGTAAATGATTTTCTCTTTAATATGAACTTATTTATTAATATTATTGAGAATTGTGATTGTGCATATATATAAAGAACAACATTTATGTGATCGAACTACAAAGCTAAATTTATTCCAAGGATGAAAGTGTAAAGTCTTATGGATAGAGAGCGTTCCCACTGGACATGAGAAAAGGGATATGAAATGGTAAGCTTCAATTTTACTACAAGAATGTAACATTCGTTATTCAAGAGAGTTGGTAAACTCCAACAAAGTGTTCATAAGGAAAGCACATAAAGGAATTGTTTAGCATAGATGGCTAACACAAAAGAATGTGGCACTTGATTTTTAATAGAGTAAGCGGATTATGTCAACAAATTCAAGAGACGTGGATGAGCTTAAAACCTTCCTGAATGTGGTGTAGAGCAAAGGATGACTAAGATTGAGTTGATTCTATTACCAAGGAGTTAAAGAGATGTTCAACTTTGGTATCTAATTGATAGCCGCCTATGAAGATGGGCTAAAGCAGTAAGTGGGGGAGCGATCTGAAATGTGATTAACAAGATGACATAGAAGTGGCATAACTAAGTAGTATGAAGTGTTCTCTATGAAGAAAGCCATATTATTCTACAAATTGCTTGGGCAAAAATGCTTCGAAGGTCTTGAAGGACTTGGTGAGTAAGGGAGGAGGGAACATAAGGTATAAATCATAGAGTTGTCAACTCTAGGTTGTTTGTACTTTCTTGTTCCTCCTCGTCTAAGGTAGTATTGTTCGCGTGAAGGGATCAAGCATGATGGAAATATTCTGCGACTTGTGTGTCAAATAAGGGACATGGGATGGAGGAGGAGATCTTTAAAGTCTCATGGAGGACTTTAAGAGAGGAAGTAAGAATCGGAGCTAGTATAAAAACAACATATCATTGCCCGGTGTCAGGTATATTGGAGTTGATGCTACAAAGCGGGCACAGATACAAAATTCGTGGACCGTTTACACAATTGCTAGAATCAAGGACATCGAAAAGCAAGATGGACTTCACAATTCCTTCCTGTAGTGAATCCGAGACGTTAATGGGTGTGGCGTCTCCCAAGAAAGACACAAGTTATCTCTGTATTGTCCAATAATTGTTACTTGATAAAGGAGAGGTAAGCAAGAGTAGTGAAGAAGAAACTAGTGGCTATCCAGCACGAGGGGGTGCAAGAGTAAACTCGACAAAAAGTAGCATTCGATGAAGTATTGTCTATTTGTGAGTAAGTGGAACAAAATAAGTAAATAAATAAAGGTGGTCATTATGAGAAATGAGTACCATGGTTATCAACTGGTATGATATTCTTTTATAAATTACTTGATCCTGGTGCGTAATTAGTGAGCAAGTTATTGCTCCTATAATTCTTGCTATGTTGTGCAACGTTGTTAGTGCAGAAAGAAGAGCCTTGAGGGATCCATGTGAAACACTGGTGTGGATGAGATGGTGATAGATCAAAAGTGGTAGTTGCCTCATCTCTCAAAAACATATCCTTTACAAGAATACAGAAAACGAGCATCAAAATAGGAAGGGCATACCCTAAAAAGGAAAATAACAATTACAAGAGTATGAAACAATGGATGATAGGTGCCAACCAACTATGATTGCCGAGCACATGTTCGTTCTCTTTGAGGTAAGTGAACATTTTGATCGGACAACCAAGAGGCATGTAGGGTGACATTGGGCGAGAGTTGTATCAAATTCCATTGAGAGCAACAGGGCTGTGAAAGCAAGTAATTCACTCGTCCTACGACAAAAGAAGGAGGATAAGTGGAAACTGGCAAAAGTGAGAACCAGTGAGCTAGTCAAAGGAGTGTGGGGCTCAAGGTAATGAGGAGAGATTGAGATCCTTAGTGACAATTCAGTACGAGAGAAGGGAATTTAACAAGAGGGAACTCTCTCACATCAGACAAGTATAATGCTTTGGTGTTTCCTGATATTATTCTTTGTCTTACTTCATTTTAGTTATTCATTTTGAGATATTTTGTGTATTATTGAGTCAGGTTCCTCGTGATGTGGGACTTGACAAGTTGGTGCTAACAGATATGGTGAACATACAGGGTATAGCTTCCTTAAAAAGAGGATTGGAAAATAATGTATAATTAAAAGGACAAATTTAGTCCTACCCTTGTTGTTGAGCAGGAAAGAGACCTCAGGGCTAAACAAAAGTTCTCACAAGTGGATCAACGTGGAAGAGGACCGAGATAGGTCGAGAAGCACAGGTTGCTTAAGCCAAGTTGGTGAGGCAAGTCGATGTTGAGAGCTATGATGAAAGCGGCATAATAAAGGGGGTATCTTCTAGTAATTTCTTATTATTGAATCATAATGATGATATTAATTGCTTTATGTATAGTCAATGTTAGTAGCTGTTTTGAGTAGTCTTCTGCGGCTCATAGGGTTCAGTGGTCGTGGTTATTTGGTGTGTGATGTGCGTCGTTTTGTAAGCATTTTGCATTAACTACATTATTGGGGAGAGAGAAAAAGGAGATAAAATGAGCATAATACCGGAGCTTATGAAGGGAAGACTGTAAAACGGACAAAAGAGAAAGAGAGTGTGGAGTGATCTCTATTGACAATGGAGACACCAATTTCTTAGGAGGATTCGCCGAGCTTCGCTGCAAGTGGGATAACGTGGTGTTATGTCAAGGGAATGGGTAAAATCAGTTCAAGTCTTAGTGGTCAAGTGCAGTTGGCACACCTGTTGAGTTGTAATGGGTTGTATTTTAGATGACTTGCTATACTAATTTGTATTTGAATCTGACATGGGTGGTACTAATCTTTCTTATGAGACTATTACAGGTTAATCACGATGTCGTGTGGCACGAGTGTGTGCAGGTTGATAGATTTGTTGCCCGATGGGGTCGTGCTTTTGAGGCGAGGAGTAAGGTCGACAATTAAAGACGAGTAATGGCGAGACAGGTTTAGGAGAAAAGAACTAGTGATCAATGACTTCAGGCAATAAGTTCGTGCAGAGAAAAGAACCAATGATCAATGACTTCAGGCAATAAGTTCGTGCAGAGGAGGAGAGCAATAATTTCTAGCACCGTTTGCAGTAGTCTAAGGAATCAAGGGCAGAACATTTACCACCAGAAGATAGAGCTTTTGTAGTCTCATCAGCATTAGGAAGTAGCAGTCCACAGAGATCAATTGGGAGGAGATACTAAGGATTAAGGCTGTCCAACAATTTAATTGAGCAGGACTGGGATCAAATCACACTGCAAGCCTAAGAATGTCGGACTCAAAGATTGAGGAACCCCAACAAACCCAGTCGACGAGGACGTCGACCGTTTAAGTGGGGGAGTGTCAGGGTCATAGAGTTTTCAGGGACCAAAACTGTAATTTTCCAACATTGGAATTCCTAGAAAGCAATATTAGGATAAAATAGTAGAAATTAGTAGGAAGATAATGGCCGAGACAATTTGTTGTAATTCCTTTCCATGTATTTGTTTTAGGGGGGGTGTCATATGAGACATGTTGATGTTTCCTCCTGCCATAGGCCAAGTTGTTCTTAAGGCTCTTTAGGGGGGAGTGACTAGTTGGCCACCAGCTGGGGCTGGGCCCAGTTGGCTACCGTAGGCCTATGGAGATCCAAGTTGTGCCTTCACTCCTTGTAGACCATCCCCCCTGTCTACAAGGGAGGTGAGAATATTGTAACGATTGCATCGATGATAATGTATAATTACTATTTTGCCCCTATAATAAAATAAGTAGCCTGTTCATGAATTTCCATGTTCAGTTCTTATCTTTTGTACCTACTGTGAGGCTTCTGATGGAATGCTGTCTGTTGGCTTCGTTGTTCGTTTATATAACATTGACTAATCAGGGTATTCATGTTCACAGGATATTGGGTGATTCTTAAGGCTGACTTGGCTTGATGATGGAAATTTTGTTCTTAAGCCTGCTGAGATTTTAGATACAAGGTGGGTTCGTCTTGGTAATCGTTTTACAGAAGAAAGCCTTGTTCGTTGGAAGCAATTGCCCCCTGAAGATGCCACTTGGGAAGTTTCGTCGGACTTGTCTGCTCGGTTTCCAAATTTGAACCTTGAGGACAAGGTTCCTCTTCAAGGGGAGGGTACTGATAAGCCCCTCAGAAGGTCATCCAGAGCTACTGTTCCAAATAAGAAGTATTTGGACTAAGGGTCCTACTGCTTTTCTATTTTTGCTGCTATTTTTTATTTACTGCAATTAATCTTTTAAGTTGTTTGTTTTACTTAGTCAAGTAGCACGAAGTTGATCGTGGCAATAATATCTCTTTGTGCTAAAGTGAGGCCTTAAGAATAGGACTAAGTAGTTTTATTTCTTCCCTATTTATATTCTTCTGTAGCAGCAGTAATCTTCATGAAGGAAATACCAGTAATTTTATTAATTTTTCTTCTATTAATTTTCTTGGCTTTGACTGGGACCTATCATTTTAATTTTCTTGGCTTTGACTGGGACCTATCATTGGTATCAGAGCCACAATTTTTTTCCATTCTTCCTTTCAAATGGCTACAAACAAGGAAAGAATTGAAAACCTCGAAACTGGGCTTGGTCAAGTCCAGGACAATCTGTCACGATTTGGGGACGATCTACAATATATCAAGGCGGCGCTCTCCAAATTGACAGAAACTTCTCTTGCCAATAAGGAGGAATCAAGCTGCGAAGGCGACCGAGCTAGCCAGATACGTGCTACTCCTGAAGTCTTGAAAGACGGAGGGAAGTCACTATTCTCAGCTAAGCTCGCCAAACTCGAATTTCCCAAATATGCAGGAGACGATCCGACTGAATGGTTCACCAGAGTAGATCAATTCTTCGAATACCAGGGAACACCAGATGCTGAAAAAGTTTCCTTGGCATCATATCACCTCCGCGGAGAAGCTAACGAGTGGTGGCAATGGCTTCGACGAACTTATGCTGAGGCCGGAAAAGGAGTATCGTGGGAAATATTCTCCGAAGAATTGTGGTCCCGCTTTGGGCCCACCGACTGTGAAGATTTTGACGAATCTCTCTCCAAAATTCGTCAGACTGGTGACTTACGTGATTATCAAAGGGAGTTTGAACGATTGGGTAACAGGGTGAGAGGTTGGACTCAGAAGGCACTAGTTGGGACCTTCTGAGGGGCTTATCATCTGGACTCTAAAAAAGGGAAGAGAGTGCTAGATGGAGGACTGCTTGGTTTGCTGGTTATGGCGAAGACAAGAAAGACAAAAAGGCCAAAGAGAAGAAGTAGAGAAATCGGTTTTTTCCCCTTTAATAATGCATACAGGTTGGTGCTGAGGAAAGTAGCGAGGAAAGTAGCGGCCGTTATGGCCGTTACATCACGGCTGATAACGACCATTACCTATGCGTAACAGCCGTTGTGGCAACAAAATTTTCCTGCTGTTATTTACAGGCCTTAACGGCCACGATAGGGTCGAAAACCTATAAATAACGACAGTTACCTAATGTAACGGCCGTTATTTAAAACTATGATTGGGATAATGTTATCTCAAGAAACTTTTATATATCCCTTACATTATATGATATATGAGACTTGTGCTTATCGAGTCCACCCATATTAATATAAAATTTCCTATTTATACTTTAGGTATATCTCATTCATTTATATTATTTCTTTACTGATTACCAAATTTGGCATACTTCTAATACATTAAAAAGATTTTTTTTTTAATTTTTTTTTCTACTTTATAGGTATTATTGAAATTCTGAAATTATGGTAGAATTCCCACGAGAAAAACTAGGTTTTGTTCATCCACATAATATTTTTATATGCTTTAGGGTGACTTTGCATTCTTGTTCTTTTCTTATGCCTCTCTCATTCCTTTACTTTCACTAATTTTTCTTCTTTTTTGTTCTAATAGTTCATTAAATTCAATGTTATAAAGGCGAGAGGCAACCCTAATGCAATAGAAACTCTTATCGCCTTAGACAAGAGGCAAGAGGTGAAAAGCGAGGTGATGTGTTCTGAAAAGAGGTGATAAATCCAAATTTTTTATATAAATTTTAAATATATATGTACATACAGATATAATCTACCATCAACAATAGTTTATCTATCTAAATATTAATTTCTTTAATTAGATTTATATATACATATATATAAATAAAAGAGATTAATATTAATTTCTTATTATATATATTATAAATAAAATTAATATATAAATAATTAAACAATAATAAAATTAATAATTAATTAAATAATAATATTAACTAATAATGAAATAGTATATAAATCTCTAAATTATACATACTATAGTCTATATGATAAATAATAATATTATTTAGTATAGAATATAATTAACATATAGAATATTGAAGAATAATATAATATATATAATAAAAAATAAAATAGTAATAAAATATATAAATATAACTAAATAAAGCAACATTAAATTTCTATAAATAAACACTATTTATAAATAGTTATTATAGATTAATATTTCTAATATTTATATTTTATTTTCATATTTCTAATACTTAACTAATTTATTATATAAAATAAGGAAAAAGCAAAAATCAGAAGAAAAAGCCAAAAGATTTTGTCTCTTATTCTTTCAAGAAGAAGTAACTTTTAAATATTATTTAACTACTTTCTCTCCCACCGGAATCTCCTTCTTCCTCCTCCTCCTACTCCTTCTTCCTCCTCCTACTCCTTCTTCCTCCTCCTACTTTATTCCAAAGATTCTGCTCTATTTTTTTGTTGTTGTTGTTGAAGTAGAAAAATGGAGGGTTGGTGCTCGGCGATGTCATCGCCTTGCCTAATGCCTCCCATCACCTTTAACAACACCGATTAAGTTTAAACCCTTCTATCCCTTTAACGTTGCATGTTACAAAATACTTCTTATTGTAAATTTTGAATTCTATTATTTTGGTATATCTATAAAAAGATATTTAAAAAGATTTTCTAAAAAACTCTATGTTTGATGAAAAGCTAAGTACCACTAGAGATGAATATACTTTTTGTCTTGATAAATTAATTAAATAATAAAGTCCAATGTTGTTATTTCAAATTATTGAATTCTTATATATCAGTTTATGCTTTCCCTTTTTCAAGTATTGTTTTTTTCAATTAAAGTTTTAAATAGAAAGACTGCAAACTTCTAATAAGCACTCTTCTTTCCACTATTTTTTGCTTTTTATAAATGATATATTAATGTTTTATGAACTCTTCATACTCATTCACTGTAAATCGGCCTTGCTTCAAATACATAAATCTTTTCTTATGTCATCTAGATAAATTTGGCCACTTCTTCATAAATTCAGTGATGAAAAACTCCCACGCTATGTGCTCTAGAAACACATACTGGATCATTGTATACCACAATTCATATGCTTCCTCTTTCAATAGTGATACTACACATGTTAATCGGTCTACTAGTGACCATTGCAGTTGCTCTAAAACTATCTATGTGCCTGCTAACTAGTATTGAGCAGTAGATGGATCATCCTCTATCTTGCCTTTAAACTCAGTTGCACCATATTTTCGAAGTTTATCAATTGGAGGTCTGGCTTGTGCAACTACTCACACTAGTGAAGGAGCTATCACTGGTTGATTTACAGTTGTTGCTTGCCTCAGCATTTCTGTTAAACTGCTGGAAAAAAGCATGCTACCTAAGTCCACCAAATCCCATGGGTAACTGTAATGGAGCATGCCTAGTAGCTTCAGATGGGGCATGACTATCAACTTCTTCCTTTTCTATTTCCCTCTGTCTTTCAGCTGACATCCTATATTCAAGAGTTAAATAAATTGATTTGCATCAGAGTTACATTATAACCTTGTCCTATTTGCATGTATATGTATATATATGTGCATGACCATTTAACCCATTTATTACCTGGGACTATCTAAACCTATGCTTTGATACCACTAAATATAATACCCTCTACCCGATTAAAATAATGAACCGAATGGAGGATGTCACATTCAATCTTTTAACTCTTATATTTTTATTTTGATGTTTACTTATACTATTAACTTGCCAAATGAGAAAACATTATTTAACTGGTCTTATTTATTATGGAATGTCATTCACAGTGTTACTTAAATGAATATCCTACTCTCAAAATATTATCAGACCTGTCAATTTAAATACCGTAAACTTTGTTGAATCCCACATCGATTATGGAAAGGGGTAATGTGCCCCTTATATGGACCATAGGCACTCCTCCCCTTTGAGCTAGCTTTTGGGGTGAGTTAGATCCGTCTCAAATTTAACATGGTATCAGTAAAAATTCTGAGCGTGAGGGGTGTGTTGAATCCCACATCGATTGTGGAAAGGGGTAATGTGCCCTTTATATGTGCCATAGGCACTCCTCCCTCTTGAGCTAACTTTTGAAGTGAGATAGGTCTGACCCAAATTTAACAAAATTTCCAAACTGATTCCTACTTTGCATTAAACCCAAGTTTTAAACTCGTTTATAATAAAAGAAAGTAAGTTTCACTATAAATGCATAACTGAAATTGAAATTTTTAATATAGTCCAAATATTTCTAGTTAGTACTCACATATTTACATATACATACTATCTATTCACAAAATTTTCACAACTATAAAATTAACAACCCTAGAAGTTTTGTTGGTATAACTCTGAGCGGATATTGGATCATTGTCTTCCCTTACGAACAATTGTCTTAAACCTATGCGAGGAAAGGAAAATTGATCAAGCATAATTTAGCCACATTTTTACTATTATTATTATTATTGAATTATGCATTTTCTAGCTCAATTTGTGTTTTTATTATATTTCCTGCAGGAAAGATAAAAAATAGAAACTTGGTGAAAAATGACTTAGAATGCTGAAAAATTGATTTGGCCAAAGTGATTTGGCCAAATCAAGCCTCAACGAATGGCCAAGGAAGTTGCACAAGTGGAAGAAAGTTGTGATACGCCCAAGACAATTTGCTCGAATCACTGGCCCAATCATTAGAAGCTAGTGTCAGCTAAAACCCAGAAGTGTCTAGAAGAAACAATTGGGGCAAGTGATTTGCCCAAATCACTGCCCAAATATAGAAATTCAAAATTTTAAGAGTTTAAGAGTTCTATCCTACCTCAAACACGCCAAGACACTTTCAAATCGCGCAAAAAGAGGTCCTTCACCCAAGGAGATCTATTTATGATACAATACAAGCAAACAAGAAATAAAAGACCAAGTCAAATTATGATTTCAACTCAAAGAAGGATTAATCTAGGGTTTCACACTTATAAAAGTGCAGCAATCAGCAGCAAAAAGGCATCACTTTTCGGGATCAACATCGGCAGCACCACACCTTCTTCTTCTCTTCTTTCTTTTCTCCTTATGTATTCTTTGTCCACCATGAGTAGCTAAACACATCTCCCTCTAGTTAAAGTAGGAGAATTTTCAATTTTGTTATGAATTGGGAGATTTGAAACTCCATTGTTAACCTTCCATTTTTTCAATATTTATGCAACTTGTTCTTCATGTTATTATTGCCTTGCTATTAAAATCAATAAGGGCCCATTGCTTTTAATTGCAAAAGCAATATATTGTTAGTTTGAATGATTTAGGTCCGTAATTGCTTAAATTATTTGAACACAAGTAACAATTGGTTGCATGATCTAACTTAACTACGCGGTTGGCAAAGTTAGAATTAGGTTTCTCTATTTTTTAAAACAGTTAACAGTTGAAAAGTGAAGAACTCCAAGGACGTTCATTGGCAACTTGTTAACTAGTATTTGATTATCGAACATTTTCTAATCAAACTAAACCTAAGGAGGAATTTGGTTGTGTGGAGCGTCTTCCACAACCTAAACTAATTTATTAAAATAAATAGAAGAATCAAAGTATCAACAATCAATTCCCAAACTAAAATGGATCCCATGCTTCAATTAGGTTCTTGTTATTATTGATTTACTCATCTTTTAATTATTGCTCTCTTTTACTACTTTAGCTTTAATTTTAGTTCACTATCATAAAAAACAACCCTCCTTATTTTACTTTTATTGTTAAATTGCCCAAGTCATTATTAGGGAAGTTCTAGAATAAAATCCCTGTGGATTCAACCCTATTACTACTATCTATAAGTTATTTTTATTGATTGTTAACAGGTTATTTTTTACGATTTCGACAATCGCTATAAAAAATTGGCGCCATTGTCGGGGATTTGATCTAACTAACGTATTTTCCCTTTATGACTAGGGCTGGCCGTAAAAAAACTCTTCTTTACGATTCAAAGATTGAACACACTGCCAAGAGCTTGAGAAAGCAAGCAAACTTAAGGAAACAAGCCTCGAAACTATCTTCATCGGCAACAGCAACGAATTTGGTGCCCATCATTCAACTTGCCGCCGAGCCATCTAATAAAACTGCTACTGCCCCTGCTGCAGAATTTATTGAATCAGCTGCAACACCTACTACTACACCTACTGCCGTACCTGCTCCTACTGCACTTGAACTAAGAACAGAGATACATGTTGTTGCACCAGAAAATCAAACAATGGCTGAGCCACCTGTTGCATATGAAGAAGTTGAAGCTCAAAACACAGCCATCCGTGCCCCACAGCCGCGGGAAAGGACACTCCGCGAGCTAGTTGTACCAGTAGGAGATCAAGCACCTTTATGCATTGCCTATCCACCCTTGACAACATCCTTTGAATTAAAGACATGCCTGATCCATCTCCTTTCTAAATTTAGAGGTCTAGAAAATGAGGACCCCCATAAGCACTTAAAGGAATTCCACATTGTGTACTCAACCATGAGACCCCAAGGTATTTCCGAAGAGCATGTTAAACTTAGAGCCTTCCCTTTTTCCCTTGATGACTATGCCAAGGATTGGTTGTCCTACTTGCCACCCGAATCCATCACATCATGGGCTGGAATGGTGAGAGTATTTTTGAGCAAATTTTTTCTAACCTCAAAAGCCATTGGCATCCATCGAGAAATAAGTAATGTAACCCATTTATTACCTAGGACTACCTAAACCTATACTTTGATACCACTAAATGTAACACCCTCTGCCTGATTAAAATAATGAACCGAATGGAGGATGTCACATTCAATCTTTTAACTCTTATGTTTTTATTTTGATGTTTACTTATACTATTAACTTGCTAAATAAGAAAACATTATTTAACTGGTCTTATTTATTATGGAATATAATTCACAGTGTTACTTAAATGAATATCCTACTCTCAAAATATTATCAGACCTGTAAGTCAATTTAAATACTGTAAAATTTGTTGAATCCCACATCGGTTATGGAAAGAGTAATTAGCCCCTTATATGGGCCATAGGCACTCCTCCCCCTTGAGCTAAATAATTAATTTTATAATAATATTTTATAAAATATTATAAATAATTAATATAAATAATTATTTAATATAAAAAATAAATAATTATTTAGATTTTTTTATAAATAATTATAGATAATTAATTTAATATAGAAGGTATCCATCACCCAAATCCGTTTATATAAATAATTAATTTAATATAAAAAATATATTTTATAATAATATTTATAAATTTTTTTTATATATTCTTATTTAAAAATTAAAATAGAAATATATTTTAAAAATATTAGATTTTTTAAATGAAAATTATTAATAAAAAATATTTTTATATAAATTATTAATTAAAAATATATAAAACTAAATGAATTCGAATTTTATTCGGATAATAATCGGGTTTGGGACGGATTCAAATAGTTTAGATTAATTTTAAATCAGGTTTGAAACAGATTCGAATATTGCTAATATAAATCAGATTTGGGTTCAAATAAGTTAATTTTCGTGAGTACTCTATCCATTTACATTTCTAAATAAAATATAAAAATAAATTAGTAAATATTTAAATTTTTTTATCCAATAAACTTTATAATCCAATATGCCTTATAAAAGAAGTTGTAACGAGTCCTATTTTAATTTGAAATAAACAATTAGTTTTAATTTTATTTTAATTTAAATTTTGTTTATCATTTTTAAGTAATTATTGCATTAATTTTAAAATTAACTTCTATATAAGATTTCTCTTGCAAGCTAAAATTTTTCATTTATTAATTTTTATTTTACCTATATGTATTTTGAAACAAACGTAAAAAAAACTTTACATAAAAAACAAACATAGAATCTGTGGTAATAAATGTTGCAGTTCAAATTCCCATTAATGTCAAATGTGTTTACCAAGCTGTATGTGTTTGAACCACCGTTGCTGTTGTCCCTTTTCTCCTTATTCAAAGTTGAATCCTCAACTGAGCTTTTCACATTGACAGCCCCGATGAACGGTTCACATTCTGAATCAACTGGTTTCACCTATTGATAAAAACATGCAAAAAGAAAAAAAGCAAAAAAATAATAAATAATAAATTAAACAGGATAAATGAGTTCTGGGCAAATGAAAGATATTATCAACAGAGAGTTACCGAATGCATAGACTCATCACTGCAGCTACAGTTATTGCTCTCAGGAATACTGTTCATATAGCAAGGTTCAGTACTAAGGTAGAAATTCTCAGCAGGATGTGAAAGGAGAAAACAAATTACACCAATTTGCTAAGAAATACAGCTTAATTACTCATTTTCCAATCTCATGGGACAGGATTTACAGATATCTGTTAGAAGGTAAATGATGATGTTTCATCTAAGGCTCCATAAAGATAGGTGTGAATTTCAAATGATTTTATGAGGAAGTGACACTTCATTTAAATATGAGAAAATCTTTCAATAGATTGAAAATTTTTTGGAAAATCTTACAAATTTTTTTGAAAAATTTATAAAATTCATGAAATTTAAATATATTGAAAGATGTAATGAAAATTAAGTTATACAACTTAATAATAAGTACAAATATATCAAATAAATATAAAATGTATAAATTTTAAATATTATATGTAGTAACTTACTTCAATTAATACTACGAGAATGATCGTTTAGAGTACATTTTTAAGTAGAAATTTAAGTATATAAGCTGCTATAAAAAAATTTTAGAGATTATGACAGTTTTTTGCTTGAAAAGTTGAAATGGATGCTGGAAATAAGTATGGAAGAAGTGTAAAGAACGCTGAAGCCTAGAGCAGGAGTATAGTACTGGATGGAGGAGAAAGACAAAAAGGCCAAAGAGAAGAAGTAGAGAAATCGGTTTTTTCTCTTTTAATAATGCATACAAAGGCTGGTGCTGAGAAAAGTAGCGGCCACTATGGCCGTTACATCACGGCCGATAACGGCCATTACCTTTGCGTAACAGTCGTTGTGGCAACAGAATTTTTCTGCCGTTATTTACAGGCCACGGTAGGATCGAAAACCTATAAATAACGACAGTTACCTAACGTAACGGTCGTTATTTAAAATCATGATTGGGATAATGTTATCTCAAGAAACTTTTATATATCCCTTACATTATATGATATATGAATCTTGTGCTTATCGAGTCCACCCATATTAATATAAAATTTCTTATTTATACCTTAGGTATGTCTCCTTCCTTTGTATTACTTCTTTACCGATTACCAAATTTGGCATGCTTCTAATACATTAAAAAGAATTTTCTTTTATTTTTTTTCTACTTTATAGGTATTATTGAAATTCTGAAATTATGGTAGAATTCCCACGAGAAAAACTAGGTTTTGTCCATCCACATAATATTTTTATATGCTTTAGAGTGACTTTGCATTCTTGTTCTTTTCTTATGCCTCTCTCATTCCTTTACTTTCACTAATTTTTCTTCTTTTTTGTTCTAATAGTTCATTAAGTTCAATGTTATAAAGGCGAGAGGCAACCCTAATGCGATAGAAACTCTTATCGCTTTAGGCGAGAGGTAAGAGGCGAAAAGCGAGGTGATGCGTTCTGAAAAGAGGCAATAAATCCAAATTTTTTATATAATTTTTAAATATATATATACATACAGGTATAATTTACCATCAAAAATAGTTTATCTAACTAAATATTATATATATATATATATATATATATATATATATATATATATATATATATATAAAAGAGATTAATATATTAATTTCTTATTATATATATTATAAATAAAATTAATATATAAATAATTAAACAATAATAAAATTAATAATTAATTAAATAATAATATTAACTAATAATGAAATAGTATATAAATCTCTAAATTATACATACTATAGTCTATATGATAAATAATAATATTATTTAGTATAGAATATAATTAACATATAGAATATTGAAGAATAATATAATATATATAATAAAAAATAAAATATATAAATATAACTAAATAAAGCAACATTAAATTTCTATAAATAAACACTATTTATAAATATTTATTATAGATTAATATTTCTAATATTTATATTTTATTTTCATATTTAAGTAATTTATTATATAAAATAAGGAAAAAGCAAAAATCAGAAGAAAAAGCCAAAAGATTTTGTCTCTTATTCTTTCAAGAAGAATTAAGTAACTTTTAAATATTATTTAACTACTTTCTCTCCCACCGGAATCTCCTTCTTCCTCCTACTTCTTCTTCTTCTCTCTTTCTTTCTCTCCTTTATTCCAAAGATTCTGCTCTAATTTTTTTTTTCTTTTTTTTTTGTTGTTGAAGTAGAAAAATGGAGGGTTGGTGCTCGGCGACGCGCTGGCCTTGCCTAGTACTAGAGCTGTAAATGAGTCAAACTATTCGTGAGCTATTCGAGACTCGACTCGATAAAAGCTCGAGCTCAATTTTGAGGCTCGTCACTTAGACGAGCTGAGCTTGAGCTCCATAGTATTCGGCTCGTTAAGGCTCGCGAGCTGGCTCGTTTTTAGGCTCGCGAGCTGGCTCCTTTTTAGGCTCGCGAGCTGGCTCGTTGAGAAGGCTCGCGAGTAATATTGTTTAAATAAATTGGTGAACCAATTCGTTAAATAAATTTATGAACAAGTTTATATATTATTAAAAAAATAAAAATAACTATAAAGTTATAAAATTTAAACTATTATAAATACTTGAAAATTATAGTATTGAAAATTACAAATAATTAAGATTAATTATTATAATTAATATTCTTTAAAATTAAATTATAAAAATCTTTTGTATATAATTATTATAATAAGATTCCATAAAATTAATGTATAATCACAAATAATTAATATTAATTATTATAATAAGTATTCTTTAAAATTATAGTACTACATGATAAATTGAGTTGTAAAAATTATATACATTTTAAAATTAAAGTATAATTATAAAAAAAATTTTGTATATAATTAAGCATACAATATAAAAGATGATAATAATTATCAAAGTATATTAATAATAATTAATTAAGATTATATGGATGTTGAAGTTGAAATTCAAGTTAACTAATTGAACAAGCATAAAGATGATTATGAAGATAATTAAATTATATTAGCTTGTTTCAACTATTGGAAGTTGGAATCAACTTTATTCGTTTGATATTAAACTTTGTGTGTAATCTAATTTTATTATGTTGTTGAATTTATATTTATTTGTGTTATTTTAGTTATAAATTGTGTTACGTAATTTTTTTTATGTACACTCTCTTTTTTTTATATTATTTAAATTAATGATGATTAAAAACTGATTAAAGTGTAATTATTAATTCGAGCTCGAGCCTGAACTTGAGCTCAAACCAAACTTTTTAATTTTGAGCTCGGTCTCGAGCATTTTTAACGAGTTTTTTAATCGAGCTTTCCGAGTTCGAGCTCGAGTTTTATTAACGAGCTTCTTAATCGAGCTTTTCGAGCTCGAGCTCGAATTAGGCTCGTTATTAAATCGAACGAGCCTTTCACGAGTCGAGCTCGATTATAATATTTAATTCTCGAGCCGAGCTCGAATCAAATATTAGAGATCGAGTCGAACTCGAGCTAGAGCTCGAGCTTCCAAACTTTTTTAATAAACGAGCTTGAGCTTTACAAAGCTCGGCTCAACTCGGCTCGATTACACCCCTACCTAGTACCTCACATCACCTTTAACAACACCGATTAAGTTTAAACCCTTCTATCCCTTTAACGTTGCATGTTACAAAATACTTCTTATTGTAAATTTTAAATTCTATTATTTTGGTATATCTATAACAAGATATTTAAAAAGATTTTATAAAAAACTCTATGTTTGATGAAAAGCTAAGTACCACTAGAGATGAATATACTTTTTGTCTTGATAAATTAATTAAATAATAAAGTCCAATGTTGTTATTTCAAATGATTGAATTCTTATATATCAGTTTATGCTTTCCCTTTTTCAAGTATTGTTTTTTTCAATTAAAGTTTTAAACAGAAAGACTGCAAACTTCTAATAAGCACTCTTCTTTCCACTATTTTTTGCTTTTTATAAATGATATTTTAATGTTTTATGAACTCTTCATACTCATTCACTGTAAATCGGCCTTGCTTCAAATACATAAATCTTTTCTTATGTCATCTAGATAAATTTGGCCACTTCTTCATAAATTCAGTGATGAAAAACTCCCACGCTATGTGCTCTAGAAACACATACTGGATCATTGTATACCACAATTCATATGCTTCCTCTTTCAATAGTGATACTACACATGTTAATCGGTCTACTAGTGACCATTGCAGTTGCTCTAAAACTATCTATGTGCCTGCTAACTAGTATTCAGCAGTAGATGGATCATCCTCTATCTTGCCTTTAAACTCAGTTGCACCATATTTTCGAAGTTTATCAATTGGAGGTCTGGCTTGTGCAACTACTCACACTAGTGAAGGAGCTATCACTGGTTGATTTACAGTTGTTGCTTGCCTCAGCATTTCTGTTAAACTGCTGGAAAAAAGCATGCTACCTAAGTCCACCAAATCCCATGGGTAACTGTAATGGAGCATGCCTAGTAGCTTCAGATGGGGCATGACTATCAACTTCTTCCTTTTCTATTTCCCTCTGTCTTTCAGCTGACATCCTATATTCAAGAGTTAAATAAATTGATTTGCATCATAGTTACATTATAACCTTGTCCTATTTGCATGTATATGTATATATATGTGCATGACCATTTAACCCATTTATTACCTAGGACTATCTAAACCTATGTTTTGATACCACTAAATGTAATACCCTCTACCTGATTAAAATAATGAACCGAATGGAGGATGTCACATTCAATCTTTTAACTCTTATGTTTTTATTTTGATGTTTACTTATACTATTAACTTGCCAAATGAGAAAACATTATTTAACTGGTCTTATTTATTATAGAATGTCATTCACAGTGTTACTTAAATGAATATCCTACTCTCAAAATATTATCAGAACTGTAAGTCAATTTAAATATTGTAAACTTTATTGAATCCCACATCGATTATGGAAAGGGGTAATGTGCCCTTTATATGGACCATAGGCACTCCTCCCTTTTAAGCTAGCTTTTGGGGTGAGTTAGATCCGTCCCAAATTTAACATGGTATCAATAAAAATTCTGAGTGTGAGGGGGTGTGTTGAATCCCACATCGATTGTGGAAAGGGGTAATGTGCCCCATATATGTGCTATAGGCACTCCTCCCTCTTGAGCTAACTTTTGAGGTGAGATAGGTTTGACCCAAATTTAACAAAATTTCCAAACTGATTCCTACTTTGCATTAAACCCAAGTTTTAAACTCTTTTATAACAAAAGAAAGTAAGTTTCACTATAAATGCATAACTGAAATTGAAATTTTTAATATAGTCCAAATATTTCTAGTTAGTACTCACATATTTACATATACATACTATCTATTCACAAAATTTTCACAACTATAAAATTAACAACCCTAGAAGTTTTGTTGGTATAACTCTGAGAGAATATTGGATCATTGTCTTCCCTTACGAACAATTGTCTTAAACCTATGCGAGGAAAGGAAAATTGATCAAGCATAATTTAGCTGCATTTTTACTATTATTATTATTATTGAATTATGCATTTTCTAGCTTAATTTGTATTTTTATTATATTTTCTACAGGAAAGATGAAAAATAGAAACTTGGTGAAAAATGACTTAGAATGCTGAAAAATTGATTTGGCCAAAGTGATTTGGCCAAATCAAGCCTCAACGAATGGCCAAGGAAGTTGCACAAGTGGAAGAAAGTTGTGATACGCCCAAGACAATTTGCTCGGATCACTGGCACAAGTGGAAGAAAGTTGTGATACGCCCAAGACAATTTGCTCGAATCACTGGCCCAATCATTAGAAGCTATTGTCAGCTAAAACCCAGAAGTGTCTGGAAGAAACAATTGGGGCAACTGATTTGCCCAAATCACTGCCCAAATCGACTATCTTCAGCAGGAAAGTGTAGAAACGCAAAAAATTATAGAAATTCAAAATTCTAAGAGTTTAAGAGTTCTATCCTACCTCAAACATGCCAAGACACTTCCAAATCGTGCAAAAAGAGGTCCTTCCTCTAAGGAGATCTATTTATGATACAATACAAGCAAAGAAGAAATAAAAGACCAAGTCAAATTATGATTTCAACTCAAAGAAGGATTAATCTAGGGTTTCTCACTTATAAAAGAGCAGCAATCATGTAACGACCCCAAAATGGACCGTCACCGGCGCTAGGATTCAGGTCGGCTTAAGGCCGCCAAAACCCGTAGCAAGCCTGCTATACTCTCTGTGTACCTGTAAATCTCATACATGATCATACATTTTCTGTGAAAATAAAACCTCTGTTTTAAACCAAGGCTTAATCTGTGCATGCACTATCTCTGTACTCTGTACTCTGTACTCTGTACTCTATACTTTGTACTCTGTACTCCTGACTAGAGCTTGCTCTAGATGGGTTAACTCATACCTGTTAAGCCTGGTTTTTCACATACAGTAAAACATATATACATATACAGATCATGTTCATAACAAACATCACTAAGTCAAGCACATTTCTAACTTTATACACAACTTTTACATCTCTTTAATATTACATGTCCACTCTAAGCTATTACAAATCTCTTTACTCTTTCTGTACTCTGTGGATCTCCTCTGTATACTGTACACTGAACCTGCAAAACTGGGGTTAAGGGAGTGGGATGAGCTCTATAGCCCAGTGACTAGAACAGTAAAAACAATCAGTAAAACATGATCGTATGGAATGCATCAAATCACAGACAATCCACATCAAGGGTAAACCTGTCACCACATAGTCCCGGTAACTCTGTGCCAGGGCGTAGAATCGAGCACCTGGTCTTCCTGTCATATATGTATACGTGTATATAACACCTGTGTACTTACCATTGCCAGGGCGTAGTCAAAGGCTCCTGGACTTTACTATACTTGCCAGGGCGTAGTCAAAGGCTCCTAGACTTCTCTCAGAGACTATTGGATCATTCAGCATTCACCCACACCAACAAATAACTATGCAATGCAACATAGCAGCAAAAAGGCATCACTTTTCGGGATCAACATCGGCAGCACCACACCTTCTTCTTCTCTTCTTTCTTTTCTCCTTATGTATTCTTTGTCCACCATGAGTGGCTGAACACATCTCCCTCTAGTTAAAGTAGGAGAATTTTCAATTTTGTTATGAATTGGGAGATCTGAAACTCCATTGTTAACCTTTCATTTTTTCAATATTTATGCAACTTGTTCTTCATGTTATTATTGCCTTGCTATTAAAATCAATAAGGGCCCATTACTTTTAATTGCAAAAGCAATATATTGTTAGTTTGAATGATTTAGGTCCGTAATTGCTTAAATTATTTGAACACAAGTAACAATTGGTTGCATGATCTAACTTAACTACGCGGTTGGCAAAGTTAGAATTAGGTTTCTCTATTTTTTAAAACAGTTAACAGTTGAAAAGCGAATAACTCCAAGGACGTTCCTTGGCAACTTGTTAACTAGTGTTTGATTATTGAACATTTCCTAATCAAACTAAACCTAAGGAGGAATTTGGTTGTGTGGAGCATCTTCCACAACCTAAACTAATTTATTAAAATAAATAGAAGAATCAAAGTATCAACGATCAATTCCCAAACTAAAATGGATCCTATGCTTCAATTAGGTTCTTGTTATTATTGATTTACTCATCTTTTAATTATTGCTCTCTTTTACTACTTTAGCTTTAATTTTAGTTTACTGTAATACCCGGCTAGACTCCGGTATCGGAATTCCTACCGTCCGGTGGAATCTCGGATGTCGGAGACCTCTAGAAGGGTAGAACCATGTTTTCATAAAGTGTTTTAATGTATTTGATGCTTTTAAGTAAAAAGGAAAATGAGTTTTTGCACGAAAATAACCTTGGAGGAAAACCCAGGTTCGGCTGCCGAACCTCAAGTTCGGCCGCCGAACATGCAGGCATTTCGGGTGTGCCTTAGGCCCCGAAGGCATAAGTGAGGGAAGTCCAGGTTCGGCCGCCGAACATGGTATGCATGCGGAGGCACGTTCGGCCCCCGAACGTGGCCTGGCCAGCCACTATAAAAGGGTCCCTTAGCCAAAATGGGCGAGCTTTTCTCTCCATTTTCGGCCAAGGTGAGCTCTCCGCCGTCCCTCACCAATCTTTGAGTTCTTCCTTCAAATCTTTCACGATTTTCACAAGTTTTCATCTTGTTTTGAAGATTTTTAAGTTTTGAGCAAGTTTTGAGCTTGGAGAACCAAGGAAGTTGAAAATCTCCCATCTCCAAGATTTAGGTCGTCTCTCTCTCGATCTTTAAGAGGTAAGAGCCGATCTTAAGCTCATTGCATGTTTTAAGTAAGTTTTATGAAGATCTATAGGGTAGAATGCATGTTTAGCTTATAGTTAGGTTTATGAGTTTATGTTGTGTTTTTGAACGATGTGGCTTGCCAATGCATGTTTGATGTGTTGTAGATGGGGCTTAGGATAGTTTGAAGCCCCTAGGAGCTGGTATGCTTGTGTATGTGTGTTGTAGAATAGGTTTGTGCATGTTTGGGAAGTTTTGGAGGCGTATATGCATAGAAGAGCTGAGTTTCTGCCACTAAGGGAGAAACCAGGTTCGGCAGCCGAAGGAACTTTCGGCCGCCGAACATGCTTGTGGAAGCAGCCTTCGGCTGCCGAAGCTTGCCCCTGAAAGGAGACTTTCGTCTCTGTCTGGGAGTTTCGGCCGCCGAACATGCATGAGTTTCGCCTCTGTCTGGGAGTTTTGGCCGCCGAAGGTGCCGCCGAACCTGCCTGACTTTCGGCTCTGGAGGGACTTTCGGCCGCCGAACCTGCCGCCGAAACTGCCCTGTCCAGCCCTCTTTTGCATGATTTTCTATGATTATTTCATGATGTTCTAGGGGGTTTTTAGGGGATGTTTTTAGAGTTATGTTCTAGTTGTTTGGTTCCTCATTTGAGTCCACCTGTGTAGGTTCGGACCCGAGGAACCGAGGACCCCAGCAGTGAGTTCAGCTGCTTCTGAGTCAGTAGAGCTTCGGCCAGAGGTGAGTGGAATAACTCTTATGCTTTTAAATAAATAAACCAGTTTTAGCATGATTCACGCATCATGAATGCCATGAGATATAATAGGGTGCTTGCATTAGAACTCACGAATATGTTGCATTGCATAATATGTTGATGATGCGGATGAATGTTGAATGATCCTTTAGTCCTCATATGTTATGATATGATGATGATACGATACGGAAGACCAGTGAGGCCCATTCTACGCCCCTGGCACCATGTAAGAGAAAGACCAGTGAGGCCCATTCTATGCCCCTGGCACAGTTGGACTGTTATGTTATGTTATGATTATGTAAGAGAAAGACCAGTGAGGCCCATTCTACGCCCCTGGCACAATTGGACCATGTAGAGGACTATTGGTGACAATTCATCCTTGATGTGATTAGTTGTGATGTGATGCATTTCATGTTATCATATATTTTAAATGTTTTATTATTCTGCTCACTGGGCTCTTGTAGCTCACCCCTCTCCCTTAACCCCCAGGCTTGCAGGTACAGGGTAGACCAGGAGGTCAGCAAGAGTAATGAAGTCTTGTGTATGTAATAGCTAGAATGTGGACATGACAAATTGTATAATGATGTAGAGTTGTGAATAGTTATGTACTGTAATGACATTAAGGATTAGAGATTGTGCTTGACCCTATGTGTATGGTATCCCTTTTAATACATGATCTTAGATGTTTTGTAATGCTTATGTAAACCAACTCAACACATGTTATGCCGCCCATTGGGGGCATTGATGAGGTCCCACAGAGGGGCCAATGTTTATGATTATGTTTATGTTCAGTGCATGCACAGGTTGAGTTGGTGTATGAGAGAATGAATTAAAGAAAAGTTTTAATTTTTTTATGTTTGTTGTTGATCATGTATGGGATTAATCAGGTTCACAGGATGCATGTTAGGCTTACTACGGGTCCCGGCGGCCTTAAGCCGACCTGGATCCTAGCGCCGGTAGCGGTCCGATTTTCGGGTCGTTACATTTACTATCATAAAAAACAACCCTCCTTATTTTACTTTTATTGTTAAATTGTCCAAGTCATTATTAGGGAAGTTCTAGAATAAAATCCCTGTGGATTCAACCCTATTACTACTATTTATAAGTTATTTTTGTTGATTGTTAATAGGTTATTTTTTACGGTTTCAACAATCGCTATAAAAAATTAGAGCCGTTGTCGGGGATTTGATCTAACTAACGTATTTTCCCTTTATGACCAGGGCTGGCCGTAAAGAAAAACTCTTCTTTACGATTTAGAGATTGAACGCACTGCCAAGAGCTTGAGAAAGCAAGCAAACTTGAGGAAACAAGCCTCGAAACTATCTTCATCAGCAACAGCAACGAATTTGGTGTCCACCATTCAACTTGCCGCCGAGCCATCTAATAAAACTGCTACTGCCCCTGCTGCAGAATTTATTGAATCAGCTGCAACACCTACTACTACACCTACTGCCGCACTTGCTCCTACTGCACTTGAACTAAGAATAGAGATACATGTTGCTGCACCAGAAAATCAAACAATGGTTGAGCCACCTACTGCATATGAAGAAGTTGAAGCTGAAAACACAGCCATCCGTGCCCCACAGCCGCGGGAAAGGACACTCTGCGAGCTAGTTGTACCAGTAGGAGATCAAGCACCCTTATGCATTGCCTATCCACCCTTGACAGCATCCTTTGAATTAAAGACATGCCTGATCCATCTCCTTCCTAAATTTAGAGGTCTAGAAAATTAGGACCCCCACAAGCACTTAAAGGAATTCCACATTGTGTGCTCAACCATGAGACCCCAAGGTATTTTCGAAGAGCATGTTAAACTTAGAGCCTTCCCTTTTTCCCTTGATGACTATGCCAAGGATTGGTTGTTCTACTTGCCACCCGAATCCATCACATCATGGGCTGGAATGGTGAGAGCATTTTTGAGCAAATTTTTTCTAACCTCAAAAGCCATTGGCATCCATCGAGAAATAAGTAATATAACCCATTTATTACCTAGGACTACCTAAACCTATACTTTGATACCGCTAAATGTAACAACCTCTGCCTTATTAAAATAATGAACCGAATGGAGGATGTCACATTCAATCTTTTAACTCTTATGTTTTTATTTTGATGTTTACTTATACTATTAATGTAATACCCGGCTAGACTCCGGTATCGAAATTCCTACCGTCCGGTGGAATCTCGGATGTCGGAAGCCCCTAGTAGGGTAGAAACATGTTTTCATAAAATGTTTTAATGTTTTTCATGGTTTTAAGTGAAAAGGAAATGAGTTTTTGCATGAAAACAACTTTGGAGGAAAACCCAGGTTCGGCCGCCGAACCTCAAGTTCGGCCGCCAAACATGCAGGCATTTCGGGTGTGCCTTAGGCCCCCGAAGGCATAAGTGAGGGAAGTCCAGGTTCGGCCGCTGAATCTCAAGTTCAGCCGCCGAACATGGCATGCATGCGGAGGCACGTTCGGCCCCCGAACGTGGCCTGCCCAGCCACTATAAAAGGGTCCCTTAGCCGAAAACGGGCAAGTTTTCTCCCCATTGTCGGCCAAGGTGAGCTCTCCGCCGTCCCTCACCAATCTTTGAGTTCTTCCTTCAAATCTTTCACGATTTTCACAAGTTTTCATCTTGTTTTGAAGATTTTTAAGTTTTGAGCAAGTTTTGAACTTGGAGACCCAAGGAAGTGGAAAATCTCCCATCTCCAAGATTAGGTCGTCTCTCTCTCGATCTTCAAGAGGTAAGAGCCGATCTTAAGCTCAATGCATATTTTAAGTAAGTTTTATGAAGATCTATGGGGTAGAAGGCATGTTTAGCTTATGGGTAGGTTTATGAGTTTATGATGTATTTTTGAACAATGTGGCTTGCAAATGCATGTTTGATGTCTTGTAGATGGGGTTTTAGATAGTTTGAAGCCCCTAGGAGCTTGTATGCTTGTGTATGTGTGTTGTAGAATAGGTTTATGCATGTTTGGATGGAATGGGAGGCGTATATGCATAGAAGAGCTGAGTTTCTGCCACTAAGGGAGAAACCAGGTTCGGCAACCGAAGGAACTTTCGACCGCCGAACATGCTTGTGGAAGCAGCCTTCGGCTGTCGAAGCTTGCCCCAGAAAGGAGACTTTCGTCTCTGTCTGGGAGTTTCGGCCGCCGAAAGTGCCGCCGAACATGCATGAGTTTCGCCTCTGTTTGGGAATTTCGGCCGCCGAAGGTGCTGCCGAACCTGCCTGACTTTCGGCTCTAGAGGGACTTTCGGCCGCCGAACCTGCCGCCGAAAGTGCCCTGTCCAGCCTTCCTTTGCATGTTTTTGCATGAATGTTTGAGGTGTGTTAGAGGGTTTTTGGGGGATGTTTTCAGAGTCATGTTATAGTATGTTGGTCCCTCATTTGAGTCCACCTGTGTAGGTTCGGACCCGAGGAACCGAGGACCTCAGCAGTGAGTCAGCTGCTTCAGTCAGTGTCAGAGCTAGCCAGAGGTGAGTAGAATAACTCCTTATGTTTCAAGTAAATAAATCAGTTTTGAGCATGTTCATGCATCACGGATGCCATGTGATATTTTAGGTTGTTTGCATTAGAAATCACGAATATGTTGCATTGCATAATATGTTGTTGATGTGGATGAATGTTGAATGATCCATTAGCCCTCATATGTTACGACATGATGATATGATATGGAAGTCCAGGTGTGGCCTGCACTACGCCCCTGGCACTATGTAAGAGAAAGACCGGGTGTGGCCTACACTACGCCCCCGGCACCATTGGTTATGTATGTTATGTTATGTATAAGAGAAAGACCAGGTGTGGCCTGCACTACGCCCCTGGCATGATTGGATTATGTAGAGGGCTAAATGGTGACAAGTTCATCCTTGATATGATTAGTTGTGATGTGATGCATTTCATGATAGCATGTGTTTTAAATGTTTTATTATTCTGCTCATTGGGCTCTAGTAGCTCACCCCTCTCCCAAATTCCCCAAGTTTGCAGGTACAGGGTAGACCAGGAGGTCAGCAAGAGTATTGAAGTCTTTTGTATGTAATAGATAGAATGTAGACATGATAAAATGTAAAGTTACGAATAGTTATGTAACGTAATGATATTGAGGATTAGAGGTTGTGCTTGACCCATGTGTAATGTATCCCTTTTAATACATGATCCTAGACCTTTTATGATGTTTATGTAAACCAACTCAACACATGTTATATTTGCCCATTGGGGCGTTGATGAGACCCCACAGAGGGGGTCGATGTTTATGATTATGTCTATGTTCAGTGCATGCACAGGTTGAGTTTGGTGTTTGAATGAAAGAAAAGTTTTAATTTTTATGTATGTTGTTGATCATGTATGGGATTAAACAGGTTTACAGGTTGCATGTCAGGCTTGCTACGGGTCCCGGCGGCCTTAAGCCGACCTGGATCCTAGCGCCGATAGCGGTCCGATTTTCGGGTCGTTACAGAATGGTATTAGAGCCCTAGGTTCATATGGTCGGACCTAGAGTGTCGGGCTCATAGATGTTATAGAAGGTCACAATAGGAAAGGCCAAGCATAATAGGAAAGGTCATGTCCACTAGGATAGGATGTGGAGTCCTGTCTTGTATGATTATGTGAAATGCCATGATTATATACATGTGCATTAATGCTATGATATGAATGATATGTATGTGATGCGGGTTCATGTGTGCCCACATGAACCATATGATGCTAACGTTTATGTGATGTGTACTGTTTTTCAGAAAACAGGATGAGAGGAACTTGTCGATCTGCACGATTGACTGGAGTGCCACCTGAGGATGAGGGCACGAGCGCCTGTCCTCCTACATTGCCTAGGGAAATGTCTAGTAGGTCTAACAGAGAAAGAGCAGTAAGAGACCCTAGAAGGTCTCTGGATTTAGGTAGAAGCAGATCAGTGAGGGGAACAGTTCAAGGAGGAATGTCAGAGGACATGGGGGATGATATGGATGTAGAGCAGAGGAGGGATGGCAGTCTGGGAGTTAGCATGTCAGAAGAGGGAATGGGAGAGTCCCAAGGAGGCACTCAGGCCTCGGGATTTGTTCAGCCACCCCACTACCCACACTTCTCACAAAATCCTGGGTATTCGATGGGAGGTACGTCGGATTGCCCTAGCTTCACCCCTTATCCCACACAGATGCCATACCCACCCTACTACCCACCATATTCACAATACCCAATGTATCCACCCCCACCTTACTATCCAAATCTAGCAAACCCTACCTCAGAAAATGTTGCACCTCCTCCACCATCAGCAGAACCCTCAGTTCCAGCAACCCATATGCCTAAGCCTAGCTCATCTGGTGGGAGCAAGGTCAAGATGACCGACTACATGAAGCTGGGTGCTCCCCAGTTTGAAATCGGTGATGACCCGTTTGTGTACCTTGAAAGGGTCAAAACAATTACAGATGAGATAGGGGCGGATGACAGTAGAGCCATTCAGATGGCTGGGTTCATACTTAAATGCAAAAAGGCCCGTGAGTGGTTTAAGAACTATGTGAGCCCGAGGTTGGACAGACTATCGTGGGAGGAGTTTGCAAATGAATTTGCAGGATGGGCTTTTCCTGACAGTTCAAGAGAATTGAAGATGATTGAGTTTGAACAGTTAAGGCAGACAGAGGAAATGAGTGTAGAGGAGTACACCGACAGATTCTTGGAGCTGTTGCCGTTTGCAGGGCAAACTCTTGACACATACCAGAAGAAGTCAAGGAGGTATATCATGAAACTTCACTCCAGGTATTCCTCCTTGATTCAGTCCGCAGATAGGGAGAGCTTCCATGCCATAGTGGATATGGCTAGGAGGATGGAGGCTAGTGCTATCATCAAGGGGAAAGTCAAGCAGTCAGTGGCACAGCCTTCTGGTTCTAAGACCCCAGGCTCTTCTTCTATGAGTGCAGCAGCTTCAGGTAGTAAAAAGTGGGACAGAGGCTCTAGGAAGTCCAAGAAGAACAAGTTCTGGAACAAGGTTAAGTCCAGTCTGGGATTTGGAGGTGGCTCAAGCTCTGGTGCGGATAATGCAGTTTGTGCAAGGTGTGGTAAGCCACACAGAGGAGTATGTCGGTTTGGGACGACAGCCTGTTACAGATGTGGTCAGGAGGGGCATATGTCTTGAGAATGTCCAAGAGCAGCCCCAATGGCACAGTCCCAGCAAACAGCTTCAGGTAGTGTAGCGCAGCCAACAGCTCCAGCCACGACTCAGGCTAGTGGCAGAGGTAGAGGGAGAGGGGCAGCCTCTTCTTCAGCGGGTTTCAGAGGTAAAGGTCCATCAGCTCCAGCATGGATCTTCACAATGACACAGCAGGAGGCAGATGCATCTAACACCGTGGTGGCAGGTAACTTAGTCATTGGTTGTTCAGATGTGTATGCCTTGATGGACCCTGGTGCATCTCATTCTTTTATTTGCTCCGAGAGCCGTTGAGAGGTTGGGGTTGATGATCTCTGGGTTAGAGTGTCCTCTCTGGGTCAGTGGACCCAAGTGTGATCCATCAGTGGCAGAGTCAGTCTGCCAGTGTAGTCCTGTGTTTGTTGAGGGAAGATGCTTGTCCGCCGACCTTGTGGTTCTAGACTTGACAGATTTTGACGTCATTCTAGGGATAGACTGGTTATCTATCCATGGTGCTACCTTGGACTGCAGGGACAAGGTAGTCAGGTTCAGAGGTCAGGATGGGTCAGAGGTTGTCTTCAGGGGAGACAGGAGGGGTACACCTAGAGGTCTGATATCAGCTCTTCAGGCTCGTAGGTTGCTTAGGAAGGGATGTCAGGGGTATTTGGCTCATGTGAGAGAGCTTAGTAGTCAGGTTAGAGAGCCCGCCTCGGTGCTAGTGGTTAGAGAGTTTCTAGACGTCTTCCCAGACGAGCTGCCAGGTTTACCACCTGCTAGGGAGATAGAGTTTGAGATAGAATTGATGCCTGGAACCCGACCGATCTCTATCCCTCCCTACAGGATGGCTCCAGCTGAGTTGAAGGAATTGAAAGAACAGTTGCAAGAGCTGGTAGAAAAGGGCTTCATCCGACCGAGCACTTCATCTTGGGGTGCACCAGTTTTGTTTGTGAGAAAGAAGGATGGATCCCTTAGGCTTTGTATCGACTACAGGCAGTTGAACAAAGTCACTACCAAAAATAAGTACACGTTGCCTAGGATCGACGATCTATTTGACCAGCTAGCCGAAGCAGGTTGTTTCTCCAAAATAGATCTGAGATCGGGGTACCATCAGCTAAGGATAAGGGAGGAGGATGTGCCAAAGACAGCTTTCAGGACCAGATATGGGCATTTTGAGTTCCTTGTAATGCCGTTCGGGTTAACCAACGCCCCTGCCGCATTCATGGATCTCATGAACAGAGTGTTTAGCCAGTACCTGGATCACTTCGTTATTGTCTTCATAGATGATATCTTAGTGTATTCCAGGAATGCAAAGGAGCATGCCCATCATCTGCGGTTGGTTTTGCAGACCTTGAGGGAACATGGCTTGTATGCCAAGTTCTCTAAGTGTGAGTTCTGGCTGAGGAGCATTTCGTTCTTGGGGCATGTAGTGTCAGAAAATGGGATAGAGGTGGACCCCAAGAAGGTAGAAGCTGTGGCTAACTGGCCTAGACCCACTTCAGTGACAGAGATTAGAAGTTTCTTGGGTTTGGCAGGTTACTACAGGAGGTTCGTTCAGGACTTCTCGAAAATAGCAGCTCCTCTGACCAGACTAACCAGGAAGAATCAAAAGTTTGTGTGGACCGACCAGTGCGAAGAGAGTTTTGAAGAGCTTAAGAAGAGGTTGACTTCAGTACCAGTGTTAGCCCTGCCATCTAGTGAGGAAGACTTTACAGTCTTTTGTGATGCGTCCCGTGTGGGACTGGGTTGTGTACTAATGCAGAATGGAAGGGTAATTGCTTATGCTTCTAGACAGCTGAAGAAGCACGAGTTGAATTACCCCACGCATGACCTAGAGATGGCAGCAGTAATCTTTGCACTCAAGATATGGAGGCACTACCTCTATGGGGTAAAATGTGAGATCTTCACAGATCATAGAAGCCTGCAGTACATCCTGAGTCAAAGAGATTTGAACTTGAGACAGAGAAGATGGGTAGAGCTGCTGAGTGATTATGATTGCAAGATTCAATATCATCCGGGTAAGGCAAATGTCGTGGCAGACGCCCTAAGCCGGAAGTCACTAGGCAGTTTATCCCACATATCAGGTGAGAGGAGACCAGTGGTGAAGGAGTTTTACAAGCTCATTGAGGAAGATCTACAGATGGAGTTGTCTGGTACAGGTGCTTTGGTAGCCCAGATGAGAGTGACACCTGTGTTTCTGGAGCAGGTGGCTCAGAAACAGCATGAGGATTCAGAGTTAGTGAAGATTGCCAGGACTGTTCAGTCAGGCAAAGATAGTGAGTTCAGATTCGACAGCAAAGGGATCCTCCGCTATGGGAGCAGACTATGTGTACCAGATGACATAGGGCTAAAAGGAGACATTATGAGAGAGGCTCATAATGCAAGATACAGCGTTCACCCTGGAGCCACCAAGATGTATCAAGATTTGAAGAAGGTTTATTGGTGGCCAGCTATGAAGAAAGAAGTGGCACAGTTTGTGTCAGCCTGCGAAGTGTGTTAGAGGGTGAAGCTGGAACATCAGAAGCTGGCTGGAATGCTTAACCCGCTACCTATTCCAGAGTGGAAATGGGAGAATATAGCTATGGACTTCGTAGTGGGGTTACCGGCGACGTCCAACAGATTGGACTCCATATGGGTGATTATGGACAGACTCACCAAATCTGCTCACTTCATCCCTGTCAGGAGTGGCTATTCTGTGGACAAGTTGGCGCAGATGTATGTTGATGAGATCGTCAGGCTGCATGGGGTTCCTGTTTCAATAGTGTCCGATAGAGGGCCCCAGTTCACCTCCAGATTTTGGCGGAGTCTGCAGAATGCCATGGGTACCAGGTTGGATTTTAGCACTGCTTTCCATCCACAGACGGACGGACAATCAGAAAGGACCATCCAGACCATAGAAGATATGCTTAGAATGTGTGTGCTGGACTTTGGTGGTTCTTGGAGGCAGCATCTACCCTTGGTGGAGTTTGCCTACAATAACAGCCATCATGCTAGCATCGGGATGGCTCCATATGAAGCTTTGTATGGGAGGAAGTGCAGATCACATGTTTGCTGGGAAGAAGTTGGAGAAAAGGCCTTGGCAGGGCCTGAGCTAGTAGAGATTACCAGTAGGGTAGTACCCATAATCAGAGAAAGAATCAAGACTGCTGCAAGCAGACAGAAGAGTTATGCAGACATCCGCAGAAGACAGGTAGAGTTTCAGGAGGGGGATCTGGTATTGCTCAAGGTGTCTCCAATGAAAGGAGTGGTTCGCTTCGGAAAGAAAGGTAAACTGGCTCCACGATACATCGGACCCTTTGAAGTCTTGCAAAAGATTGGGAATGTGTCGTACAAGCTGGATTTACCTGCTTCAATGCAAAGAATCCATCCGGTTTTCCATGTTTCCATGTTGAGAAAGTTCGTGTCAGATCCGGGCAAGGTTCTTAGTGAGCCTGATGTGGAGATCCAAGAGGATCTCACCTATGTTGAACAGCCAGTACGGATCATAGACACCCAGATCAGAAAGCTAAGAAACAAGGAAATCCCGATGGTGAAAGTCCTGTGGAACCACCACAATTTGGAAGAATGCACTTGGGAGACACGGGAGTCCATGCTCCAGCAATACCCTTATCTTTTCTAAGGTTAGTTCCTTATATGTTTCATGTGTTTTATGTGTATGTTATGTTGTATGCCATGCTATGTGCTAGTTGAGGAATATTCGGGGATGAATGTTCTTAAGGGGGAAAGAATGTAATACCCGGCTAGACTCCGGTATCGGAATTCCTATCGTCCGGTGGAATCTCGGATGTCGGAAGCCCCTAGTAGGGTAGAAACATGTTTTCATAAAATGTTTTAATGTTTTTCATGGTTTTAAGTGAAAAGGAAATGAGTTTTTGCATGAAAACAACTTTGGAGGAAAACCCAGGTTCGGCCGCCGAACCTCAAGTTCGGCCGCCGAACATGCAGGCATTTCGGGTGTGCCTTAGGCCCCCGAAGGCATAAGTGAGGGAAGTCCAGGTTCGGCCACCGAATCTCAAGTTCGGCCGCCGAACATGGCATGCATGCGGAGGCACGTTCGGCCCCCGAACGTGGCCTGGCCAGCCACTATAAAAGGGTCCCTTAGCCGAAAACGGTCGAGTTTTCTCCCCATTGTCGGCCAAGGTGAGCTCTCTGCCGTCCCTCACCAATCTTTAAGTTCTTCCTTCAAATCTTTCACGATTTTCACAAGTTTTCATCTTGTTTTGAAGATTTTTAAGTTTTGAGCAAGTTTTGAACTTGGAGACCCAATGAAGTGGAAAATCTCCCATCTCCAAGATTAGGTCGTCTCTTTCTCGATCTTCAAGAGGTAAGAGCCGATCTTAAGCTCAATGCATGTTTTAAGTAAGTTTTATGAAGATCTATGGGGTAGAAGGCATGTTTAGCTTATGGGTAGGTTTATGAGTTTATGATGTATTTTTGAACAATGTGGCTTGCAAATGCATGTTTGATGTGTTGTAGATGGGGTTTTAGATAGTTTAAAGCCCCTAGGAGCTTGTATGCGTGTGTATGTGTGTTGTAGAATAGGTTTATGCATGTTTGGATGGAATGGGAGGCGTATATGCATAGAAGAGCTGAGTTTCTGCCACTAAGGGAGAAACCAGGTTCGGCAGCCGAAGGAACTTTCGGCCGCCGAACATGCTTGTGGAAGCAGCCTTCGACTGCCGAAGCTTGCCCCCGAAAGGAGACTTTCATCTCTGTCTGGGAGTTTCGGCCGCCGAAAGTGCCGCCGAACATGCATGAGTTTCACCTCTGTCTGGAAATTTAGGCCGCCGAAGGTGCTGCCGAAGCTGCCTGACTTTCGGCTCTGAAGGGACTTTTGGCCGCCGAACCTGCCGCCGAAAGTGCCCTGTCCAGCCTTCCTTTGCATGTTTTTGCATGAATGTTTGAGGTGTGTTAGAGGGTTTTTGGGGGATGTTTTCAGAGTCATGTTATAGTATGTTGGTCCCTCATTTGAGTCCACCTGTGTAGGTTCAGACCCGAGGAACCGAGGACCTCAGCAGTGAGTCAGCTGCTTCAGTCAGTGTCAGAGCTAGCCAGAGGTGAGTAGAATAACTCCTTATGTTTCAAGTAAATAAATCAGTTTTGAGCATGTTCATACATCACGGATGCCATGTGATATTTTAGGTTGTTTGCATTAGAAATCACGAATATGTTGCATTGCATAATATGTTGTTGATGTGGATGAATGTTGAATGATCCATTAGCCCTCATATGTTACGACATGATGATATGATATGGAAGTCTAGGTGTGGCCTGCACTATGCCCCTGGCACTATGTAAGAGAAAGACCGGGTGTGGCTTGCACTACGCCCCCGGCACCATTGGTTATGTATGTTATGTTATGTATGTTATGTTATGTATAAGAGAAAGACCAGGTGTGGCCTGCACTACGCCCTTGGCATGATTGGATTATGTAGAGGGCTAAATGGTGACAAGTTCATCCTTGATATGATTAGTTGTGATGTGATGCATTTCATGATAGCATGTGTTTTAAATATTTTATTATTCTGCTCACTGGGCTCTAGTAGCTCACCCCTCTCCCAAATTCCCCAGGTTTGCAGGTACAGGGTAGACCAGGAGGTCAGCAAGAGTATTGAAGTCTTTTGTATGTAATAGATAGAATGTGGACATGATAAAATGTAAAGTTACGAATAGTTATGTAACGTAATGATATTGAGGATTAGAGGTTGTGCTTGACCCATGTGTAATGTATCCCTTTTAATACATGATCCTAGACCTTTTATGATGTTTATGTAAACCAACTCAACACATGTTGTATTTGCCCATTGGGGCGTTGATGAGACCCCACAGAGGGGGTCGATGTTTATGATTATGTCTATATTCAGTGCATGCACAGGTTGAGTTTGGTGTTTGAATGAAAGAAAAGTTTTAATTTTTATGTATGTTGTTGATCATGTATGGGATTAAACAGGTTTACAGGTTGCATGTCAGGCTTGCTACGGGTCCCGGCGGCCTTAAGCCGACCTGGATCCTAGCGCCGGTAGCGGTCCGATTTTCGGGTCGTTACAATTAACTTGCTAAATAAGAAAACATTATTTAACTGGTCTTATTTATTATGGAATATAATTCACAGTGTTACTTAAATGAATATCCTACTCTCAAAATATTATCAAACCTGTAAGTGAATTTAAATACGTACTATAAAATTTATTGAATCCCACATTGGTTGTGGAAAGAGTAATTAGCCCCTTATATGGGCCATAGGCACTCCTCCCCCTTGAGCAAGCTTTTGAGGTGAGTTAGGTTTGTTCCAAATTTAATATGGTATCAAAGCCTCCCCATCTGAGGTTGGGCTTTCCATAAATATGTCACGCACCAGTAAGAATTCTGAGCGTGAGGGGGTATGTTGAATCCCACATCGGTTGTGGAAAAGGATAATGTGCCCCTTATATGTATCATAGGCACTCTTCCCTCTTGAGCGGATGAGTTAGGTCTGACCCAAATTTAACAAAATTTCCAAACTGATTCATACTTGCACTAAACCCAAGTTTTAAACTCATTTATAATAAAAGAAAGTAAGTTTCACTATAAATGCATAACTGAAATTGAAATTTTTAATATAGTCCAAATATTTCTAGTTAGTATTCACATATTTACATATACATACTATCTATTCACAAAATTTACACAACTATAAAATTAACAACTCTAGAAGTTTTGTTGGTGTAACTCTGAGCGGATATTGGATTATTGTCTTCCCTTACGAACAATTGTCTTAAACCTATGCGAGAAAAGGAAAATTGATCAAGCATAATTTAGCTACATTTTTACTATTATTATTATTGTTAAATTATACATTTTCTAGCTTAATTTGTGTTTTTATGATACTTTCTGCAGGAAAGATGAAAATAGAAACTTGGTGAAAAATGGCTTAAAATGCTGAAAAATTGATTTGACCGAAGTGATTTGGCCAAATCAAGCCTCAACGAATGGCCAAGGAAGCTGCACAAGTGGAAGGGAGTTGTGATATGCCCAAGACAATTTGCTCGGATCACTGGCCCAATCACCAGAAGCTAGTGTCAGCTGAAACTCGGAAGTGTCTGGAAGAAACGATTAGGGCAAGTGATTTGCCCAAATCACTGCCCAAATCGATTGTCTCCAGCAGGAAAGTGCAGAAACGCGGGAAATTGTAGAAATTCAAAATTCTAAGAGTTTAAGAGTTCTATCCTACCTCAAACACGTCAAGACTCATTCAAGACACTTTCAAACCCCGCAAAAAAGGTCCTTCACCCAAGGAGATCTATTTATGATAAAATACAAGCAAAGAAGAAATAAAAGACCTAGTCAAATTAGAATTTCAACTCAAAGAATGATTAATCTAGGGTTTCTCACTTATAAAAGAGCAGCAATCAGCAGCTGAAAGGCATTACTTTTCGGCAGCAACATCGACAGCACCACACCTTCTTCTTCTCTTCTTTCTTTTCTCCTTATGTATTCTTTGTTCACTATGAGTGGCTGAACACATCTCCCTCTAGTTAAAGTAGGAGAATTTTCAATTTTGTTATGAATTGGGAGATTTGAAACTTCATTGTTAACCTTCCATTTTTTCAATATTTATGCAACTTGTTCTTCATGTTATTATTGCCTTGCTATTAAAATCAATAAGAGCCCATTGCTTTTAATTGCAAAAGCAATATATTGTTAGTTTGAATGGTTTAAGTTTGTAATTGTTTAAATTATTTGAACACAAGTAACAATTGGTTGCATGATCTAATTTAACTACACGGTTAGCAAAGTTAAAATTAGATTTCTCTATTTCTTAAAGCAGTTAACAGTTGAAAAGTGAGGAACTTCAAGGACGTTCCTTGACAACTTGTTAACTAGTATTTGATTAGCGAACATTTCCTAATCAAGCTCAACTTAAGGAGGAATTTGGTTGTGTGGAGCGTCTTCCACAACCTAAACTAATTTATTGAAATAAATAGAAGAATCAAAGTATCAATGTTCAATTTCCAAACTAAAATGGATCCTATGCTTCAATTAGGGTCTTGTTATTATTGATTTACTCATCTTTTAATTATTGCTGTATTTTACTACTTTAGTTTTAATTTTAGTTTATTATCGTAAAAAATAACTCTCTTATTTTACTTTTATTGTTAACTTGCCCAAGTCATTGTTAGGGAAGTCCTTAGAATCAAATCCAAGTGGATTCGACCCTATTACCACTATCTACAGTTTTAGTTGTTGATTACTAATAGATTTATTTTTTACGGATTCGACAACCGCTGTAAAAAATATTCCATGCACTAAGCTACTTTACTTTGTGGTTCTCGTTTGATACCAAATAGGATATATAACAAGTATATAGTAGACAGCAAACATAGTAATACATTAAGAATAAATAATCCAAATATTAAAGTTTGTTTAGTCACAAATACACCACACATAAGTTAAGTCATAATAATTATTAAGATAAATTTTGCCACAAAATAAAACTTAAAATTTCAATATTATTATTATTATTTAAATATTAGCCCCTATAAATTTAATAGAATCAACTAGCTAAATAAGGAACCTTTGTATCTATATGCATAAAGTGTTAATTAACCGTAGGGTCTAAAGGCTAAGCTTTATAACTGTAGTAGTAGGTGTCATTATCGTATCAAAGGGCACTTCAATGTGAATTTATAATTGTATAAACTTTAGCACAATACTGCTAATATGTATAATATGTTACATCCTCATACTAACTCTCAATTTCTATCAAACTTAGTACGGCTGCTAACATTTATTTATAATGTTAGCTTAAATGAGCACAATTGCATGTTCAATACTTCACATTTCCATCCTTAATAGCATACCAATTTATTTTGCCCATCAATTTCATGTTAAAAATCTATTTGTGACTTGTACATGCATTTGAAATGACAACCAACTATAATAGCCATATACTATAAAATTATAAATTAGTAACATATTTAAATTCCTATAAAAATTATAAATTTAATATTTTTATTTTATCAAATTAATTAATAAATTAATAATATGTATCGCAAGTATAATTATTATATAAATAAATAAAATGAAAATAATGAATATTTCAAATAATTTATAAAAAACGTAATTAATATATTTAAATTCTTAATAAAATTTATAAAAGGATAACTTTAATGTATTTAATATTATTAATGTAAAATACATATAACAATGAGTATAAATCTTTAAAGAAATTCTTTAATATATAATTATTATATGTAATATTTTATGTAGTGAAAATTTAATTATAATAAATTTTTTTTAATATTACATAAAGTAAATTTACTTTTAATATAAAATTTAAATTAAAAGAATATATGTTTATTAATATAAAAATTTAGGGACAATATTATAGCTTGCTATTAATTTTTTTAGATTCAATATTTAGTCTTTTTAATTATATGACAAATTGAAAAAATTTAATTTTATTATATAAAATTTAAAATTTTGAATATAAATATAAATTAATATTGTAAACAATAAATATTTTAAGTAATAATCCTAATAAATATTTGGAGAAATAATTCCGGATGGGATAATAAGTAGACTATAAATTTTTTTTTTTATTAAAATTGATTAAGATAAATTATTAAAATTGAAGTCAATGTGAAAAAATTTATTTTGTTATCTAAAATTTTAATATTAAAATTAGGATGATAATGGATTGGGACCGAACCTTAATAAAATAAATTTAAATAGTTATAATTATATTTGGAATGTATTCAAGTTTAAAAAATAATAACCGTTGCGGGTTCGAATCGGGTTCGGGTTTTATATATAAGTATCCACTACTCGAACCCGTTTATATAAATAATTAATTTAATATAAAAATATATTTTACAATAATATTTATAAATTTTTTATATTTGTATTTAAAAATTGAAATTTAAATATTTTTAAAAATATTAAATTTTTTAAATGAAAATTTTTAATAAAAAATATTTTTATATAAATTATTAATTAAAATATATAACACTAAATGGATTTGATTTTATTTGGATATTAATACTCGAATTTTGAACGGATTTAAATAGTTTAAATTAATTTTTAATTGGGTTCAGGATAGAATCGAATATTACTAATATAAATCGATTTTAAATTCGAATAATTTAATTTTCGCACTATCTATCCATTTACATCCCTAATTAAAATATAAATATAAATTGATAAAAATTTGAATTTGAAATAAACAATTAGTTCTAATTCAAACAACGTTTTCTATAAATTGTACTTCTGTTTAATTTATGTTCAAACAACGTTTCTATAAAATAGTTCCTTTTAGGAATTTTTATGATTAATTTTATTTATCATCTTTAAGTAATTATTGCAACTTTGACATACAAGATGTCATAGAAGAACAATTTTCAAGATCCTGGAACTGCATTTTATTGAATGCAGCAGTTGGTATTTTCTCACTGGTTGACTGTCCCTCTGCTATCTTACTAACAGTTTTCCTTTCAAAATGTGTACTAGCAGAAGCACAAATCCTGGAATCTCTTTCATTTATAGAACCCATGCAGGCTGTTCGAAGTGAATTATAGCATTTCCCACCTGGTGAACAATATTGCAACTCCCGCTTGCCATTGCGGATTCTATACCGAAAACTCCATCCCAAAGCTTGCATGAGATTTTGTTAAATTTAAACAGACTTCATGAAGAGAGTAGTACACCTTCCTAAGTGAGATGTAACGAAGTCTTATCATTCTTTCTCTGCAGTACTCAATTTTCCACTTCAGATATGCAAGATGCTTACGAACTTCAACAAGGAGATCTACACTTGGATGCCTTTTTCCCCACATATTTGCATATTCTATAATTGCATTTGGGCAAAATTCAGCTCAGCAGGTAGCCATCTTGATTTTCTGCATTTTGAACTTGTGTTAATTTTATTGGCATTGGGACTGGAAAAATCTTACTCAATGATTGTGTTAGCCACAAGGCAAAACCGATGAAACCTGAGGTATCACAGATGCTGCTTATTAATGGGAGGTTGTGTTTGACTCGGTCAAAACACTCGTATTTAAACAATTATTCAATGAAAGAGATTCTAATTGGTGCACATTAGACCCTTCTTGAATGGAATGCACACAAGAATATTTAGGGTAGAACACATTGCTATCTAATCTAATTGATACTTATCCCACCCAACCTTAATGGAATGAATTTAAATAATTATAATCGGATTTAAAATGAATTCAATTTAAAAAATAATATTTGTTGCGGGTTCAAATTTGAATTTAAATTTTATATATAAGGTATTCACCATCCAAACTCGTTTATATAAATAATTAATTTAATATAAAAAATATATTTTATAATAATATTTATAAATTTTTTATATTTTTTTTATTTAAAAATTAAAATATATTTTAAAAATATTAAATTTTTTAAATGAAAATTATTAATAAAAAATATTTTTATATAAATTATTAATTAAAATATATAAAACTAAACGGATTTGAATTTTATTTAGATAATAATAATCGGGTTTGAGAGTGATTGAGATTATTTTAATTGGATTGAGCACGGGTTTGTAAAAAAATCTCTATTTAGATATAATAATTACAAATTTATTCTTATTATATTTTTTTAAATCTTTATTTTAATTACATAATTATATTGATATTTTATTTAAATTAAAATGGTTAAAAACTTATATTAATATTTAACTAAAATTTTTAATTACTTATATTAACATTTAATTCTATTTAATAAAGTTTTTATTATAATCTAAAATAAAATTAAAAAATAATTAAAATAAAAAATTGTATTTGAAAAATTATAAAAATAATATTTTTAATGGTAAATATTTAAAGTCGTTGCTAATAATAGGACCAATGACATAGTTAATATTATTATTTTATTATTTAAAAATAATTTTAGCATATTATTTTTTATGTATAATAGTTAAATTTTAATATTATTAAAAAGAAATAAAATATAATTAGCCATATCTTTTATATTATTCTAATAAAATATTAATTTTATGGAGATAAATTTTTATATAAACTTATTTATTGAATTAATAATTTTAATTGGTTAAAATTAATTTATTTTTTAATTATTAATTATTTATTGATGGAAATTCTATTGAACAATATCTGATAAACAATAATTCTCTTCAAAGCTCTATAAATTTTCTCCAAATTTATTATTCATCTATAAATTGTAATCTCTCAGAGTTTGTCGTTTACGAAAACCCAAATGAAACGGTCCATGTGTTTAACACGCTAGAAACTGCAGACAAAATGAGTCTCTGTACTCCTAGTTCCACGAATGGAAACGGGAAACAGAAAATCACTCTCACATACGAAAGGTTACCTTTTCCAGCACATTCATTAGAATGCGACACATTACAACAGTATTAGATTTAGGAATTCTTTTGATTAATATATATCACAAATATAATTATTATATAGATGAACAAAATAAAAATATTAAATATTTTAAATAATTCATTAGAATGTGTACTAGCAGAAGCACAAATCCTGGGATCTCTTTCATTTATAGAACCCATGCAGGCTGTTCGAAGTGAATTATACCATTTCCCTCCTGGTGAACAATATTGCAACTCCCCCTCGCCATTGTGGATTCTATACCGAAAACTCCATCCCAAAGCTAAGAGATGCTTCTTTGCTTTCATGGTCATTTGTTCTATATCTTCTCTCTTCATCTTGCTTCTAAATCTCAACTCATATCTAAATCTATACCAGTCCACAGCTGCTTCAGGGCAATATTCAGGCTCCTTAGCAACTACATCAGACTGAGAAGAAACAACAGTATCCTGACTCAAAGTTGGTTGTGCACTGAAAACAGAAGGCGAATTAGCAGGGCAACTAAGATTAGTACCCTCAGCTTGGGACATTGAGGAAAGAATATCTGCGTGAGATTTTGTTAAATTTAAACAAACTCAATGAGATTTTGCCTCTAACACCAAATTTTTCCATAAATCTTTATCAGAAGAAGTCACTCGGCAAGCTTATGAAAATTGTCTTTCTCTCGCAAATCATACCAAAGTTGCTTTATGGAAATTGGAATATAATTTTCTTGCTCAGTTTCCTCAACAACCTCAAGAAACAACCATGTCCCACGATTCTTCCAAGTCCCTGCGACCTCACTCCAGTCCTGGGTAATCCTTATTTGATCAATATGTGACGTCATTTCATCACCCAAATCTCTGGGAAAAAGATCTTCCTCTCCTCTAAACCATCTTCATGATCAAAAACCACACCTTCCCACCAATGGAGATCCCATTTGCCAAACTGAAATGGGGGTGGGAACGGCCTAATGTGTCCACGATAATCACACATGTTGATGGTGGCAGGATCATTCTCATCCCAATCATGTTTAAAATGATCAATAACAGTTCCTGGATGCCCTTAACCTTTAAACCCTTCTTCCAGACTCCTTACCTACAAAGTTACAAATTTTAACAATAATAAAACCATTTTAACAATTATAAAGGTTTTATTGCAATTGAAAAAATTTAAATTAAAGGAATATATGTTTATTAATTTAAAAATTTAAGGACAATACTATAGTTTAGTATTAATTTTTTAAATTCAATTTAGCTTTTTTAATTATAGGACAAATTGAAAAAATTTAGTTTTATTATATAAAATTTAAAATATAAATATAAATAAATGCAAACAATAAATCTTTTAAGAAATAATTCTAATAAATCTTAATAAATCTTTTGAGGAATAATCTTGCCTAGCATAATAAGTGGACTTTAAATCTTTTGAGAAATAATCTAAATCCAAACGAATGCCAAAAATTTTACTTTATCATCTAAAATTTTAAGATTAAAATTAATAATGATCGGGTATTTTCGAATACTTAATCCAACCGAACCCTAATAGGATAGATTTGGAAAATTATAATTGGGTTTAGAACGAGTTTGGAACGGGTTTGGGACGGGTTTGGGACGGGTTCGATTTAAAAAATAATATCCGTTGCGGGTTTAGATTGGATTTGAATTTTATAAATAAAGTATCCACCATCTAAACTCGTTTATGTAAGTAATTAATTTAATATAAAAAATATATTTTATAATAATATTTATAAATTTTTTTATATTTTTTAATTTAAAAATTAAAATTAAAATATATTTTAAAAATATTAGATTTTTTAAATGAAAATTATTAATAAAAAATATTTTTATATAAATTATTAATTAAAATATATAAGAATAAACGAATTCGATTTTATTTGGATAATAATAATCGGATTTGAGGCGGATTCAAATAATTTAAATTAATTTTTAATCGGGTTCAAGACAGGTTCAAATATTGCTAATATAAATTGAAGTCGAGTTTAAATAATTTAATTTTTGCGGATATCTATTCATTCTTAATTATAATATAAATATAAATTGATAAAAATTTAAATTTTTTTATCCAATAAGCTTTATAATCCAATAACCCTTATAAGAGAAGTTGTTATGAATACTATTTTAATTTGAAATAAATAATTAGTTTTAATTCTATTTCGATTATGAAAAAGCTTTCCTTACTGTAATAAATTCATCATAAACTTTTGCAGAAGTACTGTATAGAATCCTCGAAAGTTAAGACGGTTGAGTTTTGACCTACAAGTGTTGGAATACCAAGGGTCAAACTGAAATGTTCAGTACCTGCTGTCTAGTACTGAAGAGTTTAGCAAACCATGAAAACTAAGATCAGCTAGAAGTTATTATCCAGCTGTATTCAGTTACAGTAACAGCATATATAGAAGAATCACACTTTTAGAGAAGTATCAAAAAAATTGCTAATACAATACCAATCTCAAATTCCTCTAATTCTATTCTTCTCTTTCTCTTCTCTGTTTCTCTTTCCTATTTCCTCTTCTTCCTCTCTTTTGAATCCCTCTCTTGTACTGTTTGGCAAATTGCCATCGTACATTTGGTATCAGAGCTTGTCTGCAAGGTGGGTGTTGTGTTGATCTCTAGAGAATCGCATCAGTAGCTGCGAATGTTGATTTTGTGAGGATTGATGGATTAGAGGAGCAAATGAGAATTATGCAAGAGAAGTCTAGGAGGAATGTGGAGGTGTTGCGGGAGGAGATGAAGCAGAATGCTGTAGAGACAAAAAAAAACTCAATCATGGATGAATTGCAATCCCTTCTTTCTGGGATTATGAATGACAAAGGAAAAGGGGTGGTAAATGAGGACAGTGTGGCCACGGGAGTAAATCAGAGTTTAGGAGGCAAAGGAATTTTACCCACCGTGAGGGAGCTGGTGAATCAAAAGCAGGGATCTAGCTTAGCTGGTATCAATTAATCAGGTGCAGTGTTTGGCTCTCTGATTGATATTGAAGGTATGCAGAAATATCTCCCAAAATTGAATTGAGAACTTTGATAGGAAGGAACCTAGAGTGCGGGTAAGAAAGTGTGTCAAATACTTTAAAGTTTACTATTGACCAACATAAAAGTTTTCTAATTAGGAGGATTCAAATTTTTAAAATTCTAATTAGATTTGATTATAGAGATTTTATTCTTATTGTAAATATTCCTAATTTAATTTTATTATATGTATATAAATATTCAAACCTTGTAAAAGTTACCTCAATTGGAATAAAATTAAAATTTTTCCTTAAAATTCTTCATTTACAAAGTTCCTAATGAAGAGAAAGTGGGAATTGTGAGTCTGTTCTAATTAGTAGGACTGATGCTTGGTATCACAATTGGATTAAGGGTGTAGAGCTACTTTAAGAGGAAATTATGTGTGAGATTTTGAGACCAAGAGTTAGAAAATATCCTGGAAAAGTTTATGAAGATGAGTCAAGAAGATGGTGTGAAGAAATATCAAAATAAAGATGAGAATCTAAGAATTAGAATGGAGAGAGTCATGCCTCACTTAGGGGAACATTGTTTTCTTTATTGTTTTATTGGGGGGTTTAAGGATGAAATTAGGCATATGGTGAGAATGCTTAAGCCTGCAGATCTTGTCTATGCCTTTGAGATTGCTAGATTTCAAGAGCAACTCTCAAGCTATTCTAAGAAGACCTCTTCTATTACAAAACCAACTCAGTTTTACTCCAAGCCAAACATTTATACAACCAATTTCTCTTCATCCAAAACCAACCAAACACCATTAAATTACCCTTACACCTGAAGTTCATTTTTGCTTCACTTTTGATCTCAGGGTTCTAAATATTTAGGAGTTTTGACATCATACTAGGGGTGAATTGGATGAAGTTATTTGATTCTAATTTTATTTGATTTCACCTATTCTACTGTGACATTAATAAGGAAGGGAGATTGGTCACAGGGCATAGGAGTAGGGATGGCAGGCGGGCGGGTTTTCACGGGTTCCGCTCAAACCCTATTAGGACATATCCCTATTTTACCCGTCTCGGATTCGGATAGGGTTCAACCGGATTAGCTATGCTAACAAAACTAACCCTGATCCCTAATTCCTTATTTCATTTTACTCTGCTTTCCTCTCTCTATCGGCGCCTCTCTCCCTGGCCTCCCTTCCCATAGTTCTCAGTCGACGCCTCTCCCCCACTTTTATTTACGACTGCCGACAGCCCAATCGGCACCGGCGACGTCTCATTTCTCTCCCCAGCGATGATAAATCTTCTCTCTCCACAGTCAGCGATATCTCCTTCTCTCTCTAGTCCCACTTCCCCGTCAACGTCTCTCTCCCCCACTTCACTGACGAGTGCCGGCAGCCCAGTCGGCACCGGCGACGTCTCCTTTCTCTCCCCAGTCGACGATAAATCTTCTCTCTCTCCAGTCAGCGATATCTCCTTCTCTTTCTCCAACAGCGACATCTCCGACTTTCCAGTTAGAGACAACTCTTCCCTCTCCCCTGTCGGCATCAGCATATCTCTTCTCTCTCCCCAGTCGATGACATCTACTCTTTTCAATTGACTCTTCTCTCCCCCACTTCACTCACGCTACAGGCAACCCGGCGTCGGTGACATCTCCTTTGAGTGGAACTCTCTCTTCAGGTTTGCAATCAAATTTTTTGATAATCAAGATCTTTTATGTGCATGTTCTTAAAGAATTTTTAGTTGCTATTAAAGATTTTTAGAATTTATGGACTATTAATTTGATTATTTGGATACTGTTAAAAATTATTTGCTATTTGATTAATGTAATACTGTTGATTTTTAAAATTTATGAACAATTAATCTGATTATCTAATTATAAATCATTATTTGCTGGGTTGAACATTTTTCCTCCTACCGCTGGTTTGCTGGGTTGTGCAACTGTTAGATAGTTTATTTGGTAGTTTTTGTCATTGAATTGAATTAAAAAAATCAGGTTCGGGTATTGTGCGGGTATTGTTAAACGGATTTGGGACGGGTTCGGATAGTAAAATTAAAATATTAAATGAGTTTGGGACGGGTTCGGGAATTGTATATATAATCGGGTTCGAATTTGGATACTCTCAATTTTGTGGGTACCCTACCCGTTTACATCCCTACATAGGAGCTTTTATCTTTTCTTTTGCAATTAAATTACTACCTTGCTATGATTCTGACCACTTGTTGCAGAAAAGAGGGCCAAATCTTCAGTTCCCTCTATTTTGTATTGACGTGCCAGTAGAGGAAAGGCACCAATAAGAGTCTGCTCCTGATTCTCACTTAGATCCTCACTCGGAAGCTCTGCGGCTGTTATTAACCAAATACCAAGCAATTTTCCAAATCTCTTCAGCCTTACCACCCTTCAAAAAGTATAACCACTTCAATCCCTTACAACCAAATACTCAACCTTTTAGCATAAGACCTTACATATCTCTACAATACCAGAAAAATGATTTTGAGAAACTAGTTACAGAGATGCTGAATTGTTCTCTTATTAAGTCCAGTTCCAGTCACTTTTCTTTCTTGTTTTGTTAGGAAAGAAAAAGATGAATCTCTGAGATTTTGTGGATTATAAAAAAATCAAATAGTAAAGATAAATTCTCTATTCCTATTATAGATGAGCTCCTTGGGGCTAGGATTAAAATAGATCTTAAAGCATACTATCACTAGATTAGAATAGAACACAAAATAAAAGAACAAGCATTGAGACTCGAAGATCTGGTTTTAAGAAAACTTGACGCAATTTGAAAGAGAGAAGCTGTGGAAAAACTAGCATCTATGTGAGAATATCTTTTTTAGATCACAAAAGTGGTCAAGCTAGGAATATACCATCTTGAGGATATGGAAGGGAAGCTGAAATCCCATGCGTGGAATATACAATACCTGAAGAGTTATTACCAATAAATCATATTTTTCACCAAATTAGCCATGTAATACAAAGAAAAACTTTTATTTCAATTCATATTTTGAAAACCACTATAGCACATATTTGTACTCAAAACTACAACACATGTTGGCCAAAAACTACATTGTCCATCTGGCACTAACCTCAAAAGTAAAGGTTGCCCAAAAGCTACAATGCTAGTTGGCCCTCATGCACAAAAACTACATTGTCTACCTATTACCAACCTCATAAGCAAAATTTGCCCAAAAACTACAACGCAAGTTAGCTTTCATTCCCAAAAACTACTTTGCCTAGTAGGCACTATCCTAAAAAATAAAGGTTGCCTAAAACAATTGCAAAAACTAAAATCAATGGACATTGATTTCAAGGTTAACGCCCTTGTCATCAAAACTATAAATTATTGACATCGATTTTAGGGCTAAAAACCTTTGTGCCAAAAAACTACATTAATAGTTAACACTAATTTCAAGAGTGAATCAGTGTTGGCCTCAAAGTTAGAAACCCCAATGAGAACCATGACAATAGACATCGTCTCCAAGAGTAAAGTTTTCAAATTAACCCCTCAAGACTAACTTCGAGATAAGACTAGACCGAGTTAAGGGCTTAAACCGACTTTAGGGCTAGGATGTCTATGACCATAACATAGCCTACTAAAATGTTAGTCAGCTTCAAAATCTCATCTCTGAAACAAAGGGTATTACCAAAGCCAAGATTACAAGTAGATCTCAAATAATATACAAATGGAGATTTTCCAAGCAAACAATTAAAACAAAATATGGGTCCAGAAAATGTTGAAGCACACAAATTCTTATAACAAGATTTAGTTTTCTAAAAGGTATAAAATCAACTCTACACAAAATTATTAAAGTACTAAAATGACATGGAAACATCAGCATTAGTAGGTTCATCCGTAGAAATAGGATTATCAGTAGGAATCAAGGAAGCAGAGTGGGAAGAGAGAGAAGTAACTTGAGCAGCATGACTAGTTGCCATATCATGCAAAGGGGAGGCCATCAACCCAAAATGTGTGACAACTAAGAGAAAATTAGGCAGAGGGAGGTCATCCTCACCATATTTGATTCTGTCTCCTAAATCATATTCAAGGCACAACTTGGCCAAGGGCTTCCCTAGGAGCTCTAATTCAAGAGGAATGCAAGAAAATCGCAAATCACCCTTAGAGGAATGCAAGAAAATCGCAATCTTTTCATTCAATCTAGGAGCTCTAATTAGAAAAAATATATGCAAAGACCAACTCTTTAAAAATGGACTAGAGAAGAGAGGAGGGGATGACAGAAAACCGGATGTTCTCAACTAATGGAAATTCTAAAGTAGTCATGTAGGAAAGAGAGTTATCGTACCTGGATTAGCCATGAGCAACAAGAGATGGAGAACGATAAAGAGTGATGAGAAAAGTATACACTCAAAAGTAAAAACACCATACCAAATTAGGAGAAGAAGAGCGAACTCTAAGACAAGTTCCTAACAAATGGCACAAATATTTGAAATTTAAAATTTTCGACCCTTTATATTTTCTTCTTGACAGACGTTCCTCGTGCAAAATTTTTCCCTCCAATCTAAAGTTGAACCCTCCACCTTGAACTATGAATAGTTAAGGGAGGGGCAAAGGGACATCTAAAACTCAAAAATATCTAGTTAGAGAGGATCATGACATGTGTCTAAATCAGAAAATAATCTGCTGAACTCGGATCATTTCCACTCAATAAAAGAGGCTGAAAAATGGTGATAGCTATAAGAAGAAATAAAGCAAGGGAAGAAAACTGCATTCTGGAAAAAACAAAGCATCTTGTATTTATCACTAACTTCCTTTAGTCAGCATCAACAACCATAAAAAATGGAAGAATAGAAAAGCTATATTGCAATTTGCAACAGACAAATGAGGAGCTTAATAAGTACTTATTTTGTCTGGTTGCAAACAACATTTCCAAAAAAAGCAGAAAAAACCTCAGCATTTAGCAATCTGAATTTACTGCAGGACTATTATTATTCAATGGTTTTACCCTGGGAACATCTTCACTAATTGTACAGGTAAATGCACATTTATTCTTCTTTTCCAATGATGGTATCAGCCCCAGCGATATGCAAAACATTGCTGAACTTACAAGATTGGAGAATACTCATTGTGTTGGAATTAAGAGATTTCATACTCCAACTTAAGCGAGAGTGTTATGGAAAGTGAATATTGCATTTTCATGTATACCCTATCCATTTACCCCTCTAATTAAAATATAATTATAAATTGGTGAAATCTAAATTTTTTTATCCAATAAGTTTTATAATCCAACAAGTCTTATAAAATAAGTTATAATGAGTCCTATTTTAATTTGAAATAAACAATTAGTTCTAATTCTATTTCAATTTAGATTTTGTTGATCATCTTTAAGTAATTATTGCATTAAAATTAACTTCTATATAAGATTTATTTTGCAAGCTAAAATTTTTCATTTATTAATTTTTGTTTTACCTATATGTATTTTGAAACAAACATAAAAACCTTTTCTTTATATCGCTACGGCAAAAGATTAGAATCTGTGGTAATAAATGTTGCAGTTCAAATTCCTATTAATGTCACAATGTGCTGATGTGAGGGATTAGGAGCCACAATGTGCTGCACCCTTTTTTCTTGATCGGGGCACAAGAGTAGGACAATTACCTCGTTTAGTATTTTTTAATTTGATCAAAGGTCTGGTTTTCCTTCCTTCCCTCATCTCTAAGAGGAACTAGTGACCATTTGCATTAGCTTTTTGTTGATGCAAGTAACATGCAGGATATGACTTTTCCTTTCCTTTCTTTTCGATTTTTCTTAACATTGACATACAAGATGTCATAGAAGAAGAATTTTCAAGATAGAACTGCATTTTATTCAATGCAGTAGGTATTTTCACACTGGTTGACTGTCCCTCTGCTATCTTGCTGACAGTTTTCCTTTCAAAATGTGTACTAGCAGAAGCACAAATCCTGGGATCTCTTTCATTTATAGAACTCATGCAGGCTGTTAGTGAATTATAGCATTTCCCTCCTGGTGAACAATATTGCAACTCCCGCTTGCCATTGCGGATTCTATACCGAAAACTCCATCCCAAAGCTAAGAGATGCTTCTTTGCTTTCATGGTCATTTGTTCTATATCTTCTCTCTTCATCTTGCTTCTAAATCTCAACTCATATCCAAATCTATACCAGTCCACAGCTGCTTCAGGGCAATATTCAGGCTCCATAGCAACTACATCAGACTGAGAAGTATCCTGACTCATAGTTGGTTGTGCACTGGCGAATTAGCAGGGCAACTAAGATTAGTACCCTCAGCTTGGGACATTGAGGAAAGAATATCAGCGTGAGATTTTGTTAAATTTAAACAAACTCAAGGAGATTTTGCCTCTAACACCAAATTTTTCCATAAATCTTTATCAGAAGAAGTCCAAGTCCACTCGGCAAGCTTATGAAAATTGTCTTTCTCTCGCAAATCATACCAAAGTTGCTTTATGGAAATTGGAATATAATTTTCTTGCTCAGTTTCCTCAACAACCTCAAGAAACAACCATGTCCCACGATTCTTCCAAGTCCCTACGACCTCACTCCAGTCCTGGGTAATCCTTATTTGATCAATATGTGACGTTATTTCATCACCCAAATCTTGGAAAAAGATCTTCCTCTCCTCTAAACCATCTTCATGATCAAAAACCACACCTTCCCACCAACCTTCACTATAACAGACATCCACACAATGGAGATCCCATTTGCCAAACTGAAATGGGGTGGGAACGGCCTAATGCGTCCACGATAATCACACATGTTGATGGTGGCACGATCATTCTCATCCCAATCATATTTAAAATGATCAATAACAGTTCCTGGGTGCCAGGAACCTGTAAACCCTTCTTCCAGACTCCTTACCTACAAAGTAAATTAAAGGAATATATGTTTATTAATATAAAAATTGCTATTAATTTTTTTAGATTCAATTTAGCCTTTTTAATTATAGGACAAATTGAAAAAATTTAGTTTTATTATATAAAATTTAAAATTTTAAATATAAATATAAATTAATGTAAACAATAAGCTTTTTAAAATTAGGGATAGTCGGGTATTTTCGGATATCTGATTCAATTGAAACCTAATAGAATGAATTTGAGTAATTATAATCAGATTTGGGATGGATTAGATTTAAAAAATAATATTCATTGCGGGTTTAGATCGAATTTAAATTTTATATATAAGATATTCACATCCAAACCTGTTTATATAAATAATTAATTTAATATAAAAATATATTTTATAATAATATTTATAAATTTTTTTATATTTTTTTACTTAAAAATTTAAATTAAAATATATTTTAAAAATATTAGATTTTTAAATGAAAATTATTGATTAAAATATATAAAGTTAACCAGATTTGAATTTTATTCGGATAATAATCGAGTTTGGGACAAATTTAAATAGTTTAAATTAATTTTGAATCGTGTTCGAAACAGATTTAAATATTGCTAATATAAATCGAATTTAGATTCAAATAATTTAATTTTCAAATTTGAATTCGAATAATTTAATACAAACATAAAAAACTTTACATTGCAATTCAAATTCACATTAATGTCCTCCGTCTGTAGCACTTCAAACTCCCATTAATGTCAAATGTGTTTGAACCACCGTTGCTGTTGTCCCTTTTCTCCTTATTCAAAGTTGAATCCTCAACTGAGCTTTTCACATTGACAGCCCCGGTGAACGGTTCACATTCTGAATCAACTGGTTTCACCTATTGATGAAAACATGCAAAAAGAAAAAAAGCAAAAAATAATAAATAATAAATTAAACAGGATAAATGAGTTCTGGGCAAATGAAAGACATTATCAACAGAGGGTTACCGAATGCATAGGCTCATCACTGCAGCTACAGTTATTGCTCTCAGGAACACTGTTCATATAGCAAGGTTCAGTACTGAGAAGCATTACAAGCAACTCCAAAAGTTAGAAATTCTTATATTACACCAATTTGCTAAGAAATACAGCTTAATTACTCATTTTCCAATCATGGGACAGGATTTACAGATATCTGGTAGAAGGTAAATGATGTTGTCTGTCATTTCTTGTATGTAAATGATACTAATGGTTGATTTGATCCATTCCAGATCCTCAAAAATACCCAACTCTCAAACTAGAATAAAACTGAGAAAACTAAATAAATAATTAAAATATGACTTCAGAAAACTGGGTTTGATAATTTGCTTAGGACTTTGAATAGGAAAAATAAATGCAAAAGCAGTTCCATGTACTCATAAATTAAATTGTCTAACTTACAAAATAGTTACTGTTTACCATATAATCTATCAGATAGTTGTTCTCAGAAAAGTTGAACAATAGATTAATCAGATTTACTAGCAAATTATTACAAGTGAGGTTTCCAAATAAGAGCTACTAATAGCCCTCACAGTTAGTTCCTTTATTCAAGTTAAAGTAAGTGAGAGAGAAAGCACAAGAAAGTGAGAGAGAAAGCACAAGAAAGTGAGAGAGAAAGCACGTACTCTGCTTGTCCTTGGTTGACAATTCCACCACTTCCGGTAGCAGCATCAGGTAATCTGGGTTTGACTGCTGCCAGATGGAATACAACATGTCATGGTTGGTATAATAGCACCAATTGTATTTTTTTTTTTCCTTTTTCAGTCAAACAACACAAATTATACTAAATAGACCTACTTGATGGCAGTGATTCAACAGAAGGTATCTTCATTAATTGCTTGTAGCACATTACAGTATCCTGGAAATCCAAGAAAGTGTAAGCCACAAATTGTAATCTCTCAGAGTTTGTCATTTTCGAAAACCCAAATGAACCGGTCCATGTCTTTAACACGCTAGAAACAGCAGGCAAAATGAGTCTCTGGACTCCTAATTCCTCGAGTTTCTGAAGGAAAAAGCGATGGAAAAGAAAACAGTAAGAAGATTCTTCTCAAAAAGAAAAATCAAATAATAGGAACATAACAATCATTTGAACCTTAAATATCTGCTACTGAATAGGTTTGATTAGCACACTCATCCAAAGAAAAAGTCATCGTAATCCTTTGGAACAATGTAGTTGCTATTTCAGGTTTCAGCCACTAAAATTTTTACAATTTGTAGAAGGTTCAAAATTGGAAAATTCAATATTGAAGCTTGAGGCAAAAACTGGTGCCAAAATGTGATTCCTTAGCTAAAAGGGAAACAGAAGATCACACCTTATATGCTCTCACATACGGAAAGGTTACCTTTTCCAGCACATTCATTAGAATGCGACACATTCCAAGTCGACGATACTGAAATCTGGTACCAACAAGTGGTATTTCTGCCACATTTTCTCCATAGATCCTTCAAAAAAGAACACAACAATATTAATGTTAATTTCAAAATTAAGATCAAGAATTCAGATTTTAAAGTAGAATTAGGAAGTTTAAGTTTCTATTATTTGGGACTATATTCTATTACACTTGATAATTTCCTAGTTTCATTGGTTTAGCACTTTCTATTTCACGGATTCTTAATCCTAGGACTAGTTAGTTATTATATAATCATACTCATGTCATCTAGATACTTTAATAGAGATTATTATTATTGATATTGAAATTAATATTGATAACTGAGAATCTATATAATCTATGGAGATATTATAAAGCTGAGCCTAAAAACAGGCTCACAAAATATTGCCAAGTCTATATCCTATTCTTTTGCCAAGTATCATTTAATCCCAAAGGTTTCCATTTCTCTCCATCATTCATCTCATTTGATTTTGATTATGGCTCCCTCTTTTACTATGTCTTTCACATTTCTTTGTTGCAGTTTCAATGAAAAATCAAAAGGCAAATATATAATAGAAGAATTTAAACATTAACTATGTTTTTCATATTCCTTTGTTGCAGTTTCAATGAATAATCAAAAGACAAATATCTAATAAATAGAAGTGTTTGCCTCCCTCTTTTTCTATGTCTTTCGCATTCCTTTGTTGCGGTTTCAATAAATAATCATAAGGCAAATATATAATAAATAAAAGAATTTAACCATTAAGAATATTATAAGGTAGTTTTTGCATTTAATTATAGCTCCCTCTTTTGTTGTGTCTTTTTCGTTTCCTTACTTAACTGTTAAAAAATTTATGAGGTAGATTTTGCATGTATTGGGATCATGGTTTCAAATCGCAATCCCGGTCACCTTTGCAGTCGCAGCCACATGTAACGGAAACAGACCTCTAACGGTCATATAACATAACGGTAACGGCCTGTCACTACGCAAATGTGTTGGAAAAATTTGTAAAGTTCATAAAATTAAAATATATTGAAAGATATAATGAAAATTAAGTTATACAACTTAATAATAAGTATAAATATATCAAATAAACATAAAATACATAAATTTTAAACATTATATATAGTAACTTATCTCAATTAATACTACTAGAATGATTATTTAGCGTAGGTTTTTGCGTAGAAATTTAAGTATATAAGCTGCTATGAAAAAATTTAAGAGAAATATGGCAGTTTTTGGCCTGAAAAGTTGAAATGGAGGCTGGAAATAAGTATGGTAGAATGCTGGAGCCTAAAGCTGGAGTTTAGACTCTAGAGAAGGGGAGAGAGTGCTGGATGGAGGACTGCTTGGCTTGCTGGTTGTGGCGAAGACACAAAGTAGTAAAGAGTAAAGAAAGACAAAAGGCCAAAGAGAAGTAGAGAAATCAGTTTTTTTTCCCTTCAATAATGCATACAAAGGCTAGTGCTGGACTACTGGTAAGGAAAGTAGCGGCCATTATGGCCGTTACATCACGGCCGATAACGGCCATTACCTTTGTGTAACGGCCGTTACGGCAACAAAATTTTCTTGCCGTTATTTACAGGCGTTAACGGCCATGGTAAGCTCGAAAACTATAAATAATGGCAGTTATGTAACGTAACGGCCGTTATTTAAAACTATGATTGGGATAATGCTATCTCAAGAAACTCTTATATATCCCTTACACTATATGATATATGAATCTTTTGCTTATCATGTCCACCCATATTAATATAAAATTTCCTATTTATACCTTAGGTATGTCTCCTTCCTTTATATTACTTCTCTACCAATTACCAAATTTAGCATACTTCTAATACATTGAAAAGATTTTTCTTTTTTTCTTTTTCTACTTTATAGGTATTATTGAAATTCTGAAATTATGGTAGAATTCCCACAATGTCATATTGTTAAATTAATATTTTAATCTATTTCCTTTAAAAAAATAAAAATTTATAATGTAATTTATCTATACAACGCATGGGTGTTTGACTAGTATTTATATAAAGTTGGTCTCTAAAATAAGTTGACGAGAGATTGCCAAATGGTACAATTAAAGTTACATAGAGAAATGTTAAGTGTACAATTAAGTTTATATTAATGTCACGTGGTACAAATAAATTTTTAATTTATATGCATGCAACAAATACACTTTATTATTTTTATTATCACTATTAATGTGTGACCTTTTAATTTTCTACTACTTTTAATTTTCTACTACTTTTCTAAATCAAGAGATACTGAACAAAGCGCAAAACAACATTGGCAATAAGATCTGTGGAGTATTATGAGATTGATGAGAGTTTTTGGTTCATAGTCCAAAAGACACCATATTCGAAACATATACACTAAAGTTTTTAAATCCAGCAATGAAAAAATCTTTTGAAATATGTGAGAGATTGTTGTAAAATTAATTTAGATTTCAAAAGATTTTGTGATAGTTGAATATTTTGTTTATGAGATTTTTTGCTGTTACAGATTTGATATAAATCTAATATTAAATCTGACCGTTATGATTTTATTATATATATTATCTCAAGATTTTTATAACCGCTTACAACGACTATTTTTTTTCACTATAAATAGCCTTCATTTTTTAAAAAGAAACGCAATTCCATTTTTTTCTACTTTATCATTTCTCTTCGGATTATAAATTAGAGATAAATTCTTGTTGTCCTATCCTGTAAATTAAATTCCAGAAGGACATGTTTAATCTCGGAAAATTACAAAATAAATCCTTAAGGATAGTGTCCAACACGACTTAGATTTTATTATTTTTATTCTATTTTTCCAACAATTAATGATTGATAATTTTAGTCTCCTCATAAATATAACCTTATATAAAACTGCTAGGACAATTTCCATTCCATGTTCTTCTTCACACAGCTTTCTTTCTCATTATTCTTGTAGCATTTAGTATAAGATATATGACACGTATTCACAACCCTCGAGAGCCAACTCAATCCTTTTGGCTACATTGAAGTTAGTCGAGGAGTCCCCTAGTTGTTGGGGTTCTTTAATTCAAATTCAAGCATGTCTAGAAAGGTGAAAAGCACTAAATGTTTCTTCCTGGTTGGTGTACTAGGGCGAGGTTTGGAACACTTCGTTAGCTAGCTTAGCTTTCCCTCTTTTCAATCTATATCAGAACCTCCATGACTTCGCCAATCCCCTGATTTACTTCTCACACCCGAGGAATGCAGCTTAGCCAATATGCATAAGCAGTTGCGGCATTAACGCTCTTTTTCGGGAATAGAATAAAAATCAGTGAAACATATCTCGGCCATAGTTGGTGTCAAGCTTTTCGTAATCTCGGCCATAGTTGTTGTCAAGCTTTTCGTACTATTACAAAGTGTAAAGGATAACATGATAAAGCATATGATTCTCTTCCACCACCACCGCTGCCATCATTGCCATCCACAAACGTTAGAGTTTAGTAAATTCTATTTCCTAAAAAATAAGTTCCTTGAATGAAATTTGATTATTTGGTATTAATAATATATGATAATACTAAAATCTTTAATAATATAAGATGATGCATGGCTCTATGCTTGATTAATATTTATAGGCAATGGATTGCACATTTAATCTATGTATAAAACAAAATATATAGACAATTTTAGTGCAATTGAGTTTGATGATGCATAATTTTATGCTTGATTAATATTCTTATATTTCAGGTAACAACTCTAGAATCGAAAATCATGTATATTGGTCGGATTTTTAATACTCCACCGCTACCTTCTTTGTTTGCAAGCTTTAGGTTACATAATTAATCAATGTATAAAACAAGATATATAAACAAATTGAACATTTTATTTTGTTTTATTATTTTTGAACCCAAGAGATAAAATGAAACACTTTTAAATCATATTTTGCGCCTCTTACTAGGTCTGTCTGAAGTAATCCACATTAATTAATTAGATAAGAAGCTCTACTAGGTCTGTCTAAAGTGAATCCACATTAATTAATTGGATGAGAAGCTCTAAAAATCAGATGATTCATACAAAAAGAAATATTATTTTATAAATAACTTCATATACTTAAATAACTTTATATTATTTTATATAATAATAATGTAAAAAAATTTAATGCCCACCCAGCATGTGAGTAGTGGTGAGCAGTATTCGGTTCAAACTAAAAAAACCGACCGAACCAAATTAATTTTAAAATTTAGTTCAATTTTTTATTCATTTTTGTTCGGTTCGATTTTTAATTTCAAAAATTTCAGTTATTTCGATTCGGTTCAATTTTGATAAAAAAAAATCGGAAAGACCGAACCGATTAGTGATAATAGTATATTATTTTCAATAATATAAAGAGATTAGATCATATTAAAGTTAAAATATTTCAATTAAATTTTAAAATACTAAAAATAAAGGGTAAAAAATAAAAAATTTATTAAAAATTCAAACCGAACCGAATCAAACTAAATCAGACTGGTTCAGTTTGATTCGATTTTCTGATCAAAATCGATTTGATTCAACTTTCAGTTTATTCAGTTCGGTTTGATTTTGGACCGAACCGACTGAATGCTCACCACTACATGTGGGCAAACAGCTAGTTCATTTTGATTAGTCTCAACCATGTTCAATACTAAATTTCTAAATCCAGGAATGAAAAATCTTTTGAAATATGTAGGGGGATTTTTGAAAAATTAATTTAAATTTCAAAAGATTTATGATCGTTGAAGATTTTATGGTCGTTGAAAATTTTATGGTCGTTGAAAATTTGATTAGGCATGGTACCTAAACTTCAAATTATAACACAAAACCCCTCTAACTTTGTTTAGATACCATAAAAAATCAAATGACCTATAATTACTAGTTAAGTTTTTCTACTGATGTGGCATCAAATTGAATAAAAATCAAAAATAAGAAGCCAAAGTAACCTGAATATCCTCACCATCTACCTTCCTCTTGCCCACCATCATTAATTCAAATTTTCTAGTACAATTACAAAAATTGGATTTCTATAGTTTAGGAATATTTAAAAGCTTCTACCAGGCATAGTATTTACCCAGTTAGATTAGTTTAGCATTTCTTATTTGGGATTTCTAATCCCACAACTAGTAAGACTAGCTATTATCCTTCTTTTAGTAGAGGTTACTATTGTTGATATTGTTAAATTTAGGTTAGTCCTAACTCACTCCAAAAGCTAACTCAAGAGGGAGGAGTGCCTATACCCATATAAGGGGCACATTACCCCTTATTACCCATTTTCACAACCGATATGGAATTCAATACACCCCTCACTCCTGCGTGTCCGCGTGACATACTTATGGAAGGCCCAACATCGAACAGGATAGGGAGACTCTAATACCAATTGAAACAGCTCGGCCCAAATTAACCCAAATAACTTTTGGACCTACTTTTCACTCGTCGCAACTTAATACTGAATCGAATACAATTGCTAAGTCAGGACCGAATCCTCGGATTTTGTGGTTTGCTAGTACCTCAGGCGGCTCCACCTCGTCTCAAATGGGTAGCCCTTTCCTTGGTAAGTCCCACTAGATCTGGACAATTTTTCTAAACCAGGGCGGCTAAGGGCGGCTCTGATTCGATGTTAAATTTGGGTCAAACCTAACTCACCCCAAAAGCGAGTTCAAGGAAGGAGTGCCTATTGCTCACATAAGGGGCACATTACCCTCTCTACAACCGATGTGGGATTGGGATTCAACAGATATTAATATTGAAAATTGAGAATTAATAGGATTTGGGAGTTTCTTTCTTTGTTCCCTCAATTGTTCTTTGTGATTATACATGAAACCGTTACATGTTCCATTATCTAACAAAATACAAATACAAGTGCAGAAGAAATATCTTTGATATGATACAGATTATGAAAAAGCTTACCTTACAGTGGCCACTGTAATAAACTCATCATCCTTTTGCAGAAGTACTGTATAGAATCCTCGAAAGTTAAGACGGTTGAGTTTTGACCTACAAGTGTTGGAATACCAAGAGTTAAACTGAAATGTTCAGTACCTGCTGTCTAGTACTTAAGAGTTTAGGAAACGATCGAAGGACCTAAACACAAAAATATTACTCAAGTATATGCAATAGAAAAGCAAAACAAACAAGCTAAATCACTGACAAGTAATAACTAGTACTTCTAGAATGGAGCACTGCAGAAGAAGTGCAACACAGAGCCAACGATTTACATCAGACTAATAGGAGGTTCTAAAACTGTATCACCAAACATCCCTGAATACTGATGCGGATTACCTGAGACTTCAACACAACCTGAGCACCAGGAGATTCCTGCTTCCTTTTCTCAGGAAATCATTGTTTTCATAATAGGCCTTCAGCCTTACAATGAATTTTAAGCACATTCATACCCCAGGAACCTGGGAAGTCTAGCATGTTTTAATCAGAGCTCATCATCTGAAAGAAAAAAGTCCAGAAAGATCTTAACATTCAAAATATGTAACTTTTAAAAGTTGTGCTTGTCTGCTTCTTTTGCTATCATTAGTACAAGAAAAATTCAGTGAAATGTGTCACTCTCCTTTTTCAACCCTTTATAACTAATATGAGATGTCAAGAAGGCCTTAAGATTATCACTAGAACAAGAGGTCATTTAAATGAGATGACTTTGGGAGAGCTACCTATAATCCAACTGGGAAGGATCCTATGGCAAAACTTTAACTTAAACTTAATAAAGAACACACCTAAATAGAAAATAAAATATGAGCCTATGTGAACATTCCTAAAAGTTTTCCATAGTGGTGTCCACCAATCAAAATAAACATTAACGATTGGTATCCTTGTTTTCACAGCCTTAAAAAATGAAAAACACATGCTACCAATCAACCAGATTAGACCACATGGAAGAAAGTCAGGCCTCGACCAAGATTTTGAATTATAACACCCAGATTAATTGGCTATCAGCTGCTGCCACCAGTAATAGGAAAACCTCAACCTTAAAATCAAATGGTAATGAGACGTGAATTACAATACACAAAAAACCCACAACCAATCTGTGTGTCCATAATAACAATAATAATTTAAAAAAAAAAGCGGAAAAAGTGTCTATACTATCCAAGATGAATGAAACATAGGAAATGCATTTAAAAGAAAAAGAGATTTTTTTTTTCTTTTAATAAGAAAAGAAGAAAAGCAGAAAAATGGAAAAGGATGGTACAAGAACTGTGTGCTATTAATAACTGGTCTTCCTCTACAACATTATCTTTTAACTTACTTTTATTGTAGAAAAATGAATTGAGTTCTTAACAGAAATGAAAAGTAGTAACGTAAATTTTTTCTAGATACGAAATTCTTACTCCTTGCTGAAAATAACATCTCGAAGAATATCTCTCTTGGTGAGAGGTTCTTCAACAGGCTCAAAACATTCATGCATCACATCAAGTGCAACACTAAGCTTGCTGTAGATCTCTGTCAGGGCCTCAATATCATGACAATTGAGTTTCTGACTATCAGATTGGGTGAATTTTAACAATGTCCAAGTAAGATTGTTTGAACCCACTGGAATTGGCTTTCCTAGAAGCTCACGTAGGCCGAAGAAAATCTGCAATAATAACACGTGTTAGCAGTTCAATTAAGAAATAGAATCCTGTAGCACATACTAAGAAGAATATACAGTTAAGGTTTTTCAGCTTCTGCAGCATAGCATACTCAATATTTTTGGTAAAGGAATAAGTTGGAACACAATTAAACATGCATGATGGAAACTAAGATGACTCATTAATCTGTTATGTCAGAGGAAAAGGAAGAATAATTAGAATTGGAGGGAAGTTTAAGGGTAGTTTGGGTATATTTTCATAAAGTAGTTAAAACAGCTAGAAGTTATTATCCAGCTGTATTCAGTTACAGTAACAGCATATATAGAAGAATCACACTTTTAGAGAAGTATCAAAAAAATTGCTAATACAATACCAATCTCAAATTCCTCTAATTCTATTATTCTCTTTCTCTTCTCTGTCTCTCTTTCCTATTTCTTCTTCTTCCTCTCTTTTGAATCCCTCTCTTGTACTGTTTGGCAAATTGCCATAGTACATTTGGTATCAGAGCTTGTCTGCGAGGTGGGTGTTGTGTTGATCTCTAGAGAATCGCATCATGACCAGATCAGTAGCTGCGAATGTTGATTTTGTGAGGATTGACGGATTAGAGGAGCAAATGAAAATTATGCAAGAGAAGTCTAGGAGGAATCTGGAGGTGTTGCTGGAGGAGATGAAGCAGAATGCTGTAGAGACAAAAAAACTCAATCATGGATGAATTGCAATCCCTTCTTTATGGGATTATGAATGACAAAGGAAAAGGGGTGGTAAATGAGGACAGTGTGGCCATGGGAGTAAATCAGAGTTTAGGAGGCAAAGGAATTTTACCCACCGTGAGGGAGCTGGTGAATCAAAAGCAGGGATCTAGCTTAGCTGGTGTCAATTCATCAGGAGCAGTGTTTGGCTCTCTGATTGATATTGAAGATAGATATGCAGAAATATCTCCCAAAATTGAATTGAAAACTTTGATAGGAAGGAACCTAGAGCGTGGGTAAGAAAATGTGTCAAATACTTTAAAGTTTACTATTGACCAACATAGAAGTTTTCTAATTAGGAGAATTCAAATCTTTGAGGTCCTAATTAGACTTGATTATACGGATTTTATTCTTATTGTAAATATTCCTAATTTAGCTTTATTCTTTGTGTATAAATATTCAAACCTTCTAAAAATCACTTCAATTGGAATAGAATTAAAAATTTTCCTTAAAATTCTTCATTTACAAAGTTCCTAGTGAGGAGAGTCAAGAAGGTAGTGTGAAGAAATATCAAAATAAAGACGATAATCTAAGAATTAGAATGGAGAGAGTCATGCCTCATTTAGGGGAACATTGTTTTCTTTATTGTTTTATTGGGGGGTTTGAAGGATGAAATTAGGCCTATGGTGAGAATGCTTAAGCCTGCAGATCTTGTCTATGCTTTTGAGATTGCTAGATTTCAAAAGCAACTCTCAAGCTATTCCAAGAAGACCTCTTCTATTACAAAACCAACTCAGTTTTACTCCAAGCCAAACATCTATACAACCAATTTCTCTTCATCCAAAACCAACCAAACACCATTAAATTACCCTTACACCTGAAGTTCACTTTTGCTTCACTTTTGATCTCAGGGTTCTAAATATTTAGGAGCTTTGACATCATACTAGAGGGTGAATTGGATGAAGTTATTTGATTCTAATTTTATTTGATTTCACCTATTCTACGGTGACATTAATAAGGAAGGGAGATTGGTCACATTATAGGGCATAGGAGCTTTACCTTTTCTTTTGCAATTAAATTACTACCTTGCTATGATTCTGACCACTTGTTGCAGAAAAGAGGGCCAAATCTTCAGTTCCCTCTATTTTGTATTGACGTGCCAATACAGGAAGGGCACCAATTAGAGTCCTTATACAGATGCTGGATTGTTCTCTTATTAAGTCCAGTTCCAGTCACTTTTCTTCCTTGTTTTGTTAGGAAAAAAAAAAGATGAATCTCTGAGATTTTGTGGATTATAAAAAATCAAATAGCAAAGATAAATTCTCTATTCCTATTATAGATGAGCTGCATGGGGCTAGGATTAAAATATATCTTAAAGCATACTATCACTAGATTAGAATAGAACACAAAATAAAAGAACAAGCATTGAAACTCGAAGATCTAGTTTTAAGAAAACTTGACGTAATTTGAAAGAGAGAAGCTGTGGAAAAACTAGCATCTATGTGGGAATGTCTTTTTTAGATCACAAAAGTGGTCAGGCTAAGAATATACCATCTTGAGGATATGGAAGGGAAGCTGAAACCCCATGCATGGAATATACAATACTTGAAGAGCTATTACCAATAAATCATATTTTTCACCAAATTAGCCATGTAATAAAAAGAAAAACTTTTCTTTCAATTAGATGCATATTTTGGAAACCACTATAGCACATATTTGTACTCAAAGCTATAACACATGTTGGCCAAAAATTACATTGTCCATCTGGCACTAACTTCAAAAGTAAAGGTTGCCCAAAAGCTACAATGCTAGTTGGCCCTCATGCACAAAAACTACATTGTCTACCTATCACCAACCTCAAAAGCAAAATTTGCCCAAAAACTACAACACAAGTTAGCTTTCATTCCCAAAAACTACTTTGCCTAGTAGGCACTATCCTTAAAAATAAAGGTCACCTAAAACAATTGCAAACTCTAAAATCAATCGACACTGATTTCAAGGTTAAAGCCCTTGTCATCAAAACTACAAATTATTGACATCGATTTTAGGGCTAAAAACCTTTGTGCCAAAAAACTACATTAATAGTCAACACTAATTTCAAGAGTGAATCAGTGTCGCCTCAAAGTTAGAAACCCCAATGAGAACCATGACAATAGACATCGTCTCCAAGACTAAAGTTTTCAAATTAATCCCTTAAGACTAACTTCGAGATAAGACTAGACCGAGTTAAGGCCTTAAACCGACTTTAGGACTAGGATGTCTACGACCATAACATAGCCTGACTAAAATGTTAGTCAGTTTCAAAACCTCATCTCTGAAACAAAGGGTATTACCAAAGCCAAGATCACAAGCAGATCTCAAATAATATACAAATGGAGATTTTCCAAGCAAACAATTAAAACAAAACATGGGTCCACAAAACGTTGAAGCACACAAATTCTTATAACAAGATTTAGTTTTCTAAAAGGTATACAATCAATTCTACACAAAATTATTAAAGTACTAAAATGACGTGGAAACATCAGCATTAGTAGGTTCATCAGTAGAAATAGGATCATCACTAGGAATCAAGGAAGTAGAGAATCCATCAGTGGGAAGAGAGAGAAGTAACTTGAGCAGCATGACTAGTTGCCATATCATGCAAAGGGGAGGCCATCAACCCAAAATGTGTGACAACTAAGAGAAAATTAGGCAGAGGGAGGTCATCCTCACCATATTTGATTCTGTCTCCTAAATCATATTCAAGGCACAACTTGACCAAGGGCTTCCCTAGGAGCTCTAATTCAAGGGGAATGCAAGAAAATCGGAATCCTTTCATTCAATCTAGGAGCTCTAATTAGAAAAATATATGCAGAGACCAACTCTTTAAAAATGGACTAGAGAAAAGAGGAGGGGATGACAGAAAACCGGATGTTCTCAACTAATGGAAATTCTAAAGTAGTCATGTAGGAAATAGAGTTATCGTACCTGGATTAGCCACGAGCAACAAGAGATGGAGAGCGATAAAAAGTGATGAGAAAAGTATACACTCAAAAGTAAAAACACCATACCAAATTAGGAGAAGAAGAGCGAACTCTAAGACAAGTTCCTAACAAATGGAACAAATATTTGAAATTTAAAATTTTCATCCCTTTATATTTTCTTCTTGACAGGTATTCCTCATTTAATGCAAAATTTTTCCCTCCAACCGAAAGTTGAACCCTCCACCTTGAACCATGAATAGTTAAGGGAGGGGCAAAGGGACATCTAACAACTCAAAAATGTCTAGTTAGAGGGGATCATGACATGTGTCTAAATCAGAAAATAATCTGCTGAACTTGGAGCATACCCAAATTTGAAAGCGATATGGGTCTGGGGCAAACATTTAACATTTTCCCACAAAAACCTTAAAAATATTTTATCGTTCTCCACGATACCTCCATTTAGTCAGCTCATCATTAAATAGCCAACTACCCATCATAAATACTTCATACAGACTAACATGCCCTTTGACACAATAAACAAGCTAAACATAGCTCTAGTATAAAGTTAAACATCGTCATTATAACTGAAATCACCAAATCCTTTAAATCGATCACTCAACTTGATAGGAACAAGAACCTGTTTCGTCCCTCACCACTAAAAAAACAAAAGCTCCATATACTGGGCGATATTTCAATCATAAGGAACACCCTAAGATCTCATGAATATCAATTTGCATGGTGGAGGGCACGCTTTGATTGTTAGAAGATTCTCTTTCTAAATTACTAACTAGTAGAGTGGAGGGCAGTAATTAGTAAGTGGTATGGTCAGGAGGTATTCTCCTAGTAATGATCTATGCAATTTCTTTATTAATTAAGAATTGAGTCCTTGATCTTTCTTACATTCTCTTACGATGAGAACAATCTCTCTTTTGAAAAGCACGGCTTGTTCGTTTATTTACATTGCTCAATGCTTTTCAAATACAAAAGTTTAAGATTCCTTACTTTATCACATCACCATAGTTGTTAAAGTTGTGCCTGATGCGCAAGTGAATATGTATTTTGCTGTCATTAGTTTATTTTGGAAAGAACAAAATAGTGGGGTAAAGGCAACCATAGGTGCTTGAACTATTAGTTTATTTTGTTGTTCTATTTCCTTTATTTACCAAATAATAAGCCCTTAGTGTGTCAGAAAGATTTCCACTCAATAAAAGAGGCTGAAAAATGGTGATAGCCATAAGAAGAAATAAAGCAAGGGAAGAAAACTGCATTCTGGAAAAAACAAAGCATCTTGTATTTATCACTAACTTTCTTTAGTCAGCATCAACAACCATAAAAAATGGAAGAATAGAAAAGCTGAATAGAAAAGCTATATTGCAATTTGCAACAGACAAATGAGGAGCTTAATAAGTACTTATTTTGTCTGGTTGCAAACAACACTTCCAAAAAAAGCAGAAAAAACCTCAGCATTTAGCAATCTGAATTTACTGCAGGACTATTATTATTCAATGGTTTTACCCTGGGAACATCTTCACTAATTGTACTGGTAAATGCACATTTATTCTTCTTTTCCAATGATGGTACAAGCCCCAGCGATATGCAAAACATTGGTGAACTTACAAGCATTAAACAATTTGGGAAAAGATTGGAGAATACTCATTGTGCTGGAATTGAAGAGATTTCATACTCCAACTTAAGGGAGAGTGTTATGGAAAGTGAATATTGCATTTTATATATTCCTGTTTAGCAGGATTTTATAAATTTGTATTGAGTTCTGCAATCTCCTAAGTTATGAATCATGCCATATACGTCTACAGTCTTCTGTTACAAATACATAAGCTTATGTATTATGAAACACAGAATACAAGTAAATAAAGAAGTAGCCTTTTCAGGTTTTGTCCATAGACATAGGCTCTCATCACATTGCATCAAAATATAAAGGCAGCTATGCATGTCAGGAAAAAGAATGAATGAATGGATGAGTTCTTAAGTAGTGGCACAAGTTTCCTAGAGTCATAAACAACTCAAGTGATACAAGTCATTGGCAATGCTATAGTACTCAATTGAATTGAGCATATATGAGTAGATGCTCATGATTCTCTTCTATAACCAAAAATCAATTAACAACCATGTAACAGAAATTATATTAAGAGAAAGAGATTTTGTTACCACTTCACAACTTTTACTGCAAAACCAATTTTGTTTTGGGAAGTATCCCCAGCCATCTTCCTTTCTAATCGTTAGGCATCCAACATGATCTGCATCAAACAGGCAAAAAGCACACGTAAGATATTCCAAATGTTCAAATAAGAAATTTTCTTATTATAAGATAAGCTAAAAAGAGATGTTGTAGACCAACATTTACACTCGCATTGATTACAACAAAGAACCATATCATCATCCAAAATATGTTCAGTGTCTCTTTTCAGTTTATTTTGGCCACAAATTTTGCAACAGCACGATGGGCAGAACCAATCTCCATCTGGAACAGCCTATGGAAGGCCAAAAGGGAAAAGAAAATCAGTGAAATATAATAAGTAAAACATCTAGATCATAGAATACTACGAAAAATTGTTTAAGGAAAGAGTGGAACAACAAGAAATTCTAGAAATTAAAAACTAAAGACAAATCATGCGACTTACCTCCATACCAAGGCAACTTTTATGGAAGGAGGAAGGACACTGATCACATAAAATTAGTTCACCACCATAATGACAAACAGAACATATGTGATCATTCTCACTTTGATGACAATTGTCCTTGAATATTTCAAGTGTTTCTGCTGCAAAATTTTGCATGTTACGATGCATTATTTGCATCTGGCAATCTAATAGAGACCTTCCATCTTCCAGAAAGAGGCTGATAGCTGGTCTGCAGTACTTGCCACTTACATGAAATGCAAAGTTATTTAGACCATAAACCTCCCCACAACAATTGCACTTGATTCCATCACGATTTATACGACCTGTAATTGGATGCCTGCCCTTTGCAGTATAGTTATACACTTTTGCCCTCGGCAAAACAACATTATTATCTATCAACCAAGACAGGATGGTCCGAGGCTTCTGATGTGAGGGATTAGGAGCCACAATGTGCTGCACCCTTTTGCTTGATCGGAACACATGAGTAGGACAAGTACCTCTTTTAGTATTTTTTAATTTGATCAAAGGTCTGGTTTTCCTTCCTTCCCTCATCTCTAAGAGGAAGTCCTGATCATCTGCATTAGCTTTTTGTTGATGCAAGTAACATGCAGGATATGACTTTTCCTTTCCTTTCTTTTCGATTTTTCTTAACTTTGACATACAAGATGTCATAGAAGAACAATTTTCAATATCCTGGAACGGCATTTTATTCAATGCAGTAGGTATTTTCTCACTGGTTGACTGTCCCTCTGCTATCTTGCTGACAGTTTTCCTTTCAAAATGTGTACTAGCAGAATCACAAATCCTGGGATCTCTTTCATTTATAGAACCCATGCAAGCTGTTCGAAGTGAATTATAGCATTTCCCTCCTGGTGAACAATATTGCAACTCCCGCTTGCCATTGCGGATTCTATACCGAAAACTCCATCCCAAAGCTAAGAGATGCTTCTTTGCTTTCATGGTCATTTGTTCTATATCTTCTCTCTTCATCTTGCTTCTAAATCTCAACTCACATCCAAATCTATACCAGTTCACAGCTGCTTCAGGGCAATATTCAGGCTCCATAGCAACTACATCAGACTGAGAAGAAACAATAGTATCCTGACTCACAGTTGGTTGTGCACTGAAAACAGAAGGCGAATTAGCAGGGCAACTAAGATTAGTACCCTCAGCTTGGGACATTGAGGAAAGAATATCTGCATGAGATTTTGTTAAATTTAAACAGACTTCATGAAGAGAGTAGTACACCTTCCCATTAGGTGAGATGTAACGAAGTCTTATCATTCTTTCTCTGCAGTACTCAATTTTCCACTTCAGATATGCAAGATGCTTACGAACTTCAACAAGGAGATCTACACTTCGATGCCTTTTTCCCCACATATTTGCATATTCTATAATTGCATTTGGGCAAAATTCAGCTCCAGGAACAAGGTCTATGCCAGCAGGTAGCCATCTTCTGCATTTTGAACTTCTGTTAATTTTATTGGCATTGGGACTGGAAAAATCTTCCTCAATGATTGTGTTAGCAGAAAAATTTTCCTCCCAATCAGAAGGCAAAACCAATGAAACCTGAGGTATCACAGATGCTGCTTCTTCATGGGAGGTTATGTTTGACTCAGTCAAAACACTCGTATTTAAACAATTATTCAAGGATTTTGCCGACTCCAACAGCCCCAATGCACCTTCTGGAAGGCCTATTACCTGGAAAAGATGATCCATAGCAACTTTGAGGTTATCATCAATTGCCTCTAACACCAAATTTTTCCATAAATCTTTATCAGAAGAAGTCCACTCGGCAAGCTTATGAAAATTGTCTTTCTCTCGCAAATCATACCAAAGTTGCTTTATGGAAATTGGAATATAATTTTCTTGCTCAATTTCCTCAACCACCTCAAGAAACAACCATGTCCCACGATTCTTCCAAGTCCCTGCGACCTCACTCCAGTCCTGGGTAATCCTTATTTGATCAATATGTGAGATCATTTCATCACCCAAATCTGGGAAAAAAATCTTCCTCTCCTCTAAACCATCTTCATGATCAAAAACCACACCTTCCCACCAACCTTCACTATAACAGACATCCACACAAATCCCATAATGGAGATCCCATTTGCCAAACTGAAATGGGGGTGGGAACGGCCTAATGCGTCCACGATAATCACACATGTTGATGGTGGCACTATCATTCTCATCCCGAAGCTGTGAAACATGCACATGATCAATAAGATGGTCAAGCCCATCATCCACAAGTATACTATCGTATTTGACAGCATATTTGATATCCCAATCATGTTTAAAATGATCAATAACAGTTCCTGGGTGCCATGAACCTTTAAACCCTTCTTCCAGACTCCTTACCTACAAAGTTACAAATTTTAACAATAATAAAAGTTTTATTGCAATTGAAAAAATTAGCCTGAAACAAACTACTGATCCATTAAAGGGATAATGAATGAAAAAAAAATTAGAAAAAAAAAACAAAAAGATCATTGCAGAACTTGATGTAATGATATCCCAAGTAAACAGAGAAGCTCTAATCAAGCCCTGCATGCATGCTGGATAGAACATATAAGAGATATAAATGGACAATAATAATGAAATACACAAATAGGGACCATAATGCAGCTCCAATCAGTTTAGAAACTCAACATGGAACCACAATTCAATTGAAAAAAACAAGAGTAAATCGAAATAAGAAACAAAATGAAATCAAAACAAAACTAACAAAAAATTTTTTGAAAAGGGTAAAGAAAAGAAGAAAAAAACACACACACATATTCAAATAATAGAAACAAACCTCAAAAACCATGAAAATAACAAAGCAAAGAAAATCAATAAAAGAAGAATGGCATTACCTCTACTCTTTCATGATTAGCAAACTCAATTGTTTTATTTGCACTGCGGTTTCTTGTTGTCATAGAGTCTTGTTGTTGAAACCCCAATGCCATTGACGAGAATAAGATTGAAAACGTTTGCTCTTCTCTTCCTATCTACTTACTGATAACAGATTCTGATAAACAATTGAGGAAGAAACTTGAAAATCGCAGGCAAAGATACTCCCAAGCAGTGGTGGCTCGATGCTTTGTCTCCAAGTAAAAGAATGTTAGGAGGGGAACGGCTATGAGAAGGCACGTTCCCATTTGCGAAAGACTTTTCAGGCCATTGGATTAAAATATCAATCTCAGGCCATTGGATTAAAATATCAAGGCCTTACTTACATGTTTGGCTCCAAATCTATATATTTTAATAGATATGGAAAAAAAAAAATTCAAATATTGTTTTGGTTAATTCATATCTATATATTAAATTAAATTTTAAAAAAATTAATAATAAATTATAATATAATCTTTAAAATTTTATTTGATTAATAAAATATTTTTTAAATATATATTTTATTATAATAATATTATTTCTTTATTAATTTTATTGTTTCTTTTCTATTTTTATTTTTATATAATATTATAATATTATATATTATTAATAAAAATTTAAAATATAATAAAAAATAAAACTTACAATTTAAAATAAATATAATATTTTATTTTATTTAAAATATTATTAATAAAAATAAAATTTTTCAAATATAAAAAATAGGTAAATAATTTATAATATTGTATATAAATATTTTTTTTGTATATAAATATTTAATAAAATACTTTAATATATATTATTTATATGTGATATTTTATATAATAAAAATTTATTTATAATAAAAATTTTTAGTTAATATAATATATTTAATATTACATATAATAAATACAAAATATATTTAATATCAATGTAAAATTTAAATTAAAACATTATATTTTTATTATTAATATTAAAATTTTAAAAATTATATTATAATTTATTATTAAATTTTTTTAACTATAATAATAACAAATTGAAAAGATTTGATTTAACTATTTATAATTTAAAATTTTAAATATAAATGTAAATTATTTTAAATATTTAAATTCTTTTATTTAATTTCTTTTAGTGTGTATTTCTATTTTCTTTTGCCTAAATAACTTATTTCGTCTCATTTCCTATTTCATTCTTTTTCTATTTAAAATTTTTTAAGCATCAATTTAAAAACTAAATTAAATTTTAAATATAAATATAAATTATTTTAAATATTAAATTTTTTTATTTAATTTCTTTTAGTGTGTATTTCTATTTTCTTTTGTCTAAATTACTTATTTCGTCTCATTTCCTATTTCATTCTTTTTCTATTTAAAATTTTTAGCCATCAATTTAAAAACTCAATTTTCGTTTTTTTAAATTTTACAGCTAACAATTTTGACTCAGTATTAATTTAATCTTATTGATTTGATTAAATATTGATTGTGAAATTAAATCAACCATTTTCACTGAGTTAATAATTTTTTATTTTTATTATAGATTTTATTTTAAAATTAAAAAATACAGGAGCAAGTTAAATATTTTTATTATATTTATTCTATCAAAATATAATAATTAATTAATTTTAAGTATTTAATAGTAGTAAATTAATTTTAATTCTATCTATTAGTTTCAATTTCAATTATTTGTCTTAATTAATTTTAATTAAAAATTTATAATTCACGTATCATGCCACAAAAAATTATTTCTTGAAATATCTATTAAATAAAAAAATTCAAACGTTTATATTAATCTTTATTTATATTCAAAATTAAAAATTGAATAATAATATTAATTTTTTTTAATTTGCCACAATTATAATTAAGAATACTAAATTAAATCTCAAAAAATTAATGACAAATTATAATATAATTTCTAAAATTTTCTATTAATAAACATATAGTTTTTTAATTTAAATTTTATATTAAAAATATATTTATTTTACATTTATCATATGTAATATTAAATAAATTTTTATTACAAATAAATTTTTCACTACATAAAATATCACATATAAATATTATATATTAAAATATTTTATTAAAAATTTATATTCACCATTATTATTTACATATTTTTAATATATGAAAAATTATTTTTATATTAATGATATTAAATAAAATAAAATATTACAGATTGAATTTAAAAAATTTAATGATAAATTATAATATAGTCTCTAAAATTTTATTTAACTAATAAGATAATCCTTAAAATACATATTTATATTTCAACATTTTCATTTTTAATTAATCTCATTATTTACTTCTACTTCTCATTTTTATAATGTAGTTTAATAAAAATTTAAAATATAAAAAATTATAGTATAAAACATATTATATTATATTTTATTTTATATTATTAATATAAAATATAATTTTTTATCAGATCAGCCAATAAATTAATATATCTCACATGTTTACTTTTTATAAATAATTTATCAAAGCCGTAATTAATATATCTAAAATTTTATAAAAATTATAAAAGATGGCTTTACATACTAAAATCTATAATATTTTATTTTATTTTATATTATTAATATAAAATATAATTTTTTATATATGAAAAATATGTAAATAATAATGATGAATATAAACTTTTAATAAAATATTTTAATATATAATATTTATATGTGATATTTTTTATAGGAAAAAATTTATTTGTAATAAATTTTTATTTAATATTATATATGATAAATATAAAATAAATATATTTTCAATATAAAACTTTAGGGATTATATTATAATTTGTCATTAATTTTTTCAAATTTAATTTAATACTCTTGATTGTAATTGTGACAAATTGAAAAATGTTTAGTTTTATTATTCAAAACTAAAAATTTTTATATAAATATGAATTAATTTAAATGTTTGAATTTTTTATCCAATAGATATTTTTGAGAAATAATTCTACATGTCATGTGAATTATAATTTTTTTAATCAAAATGGAGTAAGGTAAATTATTAAAATTGAGTTAAATGAAAATTAGTTTTATTATTTAAGATTTCGAGATTATAATATAAATATAAAAAGTGGTAAACATTTAAATTTTTTTATCCAACAGTCCATTAATTAATTGAAAAGGAAATGTGTGATTTAAAATAAAATATAGGATAATTTACATTATGATTCCTGAAGTTTAGTAAAAATCACAACTTAGTCCCTACGTATTTAATAGTAAACGGTTTATTCTTTGAATTTTTATTTTATTAACAAAATAATCCTTCTTAAATCATTTATTAATCAAAGAAGTCAACTCAAATTAAAGTGACTAAATTGTTACAAATATTAAAACCATAAAGACTAAATTGTTTCAAATTATTAAAATTACAAGAACTAAATTATGATAAAAAGTGAAATTTAAATTACTAAATTATCATAATTTAATGTGAATTTTAATAGAAGAAATATTTTGTTAACAAAAAAAAATCTTAAAGACTATATTATTTATTACTAAAATGATAAGGACTAAATTATAAATTTTGTTAAATTTCAGGGACTTTGGTATAAATTATCCTAAAATATATCTTCTTATCTGCTGCTCCTTTAAGAATTTTAATTTATTTTGATAAAAATAAAAGAGAAAGCCAACAACATGAGATTGTCTGCATAGTGTTCATTTCTGCTCTAACAGGACGAATCTGTCCACCAAAAGACTAATTCTCATAGAGTCGTGGCCCACCAAAAGAGGAAGTCAACACATTGCATGAGCTATAAGTGGAAGATGTATCGTGACTAGGGATGTCAAACGGGCGGGTTTTCACGAGTATTCGATCTACCCAAATCCTATTAGAAGATTTTTATAAAACGAATTTGGGTGGGTTCGGGTTTAAAAAATTTTACCCATCTTGGATTCGGGTAGAGTTCATAATTAAGTGATCGGATATTCATTACCCGAACCCGATTACCTATATTAACAAACTAACCCTAATCCCTCATTCCATTTTCCATTTTACTGATTCCATTTTTCATTTTACCTCTCTCTCTCTCCGTCTCCCCTGCTTCCCTTTCCTCTCTCCCCACTTCACTGACTGCCGGCACCCCAATCGGCATCGGCACCGGCGATGTCTCCTTTCTCTCTTCGGCAACGTCTCCTTTCTCTCCAGTCAGCGATATCTTCTATCTCCGGTCTGTGACATCTCCCACAGTCCCACTTTCCACGGGTCCCTCTCTCCCCACTTCACCGACTGCCGGCAGCATCGGCACCGGCGACGTCTCCTTTCTCTCACCGGCGACGTCTCCTTTCTCTCCAGTCAGCGATATCTCCTCTCTCCGGTCGGTGACATCTCCCACAATCCCACTTTCCACGGGTAACCACATCTCCCACACATCTGACATCTCCCACAGTATTCTCAAAAAGAAAAAGAAAAGAAAAAAAGAGTGGGTCTTATTATTTTCTACCCTGCTCCCCTGTGTCCCCGTCCTCTGATACGTCTTCTCTTTTTTGCTTCCTTTCCTCCTGTAACCACATGAACATTGAAAATAATAATAATAATAATAAGTATTCATTTTTTTTTTTTATATTCTGGTTGTTTTTCTTTTTCTTTCTTTCTTTTTTTTTTCCTTAATTTTTAAGTATGAATCGCTATATTCTTCATTACTTTGGATTTTCAAATTTCTCTTGAATGTCAGTTGTGGGTTTTGGGTTTTGGATATCACTGATAACAGTTTTTGCTTCATTCTTTTTTAATATGTATAATGATGGTTGTAGAATTAAATTCATGTGGTGCATAAGAAAAGGAATATGAATATCTAGATTTTTAAATTTTTTATCATTGAATTGAATTAAAAAAATCGGGTTCGGTCGGGTATTATTCGGATATTGTTAAACGGATTTAAAATGGATATTATGGATTTGGGACGAATTCGAAAATTTTATATATAATCGGGTTCGGATTTGAATACTCACTCATCAGTCGTGGATGACCAAAGAAGGGAGAAGAGACTCATTGCTCACAGACGCAAGCTACCGCAACTCAAGTCAGTAGCAGTCGACAAATGGAGACCTCAGTGAAAAAATAAAATAAACAAAATAATTATATCTCAAATGTACAAAACGGTTATGTATCATGTCTCAGTAGGTTCGATTTTTGCTAAATTAATCCAATTAAAATTATTGAAATTTAAATTAAATTTAATTATTTTTATTTTGAAATTAAACAATATTTTTTAAATTACATTGATTTAAATTAATTTTTTTTAATTTAAATTAAATAATGTTCGACCTTAAAAGAGAATATAATTGATAAACTATTAATTTTAATTGATAATATTAAATTAATTTTAAGCTCTCCAAAAAAATATTTAAAGAAATAGTATCTTATTCAATTGAATTATTTCAATAGGTGGAAATTGAAGTTTTCATTCTTTATCAATGAAAAAGGAAGATTAATTGACAGTAGTATCTATCATTTACTCTAAACAGAATAGGTTAATCACTAAAAAAAAAATTATAAATTACGACGGATTTTAATTTCAATAGATTTAAAAATTTATTAAAAAATATAATATAAAAAATTGTGTAAAAGTTTATGAACGAATTTAAAATTTATTAGTAATCTATTGGTATTACTAACTGATTTTAAAATTCATTCATGATTTATAAATATATAAAATAATTAGTGTTGAAATTTACTTAATGAATTTGAAATTAGTTAGTAATTCTCTAAACGAATTTCAATCAGTTAATAAATTTAAAAAAGTGCTTAAATTATTAATAATTCTAAATCCATTAATAATGTGTTCAAAAAATTATTAACGGATTTGAAAATCCACTACTAAATTTTATCATTAAATTAATAAATAAAACAAGTGTTGAATTTACTGACAGATGTTATCTGTAGTAAATCCGTTGATAAATTTAAAATGACATAAAATTTTCGCATTCTTTTTTTAAAAATCTATATTTTTTAGTTACCAACGGATTTTAAATCTGTTGATAATTTTTGAAGAAAAAAAGCCTGCTTTTTTCTTTCAAAATTTAATGACAAATTGCAAATCCGTTAATAAATCCGTTAGTAATCCGCGTTTATAAATATAACACCATCTCTTTTTCTTTTATCATTTATTCATTTTATTATTTCTATTTCTTTCATTTTCTTTCATTTTCTTTCATTTTCTTTCCTTTTTTCTCATTTTCTTTCCCTTTCTATTACTTTCTTTTATTTCACTTTCTTATTTTATATTTTTTCTTCTCATATTTTTTTCTTCTCATTTTTTTTCTATTATTTTCCTTTCATCCCTTATCTTTTTTTATCTCATTCTCTTCCCTTTTCTATTATTTTCTTTATTTTTTTTCCATAATTTTCCTTTCACTTTCTCCATTTACTTTTTCATTATTTTCTTCCCTTTCTTCTCTTAATTCTTCATTTTCTTTATAATTATCATTCATATTACTTTCTCTCATATTATTTTTTTTCTATCATTTTCTTTCTATCTATATTTTTCTATTATTTTCTCTTCATTTATTTTCTTCTCTAATCATTTTTTTTTCTCATTTTTCTAATCATCTTTCTACTCTACTCTCATTCTTCCTTCTTTTTTCATAATTTTTATTTTTCTATCATTTTTTATATTTTTCTCTTTTTTCTTTCTTTTTTTTTATCATTTTCTCTCATTTGCTTTTCTCTTATTTCCACTTTCTATATATTTTTAATAAATATTAGACAAATTAAAACTTTGGTAACAATAACAATATAATTTTAAATCTTGTTGAATTAATAAAAAATAATATTAATAATAAAATTTATTATTTAATCAAAATAATAATTATTTTAAAATTATTTAAATTTTCAATAGATTTACTACCGAATTTAAATCTGTTGGTAATTTACTAACGAATTTCAGATCTGTTAATAAATTATTTTTCTCTCAATTTACTAATAGATTTAAAATCCGTTACTAATAATAATGAAAACTCTGTTAATAAATCCGTGAGTATTATTAACGGACTTGAAAACCATTGATAAAAATTTACCAATGAGCTTTTAAACAACGGATTATAATCCATTAATAATCTGTTGATAATTTTTACTAACAGATGTTTACAGAATTATCATCGAAAAAATCCAATCGTAAAAATTTGTTAGTAATCCGAAAGTTTTTTGTAGTGAATATAGTAGGATCTGTTTTTCGAATCAAGAGAAATATTTATTTTCAAAAACTAAAACTAGCCCGATAATGCTATTAAAATAAGTAAAAAGTAAATAATAATAATAAATCATACTTAAAATATTTAATTAAATTATATAATTTTTAATTTTATAAAATGGAACTCATAATATAAATAAATAAATAACCTCATTTTTGGCCACCCAAGTATAAAATTGATAGTTTATCAATGTTAAGATTCATCACTAATTTGAATGTATTTATGACGTAATGATTAAAAACAAAAGAGAGAAAATTGCAAATTCAATGAAGGAGGCACCATTTTGAATGAAACTTATATAAGTTTCATTTAATAGCTTAATAATGGCCCTTGCAAGTGGCCTTACCATAGCTTATAAGAGGCACGCGGGGGAGAGCTTCTCCATCAATTGAGTGAAGCAGAGCAAAGTCTCAAGCAAGGTGAGAGAAAAAATTAGGAACAGAGAGTGTGGTGAAAATATTTGCATTTGAGTGACATTTTTTTTTTATCGTAAAAATTTCAGTTCTTAATGAAATTATTATTTTCGTATGAATTCAATTTTTAATTGTGTATCTTATTTCCCTTCTCCGTCTTTATTTTCCAAAAGTTGGATTGAAGTGTGATTTTTGATAAAATTAAGTATTAGAGCCAAAAATTTTTGAAATATACTACGCGGTACAGCTTAGATTGATCTTCCATATCAGAAAAAATTTTCTTAGCCTATTACTTGATTCGAGTGGTGGTAGAGATTTTGCTTGTATATAATTATAACTATAAAGTCTGTTGGCATAGAACTATACTTTCTTATTAAATTGTGAGACTACTAAAATCAAGATAAGATGGCAGAAGAAAATGATGTTGGGAGAGAATTGGAAAATGTCATTTGAGGTCTCAAAGATTATATGTTTAGGATTCTATAAGTTGGCCAAACTAAATGGTCAAGTTATTCTCTATGTATGAAATATTTGTAATGTGAGGAAAATTTATCAATAAACGAGATTATTTTCATATGTTGTGTACTCCAGTAACAAGAAAAGATGGATTGTCTTCCTCAAAAAAAAAAAGAGACTAAAGAAACAAGAATAGGCTACAAGGCAGCTTTCGCTAGGCCAGGTCACAATGCGATTTTCGATAGGTCAGGTCACAAGGCGATTCCTGCCAGACCATTCGGGCTTCAGTCCCACTAATCAAGACCACAAGGCAGTTTTTGTCAAGTTAGATTATAAGGCGGTTCCCACAAAACCATTCGAACATCGGTCCCACTAATTAAGGCCACAAGGCAGTTTTCGCCAAGTTAGATCATAAGGTGGTTCCCTCCAGACTATTATAGTGTCAATCCTACTAATCAAGGCTACTAGGTAGTTTTCGCTAGTGCAGGTCACAAGGTGGTTCCTGCCAGACCATCCGAGCATTAGTCCCACTAATCAAGGCCACAAGGCAGTTTTCGTCAGGCTAGGTCACAAAGCGGTTCCCGCCAGAGCATTCAGGCATTGATCCCACTAATCAAGGCCATAAGGTAGCTTGCACCAGGGCATGTTACAAGGCCGTTTCCGCCAGACCATTCGGGCGTCAGTTCTACTAATCAAGGCTACAAGACAGTTTTGCCAGGATAGATCACAAGACAGTTTCCACCAGACCATTCGGACGTTGGTCCTTATAAACAAGTCCCCCGCACTAAGAGAACTTAGAAGTGAGTATACTAATCCCCAAGGGACAAGGGGGAAGCCAATCAAAGATCAGAGGAAAATAGGATAAGCCAAGAACCAAGATGAATAAAGGCCACTTATTATTAGAACACATGGCGTCATACGGGGCAGAGGTGCATACTCGCTAGCTTACATTTTCATATATTCATTCTATTCTATTAAAATTTTATAAGGAACATTCTCATTACTGCCGAATGAGATAGGCAAAATAAGTATTTTCATTACAAAAGATTACAAGGAGTTAAAAGGGACTCGAGTAAAGTCTCTATTACATTAGAACCCTAAAAGATCTGTTAGAAGAAACTCCATCTCATCCTATAGGAAGATACTGATTGGAAGGCCATGCAAAGAATTACCTGTCCAACTACCTTCCTAGCCTTGCCCTCGGAATCAACCTAGCATAATCCAACCCTTCACCTTAGGGCCGTAATATTGAAAAGGCATCATAGTCAGGCTGGTTCCATCCCTCAGTGACAAGTAGTGTGATTGCACCTTCATGAAGATCTAAGGATCACGACACTAAAGAGGCATTATAGTCAGGCCTGATGCAATCTGCAGCAATATGCCCGTGCCTTCACAAAAACTCACCTTTAGCTGCTCTTCATGGACCATAATGATATCCTCTACACAGACCTAGATATCCATAAAAAGAAGAAAGCAAGTGCCCCATTCAATATCTCCCGAAGATCGTAGTCGCAAAACACAAAAGAGAAAGGAGGGTTCTTATACAGTGGCGTAGCCGGAAAAGCCTTTAAAATGGACAAAAAATAAAGGCTGTCATTATGACTGAGGGAAGACAAAAGGATGCAAACAATCAAATTATACGACGAGATCAAGAAGACAGAATGCCACCTTCAAATCTGAAGAATCAAAGACCAGCCGGGGAGCCTCTGATGTGGCATAACAATCGCCGTAAGTAAACCATGAGCTGTCCTCACGAGATAGGTCCATGTGGCAAGGATCAGGTGAGTAGAAAATACAGTCCAACCTAAGGGAGGGAAGATCTAGACACCACAACACCTGGTGCATCATCAAGATGCGCTCTTCCCTCGAATGGGCGAGTCTTGATGCGAAGTTACCGTTAATAAGCACGGTCCAGCGTATACACATCAAACCTATAATCGCGAGATTGCCAACTTATTAGTTGGCGATATCCCTTATCAAGCAACCAGCCACATCATCGCTGGATTATTGAAAAATTTCATATTCATCACTACCTTCTTACGGTAGAAAAGGAGAATGATCAAAAAGGCAAATGTACGTTATTCTCTAATACTACTCAAACTCTTAACAATTCATCTCCTTCTTTTTATTCTTTAAGATACTGACTTGAGCGTCGGAATAGCTGTCGTGGGCACCCACTACCACCTCATATCTCTTCTTTGCAGGTTTTAACCAATTATAGTGCAGTTCTATTCCGGCCACATCATCAATCTAGTCTCTGCAACACCAATTACCTCATCTACAAAGTTGGAGTTTGGAGGCACGACACATGATCTTCGACTACAATCTTTCTTCCATTATCAACTACAAGGCATCTTTGCTACAATCTTCATTACACTTAAACAAGTCTTCTGTTTAAGATTTGCAACTTTTGTGACATCACATTTGTGAAGAAAAAGTCTCATGGAAGTTGTTTTCTATATTTTCTGGCAAGTCTTGCTACATAAAAGGCTATTAGGAATAGGTCGAAGATGTATTGGCAAGCAACGAGTATCTTCTGAAGAGTGAACGACTCCACCATGCTATTTATGCTTCGCTTTTCACTTATGACTGCCATCCAAGTGTTATGTGAGCCTTTTATTTGCATTAGAATGCTTTAACCAACACTCTTTGTATTCCTAGTAGGAGGAATCCATATCGCTTTATGACTTGAAGATAATAGGCGATCTTCTTATTTGTGGTTCTTTTTATGATGAAGTCATTCCTTTGGCAGAAGAATTAAAAGATGATCAAAGTGGTAAGTCATATCTACCTCACAACTGCTAGTATTTATCTCTTGTCTTTCACAAGAATTCTCACAAAATTAGTGATCGCTATGAGAGGCAATTTCCACCTAGATTTTTTCACGTGACTGAACTTGGTAAGAGTCCAAGTTGCCTGTATACTTTCATAAGAAGGATCAAGTCAAAATGTAGTTCATGGCAAAGATTTCTCTCTTTTTTATTTTTTTTTTAAAGAAGAGTCATCCACAGTTTTAGCTCATGCGGGCCAGGAGCACTGTAAACTTCAAGCGTAATACTCCTTCGAAGATCTACCATTGGTGGACCCAATATGCATTCCGTTCTTGAAATTATTAGTTTCATTAATATGATAGCATGGAAAGATGATTAGTTTAGGTTCAGATTCAATTAATACTTTTGGCAGAAATTTTCTTAGAGTTACAGGAAATCGTGTCTTTTGTATGAAATCATTCTTGGTCATGCACCGATTCAATTTCTTCCTCCCTTTCCAGGCATTGCTTTCTTTGTAGGCATCTTCATCATTCTAGATTTAGTTGGGGTTTGCATTAGCAATGATCCTCTCTTCTTTTTACTCCTTTTGTGAGTAACAAAAACCCATCCTTTATCAGGTTCTACTTTCTTTTTATTGTCTTTTAGCTTGATGCCTCTAGCATTTGGTTGGTTGTCGACTTGCAGTTGAGATGAGGTTTGAGTTAGTGATGCATTACTTAATATTTAATTTGGTTCAAAAGACCTAAATTTCAGCATCATGACAAGTAGACCAATATACAGATTGATTCTTTCAATGGTAGCCATATTTAAAGTTGCAGCTTCTTCATTTGAAATGACATCTCCTCTTGCATGTAGCTCTATAATCTTGTCTTTTAAGACGAAGCACTTTTCCATAGGATGACTAATCAATCAATGATATATACAATAGTTTGGATCATTCACACGATCAACCTTTTTAGGACGTTTCATCGTGGGCAATTCAATGAAGTCAGCTTACAACAAATCATGTACGTCAGAATCAGAGAAAAGATATTGCTTCTCTTATCGTTTTTCAAGGTGATTTTCTTTATACCATAACTCTTGGTAGGAGTACTATTTTCTTCTTTCTTCTCTTTTAATTTGGCATGAATAGAGAACTTGAATAGTGTTGTATTGACAACCATAGATTGTATTTTTTTAACTTTTGAAGAAGCTTTTTCCCCTTTGCAAAACTCATACTTCTCATTAGGTTTTTTAGGCTCTTGCATTGGAAATCCTTGGCTTTCTGCTACAGTAATACTAAGCTCCATATTATGAGCACGAGTAACTAATTCTTCAAAAGTCTTACACTTGATGCCTTGAAGAATGTAACTCAACCCCCAATGCATGCCTTGTATACACATACCTAAAGAGAATATTTTTGAGAGGCAATCTTTGCAATTTAAACTTAAATTCCTCTTCGTATGAATGTAGTCAATAACAGGTTCTTTTGCTCATTGGAAGGTGTTTGTAAGTTCAATCATGCTCACAAATCGATGAGTACTATAAAAGTGACTGAGGAATTCTCATTCGAATTGTTCCCAACTGTTAACGGTGCTTGGCTCCAAGTTAGTTTATCAATCAAAGACATTTTCTTTCAATGATCGAACAAACTGTTCGACCATTAGATCCCCTTCAGTATTGAGTGTAACCACCCGGAAATCCGGACCGCTACCGGCGCTAGGATCCAGATCGGCTTAAGGCCGCCGAGACCCGTAGCAAGCCTGCTATACTCTCTGGGTATCTGTAAAATCCCATACATGATCAAACATAACCTGTAAACATAAAAACTCAACCCTGTCCCATGGTTCAACCTGTGCATGCACTAACTCTGTACACAGACCCCCTTGCCAGAGCACTCATTAAAGCCCTAGCTGAGTCCACACAGTATATGTTAAACCACACATCAACTAGACATATCCATAAAATAGACCATGTATACATAAGAGGGATTTACATCACATCTGGGTCAAGCACAGAACTATACATAGCTCGTTATAATATTTACATCTCTTTACAATTTTACATGTCCACACTAATCTATTACACGTCTCTTTATTCTTTCTGACCTCTGCTGATCCTCCCCTGACCTCTGAGCCTGCAAAACTGGGGTTATGGGGAAGGGGTGAGCTATAAAGCCCAATGAGTAGAAACAAGGAAAACAATTCATTAATGACATGCTCTTATGAATGTGTCACAGCACAAACATTTCATATCACGGATAGACATGACCACCAAAACTCCCTCCTGTATCGGTATGCCTGGCCCGGCTAGCTAGGTCTTATAACCCCTGTATGCCTGGCCCAGCCAGGTCTTACAACGTCCGTAAGCCTAGCCCGGCCAGGTCTTACAACATCTGTATGCCTAGCCCGGCCAGGTCTTACAACAGCTCTAGGGCTACTAGGGTCGCCTTGGTCCATCCACATCATCATATTCATCATATTATGCAATGCACCATATTCGTGAAACTAGTGCAATCAACCTACTATAATCATCATGATGCATGAACATGCTTTAGGCATTCGATTTCTTTAAAATAAAAGATTCAGTCTAGTTCTACTCACCTCTGGCTGACTCTGAACTGACTCTGACTCTGAAGCAGTGCTCACTGCTGCTCTCTGCGATTCCTCTGGTCCGTTCCTACACAGGTGGACTCAAATGAGGGACCAGATGAGCTCAAGAACAACTCTATAAAACTTCCCAAAACCCCCTTAAAAGGTCCTAAAACAATCACATAAAGCATGCAAAAGAAGGCTGGACAGGGCACTTTCGGCGGCAGGTTCGGCGGTCGAAAGTCCCTTCCAGAGACGAAACTCAAGCACCTTCGGCGGCCGAACTTTACTTTCGGCAGCCGAACCCTTTCGGGGGCAAGGTTCGGGGGCTGAAAGGCACTCCAGAGACGAAAGTCTCTAACCTTCGGTGGCACCTTCGGCGGCCGAAACCCCGCTCCAGAGCCGAAAGTCCAAACCTTCGGGGGCGAGCTTAGGCAGCCGAAACCACCTCCTTAGCACGTTCGGCGGCTGAACCTTCCTTCGGCGGCCAAAACTGGATTTCCCAGTTAGGCAGAAACTTGTTCTGCTTCATGCAAACGTGCCCAAACTTCTCTCACATGCAACCAACAAAACCACAACCTGCATATACTCAATTTCATGCACAAAGGGGTCTAAAACTACCTTAAAACCCCAAACAACAACATCAAAATATCACATAAGCATGCTTGTACACAAAACTCACATAAAACCTACTTAACCGAAACATGCATATCCACCCAACCAACTTGCATAAAATTTGCTTAAAACATTAAAAGATGTCAGGAAACTTCACTTACCTCTGGTAAACGAGAGGATGAAGGGTCCTAACGTAGAGATATGGAGAAAACACTCCTCAAGTCTCCAAACTTCAAGTCTTGGGTTTTATGCTCAAAAACTTCAAAAAATAACAAAATCTTGTTAAATCCTTGAAAGATTTGAAGAAGATCATGAAAGTCAACTTGGGAAGGGTTTGGGCTCACCTCTGACTGAAGGTGGAAGCAAAATATCATCCTTCCACCGACTTGGGGCCTTTTATAGGTGGCTGGCCAGACCACCTTCGGCAGCCAAACGTGAATCCGAAACCATGCAAGGTTAGGCGGGCGAAACTCACTTTCGGCGCCCGAACTTGCCATTTTCTCCCTTGGCTCTTTTCCCTTCAAAACTCATTTCCTTTATACTTAAAACATTAAAACAAGTTAAAACACTTTAGAAAAACATATGTACTACCCTTCTAGAGGGTTCCGACACCCGAGATTCCACCGGACTACAGAAATTCCGATGTCGGACTCTAGCCGGGTATTACATTCTCCCCCCTTAAGAACATTCATCCCCGAATGTTCCTCAAACACTAAACACATAAAAAGAGAGGAAAACTAACCTTAAAACAGATATGGATATTGCTAGAGCATAGACTCCCGTGTCTCCCAGGTGCACTCTTCTAGATTGTGGTGGTTCCATAGAACTTTCACCATTGGAATTTCTTTGTTCCTTAGCTGTCTGATCTGTGTGTCAAGGATCCGCACTGGCTGCTCTATATAGGTGAGATCGCCAAGGACCTCCACCTCAGGCTCACTAAGAAGCTTACTCGAATTTGACACAAACTTCTGGAGCATAGAAACATGAAAAACCGGGTGAATTCTCTCCATAGAAGCAGGTAAATCCAGCTTGTACGACACATTCCCGATCTTCTGCAAGATCTCAAAAGGTCCAATGTACCGTGGGGCTAGCTTACCTTTCTTCCCAAACCGAACCACTCCTTTCATTGGAGACACCTTCAGCAATACCATATCACCTTCCTGAAACTCTATCTGCTTTCTGCGGATATCTGCATAGCTTTTCTGTCTGCTCTGAGTAGTCTTGATCCTCTCTCTGATCATGGGCACCACTCTGCTGGTGATCTCAACTAACTCCGGCCCTGCAAGAGCCGCCTCTCCTACTTCCTCCCAGCAAATAGGTGATCTGCACTTCCGCCCATACAAAGCTTCATAAGGGGCCATCCCTATGCTAGCATGATGACTGTTATTGTAAGCAAACTCCACCAAAGGTAGATGCTGCCTCCAAGAACCGCCAAAGTCTAACACACACATTCTGAGCATATCCTCTATGGTCTGGATGGTCCTCTCTGACTGTCCGTCAGTCTGTGGATGGAAAGCAGTGCTAAAATCCAACCTTGTGCCCATCGCACTCTGCAGACTCCGCCAAAATCTGGAGGTGAACTGAGGTCCTCTGTCTGACACTATAGACACGGGGACTCCATGCAACTTTACGATCTCCTCCAAATAAACCTGTGCTAACTTATCCACCGAGGAGTTACTCCTAACAGGGATGAAATGAGCAGATTTCGTCAATCTATCCACAATCACCCATATGGAGTCTACCCTGTTGGACGCTGCCGATAAGCCCACTACAAAATCTATAGCTATGTTCTCCCATTTCCATTATGGAATCGGCAGTGGGTTAAGCATTCCAGCCGGCTTCTGATGTTCCAGTTTCACCCTCTGGCAAATTTCACAGGCGGACACAAACTGTGCCACTTCTTTCTTCATAGCTGGCCACCAATACACTCTTTTCAAATCCTGATACATCTTGGTGGCTCCAGGGTGAACACTGTACCTTGCATTATGAGCCTCCCTCATAATGTCTCCTTTCAGATTACTGTCATCTGGTACACATAGTCGATTCCCATATCGGAGGATTCCTTTGCTGTCAAATCTGAACTCTGCACTGTTGCCTGACTGAACAGTCCTGGCAATGTTCACTAACTCCGGGTTCTCATGCTGGTTCTGAGCCACCTGCTCCAGAAACACTAGGGTCACTCTCATTTGTGCTATCAATGCACCTGTACCAGACAACTCTAGCTGTAGCCCTTCGTCGATGAGCTTATAAAAGTCCATCACCACTGGTCTTCTCTCTGCTGCTATGTGGGACAAGCTGCCAAGTGATTTCCGACTTAGGGCGTCTGCCACAATATTCACCTTACCCGGATGATACTGAATCGTGCAATCATAATCACTGAGCAGTTCTACCCACCTTCTCTGCCTCAAATTCAGCTCTTTCTGACTCAAGATGTACTGTAAACTCTTGTGATCTATGAAGATCTCGCATTTCACCCCATAAAGGTAATGCCTCCACATCTTGAGTGCAAAGATAACTGCTGCCATTTCGAGGTCATGGGTGGGGTAATTCAACTCGTGCTTCTTCAGCTGTCTAGAAGTATAAGCAATCACCCTGTCATTCTGCATCAGAACACAACCCAAGCCCACTCTGGACGCATCACAGAACACTGTGAAGTCTTCATTACTAACAGGCAGAGCTAACACCGGTGCTGATGTTAATCTTCTCTTTAACTCTTCAAAGCTCTCTTCACACTGGTCTGACCATACAAACTTCTGGTTCTTCTGGGTCAGTTTGGTCATAGGAGCAGCTGTCCTTGAGAAGTTATGAACGAACCTCCTGTAGTAACCTGCTAAACCCAGAAAGCTTTTAATCTCTGTCACTGAGGTGGGTCTAGGCCAGTTAGCTACAGCTTCTATCTTCTTGGGGTCTACCTCAATACCTTCGGCTGATACAACATGCCCTAAGAAGGTAATGCTCCTTAACCAAAACTCACTCTTCGAGAACTTGGCATATAAACCATGCTCTCTCAGAGTCTGCAGAACTGTCCTCAGATGCTGGGCGTGCTCCTCTGCATCTCTGGAATACACTAAGATGTCATTGATGAAGACAATCACAAAGTGATCCAGATACTCGCTGAAAACTCTGTTCATGAGATCCATGAATGCGGCAGGGGCGTTAGTTAACCCGAACGGCATTACTAAGAACTCATAATGCCCATACCTGGTCCTGAAAGCTGTCTTTGGCACATCTGCTTCTCTGACTCTCAACTGATGATACCCGGACCTCAGAGCTATTTTAGAGAAACAACCTGCTCCAGCTAGCTGGTCGAATAGATCATCGATCCTAGGCAGGGGATACTTATTCTTGGTAGTGACCTTGTTCAACTGTCTATAGTCGATACAAAGTCTAAGGGATCCATCCTTCTTTCTGACAAAAAGCACTGGAGCACCCCAAGGTGAGGTACTAGGGCGAATGAAACCCTTATCTACCAAGTCCTGCAACTGCTCTTTCAACTCTTTTAACTCTGCTGGCGCCATCCTGTAGGAAGGAATAGAGATAGGTCTGGTACCAGGCAGTAATTCTATTGCAAACTCTATCTCCCTATCAGGTGGTAGTCTTGGAAGCTTATCTGGGAAGACATCTGGAAACTCTCGGACTACAGGAACTGAGGCTGGTTCCCTAACCTGTCTATCTAGCTCTCTCACATGAGCTAGAAACCCCTGACAACCCCTCCTAAGCAAACGACGAGCCTGAAGGGCTGAGATCAAACCTCTAGGAGTACCCCTCCTATCCCCTCTGAAGATACACTCTGACCCATCCTGGTCTCTGAGACTAACTACTTTATCTCTGTAGTCCAAGGTAGCTCCATATGTAGATAGCCAATCCATCCCTAGAATGACATCAAAATCCGTCAAATCTAGAACCACTAGGTCAGCTGGAAGGCATATACCCTCTATGAACACTGGACTGAAGCGACAGACTGACACTGCCACTGATGGGTCACATTTGGGTCCACTGACCCAGAGAGGACACTCCAACTCAGAAATGATCAAACCCAACCTCTCTACGGCTCCAGAAGCAATAAAGGAATGAGAAGCACCGGGGTCCATCAAAGCATACACATCAGAATACCCAATTATGAGATTACCTGACACCACAGTGTTCGACGTGTTTGCCTCCTCTTGTGTCACAGTGAAGATCCGTGCTGGGGCTACCGGACCTTCACCTTAGGAACCTGTTGTCGAAGAAGAGGCTGACCCTCTTTCTCTCCCTCTGCCACTACTCTGAGGCATGGCTGGCGCTGCTGGCTATGCCACACTGCCTGAGCTCATCTGCTAGGATGGTGCCATAAAGGTCAACTGAGGACATTCCCGAGCAAAATGTCCTTCCTGTCCACACTTAAAGCAAGTTGTAGATCCCATACGACAAACTCCTTTGTGTGGCCTTCCACATCTCATGCACACTGTACTGCCTGTGCCAGAGCTTGAGCCACTACCCATTCCCAGACTAGACTTGATCTTATTCCAGAACTTGCCCTTCCTACCTTTAAATTTTTCTCCCTTTTTGCTGCCAGAAGCTGCTGCACTGGGGGTCTTAGAACTCGACGACTGTGCCGCTTGCTGTTTAACTGTGCCCTGAATAATGGCATTCGCCTCCATCTTCCTGGCGGCATCCACTATAGAGTGAAAACTCTCTTTCTCTGCTGGAAGAATCAAGGAGGAATACTTGGGATGAAGTCGCATGGTATATCTCCTTGCCTTCTTCTGGTTAGTGTCATAAGCCTGACCCACATACTGCAACAGATCCAGGAACTTATCTGTGTATTCTTCTACACTCATTTCTTCAGTTTGTCTCAGCTGAGCTAGGTTGAGGTGCTTGGACAACTGGGACTACTGGTTCTGGTTCTGGTGGTGGAGCAGAAGGTGCTGAACTTGGCTCTAGGTATGCTGTACTGGGATGGAAAGGTGTGGGTGGATACATGGGATATGGTGGGTAAAAAGGAGGATAAGGCATATAAGGCATGTAGGTAGGATATGGGGGAAAACTAGAGTAATCCGACGTACCCCCATCGAATACCCTGGGCCCTGTGGAAAGGGTGGATAACCAAACCCCGAGGCCTGAGCGCCTCCCTGAGACTCTCCCATACCCTCTTCAGACCTGCCCATACCCATGCTTTCCTCTCTTGACTGATCCTCATCCATAGCCTCCCTCACTTCCTCTGAGCTCCCTCCTCTATCTGCTCCTCTTCTGCTCTCGTTAAAAGACCTTCTAGAGTCCCTTGACATACCCTCCCTGCTTGATCTCTGAGACCTTGCCCTTGGCAACGCAGGAGGACGAGCATCTGAGCCCTCATTCACTGGTGGGACTCCAGTCAATCGTGCAGATCGACGAGTTCCTCTCATCTTAACGTTTTGAAAAGCAACATAACAACACACATCAGCATAGAAACATCATATAACAACAAGGCACATGCATCACTCATGGCATTACACTTCAACAATTAGACAGGACTCAACATCCTATCCTAGTGGACATGCTTCCTATTGTGCTTGACCTACTCTAACCTCTATGAGCCCGACACTCTCTATCTAGGTCCGACCATATGAACCTAGGGCTCTGATACCAATCTGTAATGACCCGGAAATTCGGACCACTACCGGCGCTAGGATTCAGATCGGCTTAAGGCCGCCGAGACCCGTAGCAAGCCTGCTATACTCTCTGGGTATCTGTAAAATCCCATACATGATCAAACATAACCTGTAAACATAAAAACTCAACCTTGTCCCATGGTTCAACCTGTGCATGCACTAACTCTGTACACAGACCCCCTTGCCAGAGCACTCATTAAAGCCCTAGCTGAGTCCACACAGTATATATTAAAACCACACATCAACTAGACATATCCATAAAACAGACCATGTATACATAAGAGGGATTTACATCACATCTGGGTCAAGCACAGAACTATACATAGCTCGTTATAATATTTACATCTCTTTACAATTTTACATGTCCACACTAATCTATTACACGTCTCTTTATTCTTTCTGACCTCTGCTGATCCTCCCCTGACCTCTGAGCCTGTAAAACTTGGGTTATGGGGAAGGGGTGAGCTATAAAGCCCAATGAGTAGAAACAAGAAAAATAGTTCATTAATGACATGCTCTTATGAATGCGTCACAGCACAAACATTTCATATCACGGATAGACATGACCACCAAAACTCCCTCCAGTATCGATATGCCTGGCCCGGCCAGGTCTTATAACCCTTGTATGCCTGGCCCAGCCAGGTCTTACAACGTCCGTATGCCTGGCCCGGCCAGGTCTTACAACATCTGTATGCCTGGCTCGGCCAGGTCTTACAACAGCTCTAGGGCTATTGGGGTCGCCTTGGTCCATCCACATCATCATATTCATCATATTATGAAATGCACCATATTCGTGAAAACTAGTGCAATCAACCTACTATAATCATCATGATGCATGAACACGCTTTAGGCATTCGATTTCTTTAAAAATAAAAGATTCAGTCTAGTTCTACTCACCTCTGGTTGACTCTGAACTGACTCTGACTCTGAAGCAGTGCTCACTGCTGCTCTTTGCGGTTCCTTTGGTCCGTTCCTACACAGGTGGACTCAAATGAGGGACCAAACGAGCTCAAGAACAACTCTATAAAACTTCCCAAAACCCCCTTAAAAGGTCCTAAAACAATCACATAAAGCATGCAAAAGAAGGCTGGACAGGGCACTTTCGGCGGCAGGTTCGGCGGCCGAAAGTCCCTTCCAGAGACGAAACTCAAGCACCTTCGGCGGCCGAACTTTACTTTCGGCAGCCGAACCCTTTCGGGGGCAAGGTTCGGGGGCTGAAAGGCACTCCAGAGACGAAAGTCTCTAACCTTCGGCGGCACCTTCGGCGGCCGAAACCCCGCTCCAGAGCCGAAAGTCCAAACCTTCGGGGGCGAGCTTAAGCAGCCGAAACCACCTCCTTAGCACGTTTGGCGGCCGAACCTTCCTTCGGCGGTCAAAACTGGATTTCCCAGTTAGGCAGAAACTTGTTCTGCTTCATGCAAACGTGCCCAAACTTCTCTCACATGCAACCAACAAAACAACAACCTGCATATACTCAAGTACATGCACAAAGGGGTCTAAAACTACCTTAAAACCCCAAACAACAACATCAAAATATCACATAAGCATGCTTGTACACAAAACTCACATAAAACCTACTTAACCGAAACATGCATATCTACCCAACCAACTTGCATAAAACTTGCTTAAAACATTAAAAGATGTCAGGAAACTTCACTTACCTCTGGTAAACGAGAGGATGAAGGGTCCTAACGTAGAGATATGGGGAAAACACTCCTCAAGTCTCCAAACTTCAAGTCTTGGGTTTTATGCTCAAAAACTTCAAAAAATAACAAAATCTTGTTAAATCCTTGAAAGATTTGAAGAGGATCATGAAAGTCAACTTGGGGAGGGTTTGGCCTCACCTCTGACTGAAGGTGGAAGCAAAATATCATCCTTCCACCGACTTGGGGCCTTTTATAGGTGGCTGGCCAGACCACCTTCGGCAGCCAAACGTGAATCCGAAACCATGAAAGGTCCGGCGGCCGAAACTCACTTTCGGCGGCCGAACTTGCCATTTTCTCCCTTGGCTCTTTTCCCTTCAAAACTCATTTTCTTTATACTTAAAAATTAAAACAAGTTAAAACACTTTAGAAAAACATATGTACTACCCTTCTAGAGGGTTCCGACACCCGAGATTCCACCCGAGATTCCACCGGACTACAGGAATTCCGATGTCGGACTCTAGCCGGGTATTACATTGAGATTATTGCAAGTTTTCACAAAATGAGCTATATGTTGCCTTGGATTGTCTTTACCATCAAACTGTTAAAAATTTGGGAGTTGTTAGTTGGCAGGCATCTTCATGAGATCGATTCTTTGAGTGTAAGGCTTAGTATATGTGTAGAAAGACTTAGTGATACTTTCAACTTGACCCTTGATGGCATCTTTTAATGATATCTTTGCGCTGGTTCAAAGAAATCGAGTCACCAGCAATAACTTGTAAGCTTTTTGCAATAGCAATAGTGGAACTTTCCATGCCTTCTTGCAGACTTTGCGCTTGATGTTCCTTGAAGGTAATTGGTGTTTTGTTAGTCAATCCATCCACTTTGTTCATCAAATAAACAGTTTGATTGTGTATTTCCTTGACTGAATCAACCAATGTTTCCAAAAGTTTACTCATCTTGGCAATTTGCTCTTCTAGAGAAGTTGTATTGGCCATCATGACAATCACGGTACTAGATTCCTTAGGTTTGCTGGAAGTCTTAATGATTACAGATGACTTTTCACTTAAATTTTGTATAGTAGTTGGTGTATTTTCTTGTGAAACCATGGAAGTTATTCTTGATAAGAGAAAGAGATATAAAATAGATAAGTTCCATTGAATGTGCCAAAAATTTATACACATAAATTTTATGTCTAAAATTAAAGATAAGAAAAATATGAATAATATTAATTTATATCACAGATATTTAAATGAATTTATTTAATTAAATTAATTTAATTAAAAATCACTAAATAAAATTTATGTACCAAATACTTTATAATTGGAATTAATTTTTTTATTCCTACAGTGTTGCAATAGCAAGAGAAAATGGGTTGAGGAATCAACTTATCAGCCCATATCTGAACGGAGAATTTTAAAGACGAAAATAATTTGCCTTTTAAAGAACCAAATTTAAACATTTATTTTTCTATAAAAGTATACATGATTTCTATTTTTGATTCTTATTTTTATCTTAAAATTAAATCAATTTATCTATTGAAAAGTGTTATTGTTTTATTAATTGGCTTATTCTTTTTAATTAAGTGATACATCATTTTTAATTAGTTAATTTATATTATAAATATTTAAATAAATTTATTTAATAAAAAATTATTAAATAAAATTTAGGCTCCAAAATATACGTGTCACTTTATAATTGAAACTTAAATTTTTTATTCCTACGGTGGTAGGATAGCAAGAAAAAATGGGTTGAGGAATCAACTTATCTCCCTACATCTGAAAGGAGAATTTTAAAGAGAGAAAATAATTTGCCTTTTAAAGAATCAAATTTAAATATTTATTTTTCTATAAAACTATAGATAATTTCTGTTTTTATTATTACTTTATCTTAAAATTAAATTACTCTGTAAGTGCTACTATTTTATTAGTTGATTTATTTTTTTTAATTAAATGACATATTTTTTTAATTGATCAATTTATATTATGGATATTTAAATGAGTTTATTTAATCAAATTAACTTAATTAAAAATTATTAAATAAAATTTGTGTGGGTACAATATATATGGCACTTTATAATTGAAATTTGATGACGTTGAGTCATTTGGGTCTTGGGTCCACACCAGTAAATATTGTCCGCTTTGGCTCAAAGCCGCACGGTTTTGCTTAAAACGCGTCCACTAGGGTTTCAAGGATAGAGACTTATAAAACTTTTCCTTTCAACCTCTTTCCGATGTGGGATATCTTTGATCCACCCGTATAGGGGGCCTTCCCCCATACAGGCCTGAGCGTGCTCGCTCAGCGCACCGTACTCGTGAGGACCAGGGTTATATTTTTCTCCACAGACAGCGCCATTTGATGACGTTGAGTCATCTGGATCCTGGTCGTGGAATCATCTCATCTCCCTATATCTGAACAAAGAATTTTAAAGAGGGAAAATAATTTGCCTTTTAAAAACTAAATTTAAATATTTATTTCTCTATGAAACTATAGATAATTTCAGTTTTCATTCTTATTTTTATTTTAAAATTAAATTATTTCAGATACATTTAACACTAAACTAAATTTATATGTACTACTATATCTCTTTATAATTAAAATTTATTTATTTTTTATTCCTCCCTTCGTAGAATAGCCGGAGAAAATGAATTGAGGAATCAACTTATCTCCCCATATCTCAACGTAGAATTTTAAAGAGGGAAAATAATTTGCCTTTTTTAAAGAGCCAAATTTAAACATTTATTTCACTATAAAAGTATATATAATTTCTGTTTTCAATACTTATTTTTATCTTAAACTTAAATCAAATGAAAATTATTGTATAAACAGAAATAGAAATATAAATATAAAGATTTATATGTAAATTATTTAGTAATTTAATTAACCTTTTATATTAATTTGGAATGGAAATTTAAATTTTTTAATGATATATACTATTTATCTTTTTTAAAATTAAAAATATAAAATTTTTTAATTTAATTGGTTCTTTCTTATAATTATCAAAAAATTATTTGGGTTTCACTCATAATTATGTGAATTTCACTTTCTATAATTTAAAAACTATATGTATAGTGAATCAAGCGATATAACTAAAAAATAAAATCGTATTATGATTGGTTAATCTTATAAAAAAAAAGAAAGTGAGATGATTGACGTTTATAAAAATTACTTCGATATTTAAATTAGTAAATTGAAGTAAATGATAAATATAATGTAATACTTTAAAATTCAAGTATAATTATATAAAAATTATATATATTTTATCTCTGTAATAATTGACTTGTAAGAAATAAAATTAATTATAATATTTTTTAAATTTTAATAATAATATAGCCGTATGATTAGTGAGGAATTTTATTAGCTAATTAATTGAGATTTTATTATTACAGATATAAAGAGGCAGACCTGTCAAATTATAATTGTTAACGGTAATTTTTTATAAATACCTGATGTCTCTAAAAGAGAATAAATTTTAATAAAAAATTGAGTTGAAACGACTTAAAACATCAACATCATTTTTTTGTTCTATAAAATTTAATATCATTTAATCATATATTTGTCATATAATTTTATTTTCGAATCTAGATACATGATTTTTTTTTAAGGAATAATTATATAACATCAAGTAGATTTTATATATTTAAAACTTATCAATAATAATTTTTCATGTGAAATAAATAAAAAAATGTTATATTAATTATTTTAAGTTTAATATTTTTTTTATGATGGGAAACAATTTTAATATTTTAATGATAATTGTTGATAAAAAAAATATATTTTAATTTTATAGAAATAAAATAAAAATTCTTAAATAAACTTACTTAAAAAAACAAAAAAACCTTCACGATCTTACCCAGCCAGCCCCAGTTAATTCGGCATCCATGTCTGAAATACGATTTGGCAAGAAAAAGAAATTCTGAAATACGAATTCCCCCCTCCTTTTTATCATTGCCAATCCCATTACTTCACTTTCACCATAAAATCGTCACCGTTCGTTGTCACGATGCAAACAAAGTACATTAATCTGACGGCAGATGATTCTGTACAACACGATAAACCAGTGCTCCTCGCAACATGATTTCTTTAATAATTAATCTCATCTTAATCCGAAAATACTATTAAGACACGCGTATCTTGCGCTTCTCTTTTATGTTAAAAAACTAAATTTCTGTTAGCAGCCTTTTTGTAGCTTTTTCTTATTCTCCTCTCTGTTTTATTTCATTTTCTCAACGTTTCTCGCATCTCTTTCTTTCTATCCAAACAACCTCATAATTCTCCTCCTCTTGGTAACCAATGGAGATGTCAATGGAGGATTCGTGTTCGCATGTTCTAATGCTTTCAATGGCTCGCGTTTCCCTCTCTGTTGCTGTACGGACTCGACGGTCTCAACCGAATTCTCCTATACAGACAACAATACGAATATGTAAAGTTAGAATTAACTAAACACTCTGGTTTAGTTTCTTTTCCAGTTGTTTCTTTGGTATTTTACGTTTCTTTTTGTTATGGACCTGGAAATCCAAGAATTGAAGATTTTTTAGGGTTTGCTTTTGAAGTTTGCTCTTTTAAGTTTCTGTTTCATTTGCATGTCGGATTTTGGAGAAACTTAGTGGTGAATAGAGCTCTAAATTTGGAAATTCAGGTTTCTATGATGCTGTGTAATCTGAGCTCTTTAGGGTTTCATGTGACGCTTGAGAGGCTTTCTGTACGCTATCTTCTTAAAGGTGTTCAATGGATTTCTTGGAATCTGATTTTTAGATTTCGGATGTTATGGTGAAATTTGAATCTTTTATTTGGGTATTTGGTTCTTTGATGTTCTCTGCTTGCACTAACTCGAAAAACAAAAATTGAATTTGTAAATTTTCGTTTGGTGCAATTTGGAGGAGTGTAGTTTGCAACTGAATTAGATTTGAGAATTTTTTTTTTAGTTAAAAAGATTTGGATGGCGGGAAGATGGGAGTTGGGGTTACCAAAGAAGGGGACTATCAGTTTAAAGGAGCAGTTAGCCAGGACCACTCTTCACAATGTGAGATCGCAAGGACATCCCTATGTGGAGCTTCGTGAGGATGGGAAGCGGTTTATATTCTTTTGTACTTTATGTCTTGCACCATGTTACAGTGATTCTGTGTTGTTTGATCACTTGAAGGGTAATCTTCACACTGAGAGGTTATCAGCTGCTAAACTTACTCTCCTGAAAGCAAATCCATGGCCTTTTAGTGATGGTATTCATTTCTTTACTAATTCAACTGAGAATGAGAGACAGTTGGCCATCACAAATGACAAGCGTAGTAAATTCTTGGAGTCTAACAGCAATGTTAACAGTCTTGCTATTGTAAAGTATGATGCAAATATGAGACCCACCATCAATGGGCATGTTGGATGCAATGAGGATTTGAATGAAAATGCTGGAACTTGTGATCTAGTCATTCCAGGTGTAGTTGTAAAGGATGAAATTTCTGACTTGAAAGCCAGGTTTATTGGTTCTGGACGAATTGCTGCTAGATTCTGTGAGAAGGATAACAATACAAGTGAAATTTGTAGAATATGGTGTGAGTGGTTAGGGGAGGATAGTCCTGTTTATGAGGACATGGTCAAAGTTTCGGATCACGAGTTTGCTGTTGTGATTTTTGCTTATAATTATGATTTGGGAAGAAAGGGTTTGCTTGATGATGTAAAGTTGTTGTTATCATCTAGTCCTACATTAGAGTTAGATAATGGAGAAGGGACTAACAGAAAAAGGAAAAAGTCTTTTTCTGACCCTGAGGATGCCAGTGAGTCTTCAAGTAATCACTATTATTCATCTGGTGAAGAATCTTCAGCTTCAAATGGTGGTTCTTCTAGATTGCTGTTGAATCAATATTATGACCATCTTCGTCATTCAATGTTTATATCAAACAAGACCATAAGGCGGGAGTTGAGACGGCAACATCGCATAGCAGCGGAAAGAATGTGTGACATCTGTCAGCAAAAGATGCTTCCAGAGAAAGATGTAGCAACACTCATAAACATGAAGACAGGAAAACTTGCTTGCAGTAGCAGAAATGCGAATGGGGTAACAACGTCTAGATTACCTATGGTTTCTTCAACTTTGTCTTTTGTGCTGCCCTGTCACATGCGTTGAATTATGCATTGTATTACTTAATATTATGGTCTCTTAGTCTGTATAGCCCATGAAACACTCATTTGCCTGTAAGAAACACACTCAGTTTAATGTTGTTTAATGTTTTCATATGTAGGCATTTCACGTTTTTCATATTTCCTGCGTCATACACTGGATACTTCTCTGTGAATATGAAATGGCTAAATATCAATCAGTTAGTCCAAAAGGGAGAGGTAGATCTAAAAGAAAGAATGGAGCTAAATCCAATATGGCGGGCAAGAATGGAAAGGTAAAAGCATTAAAAAGTCAAATTGATTCCGTGTTCTGTCCAGAGTGCCAGGGCACTGGGGTGAAGAATGAGGAAGATGAGCGGGAGATGCCAAAAATCCCTCTTTCAGAGGTTTGCTTGCAATCTCTTATTTATATGGTTCCATTAATATTATTGGTTATTTCCTTGCCTTATTATGTATAATGCTGGTGGAAATTTCAGAAAAAAAGAAAGGTAGCCTCTATTCACCATTAAAAAGGCTAATGCCACAGCCTAAAATAATAAGTTACAAAATTGCCCTCATAAAGTTTACTAATTTTAGTCTGCTTCCGGGAAACCCATGCCTGATGACATATGCTTCAACCTTTACCCAGATGAGAGTCTAATATTTCTCTGGCCTCTTTGAATTTCTTTATTGTCAACAATCATAATACTTATGTTACTATCCGTTTCTCTAATACAACACCTTGAACCGCCATCCGCATTTTCTTTTTTTAACCAATAAGACGTTAATAAATTCCGTTCCATATACACAAAGAGCCCAACTAAATCACTTCAATATAAACTTCATGGGTTCTTTGAGAACAATATCATTTGGAAAGGATTTCAATGTTTCAATCTAATTAGTCGATATTTTATCTGGTTCAAAGTTCAAACCCCTATCTATCTAACCTTACCTTCTGGTTCCATATCATGCGAGGAAGGTGATTGGGTTCTCATGATATGTTGGGTAAATTCCGGCCTCGTCAGGTGGGAGTTTATTGCTATTACCACTAGTTCAGGAGAGGTTCTTTGAAGGAGAAATCTGTAAATAATTTCAGCGAGATCTTTATGGGAGGAAAGAAATGGGTTTGGAATGCAAACCATTGTTTTCTAAGTACAAGAAATCGACTTTGAGGAGAGAAGTTGACCATAGTGTAATATTTTATTTTATAATAATAAATATAAAGGGGTAATTTAGTCTAAATTTGTCTACCTAATTGGAGGGCTGTATGCATGGTAAAAAAGCTATGAAATTGCCACTTGCCAAAAGGGATTCCCAAATTAGATAATCAGCCACCTGTTTTATTTGTAGAGGACTATGCAAAGAGAAAATAAATTGTTTTCAAACTTGTGGTTTTGTTGGGCTTGAGTTGAAATAATTTTTAATCAAACTCAAAGAAATCTGAGATAGAAGTTGCCAAATTTATATGTTGGTGAAAGTTGATCAATCTTCATTTTCTGCCGCATGGTTTTCATTCTATTTTCAGATGTTCAAATATAAGATTAAAGTGAGTGATGGACGCAGAGCATGGATGAAAAGTCCTGAAGAGTTGCAAAATTGCTCGACAGGTTTTCATTTTCCTTCCCAATTGGAAGAATCTGTTCAGGTATTCCAATCTTTGGAGTCAACATTTACGTTTGTATGATGAACTGAAATCGTTTTGTTGGAACTAAAATCATTTTGTTGAAACTTCTTGATTTTGTCTGCAGGAAAAGGTATTGCCGCTGAAATTGCTGCATTTCTACCGGGCATATGCGTAGAGTTTGGCCATAGTTCCCAGTTTCTGAATCTTGCAATTCACTGTTACTTGGTTGGTAGGAGCATGTTTCTGTCTCTAGCATAGTGGTGTTGACCCTTTCGAATGGATAATGAGTAGTAGAAATAGGTTTATGAAGGCATATAGCTTTGTGGATAGCTGTCTTGTATAGCAGTGAATAGACCTTTTGTCTAACCAGGGATGGGTGAATACATGGTTGTACATTGTTAGAGTAAGGAATTGGTCTCGAATTTAGGTCTTTAGCCACTCTTCTGGCCTTCCTCCCTTTTATCTCGCTTTCTTATTGCTCTCCCTATCTGTCTGCCCCTTTGCTAATTCTCTCCTCTTTCCTCTGCTATTTGACTATTTGTCATCCGTCTCCTACTCCACTAAACTTCAATTCCTTCACCCTCATATCAACCAGGAAAAAAAAAAGAGCTTAAAAGTCTACCAATTTAAGTTGTATTTATTACTCAGGTTTCCTCTAATTCTCTCTGATAATATAAATTGAAATGGAATTTGGGTTCTCATTATGTTTATTTGAACCTCCATGGTCTCCCATGCAAGGCCATTATTCAAAACTCGAATGAATGACATCATTCTCGTAACAAATAATCAAAATTATTTCAATCCAGTAAGCTATTAAAAAATCAACTGCAATCAAAGCCGCAATGATCACAGCAGATTTAGCAGACAATCCCAAATGGAATCAACTCTTTTGATCCACAGCGTTTCCATCTCGCCGGACAAATGAACAACTGCAGCACCCGAAGCTTCCAACAAAAGCCATGCGATCTTAAACACCATGTCCAAGCCGACTCCTTAGTAAATAAGGTTATGTTTTGCCACTATAATGTGACACTTAAGTTGGAGAAAATAAAGGAGAAAGGAGAATAAGTGGGATAATCTACATCGGTAGAATCAAAATGTCCAAGCCAACTCCTTAGTAAATAAGGTTATTTGCCAATATAATGTGACAATTAAGTTGGAGAAAATAAAGGAGAAAGGAAAATAAGTCGGATAATCTACGTTGGTAGAATCAAAAGAAAAAAGAGGAGTTTATAAGTTGGGTGTAGTATAAGCTAAAATGCCCAAGGAGAAGCCCACCAAAATGAGACTAATCAATTAGCATTTTGGCCCAGCTCTTAGATTTACAGGCCCATCAGTAATTTCAACATGGTATCGGAGTCCAATAGGGCTCACAACCATGAAGATCCAAAATCCAAGAATTTTTCTCATAATTGCCAACCTCACCAAAAATATTTAAGACCTACAGTCCAAGATAGGAAATCCAAGAATGAAGGGTTAGTGAGTAAGACCCAGGCATGCATAAGATCTGAAATTAAAAAATGAAGGCTCGGTGAGAAAAGACTCAATTGAAATGCTGAAGGCCCTTTGGCCCTCTGAGGTTCAAGAATAGTACAAGTTTAGTCGAAAATGAGAAGTGAGATTTGAGGCTTCTGAAACTCAAGGAACCCGAGCGCAGGATGAACAAAATGAAAGCAAGTCACAATTGGATGAGGTTAATTGAACTTTTAGGGAGTGTTGGAGAAAAGAGAAAGGAGAAAAAGTGGGACAATCCCACATCAGTAGATTAAAAAGAAATGAGGAGTTTATAAGTTGGATGGAGTTTAAGCCAAAATGTTATTTTGGAAAAGCCCAACACTCTTACCACATGCAGAATTAGATCGAGCCCATTAGTAATTTCAGTATAAATATTAAAAAATAATTGTGAATGATGATTCTTTAGCTTTTGCAAAGCTAAATCTAAATAAATGCACTGAAATATGAAAGAGAAGCTAAAAAATTGTGTCACATAATATCTTAATAATCGATTTAGTTTAGTCTTGTTGAATACAAATTGAAAAAAGTACTATCATTTTATGCATCGAGGGAGGAAAAGGCCATGAAATATGAAAGAGAAGCTAAAAAATTGTGTCACATAATATCTTAATAATCGATTTAATTTAGTCTTGTTGAATACAAATTGAAAAAAGTACTATCATTTTATGCATCGAGGGAGGAAAAGGCCATATAAAAGCATTTTATGTATTTGAGTAAATCTGAGAGGTCTTAGAGTCTATTCTCCCAATCCCCATTCCTCATTTAAAAAAAAAAAACATTTTGTGCATAAGGAGCTTGTGGAGGAAGGATCACAAACATAGCGTGAGTCTCAATGTATGGTAAGAACCCAAGGAGATAAGCAAGTTTGAAGAAGATAGAATCTAGATCAATTTAATTGTGAAGATTAAAATTGGGTGCAAATATCTATTTTTATATTCTTTGAATGCATTATTAGAGTTAATGAGAAGTCCAATGGTAGAACTTATACGTAGATTTAGGATTAGCTGAATATATGCTTACACGGTAATATTTGGGATTAACTTATTAAATAACCAAATTAAAATAGTAATTTAGAAGTTATTAAAATATAACAATTCATTTGAGCACGATCATGTATTTTTCAGTCTCACTTATCGAGGGGTCCGGAAGGTATCTCTTTAAAAAAGAGGGACAAATTATCTTGATTGTTCAATATTCTTTACATAATTTCTATTATGCTTAATCATAACCTTTATGATTATCCGATTAAAAACAAAATTTGATTATGTCAAAACATAACAGTCCTTATATTGGAAACTATGACAAATCTCAAATCAAATGATTAAATTATCACTATCTTAATATTCATTTATGATAATAACCCATGTAGTGATCTGAATGTGGGTCCATCCAATATTTTGTTCTCTAACAAGTATTTATGATTATTAAATTATATCAACATATATATAATCATCTCATGATTATCAATCAATAATCATACTAGTCATATTTTATTATTATCACTATAATATAAGTAACTAGAGATGTTAATCATTATTATGTAACATGCAAATAAATAAAAATGATAATAAAACCTCTTTTATTAACAACCAAAATAACATACAAAAAGATCCAAGATAATGGCTTATGGCAAATACACTAACAATCTGCCACTTGCACTAGGCCTAATCATACAAATATCTAATATCCATAGAACTAGTGTGCTGATCATGCTTGACCTGTGAGAGAGGCTTAGTCAATGGATCTGCAATGTTGTCATTTGTGTCTCCTTTGTATATTTTGATATCTCCTCTATCAATAATCTCTCGAATAAGGTGAAATCACCCGAGTATATGCTTAGATCTTTGATGAGATCTGGGCTCTTTTGCCTGTGCTATGGCACCAGTGTTATCACAATAAAGATCCATAAGATTTGCAATGCTAGGAACCACTTCCAACTCTGTGATGAATTTCTTCAACCAGACTGCCTTCTTAGTTGCTTCTGATACTGCTATATACTCAGCTTCTGCTGTAGAATCTGCTACAATGCTCTGCTTGGAACTTTTCCAACTAACAGCTCCACCATTTAAAGTGAATACGAATCCTGACTGCAATCTGAAGTCATCTATGTCGGTTTGAAAACTAGCATCTGTGTAACCTTTTACAACTAGCTCGTCTTCCAAACCTCCATAAACCAGGAATGCATCCTTAGTCCATCTAAGGTACTTTAGGATATTTTTAACAGCTGTCTAGTGACTTTCACCGGGATCTTCCTGATATCTGCTTGTTGTGCTTAATGCATATGAGACGTCTAATTTAGTACATAACATGACATACATGATAGATCCAACAGCAGAAGCATAAGGAATCTTATTCATCCGTTCTCACTCATAAGATGTCATAGGATATTGATTCTTGCTAAGATGAATACCATGAGACATAGGCAAGAATCATCTTTTGCAATCTTGCATGTTGAACCTTTTCAGCACTTTATCAATATAAGTACTTTGACTCAGACTGATTATCCTCTTGAATCTATCCCTGTAGATCTTAACACTAAGGATATATCCAGCCTCGCCTAAGTCCTTCATTGAAAAAGAATTTCCTAACCAAGTCTTAACCTTTTGCAAGGTAGGGATGTCATTTCCAATGAGTAATATGTCATCCACATATAGGACTAGAAACACAATTGCACTCCCACTAATCATCTTCTAAACACAAGGTTCATCTTCCTTCTTGATGAATCTAAAGTCTCTGATTGTCTCATCAAAACGAAGATTCCAGCTCTGAGAGGCTTGCTTCAATCCATAAATGGATCTTTGAAGCTTGCAAATCTTTTCCGAATTTTCAGGGATTACAAAACCCTCAGGTTGTGTCATGTACACATCATCGAGCAAGTTTCTATTAAGAAAAACTATTTTGGCATCTATTTGCTATATCTCGTAATCATAATACGCAACAATGGCAATGAAAATTCTAACCGACTTAAGCATTGCAACTAGCGAAAAGGTTTCATCATAGTCTATACCATGAGTTTGTTTGAAACCTTTTGCAACAAGCCTTGCTTTGTAGGTATGCACATTTCCATCCATGTCAGTTTTCTTCTTGAAAACTCATTTGCAACTAATGGTCTTAATACCCTCAGAGGGATCAATGAATGACCAAACTCGATTGTCATACTTGGATTGCATTTTAGATTTCATGGCAGAAAGCCATTTCTCAAAATCTAGACTTGACATAGCCTCTTGATAGGTAGTAGGCTCATCTTGATCAATGAGCAAAACTTCACGACTATTAGTCATGAGAAATCGATATCTCTCAGGCTGATGACACGTCCTATCAGATTTGCGTGGGATTTGTGTCACCCTTTCAGCTTCCACAACTGTTTATAGTTCTGGAAGTGGTTCTGCTGGCGGTTCAATACTCTCTTGTGGTGCTTGAGTTTCCTCAAGTTGCACTGTACTCCCACTGATTCTCTGAGAGATAAATTCCTTTTCTAAAAAGGTACCATTTCGAGCAACAAACATTTTATTCTATTAGGAAAGATAGAAATAGTATCCTTTGGTTTCCTTAGGATACCCCGCAAAATTGCACTTGATAGATTTTGGAGCTAGCTTATTTGAAATTGGGCATTTCACGTAAATCATATCATTAGTAATATGTTTCAAATTATTGACGGCTCCTACGGAGTATAATTCTCCCAATCACTAGTTTTTTCCATCCACAAGAGATATCCTTTGCTTAAAGAGAACAAATGTCGTATCATTTAAACCAATCAATATTGGTAAACCACTCAATTGTTTGTTGTTGTTTTTTTAAACTGAAAGCTTAGTTCCGTGGATATTATTGAGACTCATTGCAGTAGGTTAAAGTAGAGTTTCAAAATGCACTGTTGGTATTTTATCAAGCAATATCAATTGACTTAAATATAAGTTTGCACATTTCAACTCAAAGAAAAAATGCTAGAATCTTCTGATGATTTGCATAAAGAGATAAGAGAAGGCCATTTGTGCTAGCTACCTAAAATAATTTAATTTAACTCTGAAAGTCTTCTTCTTTTTTTTTTTAGCATTTTCTTTGGAAATAAAAAAATTAACTAAAAAGAAAATAACATAAAATAATTAAAACTAAAAAAAAATGAACAACATGTATATGGACATATTTTCCCCCACATTTGGATCACAATGTCCTCAATGTGATAAAAAAATACAAGACAACTAAAGCATGTATATGTTCAGCTTTTTCCCCACAATTGGATCACAATCAAAAGCAAGAAGAGAGTTTAGAATATGACCTAGTGTACGGTAGGATGTCATGGCCTCCTACTGCCGCTATTGGTGTTGAGAACGCATTGTGGCCTGCATGTCGCTGACTTTGTTCGCTAGGCGTGCTAGATGAGTAGCAATACACTCCAAGATATTTTCAAAGCGACTCTCCATCTAATCAATTCTGGTGTTGAGAGCTTGAAAAGCTTGTTGGGCATCAAATGGAGGATTAACCATGGATGGGGCAGGGACAACAGGAGTCGTGCATACAACACCTCTCTTGAACACTCGATCGGATTGTGAGATGATGGGACTTGGAGGACAAAGAGAAAACACAACACCATTTTTGTACAGTAGACCCATGTCATTGAGACTCATTAAATCTAAGGGCGACATGTCATAAGCTTTATGCAAATTATTATTTGTTAACTCAATCAATTCTTCATATAAAGCAATGTGGGTGATTATTATTGGGAAATCCCAAGATTATTGCAACCCAAATTGCGCAGCAAAAAAAGTTTCCCAGAATCCGAGTGCTTCGTTTATTTCATAAGAAGGTTATGAGACTAAAATGTTAATCTCGTCAAGAAGATACAATGCTGGACTGATGGTGCTGCTTTTTCAAACGAACACCCTCTATGGTATCCACACGAACGTCTTCTATCCTTTTAGAGTGCTAGCTCTCTCAAAGATGAATAGATTATGTGCTCTACAATCTGTAATAGTTAGACTGAATTTTTCTCAAAATTAACATCCCCCATTCCACAATTCATAGAAGGAGTATTTATATGTTTCACTCTTTTGTTTTTCCCATAACTCCTATTCCTAAAAGGAGTTGTGTTCATAACCCACTATCACAATCTCACAAATACTCAAATATCTTATGTGATAGAGTCCTTTATCTGTAACAATTACAGATAGACTGCAGATCTTTTAAATATTATTATCTCATAATAATAAATGATTAATAATAATAACACTTTATTATTATTAATTATATTAACGATTAATAATAATAACACTTTATTATTATTAATTAATATTAATAATAATAACACTTTATTATTATTAATTATATTAATGGGCTTTGGGCTTTTAGCCCATTAATATGTCATAGCACATCAACAACGTTCTTTTGTGTGTGACCCAATAGGCTCATATTAATTGGCAATAGGCCCAGTCCCACAAGGCCCATAAGTCATAAGTGGCCTCTAGCAATACATTATGACTACCCAATTAATATGAGGATCAATAGTCCGATAAAGTCTAATAAATAGAACATGTATTAATTCTTTTATTACACGATATCTAGTTTGAACATAAGTCATGGTCAATGTCAAACTTACAATGTTCAAACTTATAATTTCTCGATCTCTAAGTAGACTGATAAATTCAAATGATATTGATCACGCTATCAATTCATTTGAGCACGACCATGCATTTCTCAGTCTCACTTATCGAGGGGCCCAAAAGATATCTCTCTCAGAGAGAGGGACAAATCCTATCTTGATTGTTCATTATCCTCTACATAATTTTTATTATGCTCAATCATAACCTTTATGATTGTCCGATTAAAGACAATGTTTGGTTATGTCAAAACATAATAGTCCTTATGTTGGAAACTATGACAATCTCAAGTCAAGGAATTAAGACATAACTACTTTGAGATTCTCTTATGACAATAACCCATGTAGTGATCTCAATGCGGGTCCATTCAATACTTTGTTATCTAACAAGTATCTATGATTATTGAATTATATCAACCTATGCATAATCATCTCATGATTATCAATCAATAATTATACTAGTTATATTTTATTATTATCAACATAATAATAAGTAACCAGGGATGATAATCATTATTATGTAATATGCAAACAAATAATAATGATAAAAACCTCTTTTATTAATAACCAAACGACATACAAAAAGGTCCAAGATAATGGCCTAGGGCAAATACACTAACAATTATGTGTCCTAGAATTAAGGGTCTACGATGATTAATAGCAGTGCGTATCTGTGAGGCAATAAAATAACCCAAATTGACCCTTTTACTCTCAGTCATGCACCGTAGAAAAAATAATTCAGCCTTATATAGGGTCCCAGGAGAATCCTTCCTACCTGAAAAAGAATATACAAGCAGACGGTGCAAATAGACTAGTGCAGGTGAATGTAAATATGAATCACTAGATTTTGAAGGATTAAAAGATGCTGGTGGTTGGTGTGTGAGTAGTTCATGCACTGCCTATGGATTAAACTCATCGCATATATCAGTGTATGTATGAAAATAAGCTTTTGAGTGTGCAAATTCATCATCAATCAACCAAAGTATTCTATTAAACTCAGTGAGTGAATATACAAATCGTTGACCCAGTAATCTAAATTTGATAACCCTAATAGTATCCAATGTGCAATCAATCAATGAATCAGTAGAGAATGTGTAATAAAATTTCCACATAAGTTCATAGTAGATGGGACAGTTAATGCCAAAGAAAATTTTCCAACCAATATTCGCAATCAACACATTCACATTTAAATGTAATTCTTGTACAGTAGGATCATGTCAGACTTTACCTTACACAATAGAAAGAGTCGTAACTACTGTTAGTGTATTTGCTCTTGGCCATTATCTTGGACCTTTTTGTATGACATTTTGGTTATTAATAAAAAGAGATTTTATTATCATTATTATTTGTTTGCATGTTACATAATAATGATTAATATTCCTGGTTACTTATTATTATGTTGATAATAATAAAATATAACTAGTATGATTATTGATTGATAATCATGAGATGATTATATATATATTGATATAATTCAATAATCAAAGATACTTTTTAGAGAACAAAGTATTGGGTGGATCCGCATTGAGATCACTATATGGATAATTGTCATAAGTGAATCTCAAAGTAGTTATGTCTTAATCCTTTGACTTGAGATTGTTATAGTTTCCAACATAAGGACTGTTATGTTTTGACATAACCAAACATTGTCTTTAATCGGACAATCATAAAGGTTATGATTGAGCATGATAGAAATTATATAGAGGATATTGAACAATCAAGATAGATTTTTTTCCCTCTCTTTGAGAGATATATCTTCTGGACCCCTCGATAAGTGAGACTAAGAAATGTATGGCTGTGCTCAAATAAATTGATAGTGTGATCAATATCATTTGATTTTATCAGTCTACTTAGAGATTGAGAAATCACAAGTTTGAAAATTATAAGTTTGACATTGACCATGACTTATGTTCAAACTAGATATCGTGTGACAAAAAGATTAATACATGTTCTATTTATTAGGTTTTATCGGACTATCGATCCTCATATTAGTTGGATAGTCATAATATCTTGCTAGAGGCCGCTTATAATTTATGAGTCTGGTAGGACTCAGCCTATTACCAATTAATGTAAGCCTATTGGGTCACACATAAAAGAATATTGTTGATGTGCTATATTAATAGGCTAAAAGCCCATTAGTATAATTAATAATAATAAAGATGTTATTATTAATAATATTAATTATTATTATAAGATAATAATATTTAAAAAGTCTGCAGTCTATTTGTAACTGTTACAGATAAAAGATTTTCAGTTATCCTTATTAAAACAAGCTGTCATGTAAGATATTTGAGTATCTGCGAGATTGTGATAGTGGGTGATAAACACAACTCTTTTGCGAAAAGAATTATGGGAAAAAAGACTTAAAACGTATAAAAATCCTGCTACAAATTGTGGGAAAAACATTTTTTGGATAAATCATTTTGAGCTACAGATTGAAAAGCGCGTAGCTTATCCATCTTTGAGAGAGCTAGCACTCTAGAAGGGTAAAAGACGTTCGTGTGGATACCATCAAGGGTGTTCGTTTCAAAAGCAGCACCTTAAGTTCGGAATTGTATCTTCTTGTCGAGTCTAACAGGTTAGTCTCGTATTATTCTTTTCAAAATAAACGAAGCACTTGAATCCTGGTAGGGAAACATAGAACTTTTTTTTTTATTTTTTGCTGCGTGTTTTGGGTTGTAGTAATCTCTGGGTTACCTAACAACTACAACATACCTTACTTTTCTTTTGCATTTGTAAAACGAAGGTTACCTTTTAACTGTGATGGAGCCGGAGGTAGGTGATGCCTGCCTCTCCTAAGGCGTGACTGTGTACCAACAACAGAAGCATTTACCACTGCGGGGTTATTTACTAGAGATGCAGGATAATGATCTTCTAAAGAAGTAGAGACAGAGTGAAGCAAACCGGCAGAGAGATGCTTGCCGTCGATGATGGCTGATGAGGATGAACCGACGGGAGTGGAGACAGCCGCGGTGGTGGTGCAAGGAGTCTGTTGGCGACGATAGTGGCATCAAGTGACGCAGGTAGGTAGCTCGTCGTTGGTGGATGGTGCGGCCGTGGCAGTGGAGAGGAGGCGACATCACATGAGGGACATGCGAGTGCAATGGGGTAGACTGTGTAGTCCGGTGAGACTTCGACGATGGTGGTGGCGGCTGCTGGTGTTGGCAGTTTAGGGCGCGATGGGTTGCCATTATTGAATGTTCGACCTCACCGGCCATCAGTGGTGGAGGAGGATCTGGGTTTGGGAGCCAAGAGAGTATGTGAGGTGCAGCTGCTGTAAGAGAGAGAAGACAAAATTAAGCTAGGTTTGGGAAGAGTAAAAAAATAAGGAGTAAAAAGGGAAACTAACCCTAATACTATCTCCTACACGCAAAACACACCATTTTGGGTATAGGAGAAAAAAAATAAAAATCACAGACCTATAAAACACTTACCATTGGATAAGAAGAATGAGAATAAAAATTAAATGAAACAAATAAAATAAAAATAAATAAAGACCAAAATAGGGGAACATTCTTGTTAACTATCGTAGGGTTGGTTATGAGCATAACAAAAAATATAAACATACCTCTATATAAATTTTATTTTGTATAACAAAAGAAATAAAATCTAACTAGACAATGGTAGGAGTAATTCTAGTTTATAGTCATAGCTAGACTTGACTTCCTTGCAAGCTAGTCAATGAAGTAGAGGGAAGTCACTGAGATTAATTTCCTCAACTTATTGTGGTTGAAAATTCTAATAAAAAGGTTTTAGACAATGGCCATTGACCTTGAATGACTTGTTGGTGTCCATACTCTTTATTTCTACAGCACTATGAGAAAAAATGTTAGTGACAATAAAAAGACCAATCCATCTAGTTCGTAATTTACTAGGAAATAATTTCAATCTAGAATCATATAGCAGAACTTTCTGACTAACTGAAAATTGTTTTCTAGAGATTAATTGATCATGCAATGCCTTTGTTCTTACTTTGTAAATTCTTGAATTATCATAAGCATCATTTCGAATTTCTTTCAGCTCTTGCAATTGTAGCTTACGATGCACACTAGCTTCATCCATGCTCATATTGCATTGTTTTACTGCCCAGGAAGCCTTATATTCAATCTCCACAAGCAATTGACAAGGCTTACCATAGATGAGGCGGTAAGGGGACATGCCAATAGGTGTTTTATAAGCTATCTGATATGCCCATAGGGCGTCCTCTAACCTGAGACTCCAATCTTTACGATTGGGGCTGACCGTTTTTTCAAGAATGGACTCAATCTCTCTGTTGGAGGCCTCTGCTTGCCCATTTGTTTGTGGATGATATGATGTGGAAGTTCGATGATGGACACTATATTTCTTGAAAAGTGCTACAACTATCTTATTGCAAAAATGAGTTCCATAGTCATTAATTATGGTCTTTGGAACTCCATACCTGTTAAAGATATATGACTTGGTAAAACCCACTACAACTTTAGCATCATTAGTTCGAGTAGTTTTTTCTTCTATCCACTTATAAACATAATCAACAGCTAACAATATGTATGTATAACTAAAAGAAGATGGGAATGGCCCTATAAAATCTATACACTAAACATCAAATATTTCACAGACAAGGATGGGTTGTTGGGGCATTTGGTCCGATGACTTACATTTTTAGATTTTTGACAATTAGCACAAGATTTATAGAATATATAGGAATCATGATATATATATATATGAGGCCAATAAAATCCACTATCAAGAATTTTACGAGCTGTCCTTTTTGGACCAAAATGACCTCCATATGTGTGGGCATAATAAAAGCTTATAATGGAACTGATTTCATTACCCGTGATGCATCTTCTAATAATCTGGTCTAAGCATATGCGACATAAATAAGGTTCATCCCAAATATAATACTTGAAATCATGTTTGATCTTTTCTCGTTCAATTTTATTTAAATCATCATGTAAGGATTTAGAGACAAAATAATTAACTATATCTGCGTACCATGGAACTTAATCTGAGGCAGAGAATAGGTATTCATTTGGGAAGTCATCATTAAATGGTGCAGTTTCTTCAACTAATAATGGTAGCCGGCTAAGATGATCAGCGACTAAATTCTCATATCCCTTCTTGTCTCGAATCTCTACATCGAACTCTTGAAGTAAAAGGATCCATCAAATTAATCTAGGCTTTGCATCTTTCTTCTTGAAAAGGTATTTTAGAGCTGCATAGTTAGAGTAAATAATTACTTTAGTGCCAAGTAAATATGAACAAAATTTTTGTAAAGCAAAAACTATAGCTAAAACTTATTTTTTCGTAGTTGAGTAATTGCATTGGGCACTGTAATACCTGGCTAGACCTCGGCATCGGAATTCCTACCTTTCAGCAGAATCTCCATTGGAATCTGGAATTTCTCGGATGTCGGAGCCTTCTAAAAGGGTAAAATAAAGGTTTTCTAAAATGTTTTTATATGTTTTTATGGTTTTAATGAAGAAAGAAATTGAGTTTTGAAAGGAAAGACCCAGGAGGGAAAAGCCAGGTTCGGCCGCCAAACATTGGGCTCTTGCGGAAGCACCTTTGGCCCCCGAAAGTGATCTGGCCAGCCACCTATAAAAGGCCCCATGTCCGAAAATGGGTGAGTTTTCTCTCTCTATTTTCGGGCATAGGTGAGATTTCGCCCTTACGTGGTTGATTTTGTGTTTTTCTTCAATCCCTTCAAGTTTTGATGAGTTTTTACTTTGTTTTGAAGATTTTTTGAGCTAAGATTAAAGTTTTGAAGCTTGGAGACCCCTGGAGCTTGATTTCTCCCAATCTCCAAGTTTGGATCACATCTCCTCTCGATCTTCAAGAGGTAAGTGTAGATCCACGCCTTTTATGATGCTTTAAGTAAGTTTTAAGAAGGGGTTAAGGGTTTTAATGCATGTTTAGAGTAGATGTAAAATATTAGGGTTTATATTAGTTAAATGATAAATGTATGTTTATGTGATGCTATGTTGATGTTTGTTGGGGTTTAGGCTAGTTTTATGCCCCTATATGCATGAATGAGTGTATATGCATGTTTTCGAATAGTTGAATGCATGTTGTGATGTTTTGGGTGGCTGGATGTGAGAGGCAGAATCGGGTTCTGCCCTTTGGGAGAGCCCAGGTTCGGCCGATGAAGCCAGTTTCGGCCGCTGAACCTGCCTGTGGAGGCAGTATTTGGCCGCCTAAGCTCACCTCCGAAGGTTTGGACTTTCGGCTCTGGAGGGGAGTTTCGGCCGCCGAACCTGCCCCTGAAAGTTGTGACTTTCGGATCTGTGGAGGACTTTCGGCCGCCGAACCTTACCCCTGAAAGTGCCTGACTTTCGGATCTAGAGGGACCTTCGGCCGCCGAAAGTCCCTTGCCCAGCCTTCCTTTGTTAGTTTTTTATGCATGTTTTGATGATGTTTTAGGGGGTTTTTGGGGAGATGTTTAGAGTCATGTTAGAGTTTGTTTGGTTCCTCATTTGAGTCCACCTGTGTAGGATCAGACCCGAGGAACCGAGGAGGCCAGCAGTGTTAGCTGTTTCAGAGTCAGCCAGAGGTGAGTAGAACAGAACTACTTTTTATTTTTAAAAGTAACTAAACTTTTAGCATGTTCATGCATCACGAATACCATGATATGTATTAGGTTGTTTTGCATTAGAATTCACGAATATGATGCATTGCATAATGTGATGTTGATGTGGATGGATGTTGAATGACCCACTAGCCCTTGATATGATATGTCATGATACGGTATGAAAGTCCAGTGAGGCCCATTCTACACCCCTGGCACAATTGGAATATGTAGAGGGTTATTGGTAACAAGTCCATCCGTGATGTGAATTGTTTGTGATGTGATGCATTTCGTGATGTGATGCATTTCATGATGGCATATGTTTATAAACTGTTTTTATGGTTCTGCTCACTGGGCTTTAGTAGCTCACCCCTTTTCCCCTAACCCCCAGGTTGCAGGGCTAGAGATAGCTCAGGAAGTCAGCAAGGGTAAAGGCTATGTTATGTAATAGTCTGGTAGTGGACATGATATGTAAAATGATGTAATGTAAAGTAATGTATTGAGGATTAGTATTGTGCTTGGCCCTAATGTATGGTTCATCCCTGTTGTACATGATCTTTATGTAAATGTTTTAATGATGATATATGTTGAACCAAGCTTGATGTATGTAATGTTGACCCAATTAGAGCATTTGATGAGGGCTCTAGTATGGGGTTTGTATGTATAAAGTCATGGTGCATGCACAGGTCAAGCTTGGTATATGAAAAGTTTAAAGTTTTTATGAAAATGTATGATCATATATGGGATTTTATCAGATGTACAGGATGTATAGTAGGCTTGCTACGGGTCCCGGCGACCTTAAGTCGATCTGGATCCTAGCTTTTTTATGAAAATGTATGATCATGTATGGGATTTTATTAGATATACAGGATGCATAGTAGGCTTGCTACGGGTTCCGGCGACCTTAAGTCGATCTGAATCCTAGCGCCGGTAGCGGTCTGATTTTCGAGTCGTTACAGAGTGGTATCAGAGCCCTAGGTTCATATGGTCGGACCTAGAGTGTGTCGGGCTCATAGATGTTATAGAAGGGCAAGCACAATAGGAAAAATCATGTCCACTAGGATAGGATATAGAGTCTTGTCTTGATGATGATGTGAAATGCCATGATGATATGCATGCACATTAATGATATGTGATGTATGTGATGCGGGTTCATGTGTTTCCACATGAACCATATGATGCTAATGTTTATGTGTATGTGTTGTGTTTCAGAAAACAGAATGTGAGGCACTCGTCGATCTGCACGATTGACTGGAGTCCCACCTAAGAGTGAGGGCATGGATGCCCATCCCCCTGCTTTGCCAAGGGCAATGTCTAGTAGATCGAGCAGAGAAGGGACATCAAGAGGCCCTAGAAGGTCTTTTGATGTGAATAGGAGGAGAACAGATCCGGAAAGGATGTCAGCTGATGTGAGGGAATCAAAGGAGGATGAACAGAGAAGAGATAGTATTCTGGGCATGAGTATGTCTGAAGAGGGTATAGGAGAGTCTCATGGAGGCGCTCAGACCTCGGGTTTGCTCACCCACCTCAGTACCAACCCTTTCCACAGGGCCCAGGGTATCCGATGGGGGGTACATCGGATTACTCTAGTTTTAACCCATATCCCTCCTACATGCCTTATCCTCCCTTTTACCCACCATATCCACAGTACCCCATGTTTCCACCCTCACCTTTCTATCCAAATCCAGCAAACCCTAACCTAGGGAATGCTGCACCTCCTCCACCAGCAGAACCTGTAGCCCTTGAAATCCAAACACCTAAACCTAGCTCATCTGTGGAGAGCAAAGTAAAGATGACAGATTACCTGAAGCTGGATGCTCCCAAGTTCAAGACAGGTGATGATTCGTTTGAGTACCTCAAAACGGTAAAGATGATAACAGATGAGTTGGGGGCAAATGATAGTAGAGCCATTCAGATAGCGGGGTTCACATTGAAATGCAAGAAAGCATGAGAATGGTTTAAAAATTATGTGGACCCAAGGTTGGACAACCTATCCTGGGAGGAGTTTGCAAATGAGTTTGCTTGATGGGCGTTTCCAGACAGTTCTAGAGAGCTGAAAGTTGTTGAGTTTGAGCAGCTAAGGCAGACAGAGGATATGAGTATCGATGAGTACACAGATAAGTTCCTGGAGTTGCTGCAGTATGTGGATCAGGCATATGACACAGATCAAAAGAAAGCTAGGAGGTATACCATGAGGCTCCACCCTAGATATTCCTCCATGATCCTAGCAGTGGAGAGAGAGGACTTCCACACCATAGTGGATGCAGCACGGAAGATGGAGGCTATTGCCATCATTCAGGGGACAGTGAAACAGCAAGTGGCATAGCCCTCGGGTTCCAAGACCCCAGGTTCAGGGAGTATCGACCTCTCTTCTTTGAGTGCAACAGCTTCGGGTAGCAAAAAGTGGGTTAAAGGCTCTAAAAAGCCGAAGAAGAATAAGTTCTGGAACCGGTTGAAGTCGGGTCTAGGATTAGATGGTGGCTCGAGCTCAGGTTCAAATGGTTCAGAATGCTTGAGGTGCGGTAAACCGCACAAGAGAGTTTGTCGGTTTGGGACATCAGTATGTTACAGACGTGGGCAAGAGGGACACATTGTAATACCCGGCCAGATTTTCGGCATCGGAATCCCTATCTTCCGGCGGAATCTCCGTTGGAATCTGTAATTTTGATGATGCCAGAGTCTTCTAGAAGGGTAAAATGTGTTTCTAAAATGTTTTCATGTGATTTTATGGTTTTAAATGGAAAAAGAATTGAGTTTTAAAAAGAAAAGGCCAAGGAGGAAGGACCCAGGTTCGGCCGCCGAACCTCAAGTTCGGCCGCCGAACATAGAGCTATTTCGGGTGTGCTTTAGGCCTCCGAAAGTCTTGAGGGCAGAAGCCAGTTTCGGCCGCCGAATCTCAAGTTCGGCCGCCGAACATGCATGAGTTTAGGAGGCACGTTAGGCTGCCGAAGGTGGTTCAGCAGGCCACCTATAAAAACCCCTCAGACCGAAAATGGGCGAGTTTTCTCTCCACTCTCGAGCTCAGGTGTGTTCATGTCCTCCTTTGGTCATTTTCATGTTTTTCTTCATCTCCTTCATGGTTTTTATGAGTTTCATGGTTGTTTTGAAGAGTTTTCAAGCTTAGATCTAAGTTTTGGGAGCTTGGAGACCCAAGGTGTAATACCCGGCTAGACTCCGGTACCGGAATTCCTACCGTCCGGTGGAATCTCGGGTGTCGGAAGCCTCTAGTAGGGTAAAATCATGTTTCTATGAAAGGTTTTAATGTGTTTTATGTTTTAAGCATGGCAGAAAATGAGTTTTTGCATGAAAAGTCATAGGAGGAAAACCCAGTTTCGGCCGCCGAACGGAGTTTCGGCCGCCGAACATGCATGCGTTTTGGAGGCACGTTAGGCCCCCGAAAGCATGAGTTAGGGAAGTCCAGGTTCGGCCGCCGAAAGTCAAGTTCAGCCGCCGAACATGGCATGGATGCGGAAGCGCATTCGGCCCCCGAACGTGGCCTGGCCAGCCACCTATAAAAGGGGCACTTAGCCGAAAAGGGCGAGTTTTCTCCCATTTTCGGCTACAGCAAGCTTCCAACCTTCCCTTTGCAACTCTCGTGTTCTTCCTCCAAATCTCTTCCATTTTCTTGAGTTTTAAACTCACGTTTGCAAGTTTTGAGCATTTAAACCAAGTTTTGGAGCTTTGGGAACTCAGGAGCTCATTTTCGTGGATCTCCAAGTTTAGGTCGTCTCCCTCTCGATCTTCAAGAGGTAAGAGCCGATCTTAAGCTCCTTATGTGTTTTAAATAAGTTTTATGCAAGATCTATGGGTAGAAATGCATGTTAGGTTATATGTTGAGTTATGGGTTAATATTGATGTTTTGAACAATGTGTGTGGATTTTGTGTGTTTGAAGTGTTGTAGTTGGGGTATATGACTGCTTGAGACCCCTAGGAACTTGTATGCATGTTTTAGTTGAGATTTATGCATGATTTGAGGTTTTGGGAGGCAAGAGGTTCATGTGAACCAAGTTTCTGCCCTTCTGGCAGAAACCAGGTTCGGCCGCCGAACCCCCTTGTGGAGGCAGCATTCGGCTGTCGAAGCTTGCCCCCGAAAGAAGACTTTCGTCTCTGTCTGGGAGTTTCGGCCGCCGAAGGTGCCGCCGAACCTGCCTGACTTTCGGCTCTGGAGGGACTTTCGGCCGCCGAACCTGCCGCCGAAAGTGCCTTGTTCAGCCATTTCTTGCATGTTTTTATGTGATGTTTTCAGGATGTTTTAGGGGGTTTTTGGGGAGTATTTTAGAGTTATGTCCAAGTATGTTTGGTCCCTCATTTGAGTCCACCTGTGTAGGTTCGGACCCGAGGAACCGAGGACCCCAGCAGTGAGTCCAGCTGCTTCGGTGTTGTCAGAGTCAGCCAGAGGTGAGTGGAACTAAACTTAATCTTTTAAATTAAATGTTTTATCATGTTTCATGCATCATGATTATGCAATAGGGTGATTGCATTAGTTTCACGAATATGCCGCATTGCATCATGTGTTGTTGATGTGGGTGAATGTTGGATGACCCAATTAGTCCATGACAGGAAGACCAGGACCCCATTCTACGGCCTGGCACGGAAATGAAAGACCAGGACCCCATTCTACGGCCTGGCACGATTGTGGACTCGAAGACCAGGAGCCCAGAGGAGGCCCTGGAATAATGGTAAGTAATGTATGTATGACAGGAAGACCAGGACCCCATGCTACGGCCTGGCACTATGTTAGCTTGGACTAATTGGTGACAAGTTCACCCAACCCTTATGTGAATTGTCTGTGTTATGATGCATTTCATAGAGCATAGTATTTATGTGTTTTAATAGTTCAGCTCACTGGGCTTTTAGCTCACCCCTCTCCCTTTACCCCCCAAGCTTGCAGGTACAGTATAGAGCAGGAGTCCGGATAGAGTAAAGAAGTTCTGTTTATGTAATAGCTAGCAATGGATAGGATCAAATTGTAATGTAAAAGTACAGCATAGTTATGTAATGAGGTTTATGGATGATTAGTGTGTGCTTGACCATAGAATGTTGTATCCCTTTTAATACATGATCTTAGAGATTTTGATGATGTGTATGTAAACCAACTCAATAGATGTATGTCACCCATTGAGGGTACAGATGAGATCCCACAGAGGGATCAAAGTTATGTTTATGTTTATGCACAGGTTGAGTTTGGTTGATGTATGTGGAAAGAAAAGTTTTAATTTTTATGCATGTTGTTGATCATGTATGGGATTATACAGGTTTACAGGTTTTATGTCAGGCTTGCTACGGGTCCCGGCGGCCTTAAGCCGATCTGGATCCTAGCGCCGGTAGCGGTCTGATTTTTGGGTCGTTACAGAATGGTATCAGAGCCCTAGGTTCATATGGTCGGACCTAGAGTGTCGGGCTCATAGATGTTATAGAAGGTCAAGCACAATAGGAAAAGATCATGTCCACTAGGATAGGATGTGGAGTCCTGTCTTGCATGATGATGTGAAATGCCATGATAATATGCATGTGCATTTATGATATGCTGATATGTGATGTATGTGATGCGGGTTCATGTGTGCCCACATGAACCATATGATGCTAATGTTTATGTGCTGTGCACTGTTTTTCAGAAAACAGGATGAGAGGAACTCGTCGATCAGCAAGATTGACTGGAGTACCACCTGAGGATGAGGGCATGAGCGCCCGTCCTCCAGCATTGCCTAGGGCAATGTCTAGTAGGTCTAACCGAGAAAGAGCAGCAAGAGACCCTAGAAGGTCTTTGGATCTGGGTAGAAGCAGATCAGTCAGAGGAACAGTTCGGGGAGGAATGTCTGAGAGCATGGGGGATGAGATGGATGTAGAGCAGAGGAGGGATGGCAGTCTGGGAGTTGGCATGTCAGAGGAAGGTATGAGAGAGTCCCAAGGAGGCACTCAGGCCTCGGGATTTGTTCAGCCACCTCACTACCCACATTTCTCACAACATCCCGGGTATTTGATGGGAGGTACATCGGATTACCCTAGTTTCACCCCTTATCCCACACAGATGCCATACCCACCATACTACCCACCATACTCTCAGTACCCAATGTACCCACCTCCACCCTACTATCCAAGTCCAGCAAACCCTACCTCAGAAAATGTTGCACCACCTCCACCACCTGCAGAACCAGCAGCCCCAGTTGTTCAGCCACCTAGACCTAGCTCAGCCAGTGGGAGCAAGGTTAAGATGACCGACTACATGAAATTGGGTGCTCCTCAGTATGAAAAAGGGGATGACCCATTTGTGTACCTTGAAAGGGTTAAAGTAATTACTAATGAGATTGGGGCTGATGATAGTAGAGCCATTCAGATGGCCGGGTTCACGCTTAAGTGAAAGAAGGCACGGGAGTGGTTCAAGAATTATGTGAAACCGAGAGTGGACAGCATGACTTGGGAAGAGTTTGCAAACGAGTTTGCAGGATGGGCTTTTCCCGATAGTTCAAGGGAGCTGAAGATGATAGAGTTTGAACAGTTGAGGCAGACGGATGAAATGGGTGTGGAGGAGTTCACCGACCGATTTTTGGAGCTGTTGCCTTTTTCTGGGCAGAGTCTGGACACAGATTCGAAGAGGTCAAGGAGGTATGTTATGAAACTCCATTCCAGGTATTCCTCCTTGATCCAGTCAGTGGACAGGGAGAGCTTCCATGCCATAGTAGATATGGCCAGGAAAATGGAGGCCAGTGCCATCGTTCAGGGGACAGTCAAGTAGTCAGTGGCACAGTCTTCCGGTTCTAAAACTCCGGGTGGGGGAAGATTAGATCCCTCTACCCTGAGTGCAGCAGCTTCAGGCAGTAAGAGATGGGATAAGCCCAAGGGTAAGAAGAACAAGTTCTGGAATAAAGTCAAGTCCAGTCTGGGATTTGGGAGTGGCTCAAGCTCTGGTGCGGATAATGCAGTTTGTGCGAGGTGTGGTAAGCCACACAGGGGAGTATGTCGGTTTGGGACGAACGCCTGTTTCAGATGTGGTCAGGAGGGGCATATGGCTCGAGATTGTCCAAGAGCAGTCCCGATGGCTCCGTCCCAGCAGACAGCTTCAGGCAGTGTAGCGCAGCCAGCAGCTCCAGCCATGACTCAGGCCAGTGGCAGAGGTAGAGGGAGAGGGGCAGCCTCTTCTTCAGCGGGTTTCAGAGGTGAAGGTCCATCAGCTTCGGCACGGATCTTCACAATGACACAGCAGGAGGCAGATGCATCTAACACCGTGGTGGCAGGTAACTTAATTATTGGTTGTTCAGATGTATATGCCTTGATGGACCCTGGCGCATCTCATTCTTTTATCGCTCCGAAAGCCGTAGGGAGGTTGGGTCTGATGACTTCTGGATTAGAGTGTCCTCTCTGGGTCAGTGGACCCAAGTGTGATCCATCTGTGGCAGAGTCAGTCTGCCAGTGTAGTCCTGTGTTTGTTGAGGGAAGATGCTTGTCCGCCGACCTAGTGGTTCTAGATTTGACAGATTTTGACGTCATTCTAGGGATGGACTGGCTATCTACCCATGGTGCTACCTTAGACTGCAGAGACAAGGTAGTCAGGTTCAGAGGTCAGGATGGGTCTGAGGTTGTCTTTAGAGGAGACAGGAGGGGTACACCTAGAGGTCTGATATCAGCCCTTCAGGCTCGTAGGTTGCTCAGGAGGGGATGTCAGGGGTATTTGGCTCATGTGAGAGAGCTTAGCAGTCAGGTTAGAGAGCCCGCCTCGGTGCCAGTGGTTAGAGAGTTCTTAGATGTGTTCCCAGACGAACTGCCAGGTTTACCACCTGCTAGGGAAATAGAGTTCGAGATAGAACTGATGCCTGGAACCCGACTGATCTCTATCCCTCCCTACAGGATGGCGCCAGCAGAATTGAAAGAGTTGAAGGAGCAGTTGCAGGAGCTGGTAGACAAGGGCTTCATCCGACCGAGTACCTCACCCTGGGGTGCTCCAGTTTTGTTTGTGAGAAAGAAGGATGGATCCCTTAGACTTTGTATCGACTACAGGCAGTTGAACAAAGTCACTACCAAGAACAAGTACCCATTGCCAAGGATCGACGATCTATTCGACCAGCTAGCAGGAGCGGGTTGTTTCTCCAAAATAGATCTGAGGTCCGGGTATCATCAGTTGAGGATCAGGGAAGAGGATGTACCGAAGACAGCTTTCAGGACCAGATATGGGCATTTTGAGTTCCTTGTAATGCCGTTCGGGTTAACTAACGCCCCTGCAGCATTCATGGACCTCATGAACAGAGTGTTTAGCCAGTACCTGGATCACTTCGTTATTGTCTTCATAGATGATATCTTGGTGTATTCCAGGAATGCAGAGGAGCATGCCCATCATCTGAGGTTGGTTCTACAGACCTTGAGGGAACATGGCTTGTATGCCAAGTTCTCCAAGTGTGAGTTTTGGCTAAGGAGCATTTCGTTCTTGGGGCATGTAGTGTCAGAGAATGGGATTGAGGTGGACCCCAAGAAGACAGAAAATGTGGCTAACTGGCCTAGACCCACTTTAGTAACAGAGATCAGGAGTTTCTTGGGTTTGGCAGGTTACTACAGGAGGTTCGTTCAGGACTTCTCGAAAATTGCAGCTCCTCTGACCAGACTAACCAGGAAGAATCAGAAGTTTCTGTGGACCGACCAGTGCGAGGAGAGTTTTGTAGAGCTTAAGAAGAGGTTGACTTCAGCACCAGTTTTAGCTCTGCCATCTAGTGATGAGGACTTTACAGTCTTTTCTGATGCGTCCCGTGTGGGACTGGGTTGTGTACTAATGCAGAAGGAGAGGGTGATCGCTTATGCTTCTAGGCAGCTAAAGAAGCATGAGTTGAATTACCCCACACATGACCTGGAGATGGCAGCAGTAATCTTTGCACTCAAGATGTGGAGGCACTACCTCTACGGGGTTAAATGTGAGATCTTTACGGATCATAAGAGCCTGCAATACATCTTGAGTCAAAGAGATTTGAATTTGAGACAGAGGAGGTGGGTAGAGCTACTGAGTGACTATGATTGCAAGATTCAGTATCATCCGGGTAAGGCGAATGTCGTGGCAGACGCTCTAAGCCGGAAGTCACTAGGCAGTCTATCCCACATCACGGCAGAGAGGAGACCAGTGGTGAAGGAGTTTTACAAGCTCATTGAGGAAGGTCTACAGTTGGAGTTATCTGGTACAGGTGCCTTGGTTGCTCAGATGAAAGTGACACCCGTGTTTCTGGAACAGGTGGCTCAGAAACAGCATGAGGACCCAGAGTTAGTGAAGATTGCCAGGACTGTTCAGTCAGGCAAGGACAGTGAGTTCAGATTTGACAATAGGGGGATCCTCCGCTATGGGAGTCAATTATGTGTACCAGATGACATAAGGCTAAAAGGAGACATTATGAGAGAGGCTCATAATGCAAGATACAACATTCACCCCGGAGCCACCAAGATGTATCAAGATCTGAAGAAAGTTTACTGGTGGCCAACTATGAAGAAAGAAGTGGCACAGTTTGTGTCAGCCTGCGAAGTGTGTCAGAGGGTGAAGCTGGAACATCAGAAGCCGGCTGGAATGCTTAACCCGCTACCTATTCCAGAGTGGAAATGGGAGAATATAGCTATGGACTTCGTAGTGGGGTTACCGGCGACGTCCAACAGATTGGACTCCATATGGGTGATTGTGGACAGACTCACCAAATCTGCTCACTTCATCCCTGTCAGGAGTGACTATTCTGTGGACAAGTTGGCGCAGGTGTACGTTGATGAGATAGTCAGACTGCATGGGGTTCCTGTTTCTATAGTGTCAGATAGAGGGCCCCAGTTCACCTCCAGGTTTTGGCGGAGTCTGCAGGATGCCATGGGTACTCGATTGGATTTCAGCACTGCATTCCATCCACAGACAGACGGACAGTCAGAGAGGACCATCCAGACCATAGAAGATATGCTAAGGATGTGTGTGCTGGACTTTGGCGGTTCTTGGAGGCAGCATCTACCTTTGGTGGAGTTTGCCTACAATAACAGTCATCATGCTAGCATCGGGATGGCTCCATATGAAGCTTTATATGGAAGGAAGTGCAGGTCACCTGTTTGCTGGGAAGAAGTTGGAGAAAAGGCCTTGGCAGGGCCTGAGCTAGTAGAGATCACCAGCAGGGTAGTACCCTTAATCAGAGAAAGAATCAAGACAGCTGCAAGCAGACAGAAGAGTTATGCAGACATCCGCAGAAAGCAAGTAGAGTTTCAGGAGGGGGATCTGGTATTGCTTAAGGTGTCTCCAATGAAAGGAGTGGTTCGGTTCGGGAAGAAAGGTAAGCTGGCTCCGCGGTACATCGGACCCTTTGAAGTCTTGCAAAAGATTGGGAATGTATCGTACAAGCTGGATTTACCTGCTTCAATGGAGAGAATCCATCCGGTTTTCCATGTTTCTATGTTGAGAAAATTCGTGTCAGATCCAGGCAAGGTTCTTAGTGAGCCTGATGTGGAGATCCAAGAGGATCTCACCTATGTTGAGCAGCCAGTACGGATCCTAGACACCCAGATCAGGAAGCTGAGGAACAAGGAAATCCCGATGGTGAAAGTCCTGTGGAACCACCACAATATGGAAGAATGCACTTGGGAGACACGGGAGTCTATGCTCCGGCAATATCCTCATCTCTTTTAAGGTTGGTCTCTATGTGTTTTATGTGTATGATATGTTGTACGCCTTGCATGTGTTAGTTGAGGAACATTCGGGGACGAATGTTCTTAAGGGGGGGAGAATGTAATACCCGGCTAGACTCCGGTACCGGAATTCCTACCGTCCGGTGGAATCTCGGGTGTCGGAAGCCTCTAGTAGGGTAAAATCATGTTTCTATGAAAGGTTTTAATGTGTTTTATGTTTTAAGCATGGAAGAAAATGAGTTTTTGCATGAAAAGTCATAGGAGGAAAACCCAGTTTCGGCCGCCGAACGGAGTTTCGGCCGCCGAACATGCATGCGTTTTGGAGGCACGTTAGGCCCCCGAAAGCATGAGTTAGGGAAGTCCAGGTTCGGCCGCCGAAATTCAAGTTCGGCCGCCGAACATGGCATGGATGCGGAAGCGCATTCGGCCCCCGAACGTGGCCTGGCCAGCCACCTATAAAAGGGGCACTTAGCCGAAAAGGGCGAGTTTTCTCCCATTTTCGGCCACAGCAAGCTTCCAACCTTCCCTTTGCAACTCTCGTGTTCTTCCTCCAAATCTCTTCCATTTTCTTGAGTTTTAAACTCACGTTTGCAAGTTTTGAGCATTTAAACCAAGTTTTGGAGCTTTGGGAACTCAGGAGCTCATTTTCGTGGATCTCCAAGTTTAGGTCGTCTCCCTCTCGATCTTCAAGAGGTAAGAGCCGATCTTAAGCTCATTATGTGTTTTAAATAAGTTTTATGCAAGATCTATGGGTAGAAATGCATGTTAGGTTATATGTTGAGTTATGGGTTAATATTGATGTTTTGAACAATGTGTGTGGATTTTGTGTGTTTGAAGTGTTGTAGTTGGGGTATATGACTGCTTGAGACCCCTAGGAACTTGTATGCATGTTTTAGTTGAGATTTATGCATGATTTGAGGTTTTGGGAGGCAAGAGGTTCATGTGAACCAAGTTTCTGCCCTTCTGGCAGAAACCAGGTTCGGCCGCCGAAAGGAGTTTCGGCTGCCGAACCCCCTTGTGGAGGCAGCATTCGGCTGCCGAAGCTTGCCCCCAAAAGAAGACTTTCGTCTCTGTCTGGGAGTTTCGACCGCCGAAGGTGCCGCCGAACCTGCTTGACTTTTGGCTCTGGAGGGACTTTCGGCCGCCGAACCTGCGGCCGAAAGTGCCCTGTTCAGCCATTTCTTGCATGTTTTTATGTGATGTTTTCAGGATGTTTTAGGGAGTTTTTGGGGAGTATTTTAGAGTTATGTCCAAGTATGTTTGGTCCCTCATTTGAGTCCATCTGTGTAGGTTCGGACCCGAGGAACCGAGGACCCCAGCAGTGAGTCCAGCTGCTTCGGTGTTGTCAGAGTCAGCCAGAGGTGAGTGGAACTAAACTTAATCTTTTAAATTAAATGTTTTATCATGTTTCATGCATCATGATTATGCAATAGGGTGATTGCATTAGTTTCACGAATATGCCGCATTGCATCATGTGTTGTTGATGTGGGTGAATGTTGGATGACCCAATTAGTCCATGACAGGAAGACCAGGACCCCATTCTACGGCCTGGCACGGAAATGAAAGACCAGGACCCCATTCTACGGCCTGGCACGATTGTGGACTCGAAGACCAGGAGCCCAGAGGAGGCCCTGGAATAATGGTAAGTAATGTATGTATGACAGGAAGACCAGGACCCCATGCTACGGCCTGGCACTATGTTAGCTTGGACTAATTGGTGACAAGTTCACCCAACCCTTATGTGAATTGTCTGTGTTATGATGCATTTCATAGAGCATAGTATTTATGTGTTTTAATAGTTCAGCTCACTGGGCTTTTAGCTCACCCCTCTCCCTTTACCCCCCAGGCTTGCAGGTACAGTATAGAGCAGGAGTCCGGATAGAGTAAAGAAGTTCTGTTTATGTAATAGCTAGCAATGGATAGGATCAAATTGTAATGTAAAAGTACAGCATAGTTATGTAATGAGGTTTATGGATGATTAGTGTGTGCTTGACCATAGAATGTTGTATCCCTTTTAATACATGATCTTAGAGATTTTGATGATGTGTATGTAAACCAACTCAACAGATGTATGTCACCCATTGAGGGTACAGATGAGATCCCACAGAGGGATCAAAGTTATGTTTATGTTTATGCACAGGTTGAGTTTGGTTGATGTATGTGGAAAGAAAAGTTTTAATTTTTATGCATGTTGTTGATCATGTATGGGATTATACAGGTTTATAGGTTTTATGTCAGGCTTGCTACGGGTCCCAGCGGCCTTAAGCCGATCTGGATCCTAGCGCCGGTAGCGGTCCGATTTTCGGGTCGTTACACAAGGAGTAGTTTCCTCCCATCTCCAAGTTAGGGATCGCACTAACCCTCGATCTCCAAGAGGTAAGTGTAGATCTTTGCTTCCCTTTGTGTTTTAATGAAGTTTTAAGAGATTTTAATGGATGAGTATGGATAGATATGGATGTTAAGGTTTATGTGGGTTTTATGCTCATGTATGTTTATGTGTGTTTATGTGATGTTATGTTGGAAGTTTAAGCTAGTCTATGCATGTGGGAGTGAGTATGCATGATGGGGAGAGAGTATGTGAGGATTTGGGTTGTTTTAGAACAAATGCATAATGTTGAGGGTTTATGTTACCCTTTATGTAAATGTGTGTTTATGTATGAGGAATGTAATGTTGTTGGGGTTTAGGATGGTTTGAGACTCCTATGGGCTTGGTTGCATGTTGTAGAATAGTTAAATGCTTGTTTTGGAAGGTTTGGAGGCTGTTGTGCATGTGAAGGCTGAGTTATGCCCTTCTGGGAAGAACTCAGGTTCGGCCGCTGAAGGTAGCTTCGGCCGCCGAACCTGCCTGTGGTGGTTTGTTTTGGCTGCCGAACCCTGCCCCCGAAAGTTGGACTTTCGGCTCTAGAAAGGAGTTTCGGCCGCCGAAAGTGCCACCGAACATGCATGAGTTTCGTCTCTGGAAGAGACCTTCGGCCGCCGAACCTGCATGGCTTTCGGCTCTGGAAGGCACATTCGGCTGCCGAAAGTGCCCTGTCCAGCCCTTTCTTGGGTGTTTTCTATGCATGTTTTGAGGATGTTTTAGGGGGTTTTTGGGGAGTTGTTTTTGAGTTGTTAGAGTGTGTTTGGCACCTCATTTGAGTCCACCTGTGTAGGATCGGACCCAAGAGATCGAAGAGGCCAGCAGAGTTAGCTGTTGCAGAGTCAGTCCAGCGTTTGCCAAAGGTGAGTAGAACTAAACCTAATCTTTTATTTTAAGAAATCAAATGCCTAAAGCATGTTCATGCATCATGATTATATGTAATAGGTTGATTGCACTAGTTCCACGAATATGACACATTGCATTATTTACTGTTAATGTGGATGGACCAAGGCGACCCCAATAGCCCTAGCTATGTTATGTTAATGAAGTCTTGAGGAGCCCCTTGAGGGCCGGGCATAATGAAGTCCTGAGGAGCCCCTTGAGGGCCGGGCATAATGAAGTCCTGAGGATCCCCTTGAGGGCCGGGCATAATGAAGTCCTGAGGAGCCCGAAGGGCCGGGCACCATGTTATGTTACAGACAGAGGGAGTTTTGGTGGTCATGTCCATCTGTGATGTGAATTGTTTGTGCTGTGGCGCATTTCATGAAAGTATGTAATTAATGAACTGTTTTCATTGTTTCTACTCACTGGGCTTTTTAGCTCACCCCTCTCCCCTAACCCCAGGTTTGCAGGTATGAGGTCGTTGGGAAGTCGGCAAGGGCTTATGTTATGTTTATGTAATAGCTTAGTATGTTAGTGTGGACATGTAAAGTAAATTGATATAATGTAATGTAAAGTAGAGTTATGTTTATGGATTAGTACTGTGCTTGGCCCTAAGGCTTGATTAGTCCCTTTTTAATACATGATGTATGGTATGTTTTAGTGTCGAGTAGTGCGGGGACCAAACTTGTGGCATGGAATGTTTACCACGCTAGAGTTTTTGATGAGGACTCTAGTGGAGGTTTTATGTTTATGTCTTGATGCATGCACAGGTTAGGTTTTGGTTCATTGGATGTGATTCCAGCTTGATGTATGTTATTGTGACCCAGCTAGGGCATTTGTTGAGAGCTCTAGTATGGGGTTATTTTATGTTTCCAGTTATGTCGCATACAGGTCAAGCTCGGTATTTGCATCAGATGTTCAAGTTTTTCAGTTTTTTTTGTTAATGTTTTGATCATGTATGGGAGTTGACCAGGTGATAGAAGGTATGTTAGGCTTGCTACGGGTCCCGGCGGCCTTAAGCCGATCTGGATCCTAGCGCCGGTGGCGGTTCGGGCCGTTACAGAGGGGTATCGGTTTCCGGGCTGTTATACACATAGCACGGGAGTGTCCTAGAGCAGCCTTTATGGCACCGTCCCAGCAGACAGCTTCAGGCAGTGTGGCTCAGCCAGTAGCTCCAGCCACGACGCAGGGTAGTGGTAGAGGTATAGGGAGAGGGACAACCTCTTCTTCAGCAGGTTCCCGGAGTGAAGGTCCATCAGCTCCAACTCGGATCTTCACTATGATACAGCAGGAGGCAAACACGTCAAACACCGTGGTGTCAGGTAATCTCATCATTGGCTATTCAGATGTGTATGCTTTAATGGACCCTGGTGCTTCTCATTCTTTTGTTGCTCCGAGAGCCGTAGATAGAGTGGGTTTGATAGTTTCTGGGTTAAAGTATCCCCTCTGGGTCAGTGGACCCAAGTATGATCCATCAGTGGCAGAGTCAGTCTGCCGGTATAGTCCAGTGTTTATTGAGGGTAGATGCCTTCCAGTCGACCTTATGGTTCTAGACTTGACGGATTTTGATGTCATTCTAGGGATGGATTTTCTATCTACTCATGGTGCTACTTTGGACTGCAGAGACAAGGTAGTCAGGTTTAGAGATCAGGATGGGTCAGAGGTTGTCTTCAGAGGAGACAGGAGGGGTATGCCTAGAGGTTTGATATCAGCCCTACAGGCTCATAGGTTGTTCAGGAGGGGTTGTCAGGGGTTTCTAGCTCATGTAAGAGAGCTTGATAGTCAAGTTAGGGAGCCCGCCTCAATGCCCGTAGTCAGAGAGTTTCCAGATATCTTCCCAGACGAGCTTCCAGGACTACCACCTGCTAGGGAGATAGAGTTCGAAATAGAAGTGATGCCTGGAACCAGACCGATCTCTATCCCTCCCTACAAGATGGCACCTGCAGAGTTGAAGGAGCTAAAGGAGCAGTTGCAAGAGTTAGTAGACAAGGGTTTTATCCAACCGAGTACCTCACCTTGGATTGCTCTAGTGCTGTTTATAAAGAAGAAGGATGGATCCTTGAGACTTTGTATCGACTACAGGCAGTTGAACAAAGTCACTACCAAGAACAAGTACCCGTTACCTAGGATCGACGATCTATTTGACCAGCTAGCAGAAGCAGGTTGTTTCTCCAAGATAGATCTGAGATCCGGGTATCACCAGCTAAGAATCAGAGAGGAAGATGTGCCAAAGACGGCATTCAGGACCAGATATGGGCATTATGAGTTCCTAGTAATGCCGTTTGGGCTAACCAATGCCCCTGCAGCATTCATGGACCTCATGAACAGAGTTTTTAGCCAGTATCTGGATCACTTTGTTATTGTCTTCATTGATGATATCTTAGTGTATTCCAAAAACACAGAGGAGCATGCCCATCATCTAAGGATAGTTCTGTAGACCCTAAGGGAGCATGGCTTGTATGCCAAGTTCTCCAAGTGTGAATTCTGGTTGAGGAGCATCTCATTCTTGGGGCATGTTGTATCAGAAAATGGAATTGAAGTGGACCCCAATAAGGTAGAAGCTGTAGCTAACTAGCCTAGACCCACTACAGTGATAGAGATAAAAAGCTTTTTGGGCTTGGCAGGTTACTAGAGGAGGTTCGTCCAGGACTTCCCTAAAATTGCCTCTCCTATGACCAGATTGACCAAGAAGAATCAGAGGTTTATGTGGTCTGAACAGTGTGAGGAAAGCTTTGAAGAGCTGAAGAAAAGGTTGACGTCAGCACCGGTGTTAGCTCTGCCTACCAGTAATGAAGACTTCACAGTGTTTTGTGATGCATCCCGTGTGGGACTAGGTTGCGTGTTGATGCAGAATGAGAGGGTAATTGCTTATGTTTCTAGGCAGCTGAAGAAGCATGAGTTGAATTATCTTACACATGATCTAGAGATGGCAGCTGTGATCTTTGCACTCAAGATGTGGAGGCATTACCTTTATGGGGTTAAAAGTGAGATCTTTACAGATCATAAGAGTTTGCAGTACATCTTGAGTCAAAGAGAGTTGAACCTAAGGCAGAGAAGATGGGTAGAACTGCTTAGTGACTATGATTGCAGAATTCAGTACCATCCGGAAAAGGCAAATGTTGTGGCAGATGCCCTAAGTTGGAAATCACTTGGCAGTCTATCCCATGTTACAGCAGAGAGAAGACTGGTGGTGAGGGAATTCTATAAGCTCATTGATGAAGGGCTGCAGTTGGAGTTGTCTGGTACAGGTGCTTTGATAGCTCAGATGAGAGTAACACCCGTGTTTCTGGAGCAGGTGGCTCAGAAACAACACAAGGACCCCGAGTTGGTGAAGATAGCCAGAGCAGTTCAAGCAGGCAAGAATGAGGAGTTCAGATTTAACAACAAAGGGATCCTCGGCTATGGGAACATGTTATGTGTACCAGATGATGTGAGTCTGAAGGGAGACATTATGAGAGAAGCTCATAATGCCATATACAGTGTTCACCCTGGAGCCACTAAAATGTACCAGGATCTGAAAAGAGTCTATTGGTGGCTAGCTATGAAAAGAGAAGTGGCACAGTTCGTGTCCGCCTGCGAAGTATGTCAGAGGGTGAAGCTGGAACACTAGAAGCCGGCTGGAATGCTTAACCCACTGCCGATTCCAGAGTGGAAATGAGAGAATATAGCTATGGATTTCATGGTGGGGTTACCGGCAACGTCTAACAGACTAGACTCCATATGGGTGATTGTGGACAGACTGACCAAATCTGCTCACTTCATCCCTGTTAGGAGTGGCTATTCTATGGACAAGTTGGCGCAGGTGTATGTTGATGAAGTTGTCAGGTTGCATGGGGTTCCTGTTTCGATAGTGTCAGTTAGGGGACCCCAGTTCACCTTCAGGTTTTAGCTATAATACCCGGCTAGACTCCGGTATCGGAATTCCTACCGTCCGGTGGAATCTCGGATGTCGGAGACCTCTAGAAGGGTAAAATCATGTTTTCTTAAAATGTTTTAATGTATTGTATGATTTTAAGTAAGAAAGAAATTGAGTTTTTGCATGAAAATAACCTTGGAGGAAGATTCAGGTTTGGCCGCCGAACCTCAAGTTCGGCCGCCGAACCTCAAGTTCGGCCGCCAAACATGCATGCCCTTCGAGAGTGCTTTAGGCCCCCGAAGGCATAAGTGAGGGAAGTCCAGGTTCGGCCGCCGAACCTTATGTTCGGCCGCCGAACATGGCATGCATGCGGAGGCACGTTAGGCCCCCGAAAGTGGCCTGACCAGCCACCTATAAAGGGGTCCCCATGTCCGAACGGGCGAGCTTTTCTCCCAATTTTCGGCCAAGGTGAGTCTCCGCCGCCCTTATGCCGATCTTGAGTTCTTCCTTCAAATCTTTCATGATTTTTATGAGTTTTCACATTTGTTTTGAAGATTTGAGCAAAGGAATAAGTTTTGGAGCTTGGAGACTAAAGAGTGGATTTCTCCCCATCTCCAAGTTAGGATCGTCTTCCCTCTCGATCTTCAAGAGGTAAGCTTAGATCCTACCTCTCTTGTATGTTTTAAACAAGTTTTATGAAGTTTTATGGGGTAGAAATGCATGTTTAGGTTATTGTTGAGTTTATGGGTTTATGTTGAGTTTTTGAGCAATGTGGGTCGTTTATGTATGTTTGATGTGTTGTAGTTGGGGCTTAGGACAGTTTGAGACCACTATAGACTTGTTGGCTTGAGTTTGCTTGTTGTAGAATAGGTAAATGCATGTTTGAATGAGTTAGGAGGCTTTTGTGCATGTTAGAGGCTGAGTTTCTTCCTTTTGGAAGAACTCAGGTTCGGCAGCCGAAGGGACTTTCGGCCGCCGAACCTGCCTGTGGAGGCCAGCCTTTGGCTGCCGAACGCTGCCCCCGAAAGTGGACTTTCGGCTCTGGAGGGGAGTTTCGGCCGCCGAAGGAGCCGCCGAACATGCATGAGTTTCGTCTCTGGAGTAAACCTTCGGCCGTCGAAAGTGCCGCCGAAGGTGCATGACTTTCGGTTCTGGAGGGTGTAACGACCCGAAAATCGGACCACTACCGGCGCTAGGATCCAGATCGGCTTAAGGCCGCCGGGACCCGTAGCAAGCCTAACATAAAATCTGTAAACCTGTATAATCCCATACATGATCAACAACATACATAAAAATTTAAAACTTTTCCTTCAAACATCTAACTCAACCTGAACATACATGTACATAGTCATGATCATAATCGTGATCCCTCTGTGGGATCTCATCAATGCCCCAACGGGCGATACAACATGAGATGAGTTGGCTTTCATGAACATTATAAAACATTTCTGATCATGTAATAAAAGGGATACCTCATACACAATGTCAAGCACAACATCTAATCCTCAATATCATTACATGACTGAAACTGTACTTTTACATAACATTAATACATTTATCATGCCCACACTATCTATTACATAAACCAGACTTCATTACTCTTGTAAACCTCCTGGTCTACCCTGTACCTGCAATCCTGGGGAAATGGGAGAGGGATGAGCTACTAGAGCCCAGTGAGCAGAATAATAAAAACATTTAAATCATATGGATCATGGAATGCATCACATCACAGCTAATCACATCAAGGATGAATTTGTCACCAATAGCCCTCTACATGGTCCAACTGTGCCAGAACGTAGAATGGGTCCTGGTCTTTCCCTTACATATCATATCATAACATAACAGTGTCCAACTGTGCCAGAACGTAGAATGGGTCCTGGTCTTTCCCTTACATAGTGCCAGCGAACGTAGAATGGGTCCCACTGGTCTTACTTTCCATACCGTACATATCACATCGTCATATCATAGATCGAGGGCTATGGATCATCCAACATTCATCCACATCAACATTTAACATATGCAATGCAACATATTCGTGAATTCTAATGCAAGCAACCTAATTCATCACATGGCATTCATGATGCATGAAGCATGCTAAAAAGTACCTTATTTGCTTTAAAACATAATCGGTGTATTCCACTCACCTCTGGATAGCTCTGACCAGACACTGGGGCAACAGACTCACTGCTGGGGTCCTCGGTTCCTCGGGTCCGAACCTACACAGGTGGACTCAAATGAGGGACCAAACATACCTGAACATAACTCTAAACTATTCCCCAAAAACCCCCTAAAACATCATGGAATAATCATAGAAAAGCATGCAAGAAATGGCTGAACAGGGCACTTTTAGCGGCAGGTTCGGCGGCCGAAAGTCCCTCCAGAGCCGAAAGTCAGGCAGGTTCGGCGGCACCTTCGGCGGCCGAAACTCCCAGACAGAGGCGAAACTCATGCATGTTCGGCGGCACCTTCGGCGGCCAAAAGTCCCAGACAGAGACGAAAGTCTCCTTTCGGGGGCAACTTCGGCAGCCGAAAGGCCTGCCTCCCCAGCCATGTTCGGCGGCCGAAAGTTCCTTCGGCTGCCGAACCTGGTTTCTGCCAAAGGGCAGAAACTTGGCTCCCTTATGCATTTGTGCCTCCAATCTCATCCAAACATGCATAAACCTATTCTACAACACTCATACACAAGCATACAAGTTCCTAGGGGCATCAACTAGCTAAAACCCCATCTATAACACATTCAACATACATTTGCAAACCACATTGTTCAAAATCACCTCAAAAACCCATAAACATAACTATGACCTAAACATGCATTCTACCCCCATGAACTTCATAAAACTTACTTAAAACATACTTTAAGCTAGAGATCGACTCTTACCTCTTGAAGATCGAGAGTAGAGGCGACCAAACTTGGAGTTGGAAGAGATTCGAGTTCTTGAACCTCAAAACTCCAAAACTTTGCTCAAAAGCTCAAATCTTCAAAACGAAGTTAAAACAAGTGAAAAACTTGAAAGATCTAGAGGAAAAACATCAAAGATCGGTGAGGGGCGGCGGAAAGCTCACCTTGGCCGAAAATGGGGAAAAGCTCGCCCGTTTTTGGATAAGGGACCCTTTTATAGTGGCTGGCCAGGCCACATTCGGGGGCCGAATGTGCCTCCGCATGCATGCCATGTTCGGCGACCGAACTTGAGGTTCGGCGGCCGAACCTGGACTTCCCTCACTTATGCTTTCGGGGGCCTAAAGGCGCTCCCGAAGACATGCATGTTCGGCGGCAGAACTTGAGGTTCGGCGGCCGAACCTGAGTTTTCCTCCAAGGTTGTTTTTGTGCAAAAACTCATTTCCATTTTACTTAAAACCATGAAATACCTTAAAACATTTTATGAAAACATGTTTCTACCCTACTAGAGGCTTCCGACATCCGAGATTCCACCGGACGGTAGGAATTCCGATACCGGAGTCTAGCCGGGTATTACATTCTCCCCCCCTTAAGAACATTCGTCCCCGAATGTACCTCAACTAGCACACATAGCATGGCATAAAACATAACATACATACATAACACATAAACACATAGAGATCTAACCTTAAAAGAGATGAGGGTACTGCTGGAGCATGGACTCCCGTGTCTCCCAAGTGCATTCCTCCAAATTGTGGTGGTTCCACAAGACTTTCACCATCGGGATTTCCTTGTTCCTTAACTTTCTGATCTGGGTGTCTATGATCCGTACTGGTTGTTCAACATAGGTGAGATCCTCTTGGACCTCCACATCAGGCTCACTAAGAACCTTGCTCGGATCCGACACAAACTTCCTCAACATTGAAACATGGAAAACCGGATGGATTCTTTCCATTGAAGCAGGTAAATCCAGCTTGTACGACACATTCCCAATCTTTTGCAAGATTTCAAAGGGTCCGATGTATCGTGGGTCTAGTTTACCTTTCTTCCCAAAGCGAACCACTCCTTTCATAGGAGACACCTTGAGCAATACCAGATCCCCCTCCTGAAACTCTAACTATCTTCTGCGGACGTCTGCATAGCTCTTCTGTCTGCTTGCAGCAGTCTTGATCCTTTCTCTGATTATGAGTACTACCCTGCTGGTAATCTCTACAAGCTCAGGCCCTGCCAAGGCCTTTTCTCCAACCTCTTCCCAACAAACAGGTGATCTGCACTTCCTTCCATATAAAGCTTCATATGGAGCCATCCCGATGCTAGCATGATGGCTGTTATTGTAGGCAAACTCCACCAAAGGCAGATGCTGCCTCCAAGAACCGCCAAAGTCCAGCACACACATTCTGAGCATATCCTCAATGGTCTGGATGGTCCTTTCTGATTGTCCGTCCGTCTGTGGGTGGAAGGCAGTACTGAAATCCAACCTAGTACCCATGGCATTCTGCAGACTCCGCCAAAATCTGGAGGTGAATTGGGGCCCTCTATCTGACACTATCGAAACAGGAACCCCATGCAGCCTGACGATCTCGTCCACATATACCTGCGCCAACTTGTCTACCGAGTAGCCACTCCTGACAGGAATGAAGTGAGCAGATTTGGTGAGTCTGTCCACAATCACCCATATGGAGTCCACTCTGTTGGACGCCGCCGGTAACCCCACTACGAAGTCCATAGCTATATTTTCCCATTTCCATTCTGGAATAGGTAGCGGGTTAAGCATTCCAGCCGGCTTCTGATGTTCCAGCTTCACCCTCTGACACACTTCGCAGGCTGACACGAACTGTGCCACTTCTTTCTTCATAGCTGGCCACCAATAAACCTTCTTTAGATCTTGATACATTTTGGTGGCTCCGGGGTGAATGCTGTATCTTGCATTATGAGCCTCCCTCATAATGTCTCCTTTGAGCCCTATGTCATCTGGTACACATAGTCTGCTCCCATAGCGGAGGATCCCCTTGCTGTCGAATCTGAACTCACTATCATTGCCTGACTGAACAGTCCTGGCAATCTTCACTAACTCCGGGTCCTCATGCTGTTTCTGAGCCACCTGCTTCAGAAACACGGGTGCCACTCTCATCTGGGCCACCAAGGCACCTGTACCAGATAACTCCATCTGTAGACCTTCCTCAATGAGCTTGTAGAGCTCCTTCACCACTGGCCTCCTCTCTGCCGATATGTGGGATAAGCTGCCTAGTGACTTTCGGCTTAGGGCGTCTGCCACGACATTCGCCTTACCCGGATGATACTGAATCTTGCAATCATAGTCACTCAGCAGCTCCACCCATCTCCTTTGTCTCAAGTTCAAATCTCTTTGACTCAGGATGTACTGCAGGCTCTTATGATCTGTAAAGATCTCACATTTAACCCCATAGAGGTAGTGCCTCCACATCTTGAGTGCAAAGATTACTGCTGCCATCTCCAGGTCATGTGTGGGGTAATTCAACTCATGCTTCTTCAGCTGCCTAGAAGCATAAGCGATCACCCTCTCTTTCTGCATTAGTACACAACCTAGTCCCACACGGGACGCATCACAAAAGACTGTAAAGTCCTCATCACTAGATGGCAGAGCTAAAACTGGTGCTGAAGTCAACCTCTTCTTAAGCTCTTCAAAACTCTCCTCGCACTGGTCGGTCCACAGAAACTTCTGATTCTTCCTGGTTAACTTGGTCAGAGGAGCTGCTATCTTTGAGAAGTCCTGAACGAACCTCCTGTAGTAACCTGCCAAACCCAAGAAACTTCTGATCTTCGTCACTGAAGTGGGTCTAGGCCAGTTAGCCACAGTTTCTGTCTTCTTGGGGTCTACCTCTATCCCATTCTCTGACACTACATGCCCCAAGAACGAAATGCTCCTCAGCCAGAACTCACATTTAGAGAACTTGGCATACAAGCCATGTTCCCTCAAGGTCTGTAAGACCAACCGCAGATGATGGGCATGCTCCTCTGCATTCCTGGAATACACTAAGATATCATCTATGAAGACAATAACGAAGTGATCCAGGTATTGGCTAAACACTCTGTTCATGAGATCCATGAATGCTGCAGGGGCGTTGGTTAACCCGAACGACATTACAAGGAACTCAAAATGCCCATATCTGGTCCTGAAAGCTGTCTTTGGCACGTCTTCTTCTCTTATCCTTAGCTGATGGTACCCCAATCTTAGATCTATTTTGGAGAAACAACCCGCTCCTGCTAGCTAGTCGAATAGATCATCGATCCTTGGCAGAGGGTACCTATTTTTGGTAGTGACTTTGTTCAACTGCCTGTAGTCGATACAAAGTCTAAGGGATCCATCCTTCTTCCTCACAAACAAGACCGGAGCACCCCAAGGTGAGGTACTCTGTCGGATGAAGCCCTTCTCTACCAGCTCTTGCAACTGCTCTTTCAACTCCTTCAACTCGGCTGGGGCCATCCTGTAGGGAGGGATAGAGATCGGTCTAGTTCCAGGCACCAACTCTATCTCGAACTCTATCTCCCTAGCAGGTGGTAAACCTGGAAGCTCATTTGGAAAGACATCCTGAAACTCTCTAACAACTGGTACTGAGGCCGGCTCCCTGACCTGACTGTCTAGCTCTCTCACATGAGCTAAGTACCCCTGACATCCCTTCCTAAGCAACCTACGAGCCTGAAGAGCTGATATTAGACCTCTAGGTGTACCCCTTTTGTCTCCTCTGAAGACGACCTCTGACCCGTCCTGATCTCTGAACTTGACTACCTTGTCTCTGCAGTCCAAGGTAGCACCATGGGTAGATAGCCAATCCATCCCTAGAATGACGTCAAAGTCTGTCAAATCTAGAACCACAAGGTCGGCGGAGAGGCATCTTCCCTCAACAAAAACTGGACTGTACTGGCAGACTGACTCTGCCACCGACGGGTCACACTTGGGTCCACTGACCCATAGGGGACACTCTAACCCAGAGACTATCAGACCCAACCTCTCAACGGCTCTCGGAGCAATAAATGAATGAGATGCACCCGGGTCCATTAAAGCATACACATCAGAACACCCAATGACGAGATTACCTGACACCACGGTGTTGGATGTGTTAGCCTCCTGCTGAGTCATGGTGAAGATCCTGGCTGGAGCTGATGGACCTTCACCTCGGGAACCAAAAGAAGAGGCTGCCCCTCTCCCTCTACCTCTGCCACTGCCCTAAGTTGTGGCTGGAACTGCTGGCTGTGCCACACTACCAGAAGCTGTCTGCTGGGGTTGGCCCATAAAAGGCGCTCTAGGACACTCCCGAGCTATGTGTCCCTCCTGTCCACATCTGAAACATGTATTAGTCCCAGCTCGACACACTCCCCTGTGCGGTCTTCCACATCTCTGACATTCTGTACCATCTGAGCCTGAGCTCGAGCCACCGCCAAATCCCAGACCGGATTTCAACTTGTTCCAAAACTTATTCTTCTTCGGCTTCTTGGTGGTGTTATCCCACCTCTTCTTACTTGAGCTCTGAGAAGAGAAACCTGGTCCTCCTCTGCCCGGGGTCTTAACCCCTGAAGACTGGGTCACTGACTACTTCACTGACCCCTCAACTATAGCACTTGCCTCCATTCTTCGAGCCATATCCACCACAGTGTGGAAACTTTCTCTCTCAGCTGACTGAATCAACGAGGAGTACCTGGAATGCAGCTTCATAACATACCTCTTGGCTTTCTTCGTATCTGTATGTAGAGCTTGCCCTGAAAAAGGCAATAGCTCCAAGAATTTATCCGTGAACTCCTTTACACTCATGTGCTCTGACTGCCTCAGTTGCTCAAACTCAATCATCTTCTGTTCTCTGGAACTGTCTGGAAAAGCCCATCCAGCGAACTCATTCGCAAATTCCTCCCATGTCATACCGTCTAGTCTCGGGTCCACATAACACTTGAACCATTCCCGTGCCTTCTTGCACTTTAAAGTGAACCCTGCCATCTGAATGGCCCTGCTGTCACTTGCCCCTAGCTCATCAGTTATTGTCTTCACCACTCTCAGATACTCAAAGGGGTCATCCCCTGACTTGTATTTGGGAGCATCCAGCTTAAGGTAATCTGTCATCTTTACTTTGCTCCCAATGGCTGAGCTAGGTCTGGGAGGTTGAGTAACTGGGGCTGCTGGTTCTGTAGGTGGTGGAGGTGGGGGTGCAGCATTCCCTGAGGTGGGGTTTGCCGGGTTAGGATAGAAGGGTGAGGGTGGATAAGCTGGGTACTGTGTATAAGGTGGATAGAAAGGTGGATAAGGCATGTAGGTAGGGTAGGGGTTAAAGCTGGAGTAATCCGATGTACCTCCCATCGGATACCCTGAACCCTGTGGGAAGGGTGGATAATGGGGTGGAAAACCATACCCCGAGGCCTGAACGCCTCCCTGAGACTCCCCTGTCCCTTCTTCCTCCATGCTCACGTCCAGGTTCCCATCCCTCCTCTGATCCTCTTCCATAACCTCCCTCACATCTGAGGAACTTCCTCCTCTATCAGTCCCCCTTCTACTAGCATCAAAAGACCTTCTAGGGTCCCTTGACACTCTTTCTCTGTTGGCTCTACAAGACATTGCCCTAAGCAATGTAGGAGGACGGGCGCCCGTGCCCTCATCCTCAGGTGGTACTCCAGTCAATCTTGCCGATCGACGGGTTCCTCTCATCCTGTTTTCTGAAAAATAGTACACATCATACAAACATTAGCATCATATGGCTCATGTGGGCACACATGAACCCTCATCACATATACATCATTCATATCATAGCATCAATGCACATGTATATAATCATGACATTTCACATCATCATACAAGACAGGACTCAACATCCTATCCTAGTGGACATGATCTTCCTATTGTGCTTGACCTTCTAGAACATCTATGAGCCCGACACTCTAGGTCCGATCCTATGAACCTAGGGCTCTGATACCATTCTGTAACGACCCGAAAATCGGACCGCTATCGGCGCTAAGATCCAGATCGGCTTAAGGCCGCCGGGACCCGTAGCAAGCCTGACATAAAACCTGTAAACCTGTATAATCTCATACATGATCAACAACATACATAAAAATTTAAAACTTTTCCTTCAAACATCCAACTCAACCTGAACATACATGTACATAGTCATGATCATAATCGTGATCCCTCTGTGGGATCTCATCAATGCCCCAACGGGCGATACAACATGAGATGAGTTGGCTTTCATGAACATTATAAAACATTTCTGATCATGTAATAAAAGGGATACCTCATACACAATGTCAAGCACAATATCTAATCCTCAATATCATTACATGACTGAAACTGTACTTTTACATAACATTAATACATTTATCATGCCCACACTATCTATTACATAAACCAGACTTCATTACTCTTGTAAACCTCCTGGTCTACCCTGTACCTGCAATCCTGGGGAAATGGGAGAGGGATGAGCTACTAGAGCCCAGTGAGCAGAATAATAAAAACATTTAAATCATATAGATCATGGAATGCATCACATCACAGCTAATCACATCAAGGATGAATTTGTCACCAATAGCCCTCTACATGGTCCAACTGTGCCAGAACGTAGAATGGGTCCTGGTCTTTCCCTTACATATCATATCATAACATAACAGTGTCCAACTGTGCCAGAACGTAGAATGGGTCCTGGTCTTTCCCTTACATAGTGCCAGCGAACGTAGAATGGGTCCCACTGGTCTTACTTTCCATACCGTACATATCACATCGTCATATCATAGATCGAGGGCTATGGATCATCCAACATTCATCCACATCAACATTTAACATATGCAATGCAACATATTCGTGAATTCTAATGCAAGCAACCTAATTCATCACATGGCATTCATGATGCATGAAGCATGCTAAAAAGTACCTTATTTGCTTTAAAACATAATAGGTGTATTCCACTCACCTCTGGATAGCTCTGACCAGACACTGGGGCAACAGACTCACTGCTGGGGTCCTCGGTTCCTCGGGTCCGAACCTACACAGGTGGACTCAAATGAGGGACCAAACATACCTGAACATAACTCTAAACTATTCCCCAAAAACCCCCTAAAACATCATGGAATAATCATAGAAAAGCATGCAAGAAATGGCTGAACAGGGCACTTTCGGCGGCAGGTTCGGCGGCCGAAAGTCCCTCCAGAGCCGAAAGTCAGGCAGGTTCGACGGCACCTTCGGCGGTCGAAACCCCCAGACAGAGGCGAAACTCATGCATGTTCGGCGGCACCTTCGGCGGCCGAAAGTCCCAGACAGAGACGAAAGTCTCCTTTCGGGGGCAACTTCGGCAGCCGAAAGGCCTGCCTCCCCAGCCATGTTCGGCGGCCGAAAGTTCCTTTGGCTGCCGAACCTGGTTTCTGCCAAAGGGCAGAAACTTGGCTCCCTTATGCATTTGTGCCTCCAATCTCATCCAAACATGCATAAACCTATTCTACAACACTCATACACAAGCATACAAGTTCCTAGGGGCATCAACTAGCTAAAACCCCATCTATAACACATTCAACATACATTTGCAAACCACATTGTTCAAAATCACCTCAAAAACCCATAAACATAACCATGACCTAAACATGCATTCTACCCCCATGAACTTCATAAAACTTACTTAAAACATACTATAAGCTAGAGATCGACTCTTACCTCTTGAAGATCGAGAGTAGAGGCGACCAAACTTGGAGTTGGAAGAGATTCGAGTTCTTGAACCTCAAAGCTCCAAAACTTTGCTCAAAAGCTCAAATCTTCAAAATGAAGTTCAAACAAGTGAAAAACTTGAAAGATCTAGAGGAAAAACATCAAAGATCGGTGAGGGGCGGCGGAAAGCTCACCTTGGCCGAAAATGGGGAAAAGCTCGCCCGTTTTCGGCTAAGGGACCCTTTTATAGTGGCTGGCCAGGCCACGTTCGGGGGCCGAATGTGCCTCTGCATGCATGCCATGTTCGGCGGCCGAACTTGAGGTTCGGCGGCCGAACCTGAGTTTTCCTCCAAGGTTGTTTTTGTGCAAAAACTCATTTCCATTTTACTTAAAACCATGAAATACCTTAAAACATTTTATGAAAACATGTTTCTACCCTACTAGAGGCTTTCGACATCCGAGATTCCACCGGACGGTAGGAATTCCGATATCGGAGTCTAGCCGGGTATTACAGAGTGCCTTTCGGCCGCCGAACCTGCCGCCGAAAGTGCCCTGTCCAGCCTTCCTTTGCATGATTTCTATGGTTGTTTTAAGGTGTTTTAGGGGGGTTTTTGGGGAGTATTTTAGATTCATGTTCATGTATGTTTGGTCCCTCATTTGAGTCCACCTGTGTAGGTTCGGACCCGAGGAACCGAGGACCCCAGCAGTGAGTCAGCTGCTTCAGTGTCTGGTCAGAGCTAGCCAGAGGTGAGTGGAATAACTCTTTATGTTTTAAAATAAATAATGAATATTTTAGCATGATTCACACATCATGGATACCATGTGATATGTTAGGGTGCTTGCATCAGCATTCACGAATATGTTGCATTGCATATTATGTTGTTGATGTGGATGAATGTTGAATGATCCATTAGTCCTCGTATGATATGGTATGATATGATGATGATATGGTATGGAAGTCCAGGAAGACCCATTCTACGTCCTTGGCACTATGTAAGAGAAAGTCCAGGAAGACCCATTCTACGTCCCTGGCATATTGGAATGTTATGATATGTTATGTAAGAGGAAGTCCAGGAAGACCCATTCTACGTCCCTGGCACTATTGGATATGTAGAGGACTATTGGTGACAAGTTCATCCTTAATGTGATTTGTTTGTGATGTGATGCATTTCATGAAAGCATGAACTCTTAATATAATATTTTATTATTCTGCTCACTGGGCTCTAGTAGCTCACCCCACTCCCTTAACCCCAGGTTTGCAGGTACCGGATAGGCCAGGAGGTCAAGAAGAGTAAAGTTATGGTTATGTAATAGTTAGATGTGGACATGATGAAATGTAATGTATTGATTAGCCATGTAATGTTAAGAATTATGTTGAGGATAGACTTGTGCTTGACTCTAGTGTATTTTAATCCATTGTTGGTACATGATCCTTTTAAAGAAATGTTTTAATGATGTGAACCAAACTTAAAATATGTTATGTTACCCCATTGGAGCATTAATGAGGACTCCAATGTGGGGTTGATGATTATGTTTATGAATTGTGCTTGCACAGGTTGAGTTTGGTAAATGAATGAGAATGTTCACAATTTTTATGTAATTGTTGATCATGTATGGGATTATACAGGTATTCAGGTTGTATGTCAGGCTTGCTACGGGTCCCGGCGGCCTTAAACCGACCTGGATCCTAGCGTCGGTAGCAGTCCGATTTTCGGGTCGTTACAGATTGGTATCAGAGCCCTAGGTTCATATGGTCGGACCTAGAGTGTCGGGCTCATAGATGTTATAGAAGGTCAAGCACAATAGGAAAATCATGTCCACTAAGATAGGATGTAGAGTCCTATCTTGAATGATGTGAAATGCCATGATTATATGCATGTGCATTGATGATATGCTATGTATGTGATGTATGTGATGAGGGTTCATGTGTTTGCACATGAACCATTTGATGCTAATGTTCTATGTGTTGTGTGCTGTTTTTCAGTAAGATGAGAGGAACTCGTCGATCTACACGATTGACTGGAGTACCACCCCAGGACGAGGGCACGGATGCCCGTCCTCCAGCATTGCCTAGGGCAATGTCCTGCAGGTCTAGCAGGGAGAGAACATCAAGGGACCCTAGAAGGTCTTTTGACGTGAGCAGAAGGGGAATAGTGCAAGGTGGAATGTCCGAAAATGTGGGGGATGAAATGGATGTGGATCAGAGGAGGGATAGCAGTCTTGGAGTGAGTATGTCTGAAGAGGGAATGGAAGAGTCTCAAGGAGGCACTCAGGCCTCGGGATTTGTTCAGCCACCCCAGTACCCACCTTTTTCACAGAACCCCGGGTATTCGATGGGAGGTACATCGGATTACCCCACTTTTAACCCTTATCACTCTCACATGCCATACCCACCTTTCTACCCACCATACTCACAGTACCCTATGTACCCACCCCCATCATTCTACCCAGGTCCAGCAAACCCTACCCCAGGGGATGCTGCACCTCCTCCACCACCAGCAGAACCCACGATCCCAGAAACTCAAATACCTAACCCTAGCTCATCTGGAGGGAGCAAGGTCAAGATGACCGATTATATGAAGCTGGGTGCTCTCCAGTATGAAACAGGTGATGACCCGTTTGTGTACCTGGAGAGGGTTAAGATGATTACAAATGAGATAGGAGCTGATGACAGTAGAGCTATTCAGATGGCTGGGTTCACACTGAAGTGCAAAAAGGCTCGAGAGTGGTTTAAGAATTATGTGAGCCCGAAGTTGGATAGCCTATCATGGGAAGAGTTTGCTAATGAGTTTGCAAGATGGGCTTTCCCTAACAGTTCAAGAGAGTTGAAGATGATTGAATTTGAGCAGTTAAGGCAGACAGATGAGATGAGTGTGGATGAGTATACAGACAGATTCTTGGAGCTGTTGCCGTTTGTTGGGCAGAATCTGGACACAGATCAGAAGAAGTCAAGGAGGTATATCATGAAGCTCCATTCCGGGTATTCCTCCTTGATCTAGTCAGCAAAGAGGGAGAGTTTCCATGCCATAGTGGATATGGCCCGGAGAATGAAGGCTAGTGCAATCATCGAAGGGAAAGTTAAGCAGTCTGTAGCACAGCCTTCTGGTTCCAAGACCCCCAGGTGGGGGAAGATTAGACCCTTCTTCTCTAAGTTCAGCTAGTAAGAGGTGGAGCAATACCACCAAGAAGTCAAAGAAGAACAAGTTCTGGAACAAGATCAAGTTAGGTCTGGGATTAGGCAGTGGCTCGAGCTCAGGTGCAGATAATGCAACATGTGTGAAATGTGGGAAGCCGCATAAGGGAGTATGTCAGTTTGGGACGATAGCCTGCTTCAGATGTGGGCAGGAGGGACACATGGCACAAGAGTGTCCTAGAGCAGCTTTTGGGGCACCATCTCAGCAGACAGCTTCTGGTAGTGTGGCTCAGCCAGCAGCTCCAGCTGCGACTCAGGCTAGTGGCAGAGGCCGAGGGAGAGGGGCAGCCTCTTCTTCAGCGGGTTTCAGGGGTGAAGGTCCATCAGCTCCAGCACGGATCTTCACCATGACTTAGCAGGAGGCAAATACATCCAACACCGTGGTGTCAGGTAATCTCATCATTGGTTGTTCAGATGTTTATGCCTTAATGGACCCTGGTGCATCTCATTCTTTCATTGCTCCGAGGGCCGTCGAGAGGTTGGGTTTGATGGTCTCTGGGTTAGAGTGTCCCCTATGGGTTAGTGGACCCAAGTGTGACCCGTCAGTGGCAGAGTCAGTCTGCCAGTGTAGTCCAGTTTTTGTTGAGGGAAGATGCCTTTCTGCCGACCTTGTGGTTCTAGATTTGATGGATTTTGACGTCATTCTAGGGATGGATTGGCTATCTACCCATGGTGCTACCTTGGATTGCAGAGACAAGGTAGTCAGGTTCAGATGTCAGGATGGGTCAGAGGTTGTCTTCAGAAGAGATAGGAGGGGTACACCTAGAGGTTTGATATCAGCCCTACAGGCTCGTAGGCTGGTCAGGAGGGGTTGTCAGGGTTTTCTAGCTCATGTAAGAGAGCTAGATAGTCATGTCAGAGAGCCCGCCTTAGTGCCCGTGGTCAGTGAGTTCTTAGATGTTTTCCCAGATGAGCTGTCGGGTTTATCACCGGCTAGAGAGATAGAGTTCGAAATAGAGTTGATGCCTGGAACCAGACCAATCTCTATCTCTCCCTACAGGATGGCACCAGCAGAATTGAAGGAGCTTAAAGAGCAGTTGCAAGAGCTGGTAGATAAGGGCTTCATCCGACCGAGTACCTCACCTTGGGGTGCTCCAGTGCTATTTGTGAAAAAGAAAGATGGATCCCTTAGACTTTGTATCGACTACAGGCAGTTGAACAAAGTCACTACCAAGAATAAGTACCTGTTGCCAAGGATCGACGATCTATTCGACCAGCTAGCAGGAGCAGGTTGTTTCTCTAAGATAGATATGAGATCGGGGAACCATCAGCTGAGGATAAGAGAAGAGGATGTGCCGAAGACAGCATTCAGAACCAGATATGGGCACTATGAGTTCCTTGTAATGCCGTTCGGGTTAACCAATGCCCCTGCAGCATTCATGGATCTCATGAATCGAGTTTTCAGTCAATACCTGGATCACTTTGTTATTGTCTTTATAGATGATATCTTAGTGTACTCCAGGAATGCAGAGGAGCATGCCCATCATCTGAGGTTAGTTCTGCAGACCTTGAGGGAACACGGCTTGTATGCCAAGTTCTCCAAGTGTGAGTTCTGGCTGAGGAGCATCTCTTTCTTGGGGCATGTTGTGTCAGAAAATGGAATCGAGGTAGACCCCAAGAAGGTGGAAGCCGTAGCTAACTGGCCTAGACCCACTACAGTGACAGAGATCAAGAGCTTCTTGGGTTTAGCAGGTTACTACAGGAGGCTCGTTCAGGACTTCTCTAAGATTGCAGCTCCCATGACCAGATTGACTAAGAAGAATCAGAGGTTTGTGCGGACCGACCAGTGTGAAGAGAGCTTCGAAGAGTTAAAGAAGAGGTTGACTTCAGCACCAGTGTTAGCTCTGCCAACTAGTAATGAGGACTTCACAGTTTATTGCGATGCGTCCCGTGTGGGACTGGGTTATGTGTTGATGCAGAATGAAAGGGTGATTGCTTATGCTTCTAGGCAGCTGAAGAAGCACGAGTTGAATTACCCAACACATGACCTAGAAATGGCAGCGGTGATCTTTGCACTCAAGATGTGGAGGCATTACCTTTATGGGGTAAAATGTGAGATCTTCACAGATCATAAGAGCCTGCAGTACATCCTAAGTCAGAGAGAGATGAATCTGAGGCAGAGAAGATGGGTAGAACTGCTTAGTGACTATGAATACAAGATTCAGTACCATCCGGGTAAGGCGAATGTTGTGGCAGATGCCTTAAGCCGGAAATCACTTGGTAGTTTGTCCCACATTTCAGCAGAGAGGAGGCCAGTAGTGAGGGAGTTCTTCAAGCTCATCAATGAAGGTTTGCAGTTGGAGTTGTCTGGTACAGGTGCTTTGATAGCCCAGATGAGAGTAACACTTGTGTTTTTGGAGCATGTGGCTCAGAAACAGCACGAGGACCCAGAATTAGTGAAGATTGCCAGGACTGTTCAGTCAGGCAAGAATGAAGAGTTCAGATTTGACAGCAAAGGGATCCTCAGCTATGGGAATAGATTGTGTGTACCAAATGATGTAGGTCTGAAGGGAGACATTATGAGAGAGGCTCATAATGCCAAATACAGCGTTCACCCTGGAGCCACTAAGATGTATCAAGATCTCAAGAGAGTGTATTGGTGGCCAGCTATGAAAAGAGAAGTGGCACAGTTTGTGTCAGCCTGCGAAGTGTGTCAGAGGGTGAAGCTGGAACATCAGAAGCCGGCTGGAATGCTTAACCCACTACCTATTCCAGAGTGGAAATGGGAGAATATAGCTATGGACTTCGTAGTGGGGTTACCGGCAGCGTCCAACAGATTGGACTCCATATGGGTGATTATGGACAGACTGACCAAATCTGCTCACTTCATCCCTTTCAGGAGTGGCTATTCTGTGGACAAGTTGGCGCAGGTGTATGTTGATGAGGTTGTCCGGTTGCATGGGGTTCCTATTTCAATAGTGTCTGATAGAGGACTCCAGTTCACCTCCAGGTTTTGGCGGAGCCTGCAGAATGCTATGGGTACCAGGTTGGATTTTAGCACTGCTTTCCATCCACAAACTGACGGACAATCAGAGAGGACCATCCAAACAATAGAGGATATGCTCAGGATGTGTGTGCTAGATTTTGGCGGTTCTTGGAGGCAACATCTACCTTTGGTGGAGTTTGCCTACAATAACAGCCATCATGCTAGCATAGGGATGGCCCCATATGAAGCTTTATATGGAAGGAAGTGCAGGTCGCCTGTCTGTTGGGAAGAAGTTGAAGAAAAGGCCTTGGCAGGGCCTGAGTTAGTAGAGATCACCAGCAGGGTGATGCCCATAATCAGAGAAAGGATCAAGACTGCTGCAAGCAGGTAGAAGAGTTATGCAGACCTTCGCAGAAGGCTAGTAGAGTTTCAGGAGGGGGATTTGATATTGCTCAAGGTGTCTCCAATGAAAGGGGTGATTCGGTTCAGGAAGAAAGGTAAGCTAGCTCCACGGTACATCGGACCCTTTGAAATCTTGCAAAAGATCGAGAATGTATCATATAAGCTGGACTTGCCTGCTTCAATGGAGAGAATCCATCCGATTTTCCATGTTTCCATGTTAAGAAAGTTCGTGTCAGATCCAGGCAAGGTTCTTAGTGAGCCTGATATGGAGATCCAATAAGATTTCACCTATGTTGAGCAGCCAGTACGGATCCTAGACACCCAGATCAGAAAGCTAAGGAACAAGGAAATCCCGATGGTAAAAGTCCTTTGGAATCACCACAACATCGAGGAGTGTACCTGGGAGACACGGGAGTCCATGCTCCAGCAATATCCTCATCTCTTCTAAGGTGAGTGTTATGTGTTTTTGTTGTATGTTCATGTTTTATGTTATGCCATGTATTGTTTGGTGAACATACGGGGACAAATGTTCTTAAAGGGGGAAGAATGTAATACCCGGCTAGACTCCGGTATCGGAATTCCTACCGTCCGGTGGAATCTCGGATGTCGGAGACCTCTAGAAGGGTAAAATCATGTTTTCTTAAAATGTTTTAATGTATTGGATGATTTTAAGTAAGAAAAAAATTGAGTTTTTGCATGAAAATAACCTTAGAGGAAGATTCAGGTTCGGCCGCCGAACCTCAAGTTCGGCCTCCGAACATGCATGCGCTTCGGGAGTGCTTTAGGCCCCAGAAGGCATAAGTGAGGGAAGTCCAGGTTCGGCCGCCGAACATGGCATGCATGCGGAGGCACGTTAGGCTCCCGAAAGTGGCCTGGCCAGCCACCTATAAAGGGGTCCCCATGTCCGAACGGGCGAGCTTTTCTCCCCATTTTCGGCCAAGGTGAGTCTCCGCCACCCTCATGCCGATCTTGAGTTCTTCCTTCAAATCTTTCATGATTTTTATGAGTTTTCACATTTGTTTTGAAGATTTGAGCAAAGGAACAAGTTTTGGAGCTTGGAGACCAAAGAGTGGATTTCTCCCCATCTCCAAGTTAGGGTCGTCTTCTGTAATACCCGGCTAGAGTCCGGCACCGGAATTCTTGTCGTCCGGTGGACTCCGGGATGTTGGAATCCTCTAGAAGGTAGGAGATATGAGTTTCTCACGACTATTGTGTGGTTTCTTGTGTTACAGGTCCCTGGACCCAAGTTTTGAGTTGAAATGAACCTAGGCAGAGGAGCCAAGTTCGGCCGCCGAAGGTAAGTTCGGCCGCCGAAAGTGCCCAATGTTCGGCTTCCGAAGGTAAGTTCGGCCCCCGAATGTTGCATGGTTTTGCATGCGACTGGGCAGCCGAAACTGAGTTGGCCAGCTAGCGTTTGGGCATCCTTAGTCAGCATTTTGGACAGGTGTTATGTCCAATTTGTTGCCAGAAGCGTGGCCACGTCTCCCCTGGTTTATTTGCTGAGTTTGAGCAGCTCATGCAGAGTGTTTTGATCGTTCACAAGGGTTTGAATGTTTTGAAGCAAAAAGCTAAGTGTTTGAGAGAGTTTGAGAGTTTGAAAAGAGTTGGTCCGTTTTCCCTTGGTCAGAGTGTTTAGCTTCTTGCTTCAGGAGGTAAGTGATGCTCTTGACCATGGTTCTATGTTTTTCTGAAGGTTTTATGGCAGTTGGGGGAGAGAGAGATGCATGTTTAGGTTTTAAAGGGGAGTTTTGATGATTTATGCATGTATATCTGTTTCTGTGTTATGTTTGATTTGTTGTTTAGGGTTATTAGATAGTTTTGGACCCCTGTGATCATATACGTGAGTATATGTGTGTTGAGGAGTTGGAGTATCTATGGTTTGAGTGGGTGAAGGGAAGGAGAAGATGGTTTGCCGTTGAAGCTGAGTTCTTGATGAACTCAGGTTCGGCAGCCGAAGGTTCATTCGGCCGCCGAACCTCTTGCATGGTGGCTTGGCTGCCACAGCCTGTTTTGCATGTTCGGCTCTGTTTGGGGGATTCGGCCGCCGAAGGTGCCGCCGAAGGTACTTGAGTTTCGTCTCTGGAGAGGACATTCGGCCGCCGAACCTGCCGCCGAAAGTGTCCTGTCCAGCTTTCTTTTGCATGCTTTGCATGGATAGTTGAGTGAGTTTAAGGGGATTCTTGGGGAGTTTAAGAGAGTTATTTCTACGCTTGTTTGGTCCCTCATTGGAGTCCATCTGTATAGGTACAGACCAGAGGAACCAGAGAGAGCAGCAGTGAGTACTGCTCCAGAGGGTCAGAGCCTGCAGAGTCAGTCAGTCCAGATAGCCAGAGGTGAGTGGAACTAAACTTATGACTTTTATTGAACCACAAACTGCTTTTAGCATATCTCATGCATCATGTTTATGCCATAGGTTGATTGCATTAGTATTCACGAATATGTTGCATTGCATCGTTATTTGGTGATGTGAGTGAATGCTGAATGATCCAATAGTCTCAGACAGGAAGTCCAAGAGCCTTTGACTACGCCCTGGCAGGTATAGCAAAGTCCAGGAGCCTTTGACTACGCCCTGGCAGGTATAGCAAAGTCCAGGAGCCTTTGACTACGCCCTGGCAATGGTAAGTACAGAGGTGTTATATACACATATACATATATGACAGGAAGACCAGGTGCTCGATTCTACGCCCTGGCACAGAGTTACTGGGACTATGTGGTGACAGGTTTACTCTTGATGTGGCTTGTCTGTGATATGGTGCATTCCATGAGATCATATTTTACTGAGATGTTTTACTGTTCTACTCACTGGGCTATAGAGCTCATCCCACTCCCTTAACCCCAGTTTTGCAGGTTCAGTGTACAGTGTACAGGGACAGTCCAGCAGAGTACAGGAAAAGTAAAGAGATCTGTAATAGCTTAGAGTGGACATGTAATTTTAAAGAGATGTAATAGTTGTTGCTTGACCTAGTGATGTATGTATTGTACATGATCGGTATATGTATATATGTTTTCCTGTATGTGAAAACCAGGCTTAACAGGTATGAGTTAACCCATCTAGAGCAAGCTCTAGTCAGGGATACAGAGTACAGAGTACATGAGTACAGAGTACAGAGACAGCGCATGCACAGGTTGAGCCTTGGTTCAGAAAAGAGTTTTATTTTCACATAAAATGTATGATCATGTATGAGGTTCACAGGTACACAGAGAGTATAGCAGGCTTGCTACGGGTTCTGGCGGCCTTAAGCCGACCTGAATCCTAGCGCCGGTGACGGTCCATTTTGGGGTCGTTACAGATTGGTATCAGAGCCCTAGGTTCACATGATCGGACCTATAGAGACAGTGTTGGGCTCAGACAGGTTAGAAGTGGTCAAGCACAATAGGAAAATCATGTCCACTAGGATAGGGTCTTGAGTCCTATCTGCTATGATATGCCATGAGTGTTGCATGTGTATGAGTGATATGTGATGTTTATGTGCTAAGTGGTATGTTATATGTTGTGTTTCCAGAATAAAGATGCGAGGAACTCGTCGATCAGCTCGATTGACTGGAGTCCCACCAGAGAATGAGAGATCAGCTGCTCGTCCTCCTGCATTGCCAAGGGCAAGGTCTCAGAGATCTAGCAGGGAAGGTATGTCAATAGACCCTAGAAGGTCTGTCGACGAGAGCAGAAGAGGAACAGCTAGGGGAGGAAGATCAGAGGAAGAGAGGGAAGCTATGGAGATTGATCAGTCTAGAGATGATAGCATGGGTATAGGCAGTTTTGAGGAAGGTATGGGAGAGTCGCAGGGAGGTGCTCAGACCTCAGGTTTTGGCTATCCAGAGTATTCGATGGGAGGTATGTCGGAGTACTCGAGTTTTGTGCCATATCCTCCTTATATGCCTTATATGCCTTATCCTTACTATCCACCATATCCTATGTATCCCTCTTCCCCTACCCATCCAAGTGCAGCACACCTAGAGCCAAATGAACCAGTACTACCACCAGAACCAGTAGCCCCTGTTGTTGACAGACATGAACCTAGCTCATCTGGAGGTAAAGTCCAAATGACGGAGTACTTGAAATTGGATGCTCCTAAATACAACACAGGAGATGATCCATTTGATTACCTCAGAGCAGTTAGGATGATCACCAGTGAATTGGGAGCCGATGATAGGCGAGCCATTGAGATGGCAGGTTTCACATTAAAATGCAAGAAAGCCAGAGAATGGTTTAAGAATTATGTGGAGCCTAGAATGGACAGCATGTCATAGGGAGAGTTCGCCAATGAGTTTGCAGGGTGGGCTTTTCCTGACAGTTCGAGGGAGATGAAAGTAATTGAATTTGAACAGTTGAGACAGACAGATGAGATGAGTGTTGATGAATTCACAGATAAGTTCCTGGATCTGCTTCAGTACGTGGGTCAAGCCTATGATACTGATCAGAAGAAAGCAAGGAGATATACTATGAGACTGCATCCCAGGTATGCTTCCTTGATTTTTCCAGCAGAAAAGGAGAGTTTCCATACCATAGTAGACGCAGCCAGGAAAATGGAAGCTAGTGCCAATATTCAGAAACAGTCAAAGGCACAGGCTTCGGGTTCTAAAGCCCCCACACCAAGCAGTAAAAGATGGGATAGAGCAAAAGGAACAAAGAGTAAGTTCTGGAGTAAAGTTAAGTCAGGTCTGGGAATAGGTAGTGGCTCAAGCTCTGGCACAGCTCCAGTCTGCAGACGATGCGGAAAACCACATGGAGGATTTTGTCGGTTGGGATCTACAGCTTGTTTTCGATGTGGACAGGAAGGGCATATTGCTCGGGATTGTCCGCAGATGACTTTTGCACCATCCCAGCAGATGAGTTCAGGCAGTGTGGTACAACCAGTTGTACGGCCAGCAGCTCCAGTCATGCCTCAGACTAGTGGCAGAGGTAGAGGGAGAGGGGTAGCCTCTACTTCAGCAGCAGGTTCCCGAGGTGGAAATCCGGTAGCCTCAGCACGGATTTTCACAGTGACACAGGAGGAGGCTAACACATCGAACACAGTGGTGTCAGGTAATCTCATCATTGGGTGTTCAGATGTGTATGCTTTGATGGACCCCGGTGCTTCTCATTCCTTTATTGCTTCGAGAGCCATAGAGCGATTGGGTTTGATCAGTTCTGAGTTAGAGTATCCTCTCTGGGTCAGTGGACCTAGATGTGACCCATCAGTGGCAGTGTCAGTCTGTCGTTTCAGTCCAGTGTTCATAGAGGGTAGATGCCTTCCAGCTGACCTTGTGGTTCTAGACTTGACAGATTTTGATGTCATTCTGGGGATGGATTGGCTATCTGCATATAGTGCTACGTTGGACTGTCGAGAGAAGTTAGTGAGTCTCAGAGACCAGGATGGGTCAGAGTGTGTCTTCAGAGGAGACAGGAGAGGTACACCCAGAGGTATGATTTCAGCCCTTCAGGCTCGTCGTTTGCTTAGGAAGGGTTGTCAGGGGTTTCTAGCTCATGTGAGAGAGCTAGACAGTCAGGTGAGGGAACCAGCCACAGTACTAGTAGTCCGAGAGTTTCTCGATGTGTTCCCAGACGATTTGCCAGGACTACCACCTGATAGGGAGATAGGGTTTGAAATTGAATTACTGCCAGGTACTAGACCTATCTCTATTCCTCCCTACAGGATGGCGCCAGCTGAGTTAATAGAGTTGAAAGAATAGTTGCAGGACTTGGTAGCTAAGGGTTTCATCTGCCCTAGTACCTCACCTTGGGGTGCTCCAGTGCTCTTTGTCAGAAAGAAGGATGGATCCCTCAGACTTTGTATCGACTACAGACAGTTGAACAAGGTCACTACCAAGAATAGGTATCCCTTACCTCGGATTGATGATCTATTTGACCAGCTAGCTGGAGCAGGTTGTTTCTCAAAAATAGATCTGAGATCTGGATATCATCAGTTGAGAGTCAGAGAGGCAGATGTGCCTAAGACAGCTTTCCGGACCAGATATGGGCATTATGAGTTCTTAGTGATGCCGTTCGGGTTGACTAACGCCCCTGCAGCATTTATGGATCTCATGAACAGGGTATTCAGTGAGTTTCTGGATCACTTTGTCATTGTGTTCATCGATGATATCTTAGTGTATTCCAGAGATGCAGAGGAGCATGCCCAGCATCTGAGGATCGTGTTGCAGACACTGAGAGAGCATGGTTTGTATGCCAAGTTCTCGAAGTGTGAGTTTTGGTTACGGAGCATTGCCTTCTTGGGACATGTGGTATCAGCAGAGGGTATTGAGGTAGACCCCAAGAAGATAGAAGCTGTAGCTAACTGGCCCAGACCCACGACAGTAACTGAGATTAAAAGCTTTCTGGGACTGGCAGGTTACTACAGGAGGTTCGTTCAGAACTTCTCAAAGATAGCAGCTCCTATGACCAAATTGACTCAGAAGAACCAGAAGTATATCTGGTCAGATCAGTGTGAAGAGAGCTTTGAGGAGCTCAAGAGGAGATTGACAACAGCACCAGTGTTAGCTCTGCCTGTCAGTAATGAAGAGTTCACAGTGTTCTGTGATGCATCTCGAGTGGGATTGGGTTGTGTATTGATGCAGAGTGATAGAGTAATAGCTTATGCTTCTAGACAGTTGAAGAAGCACGAGTTGAATTACCCTACCCATGACCTAGAGATGGCAGCAGTTATCTTTGCACTTAAGATGTGGCGGCATTACCTCTACGAGGTTAAATGCGAGATCTTCACCGATCACAAGAGTTTACAGTACATCTTAAGTCAGAGAGAGCTGAATTTGAGGCAGCGGAGATGGGTAGAATTGCTCAGTGATTATGATTGTAAGATCCAGTACCATCCGGGTAAGGCGAATGTTGTCGCAGACGCCCTAAGCCGGAAGTCACTAGGCAGTTTATCCCATATAGCAGCAGAGCGGAGACCAGTTGTGATGGAGCTTTATAAGCTCTTTGACGAGGGATTACAGCTAGAGTTGTCTGGTACAGGTGCGTTGATAGCACAGATGAGAGTGACACCTGTGTTTCTGGAGCAGATAGCTCAGAGACAGCATGAGGACCCTGAGTTGATCAAAATTGCCAGGACTGTTCAGTCAGGAAATAGTGTAGAGTTCAGATTTGACAGCAAAGGGATCCTTCGCTATGGGAGTCGACTTTGTGTACCAGATAGGGGCAGTGTGAAGGAAGACATTATGAGGGAAGCTCATAATGCGAGGTATAGTGTTCACCCAGGAGCCACCAAGATGTATCAGGATCTGAAAAGGGTTTATTGGTGGCCAGCCATGAAGAAGGAAGTGGCGCAGTTCGTGACAGCCTGTGAGGTTTGTCAGAGGGTGAAATTAGAGCATCAGAAACCAGCCGGAATGCTTAACCCATTACCGATTCCAGAGTGGAAATGGGAGAACATAGCCATGGATTTTGTAGTGGGTTTACCAGTAGCGTCCAACAGAATAGACTCGATATGGGTGATTGTGGACAGACTCACGAAATCTGCTCATTTTCTTCCAGTACGGAGTAACTATTCTGTGGATAAGTTGGCACAGGTCTATCTGGATGAGATAGTGAGATTACATGGAGTTCCAGTGTCTATAGTTTCAGACAGAGGACCTCAGTTTACCTCCCGCTTTTGGCGGAGTTTGCAAAGTGCGATGGGCACGAGATTGGATTTTAGTACTGCTTTCCACCCACAGACTGATGGACAGTCAGAAAGGACCATCCAGACCATAGAGGATATGCTTCGCCTATGTGTGTTAGACTTTGGCGGTTCTTGGAGGCAGCATCTACCTTTGGTGGAGTTTGCCTACAATAACAGCTATCATGCGAGCATCGGGATGGCTCCTTATGAAGCTTTGTATGGGAGGAAATGCAGATCTCCTGTTTGCTGGGAAGAGGTAGGAGAGAAGGCTCTTGCAGGGCCAGAGTTAGTAGACATTACCAGTAGAATGGTGCCCATGATCAGAGAGAGAATCAGAACAGCTCAGAGTAGACAGAAAAGTTATGCAGACGTTCGCAGAAAGCAGTTAGAGTTTCAAGAGGGTAATTGGGTATTGCTGAAAGTGTCTCCAATGAAAGGAGTGGTTCGTTTTGGAAAGAAAGGTAAATTGGCTCCACGGTACATTGGACCCTTTGAGGTGTTGCAGAGGATCGGAAATGTGTCGTATAAGCTGGATTTATCTGCTTCTATGGAGAGAATTCACCCGGTATTTCATGTTTCTATGCTACGGCAGTTTGTGTCAGATCCGAATTAGGTTCTGAGTGAGCCTGAGGTGGAGATTCATACAGATCTCACCTATATAGAGCAGCCAGTGCGGATTCTGGACACGCAGATCAGACAGCTAAGGAACAAGGAGATTCCGATGGTGAAAGTGTTGTGGAACCACCATAACCTAGAAGAGTGCACGTGGGAGACACGGGAGACTATGCTCCAGCAGTATCCATATTTGTTTTGAGGTTAGTTTTCTCTGTTTCATGTGTTATTTGTGTGTTTTAGGAACATTCGAGGACGAATGTGCTTAAGGAGGGGAGAATGTAATACCCGGCTAGAGTCCGGCACCGGAATTCTTGTCGTCCGGTGGACTCCGGGATGTTGGAATCCTCTAGAAGGTAGGAGATATGAGTTTCTCACGACTATTGTGTGGTTTCTTGTGTTACAGGTCCCTGGACCCAAGTTTTGAGTTGAAATGAACCTAGGCAGAGGAGCCAAGTTCGGCCGCCGAAGGTAAGTTCGGCCGCCGAAAGTGCCCAATGTTCGGCTTCCGAAGGTAAGTTCGGCCCCCGAATGTTGCATGGTTTTGCATGCGACTGGGCAGCCGAAACTGAGTTGGCCAGCTAGCGTTTGGGCATCCTTAGTCAGCATTTTGGACAGGTGTTATGTCCAATTTGTTGCCAGAAGCGTGGCCACGTCTCCCCTGGTTTATTTGCTGAGTTTGAGCAGCTCATGCAGAGTGTTTTGATCGTTCACAAGGGTTTGAATGTTTTGAAGCAAAAAGCTAAGTGTTTGAGAGAGTTTGAGAGTTTGAAAAGAGTTGGTCCGTTTTCCCTTGGTCAGAGTGTTTAGCTTCTTGCTTCAGGAGGTAAGTGATGCTCTTGACCATGGTTCTATGTTTTTCTGAAGGTTTTATGGCAGTTGGGGGAGAGAGAGATGCATGTTTAGGTTTTAAAGGGGAGTTTTGATGATTTATGCATGTATATCTGTTTCTGTGTTATGTTTGATTTGTTGTTTAGGGTTATTAGATAGTTTTGGACCCCTGTGATCATATACGTGAGTATATGTGTGTTGAGGAGTTGGAGTATCTATGGTTTGAGTGGGTGAAGGGAAGGAGAAGATGGTTTGCCGTTGAAGCTGAGTTCTTGATGAACTCAGGTTCGGCAGCCGAAGGTTCATTCGGCCGCCGAACCTCTTGCATGGTGGCTTGGCTGCCACAGCCTGTTTTGCATGTTCGGCTCTGTTTGGGGGATTCGGCCGCCGAAGGTGCCGCCGAAGGTACTTGAGTTTCGTCTCTGGAGAGGACATTCGGCCGCCGAACCTGCCGCCGAAAGTGTCCTGTCCAGCTTTCTTTTGCATGCTTTGCATGGATAGTTGAGTGAGTTTAAGGGGATTCTTGGGGAGTTTAAGAGAGTTATTTCTACGCTTGTTTGGTCCCTCATTGGAGTCCATCTGTATAGGTACAGACCAGAGGAACCAGAGAGAGCAGCAGTGAGTACTGCTCCAGAGGGTCAGAGCCTGCAGAGTCAGTCAGTCCAGATAGCCAGAGGTGAGTGGAACTAAACTTATGACTTTTATTGAACCACAAACTGCTTTTAGCATATCTCATGCATCATGTTTATGCCATAGGTTGATTGCATTAGTATTCACGAATATGTTGCATTGCATCGTTATTTGGTGATGTGAGTGAATGCTGAATGATCCAATAGTCTCAGACAGGAAGTCCAGGAGCCTTTGACTACGCCCTGGCAGGTATAGCAAAGTCCAGGAGCCTTTGACCACGCCCTGGCAGGTATAGCAAAGTCCAGGAGCCTTTGACTACGCCCTGGCAATGGTAAGTACAGAGGTGTTATATACACATATACATATATGACAGGAAGACCAGGTGCTCGATTCTACGCCCTGGCACAGAGTTACTGGGACTATGTGGTGACAGGTTTACTCTTGATGTGGCTTGTCTGTGATATGGTGCATTCCATGAGATCATATTTTACTGAGATGTTTTACTGTTCTACTCACTGGGCTATAGAGCTCATCCCACTCCCTTAACCCCAGTTTTGCAGGTTCAGTGTACAGTGTACAGGGACAGTCCAGCAGAGAACAGGAAAAGTAAAGAGATCTGTAATAGCTTAGAGTGGACATGTAATATTAAAGAGATGTAATAGTTGTTGCTTGACCTAGTGATGTATGTTTTGTACATGATCTATATATGTATATATGTTTTCCTGTATGTGAAAACCAGGCTTAACAGGTATGAGTTAACCCATCTAGAGCAAGCTCTAGTCAGGGATACAGAGTACAGAGTACATGAGTACAGAGTACAGAGATAGTGCATGCACAGGTTAAGCCTTGGTTCAGAAAAGAGTTTTATTTTCACAGAAAATGTATGATCATGTATAAGGTTTACAGGTACACAGAGAGTATAGCAGGCTTGCTACGGGTTCTGGCGGCCTTAAGCCGACCTGAATCCTAGCGCCGGTGACGGTCCATTTTGGGGTCGTTACATCTTCCCTCTCGATCTTCAAGAGGTAAGCTTAGATCCTACCTCTCTTGTATGTTTTAAACAAGTTTTATGAAGTTTTATGGGGTAGAAATGCATGTTTAGGTTATTGTTGAGTTTATGGGTTTATGTTGAGTTTTTGAGCAATGTGGGTCGTTTATGTATGTTTGATGTGTTGTAGTTGGGGCTTAGGACAGTTTGAGACCCCTATAGACTTGTTGGCTTGAGTTTGCTTGTTGTAGAATAGGTAAATGCATGTTTGAATGAGTTGGGAGGCTTTTGTGCATGTTAGAGGTTGAGTTTCTGCCCTTTGGAAGAACTCAGGTTCGGCAGCCGAAGGGACTTTCGGCCACCGAACCTGCCTGTGGAGGCCAGCCTTTGGCTGCCGAACCCTGCCCCCAAAAGTGGACTTTTGGCTCTGGAGGGGAGTTTCGGCCGCCAAAGGTGCCGCCGAACATGCATGAGTTTCGTCTTTGGAGGGAACCTTCGGCCGCCGAAAGTCCCCCGAAGGTGCATGACTTTCGGCTCTGGAGGGCCTTTCGGCCGCCGAACCTGCCGTTGAAAGTGCTCTGCCCAGCCTTCCTTTGCATGATTTCTATGGTTGTTTTAAGGTATTTTAGAGGATTTTTGGGGAGTATTTTAGAGTCATGTTCATGTATGTTTGGTCCCTCATTTGAGTCCACCTGTGTAGGTTCGGACCCGAGGAACTAAAGACCCCAGCAGTGAGTCAGCTGCTTCAGTGTCTGGTCAGGGCTAGCCAGAGGTGAGTGGAATAACTCTTTATGTTTTAAAATAAATAATGAATATTTTAGCATGACTCACGCATCATGGATACCATGTGATATGTTAGGGTGCTTGCATTAGCATTCACGAATATGTTGCATTGCATATTATGTTGTTGATGTGGATGAATGTTGAATGCTCTATTAGTCCTCGTATGATATGGTATGATATGATGATGATATGGTATGGAAGTCCAGGAAGACCTATTCTACGTCCCTGGCACTATGTAAGAGAAAGTCCAGGAAAACCCATTATACGTCCCTGGCATATTGGAATGTTATGATATGTTATGTAAGAGGAAGTCCAGGAAGACCCATTCTACGTCCCTGGCACTATTAGATATGTAGAGGACTATTGGTGACAAGTTCATCCTTAATGTGATTTGTTTGTGATGTGATGCATTTCATGAAAGCATGAACTCTTAATATAATGTTTTATTATTCTGCTCACTGAGCTCTAGTAGCTCACCCCACTCCCTTAATGTAACGACCCCAAAATGGACCGTCACCGGCGCTAGGATTCAGGTCGGCTTAAAGCCGCCAGAACACGTAGCAAGCCTGCTATACTCTCTGTGTACCTGTAAATCTTATACATGATCATACATTTACTGTGAAAATAAAAACTCTTTTCTCTGTACCACGGTTTAACCTGTGCATGCACTAACTCTGTACTCTGTACTCTGTATCCCTGACTAGAGCTTGCTCTAGATGGGTTAACTCATACCTGTTAAGCCTGGTTTTTCACATACTCTGTAAAACAGTTATATAAACAGACCATGTATACAAAAGATTTACAACACAACATAACTAAGTCAAGCACAATTCTAACTTTATACACAACTGTTACATCTCTTTAATATTACATGTCCACATTATTCTATTACAAAACTCTTCTCTCTTCCTGTACTCTGCTGACCTTCCCCTGTACACTGTACACTGAACTTGCAAGACTGGGGTTAAGGGAGTGGGATGAGCTCTATAGCCCAGTGAGTAGAACAGTAAAACAAGTCATTAAAACATGATCTTATGGAATGCATCATATCACAGTCAATACACACCAAGGGTAAACCTGTCACCAAATAGCCTCAGTATCTCTGCCGTGCCAGGGCGTAGAATCGGGCACCTGGTCTTCCTGTCTCATATATGTATATGTGTATATAACACCTGTACTTACCGTTTGCTAGGGCGTAGTCAAAGGCTCCTGGACTTTACTATACCTGCCAGGGCGTAGTCAAAGGCTCCTGGTCTTTCTATGCCAGGGCGTAGTCAAAGGCTCCTGGTCTTACTCAGAAACTCATTTGGATCATTCAGCATTTATCCACACCAACAGATAATTATGCAATGCAACATATTTGTGGGTTCTAATGCACGCAACCTAGTGAATAACCATGATGCATGTAATATGCTAAAAGCATTCAATTTCTCAATTAAAAATATTAAGTTTAGTTGCACTCACCTCTGGCTATCTCTGGACTGACTCTGCAGGCTCTGAAGCAGTACTCATTGCTGCTCTCTTTGGTTCCTCTGGTTTGTGTAGGCACAGATAAACTCAAATGAGGGACCAAACTAACTTACAAACAACTCTATTAAACTCCCCAAGAATCCCCTTAAACTCACTCAAACATCCATGCAAAGAAAAGCTGGACAGAACACTTTCGGCGGCAGGTTCGGTGGCCGAAAGTCCTCTCCAGAGACGAAACTCATGCACATTCGGCGGCCGAATCTCAACTTTCGGCAGCCGAACCTTTTCGGGGGCAAGTTTCGGGGGCTGAAAGGCACTCCAGAGACAAAAGTCTCTAACCTTCGGCAGCATCTTCGGCGGCCGAAACTCCCCTCCAGAGCCGAAAGTCCAAAGGCTCGGGGGCAAGTTTGGGCAGCCGAAGCCACCTCCTCATGGGTTCGGCAGCCGAATGTACCTTCGGCGGCCGAACCTGAGTTCATCCGCAAGGCAGAAACTTGCTGCTTCTCGCTAAAAGCACAAAACTCTCCCAAACTCAAACACCTCAATTCCTCAACATGCATACACCCAAGTATATGCTCAAAGGGGTCAAAAACTACCTTAAAACCCCAACAACACTAACACATAACACACAAATAAACTTTTCTCACAAAAACACCAAAATCTCACAAATAACCCTATTCATGCAACTCTCCCCCAAAATCTCATAAAACCTTCAGAAAACATGAAAACAAGCTCAGGATCTTCACTTACCTCTTGAAACCAAGAAGATGAACGATCCTAACGTGGAGTTTTGGAACAACTCTCCTTCAAACTCTCCAAACTTCAAAATACAAGTTTCTAGCTCAAAACCTTCAAAAAAACATAAAAACTAATCAAACCTTTGCAAAATTTGATGAACACATGAAGAAATCTCAAAAAGGACAGGGTCTCATCTCAAAAAGTGAAAGAAAAACGGCAAAGCTTATCCTTTCAACTGACTGAGGGCCTTTTATCGGTGGCTGGCCAGACCACCTTCGGCGGCCACACGTGAAACCGAAAGCCATGCATGTTCGGCGGCCGAACCTCACCTTCGGCAGCCGAACCTGGCTTTTCTGCCTTGGTTCTTTTCTTTCAAAAACTTAGTTCTATTTAACTTTAAAACATTAAAACATACTATATTACTTTAGAAAAACATAAATCCTACCCTTCTAGAGGATTTCGACATCCTGAGTTCCACCGGATGACAGGAATTCCGATGCCGGACTCTAGCCGGGTATTACATTCTCCCCCCCTTAAGAACATTCGTCCTCGAATGTTCCTAAAACAAATAAACAAATAAAAAGGAGGAAACTAACCTCAAAACATATATGAATACTGCTGGAGCATAGACTCTCGCGTCTCCCAAGTACACTCTTCTAGATTATGGTGGTTCCACAGAACTTTCACCATCGGAATCTCCTTGTTCCTTAGTTGTCTGATCTGCGTGTCCAGAATCCGTACCGGCTGCTCTATATAGGTGAGATCCCCAAGAATCTCCACATCAGGCTCACTAACAACCTGACTTGGATCTGACACAAACTTCCGTAGCATAGAAACATGAAATACCGGGTGAATTCTCTCCATAGAAGTAGGTAAATCCAGCTTATACGACACATTTTCGATCCTCTGTAAAATCTCAAAGGGTCCAATGTACCGTGGAGCTAACTTACCCTTCTTCCCAAAACGAACCACTCCTTTCATTGGAGACACTTTCAGCAATACCCAATCTCCCTCCTGAAACTCTATCTGTTTCCTGCGAAAATCTGCATAGCTTTTCTGTCTACTCTGTGCTGTTCTGATCCTCTCTCTGATCACAGGCACGGTTCTACTGGTAATCTCTACTAACTGTGGCCCTGCAAGAGCTTTCTCTCCTACCTCTTCCCAGCAAACAGGTGATCTGCACTTCCTCCCATATAATGCTTCATAAGGAGCCATTCCGATGCTAGCATGATGACTGTTATTGTAGGCAAACTCCACCAAAGGTAAATGCTGCCTCCAAGAACCGCCAAAGTCTAACACACACATTCTGAGCATATCCTCTATGGTCTGGATGGTCCTCTCTGACTGCCCATCAGTCTGTGGGTGGAAAGCAGTACTAAAATCTAATCTCGTGCCCATCGTACTCTGCAGACTTTGCCAAAATCTGGAGGTGAACTGAGGTCCTCTGTCTGAAACTATAGACACTGGAACTCCATGTAGTCTCACTACCTCATCCAGATATACTTGTGCCAACTTATCCACATAATAGTTACTCCTAACTGGAATGAAATGAGCAGATTTCGTGAGTCTGTCCACAATCACCCATATAGAGTCTATCCTGTTGGACGCTGCCGATAAGCCCACTACAAAATCCATAGCTATGTTTTCCCATTTCCATTCTGGAATCGGCAGTGGGTTAAGCATTCCAGCCGGCTTTTGATGTTCTAGTTTCACCCTCTGACAAACCTCACAGGCTGTCACAAACTGCGCCACTTCTTTCTTCATGGCTGGCCACCAATACATCCTTTTTAGATCCCGATACATCTTGGTGGCTCCCGGGTGAATACTATACCTCGCATTATGAGCTTCCCTCATAATGTCTTCCTTCAGACTGCTACTATCTGGTACACAAAGTCGACTCCCATAGCGAAGGATCCCTTTGCTGTCACATTTAAACTCTGTACTATTGCCTGACTGAACAGTCCTGGCAATTTTCATCAACTCAGGGTCCTCATGCTGTTTCTGAGCTATCTGCTCCTAAAACACAGGTGTCACTCTCATCTGTGCTATCAATGCACCCGTATCAGACAACTCTAACTGTAACCCCTCCTCGATGAGCTTGTAAAGCTCCATCACTACTGGTCTCCGCTCTGCTGCTATATGGGATAAACTGCCTACTGACTTCCGGCTTAGGGCGTCTGCCACAACATTCGCCTTACCTGGATGATACTGGATCTTACAATCATAATCACTGAGCAATTCTACCCATCTTCTCTGCCTCAAATTCAGCTCCCTCTGGCTCAAGATGTACTGTAAACTCTTGTTATCAGTGAAGATTTCGCATTTAACCCCATAGAGGTAATGCCTCCACATCTTGAGTGCAAAGATAACTGCTGCCATCTCTAGGTCATGGGTGGGGTAATTCAACTCGTGCTTCTTCAACTGTCTAGAAGCATAAGCAATCACTCTATCACTCTGCATCAAAACACAACCCAATCCCACTCGAGATGCATCACAGAACACTGTGAAATCCTCCTCACTAACAGGCAAAGCTAGCACTGGTGCTGTTGTCAATCTCTTCTTGAGCTCCTCAAAGCTCGCTTCACACTGGTCTGACCAGATAAATTTCTGGTTCTTCTGAGTCAGTTTGGTCATAGGAGCCGCTATCTTTGAGAAGTCCTGAACGAACCTCCTGTAGTAACCTGCCAGTCCCAGAAAGCTTTTAATCTCAGTCACTGTAGTGGGTCTGGGCCAGTTAGCTACAGCCTTTATCTTCTTAGGGTCTACCTCAATCCCATCTGCTGACACAACAAGTCCCAAGAAGGAAATGCTCCTCAACCAAAACTCACACTTAGAGAACTTGGCATACAAACCATGCTCTCTCAGTGTTTGCAGAACTATCCTCAGATGCTGGGCATGCTCCTCTGCATCTCTGGAATACACTAAGATATCATCGATGAAAACAATGACAAAGTGATCCAGATACTCGCTGAAAACTGTATTCATGAGATCCATGAATGCTGCAGGGGCGTTAGTCAACCCGAACGGCATCACTAAGAACTCAAAATGCCCATATCTGGTCCTAAAAGCTGTCTTTGGCACATCTGCCTCTTTGACTCTCAATTGATGATACCCGGATCTCAGATCTATTTTAGAGAAACAACCTGCTCCAGCTAGCTGGTCAAATAGATCATCAATCCTAGGTAAAGGGTACCTATTCTTGGTAGTGACCTTGTTTAACTGTCTGTAGTCAATACAAAGTCTGAGGGATCATCCTTCTTTCTAACAAAGAGCACTGGAGCACCCCAAGGTGAGGTACTAGGGCGGATGAAACCCTTATCTACCAAATCCTGTAACTGTTCTTTCAACTCCTTTAACTCTGCTGGTGCCATCCTGTAGGGAGGAATAGAGATAGGTCTGGTACTAGGCAACAATTCTATCTCAAACCCTATCTCCCTATCAGGTGGTAGTCCTGGTAAGTCGTCTGGGAAAATATCTGGAAATTCTCGGACTACTGGTACTGCGGCTGGTTCCCTAACCTGACTGTCTAGCTCTCTCACATGAGCTAGAAACCCCTGACAACCCCTCCTAAGCAATCGACGAGCCTGAAGGGCTGAAATCAAACCTCTGGGTGTACCTCTCCTATCTCCTCTGAAGACACACTCAGACCCATCCTGGTCTCTGAGACTAACTACCTTGTCTCTACAGTCCAAAGTAGCACCATATGCAGATAGCCAATCCATCCCTAGAATGACATCAAAATCTGTCAAGTCTAGAACCACAAGGTCAGCTGGAAGGCATCTACCCTCTATGAACACTGGACTGAAACGACAGACTGACACTGCCACTGATGGGTCGCACTTGGGTCCACTGACCCAGAGAGGATACTCTAACTCAGAACTGATCAAATCCAACCTCTCTATGGCTCTCGAAGCAATGAAGGAATGAGAAGCACCGGGGTCTATCAAAGCATACACATCTGAACACCCAATGATGAGATTACCTGACACCACTGTGTTCGACGTGTTAGCCTCCTCTTGAGTCACAGTGAAAATCCGTGCTGGGGCTACCGGATTTCCACCTCGGGAACCTGCTGCTGAAGTAGAGGCTGCCCCTCTCCCTCTACCTCTGCCACTACTCTGAGGCATGACTGAAGCTGCTGGCTGTACTACTGGCTGTACCACACTGCCTGAACTCATCTGCTGGGAGGGTGCCACAAAAGTCACCTGACGACAATCCCGAGCAAAATGCCCTTCCTGTCCACATCTAAAACAAGCTGAAGATCCCAACTGACAAGCTCCTCTGTGTGGTCTCCCACATCTCCTACACACTGGAATAGCTGTGCCAGAGCTTGAACCACTACCCATTCCCAGACTAGACTTGGCTTTACTCCAGAACTTGTTCTTTAGTCCTTTTGCTCTATCCCATCTCTTGTTATCGGAAGTGCCTGAACTGGGGGCCTTCGAACCCGAAGCCTGTGCCTTTGACTGATTCTAAATATTGGCACTAGCCTCTATTTTCCTGACTGCATCCACTATAGAGTGAAAACTCTCCTTTTCAGCTGGAAGAATCAAGGAAGAATACCTGGGATGCAATCTCATAGTATATCTCCTTGCCTTCTTTTGATTAGTATCATAGGCTTGACCCACGTACTGAAGCAAATCCAGGAACTTATCTGTAAATTCATCAACACTCATCTCGTCTGTCTGTCTGAACTGTTCAAACTCTATTACCTTCATCTCCCTCAAACTATCAGGAAAAGCCCACCCTGCAAACTCATTGGCGAACTCTCCCCACGACATATTGTCCATCCTAGGTTCCATATAATTCTTGAACCATTCCCAAGCTTTCTTACATTTAAGTGTAAACCCCGCCATCTCAATGGCTCTACTATCATCAGCTCCCAATTCACTGGTTATCATCCTAACTGATCTGAGGTATTCAAATGGATCATCTCCTGTGTTATATTTAGGAGCATCCAATTTCAAGTACTCCATCATTTTCACCTTACTTCCCCCTGATGAGCTAGGTTGCTGTGCTTCAACAACAGGAACTGATGGTGGTGGTGGAGGTACTGGTTCGTTTGGTTCTAGGTGTGCTGTACTTGGATGAATAGGGGAGGGTGGATACATAGGATATGGTGGGTAATAATGAGGATAAGGCATATATGGCATGTAAGTAGGATATGGAACAAAACTAGAGTACTACGACGTACCTCCCATCGGATACCCTGGGTCCTGAGGAAAAACTGGATAGACAAAATCTGAAGCCTGTGCACCTCCCTGAGACTCTCCCATGCCTTCTTCAGACCTACCCATACCCATGCTTTCATCCATAGACTGATCAATCTCCATAGCCTCCCTCACTTCCTCTGATCTTCCTCCTCTAACTGTACCTCTTCTGCTCTCGTCCACAGACCTTCTAGGGTCTATTGACGTACCTTCCCTGCTAGATCTTTGAGACCTTGCCCTCGGCAATGCAGGAGGACGAGCAGCTGTTCTCTCACTATCTGGTGGGACTCCAGTCAATCGAGCTGATCGACGAGTTCCTCGCATTTTAACTCTGAAAAACAACACATATTATAGCATATCAGCATATAATCAACTTATATATCTCAAAAATGCACATGCATATCATAGCATTTCATAGCATCAAATAGACAGGACTCAACATCCTATCCTAGTGGACATGATTCCCTATTGTGCTTGACTTCCTCTAACCTCTATGAGCCTGACACTCTCTCTCTATAGGTCCGATCATATGAACCTTTTGCTCTGATACCAATCTGTAACGACCCTAAAATGGACCGTCACCGGCGCTAGGATTCAGGTCGGCTTAAGGCCACCAGAACCCGTAGCAAGCCTGCTATACTCTCTGTGTACCTGTAAATCTTATACATGATCATACATTTACTGTGAAAATAAAAACTCTTTTCTCTGTACCACGGCTTAACCTGTGCATGCACTATCTCTGTACTCTGTACTCTGTATCCCTGACTAGAGCTTGCTCTAGATGGGTTAACTCATAGCTGTTAAGCCTGGTTTTTCACATACTCTGTAAAACAGTTATATAAACAGACCATGTATACAAAAGATTTACAACACAACATAACTAAGTCAAGCACAATTCTAACTTTATACACAACTGTTACATCTCTTTAATATTACATGTCCACATTATTCTATTACAAAACTCTTCTCTCTTCCTGTACTCTGCTGACCTTCCCCTGTACACTGTACACTGAACCTGCAAGACTGGGGTTAAAGGAGTGGGATGAGCTCTATAGCCCAGTGAGTAGAACAGTAAAACAAGTCATTAAAACATGATCTTATGGAATGCATCATATCACAGTCAATACACACCAAGGGTAAACCTGTCACCAAATAGCCTCAGTATCTCTGCCGTGCCAGGGCGTAGAATCGAGCACCCGGTCTTCCTGTCTCATATATGTATATGTGTATATAACACCTATACTTACCGTTTGCCAGGGCGTAGTCAAAGGCTCCTGGACTTTACTATACCTGCCAGGGCGTAGTCAAAGGCTCCTGGTCTTTCTATGCCAGGGCATAGTCAAAGGCTCCTGGTCTTACTTAGAAACTCATTTGGATCATTCAGCATTTACCCACACCAACAGATAATTATGCAATGCAACATATTCGTGGGTTCTAATGCACGCAACCTAGTGCATAACCATGATGCATGTAATATGCTAAAAGCATTCAATTTCTCAATTAAAAATATTAAGTTTAGTTCCACTCACTTCTGGCTATCTCTGGACTGACTCTGCAGGCTCTGAAGCAGTACTCACTGCTGCTCTCTTTGGTTCCTCTGGTCTGTGTAGGCACAGATAAACTCAAATGAGGGACCAAACTAACTTACAAACAACTCTATTAAACTCCCCAAGAATCCCCTTAAACTCACTCAAACATCCATGCAAAGAAAAGCTGGACAGAACACTTTCAGCGGCAGGTTTGGCGGTCGAAAGTCCTCTCCAGAGACGAAACTCATGCACATTCGACAGCCGAATCTCAACTTTCGGCAGCCGAACCTTTTCGGGGGCAAGTTTTGGGGGCTGAAAGGCACTCCAGAGACGAAAGTCTCTAACCTTCGGCGGCATCTTCGGCGGCCGAAACTCCCCTCCAGAGCCGAAAGTCCAAAGGCTCGGGGGCAAGTTTGGGCAGCCGAAGCCACCTCCTCATGGGTTCGGCGGCCGAACCTGAGTTCATCCGCAAGGCAGAAACTTGCTCTGCTTCTCGCCAAAAGCACAAAACTCTCCCAAACTCAAACACCTCAATTCCTCAACATGCATACACCCAAGTATATGCTCAAAGGGGTCAAAAACTACCTTAAAACCCCAACAACACAAACACATAACACACAAACAAACTTTTCTCACAAAAACACCAAAACCTCACAAATAACCCTATTCATGCAACTCTCCCCCAAAATCTCATAAAACCTTCAGAAAACATGAAAACAAGCTCAGGATCTTCACTTACCTCTTGAAACCAAGAAGATGAACGATCCTAATGTGGAGTTTTGGAACAACTCTCCTTCAAACTCTCCAAACTTCAAAATACAAGTTTCTAGCTCAAAACCTTCAAAAAAACATAAAAACTAATCAAACCTTTGCAAAATTTGATGAACACATGAAGAAATCTCAAAAAGGACAGGGTCTCACCTCAGAAAGTGAAAGAAAAACGGCAAAGCTTATCCTTTCAACCGACTGAGGGCCTTTTATAGGTGGCTGGCCAGACCACCTTCGGCGGCCACATGTGAAACCGAAAGCCATGCATGTTTGGCGGCCGAACCTCACCTTCAGCGGCCGAATCTGGCTTTTCTGCCTTAGTTATTTTCTTTCAAAAACTTAGTTCCATTTAACTTTAAAACATTAAAACATACTATATTACTTTAGAAAAACATAAATCCTACCCTTCTAGAGGATTCCGACATCCTGAGTTCCACCGAACGACAGGAATTCCGATGCCGGACTCTAGCCGGGTATTACACTTAACCCCAGGTTTGCAGGTGCGGAATAGGCCAGGAGGTCAAGAAGAGTAAAGTTATGGTTATGTAATAGTTAGATGTGGACATGATGAAATGTAATGTATTGATTTGTCATGTAATGTTAAGAATTATGTTGAGGATAGACTTGTGCTTGACTCTAGTGTATTTTAATCCCTTGTTGGTACATGATCCTTTTAAAGAAATGTTTTAATGATGTGAACCAAACTTAAAATATGTTATGTTACCCCATTGGAGCATTAATGAGGACTCCAATGTGGGGTTGATGATTATGTTTATGAATTGTGCTTGCACAGGTTGAGTTTGGTAAATGAATGAGAATGTTCACAATTTTTATGTAATTGTTGATCATGTATGGGATTATACAGGTATGCAGGTTGTATGTCAGGCTTGCTACGAGTCCCGGCGGCCTTAAGCCGACCTGGATCCTAGCGCCGGTAGTGGTCCAATTTTCGGGTCGTTACATTAGCGGAGTTTGCAGAATGCTATGGGTACCAGGCTGGATTTTAGCACTGCTTTCCATCCATAGACGGACGAACAGTCAGAGATGACCATCCAGACTATTGAAGATATGCTCAGGATGTGTGTGCTAGATTTTGGCGGTTCTTGGAGGCAGCATCTACCCTTAGTGGAGTTTGCCTACAATAACAGCTATCATGCTAGCATAGGGATGGCTCCATACAAAGCTTTGTATGGAAGGAAGTGCAGGTCACCTGTCTGCTGGGAAGAAGTTGGGGAAAGGGCCTTAGCAGGGCCCGAGCTAGTAGAGATCACCAGCAGAGTAGTGCCCATTATCAGGGAAAGAATCAATACTGCTGTGAGTCGGTGGAAGAGTTATGCAGATGTCCACAAGAAACATGTAGAGTTTCAGGAAGGAAATATGGTGTTGCTCAAGGTGTCTCCTATGAAAGGGGTGATTCGTTTTGGGAAGAAAGGTAAGCTAGCTCCACAGTACATCGGACCCTTTGAAATCTTGCAGAAGATTGGGAATGTATCGTACAAATTGGACTTACCTGCTTCAATGGAGAGAATCCATCCGGTTTTCCATGTTTCCATGTTATGGAAGTTCGTGTCAGATTCGGGCAAGGTTCTTAATGAGCCTGATGTGGAGATCCTAGGAGATCTCACTTATGTTGAGCAGCTAGTGCAGATCCTAGACATGCAGATCAGAAAGCTGAGGAATAAGGAAATCTCGATGGTGAAAGTTCTTTGGAATCACCACAACATAGAAGAATGTACCTGGGAGATACGGGAGTCTATGCTCCAGCAATACCCTTATCTCTTTTAAGGCTAGTGTTTATGTGTTTTTATGTGTTTATGCTTTGCCTTGCTATGCTTGTTTGTGGAACATTCGGGGACGAATGTTCTTAAGGGGGGAAGAATGTAATACTCGGCTAGACCTCGGCATCGGAATTCCTACCTTCCGGCGGAATCTCTGTTTGAATCCGGAATTATCGGATGTCAGAGCCTTCTAGAAGGGTAAAATAAAGGTTTTCTAAAATGTTTTTATATGTTTTTATGGTTTTAATGAAGAAAGAAATTGAGTTTTGAAAGAAAAAGCCATGAAGGAAAAACCCAGGTTCGGCCGCCGAACCTCAAGTTTGGCCGTCGAACATGGGGAGTTTGCAGAAGCACCTTTGGCCCCTGAAGGTGGTCTGGCCAGCCACCTATAAAAGGCCTCTTGTCCGAAAATGGGCGAGTTTTCTCTCTCTATTTTCGGGCATAGGTGAGATTTCGCCCTCCTTTGGTTGATTTTATGTTTTCCTTCAAATCCTTCAAGTTTAGTTTTTATCTTTGTTTTGAAGATTGTTGAGCTAAGATCAAAGTTTTGAAGCTTAGAGACCCCCGGAGCTCGATTTCTCTCAATCTCCAAGTTTGGATCACGTCTCCTCTCGATCTTCAAGAGGTAAGTGTAGATCTACACCTTTTATTATGTTTTAAGTAAGTTTTAAGAAGGGGTTAAGGGTTTTGATGCATGTTGGAGCTAGTTATAAAATGTTAGGGTTTATGTTAGTTTAATGAGAAATGTGATGTTAAATGTGATGTTTGTTGGGTTATAGGCTAGTTTTATGCCCCTATATGCTTGATGATGTGTTTATACATGCTTTTGAGTGTTGAGTATGAGTTTGGAGGGTTTTGGGAGGCTAGATGAGAAGAGGCGAATCGGGTTCTGTCATTCTAGAGAACCTAGGTTCTGCCGCCGAAGCCATGTTCGGCCGCCGAACCTGCCTGTGGAGGCAGCTTTAGACCGCCTAAACTCGCCCCTGAAAGTTAGAATTTCGGCTCTGGAGGGGAGTTTCGGCCACCGAACCTACCCCCGAAGGTTAGTGACTTTCGAATCTGGAGGGAGTTTCGGCCGCCGAACATGCCCTCCAAAGTGCCTGACTTTCGGATCTGGAGGGACCTTCGGCCGCCGAACCTGCCGCCGAATGTCCCCTGCCCAACCTTCCTTTGCCTGTTTTTCCATGCATGTTTATGATGTTTTAGGGGATTTTTTAGGAGTTGTTTAGAGTCATGTTAGAGTATGTTTGGTCCCTCATTTGAGTCCACCTGTGTAGGATCGGACCCGAGGAACCGAGGTGATCAGCAGTGAGATAGCTGCTTCAGAGTTAGTTCAGAGTCAGCCAGAGGTGAGTAGAACATAACTCTTTTATTTTTAAAGCAATCAAACTTTTTAAGCATGTTCATGCATCATGATATGTAATAGGTTGTTTGCATTAGAATTCACGAATATGACGCTTTGCATTATTTATTGTGGGTGTGGATGGACAACAGGATGACCCATTAGCCCTCTAAATATTATGTTATGTAATAGAAGTCTTGAGGAGCCCCACCGAGGGCCGGGCACAGAGTACAGGAAAGACCAGGTGTGGCCTACACTACGCCCCTGGCACAGAGCTTATGTTATGTAATAGAAGTCCTGAGGAGCTCCACCGAGGGCCGAGCACAAAGTAGAGGGATTTTTGGGTCAGTCCATCCGTGATGTGAATTGTTTGTGTTGTGACACATTTCATGAAAGCATATGTTTAATTAAATTATTTTTACTGTTCTACTCAATGGGCTCTTGTAGCTCACCCCTTTCCCCTAACCCCCAGGTTTGCAGGTCAAAGATAGCATAAGAAGTCAGCAAGGGTAAAGGCATTGTATGTGTAATAGATTAGTAGTAGACATGAAATGACATGTAATGTAATGTAAGGTATTGAACAGTAATGTAATGAGGATTAGTATTGTGCTTGGCCCTAATGTTGGTTGTAAATCCCTTTTTGTACATGATCTTTATGAAATATTTTTAATGATGTTATATGTTGAACCGAGCTTGATGTTTGAAATGTGGATCCAACTAGGGCTTTTAATGAGGGCTCTAGTATGGAGTTTTATGTTTACAGTTATGGTGCATGCACAGGTCAAGCTTGGTATATGAAAAGTTTAAAGTTTTTTATGAAAATGTATGATCATGTATGAGATTTTATCAGATGTACAGGATGCATAGTAGGCTTGCTACAGGTTCCGGCGACCTTAAGTCGATCTGAATCCTAGCGCCGGTAGCTGTCCGATTTTCGGGTCGTTACAGCTCTAGTATGGGGTTTGTATGTATAAAGTCATGGTGCATGCACACGTCAAGCTTGGTATATGAAAAGTTTAATATTTTTATGAAAATGTATGATCATGTATGGGATTTTATTAGATGTACAGGATTTATAGTAGGCTTGCTACGGGTCCCGGCGACCTTAAGTCGATCTGGATCCTAGCATCGGTAGCGGTCCGGTTTTCGGGTCGTTACAGGCACTATCAAGTGTTCTGGATGCATAGTAAATGACGTGAGGATCTTTTCCTTTCCTCTGTCCTAATATCGTGCCCACAGCCCGGTTGCTAGCATCACACATAATTTCTAAAGGTTGACTCTAATCAGGGGGCTGTATCACTGGTACAGTGATTAATACCTCCTTGAGTGCATCAAAAGATTTTTTGCAAGAATTATCAAAAGTAAACTCAACATCCTCTTGCAATAACTTATAGAGTGGCAGAGCTATTTTTGAGAAATTCTTAATAAATCATTGGTAAAAACCTGCATATCCAAGGAAAGAATGAATTTCCGCACATTAACGGGTTAAGGTAATAACTTAATAATATCTATATTACATTTATCAATCTCAATTCCCTTTTTTGATATAATGTGTCTCAATATTAGCTCTTGATCTACTATAAAATGACATTTCTCATAATTTAACACCAAATCAGACTCTAGACACCTTTTAAGGAAATTTTCAAGGTTAGCTAAGCATTCATCAAAGGAGTTACCATATATAGTGAAATCGTCTATGAAAACTTCTATAATGTCTTCTACAAAAATCTAAAGATACACTAACCATACATCGCTGAAATGTGGCTGGTGCATTGCAAAGCCCAAATGGCATTCATCGATAGACAAATGTGACAAATGGACAGGTGAAGGTAGTCTTCTCTTGGTCTTCGGTACCACAGGAATCTGATGAAAGCTTGAATATCCATCAAGACAAAAATAATGAGATTTTTCAACTAGATGCTCAAACATCTGGTCAATAAATGGAAGTGAAAGGTGATCTTTTCTAATGGATGTATTTAGTTTACGATAATCTATACAAACCCTTCACCTGTTATGGACTCGGATGGGTACTGATTCCACATCTTCATTCTTCACCACAGTAATGCCTGTTTTATTAGGGACGACCTGGACTAGGCTCACCCATTTACTATCGAAAATGGGATAGATCATACCTACATCCAATAATTTTAGGACTTCTTTTTTTACCACCTCCATCATGGGAGGATTCAAACGACATTGAGCTTCCCTTGTGGGCTTGTTGTCTTCTTCCAATAAAATTTTATGCATGCATATGGAAGGACTAATTCCTTTTATATCGGCTATAAAATCCAACCGATTACACCTTTGTTTTCTTTCAAGACTCGGATCAGCTCTTCTTCCTCATATGGTGTCAGCTTGTTGGAGATAATTACAGGTAGAGGACTTTCTGCCTCAAGATATGCATACTTGAGGTGAGTAGGCAATGGTTTCAACTCTAGCTGTGAGACCTGCACAATAGATGGTAGAAGTTTAGAATGAGCAGTAGGTAATTCTAAAGTAGAGACATTACGTTTGATTTTATTAGCTTCAAGTTCATGGACAACATCTTTTAGCCTTTTTTGTAGGATGAAGTCAGTACTTATGGCTGCCAATTTAGCTTTATTCAGGTTCTCACACATAACAGTTCTTAGTTCATTCTCACCTTGCAACTCAAACTTGCTAGACTAAAGGTTTGATGATATCCACACCACACACATTAGAAAAGTCATTTGGGTATTTCATGCTGTCATACACATTAAATTTTATAATTTTCCCATCGAACTCTATGGTAAGTGTGCCATCAAAAATATCTATTTTTATTCTAGTAGTTGTCAAGAAAGGTCTACCTAACAGAAGGTCAGATGTATTAAAGGACCTATCATCATCCTATGAACTATGTAAAAATCAGCAAGGAACACTATATTACCAACTTGTATAAGCACATCCTTTAAAATTCTCTCGGGGTATATAATCGATTTATTAGCCAATTATATCACCACACCAGTTTCTTTCAAAGGGCCAACATTTAAAGACTGGTGAATAGACAATAGCATTACATTTATAGATGCACCTAAGTCACACATTGCTTTCTTAAACCCTACTTTGCCGTTTTTGATAGGTATAGCGAATATACCTTAATCCTTGCATTTGGTAGTATTTTACTTTGAAAAACAGAAGATACCTTTTCATCCATAACCTTTTGGTAGCCTACTAGCTTTCTTTTATTTGTGCATAATTCCTTTAAGAACTTCGCATAGCGAGGTACCTGTTTAATTGCATCAAATAAAGATATATTGACTTCTATCTTACGAAATATCTCAAGGATCTCCTTTTCTTCTTTCTCTCATTTGGACTTGGCTAATCTCTTAGGAAAAGAAGGTTTAGTAATCAGAGGTTTGGATTGCACAGGTGCTGAAGCTGATTTTTCTTGTTCAGGTACGGTCATCTCAGTTTCCAGGTCTGTACTACGATCATGCCCACGACCTGTCTAATGAAGATTATTGTGCCTATGACCTACCTAACGAGGATCATTCTGCAGTTCTTTTCTGCTTCTGAGTGTAATGGCACTTGCATTCTACTTAGGGTTCACTATAGTCTGAGAGGGTAGCTTACCTTGATTTTCCATTTTGTTCGTTGATAATGCCAATTGACTCATTTGTATTTCTAGATTGTGGATACTCATCTAAGTCTCCTATTGAAATTGTTGAGTCTCCTATTGAAATTGTTGAGTATTAGTTGCCAAAATTTTAACAATATCTTCCGAGGACATACCTGAATTGGACAAAGACGCTTGCTGCTGCTGAATTTGTTTAGGCTGATAGCTTTGAAGAATTTATTGTTTATAGCTAAAATTTGGGTGGTTTCACTATCCTGGGTTATATGTATTTGAGAAAGGATCATACTTTCTTTGTGGAGGACCTGGGAACCCATTGACAGCATCCACATGTTGGTCATCTTCTTGAAGTGACAGGCACATATCAGTGGGATGACCTATATTAGTGCAAATTCCATAAGCCTTAGCTTGTTGTGCCTTCTCTGTAACAAGATTTTCAACTAAAGTAGTCAGATGAGAAAGTCTAGATTCAATAAAAGAATTACTTACCTCATAAACTCTCTTATAAGAGTCTTGTATGGGTACAAATTGTTATGAATTTGCTGCCATAGTGGATATTAATTCCTTGGCCTCTCGAGTATTCTCTTGCGTATCGCACCTCCACTTGCAGCATTTATCATACGTCTTTCCATGGTTATAAGTCCCTCATAAAAACGGAGCATGAGTTATTTATTTGAAATATCATGCCCAGGACAACTTGCATATAGTCGTTTAAATCTGTCCCAATAGTCATGGAGAGTTTCTATTTCCTTTTGCTTGATTTCCGATATTTCCTTTCTAATTGCAGATTGAAATAGCCCGGTCCAAATTGAACCAAATAACTTTTGGATTCACTTTTCACTTGGCCCAAAATGCTTAACCCAAGTTATTTAGTAGTTTCATGCTAGCTATTATATACAATTCGGATTTACCGTAATCCACTGATATGAGATGTCTCCCGCATCCAAGCAGGCAGGTGAATCTCACATAGATGCTCTAGAAGCGGGAAAGAATCGGTCCAAAAATAATTTTACCATTTCTCCCCATGTAATGACTGAACCTGGAGGTAGGTAGTATAACCAATCTTTTGCATTATCAGCTAGAGAAAAAGGAAAGGCCCTTAGCTTAATTTGTTTATTTGTAATTCCTCATGGTCTCATGCTGGAGCATATCACATGGAATTCTTTCAAATGACTATGAGGATCTTCTCTTTCAATTTCTCTAAAGGTAGGGAGGAGATGAATTAATCCTGACTTTAACTCAAGTGGTGCATTTAGTGCAAGATAGGCGATGCAAATGGGTTGAGGGTCATCAGCATTGTCAATATCCTATATTGCTTGCTCTTTAGACATTTTCTCTTCCACGTTAGATTCACCAGAAGTATCATCCGTGTCAGATGTTGTTTCCTCCATGCCCACTACCTGTTCGTCGATAGCAATATGTTCTTCAGCAGTGATCTCCTTTTCAACAGTAGAAACCTATGCTTCAATAACGACCTGTTCCTCAACAGCGAGTTATACTTGATTGCTGGATGATGAAAGGTCTTTGTTTCGCTGTTTGGTCTCTTTTCTCAGCTTTCTTGTGGTTTTCTCAATTTCTAAATTGAACTCGAGTTTGCCTACAAAATTAGAATGTGTCATTCAAAAGAAATTAATAAAACCATTTAGAACCAGTCCTTGGCAACGGCGCAAAAATTTGATGGGCGTCGAAACCACCAAAAATAAATTCCTGTTTAGAACAAAACTTGTGATAATGGTAAATAGGGTCGATCCTACAGAGACTGGTAAGTAAATTAATTCTATTGAATGAATAAAAATTAAAATAAAACAAAATAAAATGGGAGAAGTTTTGAATGTAGAGAAGTGAAAATAAATAAAACTAATTCAAAAAAATAAGCAATTAAATTTAAGGGAAAGAATCAAGATGAGAAATATTCAGTCAAAGGAATAATCTCAGTTTCAGATTCATTGGTTGATCACAAATATAAAAATAATCCAAAATTAATTATTGATAAACCTGTTATATATATCGAAAATGCTTCAGATATCCAATCCCTCCTTAGATTTTAAACTAGATAAAAGATGCTCGTTAACTAGTTTTAGCTCTTGGACAACTATAGGAGATACTCCTAGAATTTAATCCAATTACAACATTAAAATTTAGAAGAACTTGATTCTAACTAACAAATGCAAGAAGTTTGGTTCATTTAAGTTAGATTATATTGTTCCTTAGGAGGGCCTTACGCAATCTAATTCACCACTTGTTTTAGATTAAACTAAACAATTACATATTTAATCAATCTGAATGGCAATATATTATTCTAATAACTATGCAACGGGCCTTTATTGCAATAATCAATAGAATAATAATAAACACTAGTAATGAAAATAATATAAATATCAAGAATAATTAAAGAAACAATAGAATCACATAAATTTCACAACCAATTGAACTGAAACCTTAATTATCCTTTAACTGAAAGAAGAACTTAACCACACATATTCGTACCTGAAACACCAAATTGAGAAGAGTGTTTTCAGCCTTCTAAACTAATTAAGAATAAGGGACGAGAGATGAAATGAGATGCATCAGAGTGTCCTCTTTTTATAGTTCTAAGAGTACTAACTTAACCTAAATACAAATAGCTAAAATCAATATTGAGTACATCTTGGCATATGAGAATTATCTGTTTATTTCTCGGATTTGAAACTGGATTTTATTCGTCAAGTATGTTATGCCCATAACGCAGTCCATAACACAGTTCGCCTGAGAGTTAGAATTTAAGTATGACTCTGCTTCTTACCCTTCTATGAATTTGATTGTGTTCATGTTTGATTTCAGAATGCAGAGTCCAAATTGGATTTTTATCTTGTTATTCTCCAATCCTTATTTAACCTATCAAGATATCAAAATTCAAACGAATCAACCAATTTTAAATAAAATCAAACTCAATATCTAATTGTTTTAGAATAATTAAACTATAAAATGTGCATATTATCACCTATGGTTGATCTTCTTGTATCATAATCACCAGCATAATTAGCATCATAATAACTTTTAAGTTTGCAGTTAACTTTACTTTTGTAAAGTAACTTGAGATCAAGTGTTCCTCTAATATATATCTTAGAATTCTTTTAACTGCTTTTAAGTGAGACTTTTTTAGATTTTTCATAAAGTGACTTGCTATTCCAATTGCAAATATAATATTTGGTCTTGTCAGTGTCAAATAGATTAAGCTTCTAACTATGTATTTGTACATTTTTGAATCCTTAAGATATTTGCCTTTTAAGATGCTTAACTTGAAGTTGACCTTTATTGGGAGAGCAAAAGATTTATAATTAAGCATTCTATATTTCTAGAGTAGATCCTTTGCATATATTCATTGAATTAGGAACGCTCACTCCTTTGTGCATTCTATTTCTAATCCAAAGAAAATGATTTAACTCTCCAAGTTCTTTCATTTGAAAGTGAATTGATAAATACTCCTTTGTTTGTTAGATCTTAGTCTCATCTTATTTAGTAATAATAAGATCATCAATACATGCCAAGATGATTGCTAGCTTCCCTTCTCAATTCTTGACAAATAAACTAGAATTTGTTTGTACAATTGTATAATCACTATGGATAAAGAACTAAATAATTTTTCTATACCAAGCCCCTGGAAGTTATTGAGTCCGTATAGTACTTTCTTCAACTTGCAAACATGTTGTAGGTAAAGCTTATTCTCAAATCCTTGTGGATGCTTTATGTAAACTTCAATGTTCAATTCCTCATTTAGAAAAACATTTTTCACATCCATCTACCAAAAATTCCATAACTTAGATGTTGCAAGTGCTAGTAAAATACAAAAAATTGCAGTCTTACCCATTGGACTAAACATCTCATCATAGTTTAGTCCATATTATCTGAAAATCCCTGAGCTACCAATCGAGCTTTATATCTCTCGATTGATCCATTTGATTGAGTCTTGATCTTACATATCCATTTGCATGATATATGTTTTATGTCTCCTGGCTTTAGAATTAGATCCATGTTTGATTTTCTTCTAAAACTTTAACTTCTTCCATTATGGTTTATATTTATTTATCTTTCTAGGATGCCTCTTCATAGGATTTTGGTTCCTTTTCATCTTCTATGAGTGTAACATTAGTATTCTTTGGATTTGGCTTCCTTTACTTAACTGATCTTCTTAGCTATAAGGGGTATAAAAACTAATCTAAACCCCAACAAACAACAACAAAACACAAGAGAGAGCATACATTCACCAAAACCCAACTCAAAGCCTATAACCTTAGATCTAGTCATATCATGCATTTTTAACCCTTAACCCTTTTAAAACTTACTTAAAACATATAAAAAGACAAGGATTTACACTTATCTCTTGAAGATCTAAGGTAAATGCAACCCAAGCTTGGAGTTGAGGCGAAACGGTCTACTAAACTTTAAAATCTTAGATCCAAGCTTAAAACTTCAAAAACAAGCGAAAACTCATGAAAATTTGAAGGATTTGAAGAAAAAACATAAAATCACCAAAGGAAGGGCAAGAACTCACCTTTGTCCAAAAATGGAGAGAGAAAATCCCCCATTTTCGAACTGGAGGACTCTTATAGGTGGCTGGCCAGACCACCTTCGAGGGTCGAAAGGAGAGCTCCCGCGACAGCACCATGTTCGGCGGCCGAATCTGGATTTCCTAAAAAAAACCTTTTCTTTTCTTTTAAAACTTTAACTCAAAAACTAACATTAAAACCATAAAAATTATTTTGTAAAAACCTTATTTTACCCTTCTAAGAGGTTCCGACATCCGAGATTCCGGATTCCAACGGGGATTCCGTTGGAAGGTTAGAATTCCGACACTGAGTCAAGCCGGGTATTACATTCTCCCCCCTTAAAAACATTTGTCCCCGAATGTTCAAACACACACAAGCACACATAGCATCAAGAAAACACATAAAACTTAAAACGCTAACCTTAAAAGAGATAGGGGTATTGTTAGAGCATGGACTCCCGGGTTTCCCAGGTGCACTCTTCCATATTATGTTGATTCTAAAGGACTTTCACCATCGCGATTTCCTTATTCCTCAACTTTTTGATTTGAGTGTCTATAATCCGCACTGGCTGCTCAACATAGGTGAGATCCCCTAGGATCTCCACATCATGTTCGTTAAGAACCTTGCCTGGATCTGACACGAACTTTCGTAACATGGAAACATGGAAAACCGGATGGATTCTCTCCATAGAAGCAGGCAAATCTAACTTATAAGATACATTCCCAACCTTTTGCAATATTCCGAAGGGTCCGATGTACCTTGGAGCTAGTTTACCTTTCTTCCCAAAACAAATCACCCCTTTCATAGGAGACACCTTGAGCAACACCATATCTCCCTCCTGGAACACAACATGTTTCTTGTGGACATCTACATAACTCTTCTGTCGACTCATAGCAGTCCTAATTCTTTCTCTGATAATAGGCACTACCCTGCTGGTGATCTCAACTAACTCTGGCCCTGCCAAGGCCCTTTCTCCCACTTCTTCCCAGCAGACAGGTGACCTGCACTTCCTCCCATATAGAGCTTCATAAGGAGCCATCCCTATGCTAGCATGATAACTGTTATTGTAGGCAAACTCCACCAGTAGTAGATGCTGCCTCCAAGAACTGCCAAAATCTAGCACACACATTCTCAACAAGTCTTATCGTTTGGATGGTCCTCTCTGACTGTCCGTCAGTCTATGGATGGAAATTAGTGCTAAAGTCCAACCGTGTGCCCATTGCGTTGTGCAGACTCCGCCAAAACCTGAAGGTAAAATGGGGTCCCCTATCTGACACTATTGAAACTGGAGCCCCATGTAGCCTGACAATCTCTTCAACATATACTTGTGCCAGTTTTTCCATAGAGTAGCCATTCCTGACAGGGATAAAGTGAGCAGACTTGGTCAATCTGTCCACTATTATCCATACAGAGTCTAATCTGTTGGACTTTACTGGTAATCCCACCACGAAATCCATAGCTATGTATTCCCATTTCCACTCTGGAATCGGTAGTGGGTTGAGCATCCCAGCTGGCTTCTGATATTCCAGCTTCACCTTCTGACAGATCTCACAGGCTGACACAAACTGCGCCACTTCCTTCTTCATCGCTGGCCACCAATAAACTCTCTTCAGATCCTGATACATTTTGGTGGCTCCAGGGTGAACGCTGTACCTCGCATTATGAGCTTCTCTCATAATGTTTCTCTTCAAACTCACATTATCTGGTACACATAATCTGTTTCCATAACGGAGGATCCCTTGATTATCAAATCTAAACTCCTCATTTTTGCCTGACTGAACAGTCCTCACAATTTTCACCAACTCAGGGTCCTCGTGCTGTTTCTGTGCCACTTGTTCCAGAAACACGGGTGTCACTCTCATTTGAGCCACTAGTGCACCTGTACCAGACAACTCTTACTATAAACCTTCATTAATGAGCTTGTAAAATTCCTTCACCACTGGTCTTCTCTCTGCTGTAATATGGGATAAACTGCCAAGTGATTTCCGACTGAAGGCATCTACCACTACATTTGCCTTACCCGGATGATAATGGATCTTGCAATCAAAATCACTAAGCAGCTCCACCCATCTTCTCTGCCTCAGGTTCAAATCTTTCTGACTCAAGATGTACTGCAAAATTTTATGATCTATAAATATCTCACATTTTACCCTATATAGGTAATGCCTCCACATCTTGAGTGCAAAGATCACAGCTGTCATCTCTAGGTCATGTGTAGGATAATTCAACTCATGCTTCTTCAACTGTCTAGAAGCATAAGTAATCACCCTTTCATTCTGCATCAACACACAACCTAGTCCTACTTGGGACGCATCACAAAACACTGTGAAGTCTTTATTACTGGTAGGCAGAGCTAACACCGGTGCTGATATCATCCTTCTTTTTAGCTCTTCAAAGCTTTCCTCACACTGTTCTGACCAAATAAACTTCTGATTCTTTTTAGTCAACCCAGTCATAGGAGCGGCAATTTTGGAGATTAGAGAGCAAAGATTCCTTTTTTTAGAATGAAAAGAAAAAAGAGACCAGTTTTAATCCAAATGATCAGATAGAGTTCAATAGATTCTCGGCAACAGAACCAAATGATATTGCAGAGACTAAAATTGGCTAGAACCTGCAAAGAAGAGATGTGAGGTTGTGGTGGGTGCCCACAGTAGTCACTCCAACGCTTAAGTCAATATCTTAAAGAATGAAAAGAAGGTGATGAATTGTTGAGCGCTTGAGTAGTATTAGAGAATAGCATTCCTTTGCCTTTGTGATCCTTTTCCTTTTATACCGTAAGAAAGTGGTGATGAATATGAAATTTTTTAATAATTCGGCAATGATGTAGTCGGCTGCTTGATAAGAGATATTGTCAACTAATAAGTTGGCAATCCCGCGATTATAGGTGTAATGGGTATACGTTGGATCGTGCTTGTGAACAGTAACTTCATGCCGAAACTCGCTCGTTCGAGGGAAGGTCATGTCTTAATGATGCAACTAGTGTTGTGGTATCCAGATCTTCCCTTGCTCAGGATGGACTATTTTCTACTCACCTAATCCTTGTGATGTAAGCACAACCAACAACACAAAAAATGATGAGCTAGCATTGCCTCAAGGACCAATTACAAGGTTGAGATCTAAGAGGTTGAAGGAAGCACTTCAAGGATTCATGAAGGAATATGTTGAAACTTTGCAAGTTCATTTTGAAGTTGAAGAACAATCTGGTCATTCCAAGTTAATTAGGCCGAATGTGTCCTTATTGACAATTCAAATTTTGTATTTATAGTGGGTAGTTATTTAGTAGTTCGTAGTTAATCAGTAGTGAGTAGTTAACCAGTAGTGAGTAGTTATCCAGTAGTGGATAGTTATCCAGTAGTGGATAGTTATCCAGTAGTGGATAGTGGTATAGATCATGGATCCATACAGAGTAGTGGGTAGTGGCATAGATCATGAGTCCATGCATAGTAGTGGAAAGTGGCAAAGATCATGGGTCTTTATTTATGTTATATAAAACATCTCTTTTTCCATATTGTACACAGATGATCAATTAATTAATACAATTGCTTTATGCGATTCTCCTTTGAGAGCTTAAGAGAGACCTTGATTCTTGACATTGCATCACGAATAAGGTTTGATACTAACTTGTATGTTTTTTATTTTTGCTGCTCTTAAAATCAATCAGTTATAAGTGATCTTAATTGTATATTAATTAAGGGTGCTTTAGATTGGTGAATTATTTTCTAAACTATATTCTTTTTACTATAATATGTGTCGTTTCAGTCTCTAATAGGCTGGGATTCTGCATCACCTTGCCACATAGACTTATCTCGTGAGGACAGATTATGGTTTTCTTTTGAGCAATTATTGTGTAGTATTAGTAATCTATCAGATATAGGCTTAGAGAGCAAAAGAAATAATAGCAGGTTTGTAGACAACAAGAATAACGAGATTGGACTTAGAAAAAGAAGTAGAAAATTCCTGAAAAAGAAGTAGAAAATTCCTTGAAAATAACTGTGATAGAAATTGCAATAAATTTTGAAAAAGTAGAAGTCTTTACAAAATAGAACTGAATTTTAATAGCCTAAAAAAAGTCAATTAAATTGAAAAAAAAAAGTAAAAAGAAAAAGAAAAAAAGAAATCACGTGAATGAAAGATCATATAGCAGCAGTTAAAGCTTTGACCTTTTTAGATTATTTTTTTAAAAAGAAAAAAAAGCCAAATGGAAATCACAATTTCCTCATGAAGCATACATGAAGATGACCTTGGGCGAACGTGAAGACAAGCTTCCACTCTGTGTGTTGCACTGTGATAATTGGAACTCTTCGGTGGAGGTTTCCTTTCTGAGAGAATTTGAAAAAAAGACGATGCAATTATCGGAGATTCAATTAATTTTCTCTTTAAAGAATTAATTTTCCTTTTAGATACAAAGTAAATAATGATAAAATCTATTGTTAAATATAGAGATTAGAATGACTATGTGATACAAATCCTCATATTAAGAGAAAAATTAATTTAAATAATATTTAAATATTTTGTAAATAATATAGGATTAGAATTTCTATTTAAATATAAATCCTGATACTAAAATGAAAATCAATTTGGTAGAATTTCAATTTTTCTAAAATTCAAGATTGATTAGAAAATTTTCAAATAGGAAAATATAGTTTGAATAGTAAGCAAAGTTTAGTTACTCGACGAATTGAGAGTTTGGCTATCAGATTTGTTTTCCCAGGTATAGTTGATTTTAAAAGGAGCATGACCATTCCTTTGGAGACTAAGTTGATGATTCATCAATTTGCGCTACTGTTTAAAGTGGACTTAAGGATGATAATGAATGGAATAGACATGAAAATCAGTCAGAATTCAAATTTGATTAATATTTTTAAAATTAAAATTCATTTTATTTAATTTTATTTTAAATTTAATTATTATCTGAATAATATTTGAATATTTTTAATTTATATATATATTAATTTTAAATATTAATTTTTTATTTGAAATTGCTGCAAATCTTATTATGTAAATTGACTAACTCATTTTAATTGGGTCAGATCAGATCATTTACTTATATTTTTTCAAATTTATTTTGCTGATGCAGTGGCGGAGCCAGGCGCTTCTCTTTGGTAGGGCACCGGCTGTGCCGTTTCGGCACTTTCATCCCCTTCAAAACATTTTCTGGTCGCCGGTACGGCATGTGCCCCTTGCCGTACCTTCCGTCCGCCCTGAAAGGATGTCAGCCAAAAACGGATTGGCTTTTTTCCTAGAACCATGTTAATCGAAGAAAATAAACTCATTACATTTGAAAATACATCTCTAATAAAAAAAATTGAATAAATTTTAAAAAAATAGAATTCAATTAAATTTTTTTATTTTAAATAAATTAATTATATATTTAAACTGATTTAATTCCTTCACCATCTTTATTATTTCTAGCATAAATATAAATGTTATTTTTATGAATAACATTTATTTTTATTTGACTGCAAATATTTTTAAAAAATTATTATTAATATTTTTTACTAATATTTAAAATTTAAAGTTTATATAATTTTTTACTATTTAAAAATATAAATTAAAATGTACCCTCTTTTTTAAAAATTAATAAAATAGTAATTAAAGATTAATGCTAAATATTAAAATAAATCAAATGGTAAAAAAGAGAAACAATTATTAGTTTAAAAGGCACAAGTAAATTTAAAGTTAAAATAAATTAAGAATAAGAATAACGAAAAAGAAAAAGAAATGTGGAATTTTAAAGACTAATTAAGTAATTGAGATATAGATAGCGAGTAAAATTATTTTTTTAAAATCTCAATAATTTTAATAAGATTTGTTTTTAATTAAAAATTAATTTTTATATTATTATGTTAAGTTTATATCAAATTGAATTTAGCCGAATTAAATAAAAAAATAAAATTTTTTTACCAACATTAATTATATTTAAATATATAAAACAACAGAAAATAAATATTTTTTTTACAGTAAAAATATAAGGCTGTTCATTTTAGTTAGGTTGTCACAAAACACAAACCTTCTAAACACTGAGTCTTTAATGATGTCCACACATGCGGTTAAAAACCTTAGAAATTTGATAAGTGAAAAGATTTTAAGTGCTAATTATCTACCATTTTTTATAAATTTTAAAAGCTTATAAAAAGTCTTTTCATATAAAGATTAAGATATCATTTTATACTAAAATCCTAACATTTCACTATAATAATATTTATTTTTTATTTAATTAATTAAATAAATAAATTATAATTATAATCCAAAACTTTAATAAACCAGTCATATAAATTTTAAATAATTTTAATTAAGTCCTTACTTAATTAATTAGATAAAAAATATAATATTTTTAAATTACAATTTTATCCTAATATCATAAAATTTATATGTAATTAAGTTCTACTTGATTTAACTTTTCATCTTATTTTCTCATACTATTCTTTATATGTGTGACCCATTAAATTTTAAATATATTGATAACAAATATAGTTAATTAATTAATTAATTTAAAAGTAAAAAATATTGTTTAACAACGTGTTAATACTACCTAAATATTTGGAATGTCAAAATTGGTTTGACTTCACTTTTCAATGCATAGTTTCTCAGTATAATTAATATTCTTTCATTACAAATGTCTCGATTTAATATTTTATACATGGAGCATGACTGCTATGTTAAATAATATTAGTTTTTATTTATTAGTCATCAACCTATTAAATAAAGTTTCAAATCTAATTTGCTAATTTCGAATCAACTTGTGCAGGGATTTCTTGATTAATACTAACAAAAAACAAATAAGACATTTCCTAAGAAATTTAGGATGATGATTCATATCCTAATCACATAAATACTTTTATATAGTCCTAATATATCTAATTCATCACCTTTTGTTACTCATAAATTAATGTATAAGATAAATCAAAATATAAAAGTCCCTATATAAGATTATTTATTGATTTCACGTCAAATGATCACTTGTATAACTATCACTTGATAATCTATAGACAAGATTATTTTTCTTATGAATTTTTTAGATGAGTTAGTTTAGTTTAGTTATTTATAAAATAAGCACTTTTATATTACTTTTAGATATCTCACATGTCTCAACCTACGAGATCAGTTGCTCCCTCTAAAAGTAAAAAATATAATATGTAGGGATGTAAACGGGTAGGGTACCAACCCGATTATAATTACCCAAATCCGTTCTATTACGGTTCGGTCGGATCGGATACCCAAAAATACCCGATCCGTTGTCATCCTTAATAATATGTATCAGTTTCAATAACTCTGATCCTTATCCAATCATAATAAGAACATCGATCAGTAATATTTGAAGACATTACTTAAATGCAATTGAAATATCACAATTATAATTATATTATAATTTTTTTTTCCACAGTAATATAGTCTAATGGACTTTATCTATACTTGAGGTTCAATTAATACTAAAAACAAATAACAGTCTTTATAAAAATATATTTAAATACTTATAATATATGAAAAATAATATCTAATTGCAACCCGCAGATTGGCAGTAGGATATATTACTAACACTTAACATCCGGATTCATCATCAAAGTTTGCATTCTCCTGGATAGGACGAATCTCAGCATAAAGTTACTATTAGTAGGCACAATCCAGTGAACTGTCTTACGCCTGTAATCACAGAATTTCTAACTAGTTAACACGGCACGATCTCTTATTAAACAGTCGG